>NC_141006.1:72783406-73389355 GCF_052327205.1 Somniosus microcephalus
AGTAACGCAATGTTGTCCTTACTATACTTTACATGACACCAGTAATGATGGCAATGGTAGTGTTCATCTATTGCTTCCAGGTAGGTTACTGAAGGTGATGTTACTCAGGGTGACCACCACAGGATCCAAGACAGTCGGCAATATTCATGCAAAATGATGACATTGCTTATGTGGATTGAGGTATTCAGCTATTAGCATGTACTGAGCCTGTGAGTTCCACATGATTTGTCTGGACAAAGATCTTTGTCTGCTGTTGGTGTTGGTTTTTGTCCCGTATAATCTTTCCTGCAGGCAGTCATACTGTAATTGTTGCAACTCGAAAACTGAAGAGAAATGAATTCAGTTGAACTTGTCGTTTCCGTGCAGTTTTTTTAGTCTAGGTGTCATCAATGGATTTGTTTTTGTTGGCTTCATTTAATGTTGCATGGCCGCACAATTGTTTTTTTTTTATCCGAGTACTCATTATAAAACAATTATAGCTTCAGAATAAAATGGCAAAATGTTCAGTTTTGAAGTTACAGCCTCGCTCAAAATTGCCAAAGCAAGAGCCAATTGATCATGTCTCTTCTGGCTGAGTGCTAGAAAAGGCTGAGTTTATGTCGGGCACACGGATAAGAGAGCTGACTGAGAAGAGGAAGTGTTTGTGTGTCGAAGAATCACCTTTTAACACGCAAGCACTTCCTCTCTCCAATCAGTTCCCCTTTGTCTATCCAGCCATGAATGGAGTGTAAAGTGAACTTTTTTCCCCTCTCTCTGGCATCTCAGTCATTTCATAAATATTATAGTGTTTTATTATTATAAATTCTGGGAGCAGTATGTGCGCCAGCTCATCCACAAACAGCATTTGACATTGGCTGTGGTGAGGCTAAGCTCCAGACTATCTCCTTCAGTGTTGCTGATAAAAGAATTGACTGGAGGCAGCATTAAGAAAACTGGGGGAATTTAAATATTTGCTTATATTTAAAAGAAAATCTGATCTCCGTGTCCAAAATCTATAATTTGATGGCTGTGAGGCAAGCATTAGCAATTTGAATAGTTATGTCTCTAACTGATATATATATTTTATTCCTTTCTCTGTCTAATATTGCACTGCACAGTGATCCTGGCACACATTGACAAATGTCCGCTGTGGCTCAGTCGATAGCACTTTCGCCTCTGAGTCAGAAGTCCCACTCCAGAGACTTGAGCACAAAAATCTAGGCGGACACTCCAGTGCAGTGCTGAGGGAGTGCTGCACTGTCGGAGGTGCCGTCTTTCAGATGCGATGTTAAACCGAGGCCCCGTCTGCCCCCTCAGGTGGATGTAAAAGATCCCATGGGCACTATTTTGAAGAAGAGCAGGGGAGTTATCCCCGGTGTCCTGGGGCCAATATTTATCCCTCAATCAACATCACTAAAACAGATTATCAGGTCATTATCACATTGCTGTTTGTGGGAGCTTGCTGTGCGCAAATCGGCTGCCGCGTTTCCTACATTACAACAGTGACTACACTTCAAAAAGTACCTCATTGGTTGTAAAGCGCTTTGAGACGTCCGGTGGTTGTGCGAGGCGCTATAGAAATGCAAGTCTTTCTATTTATTTTGCAAGTAATTGATAATGTAAAGATTCGTTGAAAGCCTCTTCCAAAAAGTTTATGTGTGTCTGGTCGTAATATATAAACTGGATTGTGACAGTGTTGTCTTGCGCTAGATCTGCCTTCCCTTTTCCCTCTCTAAAAACATTGGGCAGTGGTGGGCACCTCTTGTGATTTCTCCATGTTGTGTTTCTGTCCAGTGGAGGAGTTAACAAACCCTAGTCTAAGGTTGGAGTGTTCTTGTGCATCTAACGTTGGCCAGTTACAGGGTGGTTTTGGCAGAGAGGGCTGTGGCAGATTGCTTGTTTATCATCTCATCCAAGAAATGATACGTGGGACTGGAGATCAAAAAGAGGAAAGGCATTCTTTTTTTTAAATCCCCTTTTTTTAAAAACAACATTTTTTTTTTTGCCTATCCATTCCGAGCAGGATACCATCTGAGCAGCAAATAATGGCGCAGTGGTAGCATTCCCGCCTCTGGGGCAGAAGGTGCTGGGTTCAAACCCCCCTCCAGACAGTCCGGGCGAGCGGAGTCGGAGCTCCGGCTCTGGATTCTGGGTTGCTATCCAGCGGGATACTCGCGTCCGGTGTGTGTGGGTGCCCCCCCTCGTGGCCCACCTCATTGTATGGGTTGTGGGAGCCCATAAAATCCTCCTGCTGTATAGGATGAACCTCCCCGTCGCTGATATGCTGTTATGACCATGGAAGGAGCGTTCACGCAAGCCCCTGTCAGGCTGTTAATCAGCCTGCGAATCCTTCCACTACTTCTCGCTGTGCCCTTTGGGGAACAGTGTGAAGACACGAAAGGAAGAAGCCACGTAATGGTGTTGCCATGGATTGAGGAATTCAGGAAAGTGTTTTCCTGCATGCCAAAACACATGCTGTGTGACCCTGGTTAAAGGAGCTTTGTCTTGTTCCTTTTATACCTGCTTGAACATGTATGTATAGTTCCATTTTTTTCAGGAATATTCTCATCCCGTGGAATTCAAGTGTAAATTTGTGGTTTTGCAGTTCAAGTATAAAATGCGCCTCCTGAAAGTTGAGCAAAAATGTGGGAACAAACTGTTCTTTTAACACTGCCACTGAGCTTGTAAGGAGCCAGGAGCTTAACTAGTGCATCATTTCTCATGCATCCCCATGCAGTGGATGTGTCTGGATGTCATTACATCCATCCAGCACAAAGCCACGTTCAAGAGAAGGAAAGAATCTTGTTTTTACTCGCGTAGTGCTTTGCATTTTCTGGAGGTATTTTTTTATCTGGAGGGAATCTGTTTGCATGTAGTAGGGTTTGAGAACCATGATGCTAAATGTTAATTGAGTCTAATTGAGCCGATTCTAATTCTGATCTATTTATATTTGTCCAGAGTGTGTAATTATAATGCCCTTGCTCCTTCCTCCTTTTCATAGAAACAGAGAAGATAGGAGTAGGCCATTCGGCCCCTCGAGCCTGTTCTGCCATTTAATGAGATCATGGCTGATCATCCAAATTCAGTACCCTGTCCCTGCCTTCTCCCCATATCCCTTGATCCCTTTAGCCTTAAGAAATATATCTAACTCCTTCTTGAATATATTTAATGAATTGGCCTCCACTGCCTTCTGTGGTAGAGAATTCCATAGGTTCACCACTCTCTGGGTGAAGAAATTCCTCCTCATCTCAGTCCTAAATGGCTTACCCCTTATCCTTAGACTGTGACCCCTGGTTCTGGACTCCCCCGCCATCGGGAACATCCTTCCTGCATCTAGTCTGTCTAGTCTTGTTTCGATTTTTGAATTGTACCCGGGGGGGGGGGGGGAATTGGAAAGGAGAAAGTCGCAGCACAACAGCTGAGCATGTTGGGGCTTGACATCAATGGATGCTCACATACACGGGCATCAAGATGTTGTTGGTGGGCATTTAGTTGCTCGCCCATTGAAATATCCTTTGCCTCCCCCCCCCCCCCCGCTGTTTACTCACCTGATAGACGGACGTGAAATTGACAGGAGGGGAAAGACCAGCTGGTGCATCAACCCTGCCCCACACCACAATGGCTGGATCATCAAGGCTAGACACTGCTTCCCTCACCTGACCTCCACCCATCCAACCCGCCCCCTCACCACCACTTCGCCCCCTCACCCCCCCCGCCCCCCCCCCACACCCTCACACCCCCCCCACCCCCTCACCACCACCTCACATCCACACCACCCCTCCCCCCAAGCTGTATAATCCCAGGGCCAATAAGGGGGGGAAAAAACTCTGGAAATTTCCTTTCTGACCCCCTCAGGCATTCAAAACCAGTCGAGGAGATCACATGGACCGAGTGTTACCTGTCAGCTGTGGCTCAGTGGGCAGCACCCTCGCCTCTGAGTCAGAAGGTTGTGGGTTCAAGTCCCACTCCAGAGACTGGAGCACAAAAAGCTAGGCTGACACTCCAGTGCGGTGCTGAGGGAGTGCCGCTCTGTCGGAGGTGCCGTCTTTCGGATGAGACGTTAAACCGAGGCCCCGTCTGCTCTCTTAGGCGGACGTAAAAGATCCCACGGCGCTATTTCGAAGAAGAGCGGGGGAGTTCTCCCCGGTGTCCTGGCCAATATTTATCCCTCAATCAGCATCACTAAAAACAGATTATCTGGTCATTATCACATTGCTGTTTGTGGGAGCTTGCTGTGCACAAATGGGCTGCCACGTTTCCTACATTACAACAGTGTGTAGAAAGGGGAGAGGGGGGGGTGTTGGTCCCTGGGGTTTATGTCTGGCCAGTCAGGCGTATCTGAGCTGCTCCAGGCCCTGTGCAGTTTCGAATCGCTTCCCTTTCTGGTTCTGACCGCCGGACTTATTCAGTAGCGATATAGACAAAATGAGACTCGTGGTTGAGTGCAAAGAAGACCAACGTTTATTGAAAATAAAAAATAAATTGCTATACAGTGAAAATGATTAGGAATGCAGCACACTTGCACACTTTTATTTAATGGGGAGGAGAGAAAATGGACACATCGAGGGAAAATTGACTAAAATGACAATTTAACAAAATTCCCCTTAATTCCCACCCTTTATACCTATCTAGGTTGCCTTGTAATGGGCCAGAAAGTTTTATGCTCACCAGTAAACGCCTGCTCCGTGCCCTTGCGGTCTGCCTTGGATTATTCACTGCCTGAAGTAGAGATACCCCAGTAATTCAAAAGTAACTGCTGGTATTCCACTTCTTTGGGCGGGCTGTGACGGTCCTCTTGAAGGCAGGGCACCGGAGGCGAGGCGGTAGAGAGAATGGCTTCCTGAGGGGCTATTTTTATACCCCATTGGGAGCCCTTATCTTCGCACCCAAATCTGGATGTATCTGGGCTGCACAAAAGGGACCGATCTGTCCCCATTGACTGTAATGGGTTTGAATGCATTTCCCATTTGTTTAACTGGTTTGAATGGAGCTGACCAGTTTTAAAATGTCCCACTGATTACTCGAGTGCTGGACAAACAAATCCTTAAGTGTTCAGTCAACAGTGCTTGAGAACAAGTGTAAACAATCCTTTGTCTTGTGGTTGCAGTCCAACCGCAATTGATTGACAGCTTTAAGTACTTAAGCCCTTGAGTCAACACTGTAGAGAGCTCATGTAAACAAAGTCCTTTGTTCCGTATTGAAAACTTCTTAAACCGCAGTTGATTGACAGTTTCAAGTACTTCAACATTCACACAGGCTGGTATTTTTTTTTCCCATCCTATTGTCAGCCAGTGATGGGAGATATTCAGACAGGCTGTTTTTCTCCTTTGCCACGAGGCCTGACAGCCATCTTTGATGCCCTGGGCTTTTAAGGTACATTCCAACCAGGTTTTCTTTAATCAAATAATCTTCGGGGGCTGCCGAAATTTTGCGAACCTTACAGTTCCCCCTTGGATACTAAAACTTGCTTGCAGTATCCTGTTTAAAGGTGAGCAAGAATTTCTGACCCCCCACAAACAACCTTCCCTTATACTTATCTATATCTATCTCTGATCCCCCGACACCTCCATCCCCCTTACCCAGAGAGAATCGCAGTACACGGTAGGCATCTATCGATAGAAAAACATGATTAGTTACAATAATTTGAGCACGGAGGGGGTCCAATGCCCCTGCACCACTTGTGACATAGTTTTAACACGATACAATATCTTTAATGAGATTAACACCAAGCCAAAACATATCTGTTAAAAATACAAACGAATCTGTTATCACTCATGATTAGTTACAATTCGGCCTTATTGACCTCCGAAAGTCAAATTTACAGAGTTTCTGAAACCTCTTTTCTTGGGGTGCCAATTCGTATTCTTGGGCACTAGAGGGAGGCCTCCCCATACGTGAAGCCTGTCTCACTAGAATACCGGGTTGACTTGGATCCCAGTCATCCTGGCCAGCTCCCCTCGTGGGCATCTGCCTCCTGCAGACCCCTCCCTTCGTAAGCTAGGGGTGCTCCCTTCCCCGAGCATCCAAAGACCCGATGGTCCTCCGCACCTTTCGAAACTCTGAAAGAGACTAAAAAAAAAACATCTAGCCAGGTCCCCTGGCTCGGGGGAGTGTGATCGGGTCCCGCGACCTCGGCTCACATAGACAACACTCTGGAACGGTTCCATACTTAAAACTTATACTTTAATACTTAAACTACCGGATTGCAATATAAAATTAAAATCAACACACTCTAACTTAATTCTCTATACACATTACTTGAACAAAGCTGTATACAAGCGCCGCCCATCTCTGGGCGGCCAGCCTAATCCCTGTTAGGACTGTTGCAGGCTGCACCCTGCGGCGTGACTGCACTGATCTCTACTTCAAGTCCCTCGCAGCTTATGGCTGCTGGTTGGGGACCTCTGTCTTTTGGCTTCTCCCTGACTCGGGAGACCGCCCTTTTCCACTGGAAAGTTGGTGACCATACTTTCTTGGGCTGGGGTACCCGAAGAGACCTCCTAGGGAGTGTCGCTGGTGGGGCTACCCTGTCGAGCGGACCCTTAGCTTGGGTCGCAGTCCTTGCTGGCTGGGGACCTTCTTCCTCGGGTCCCCCCCTTCCCAAACCTGGGCTGGGGGCGGGCAATCCCTCGCCACCGGCTGCCAGTGGCTGAGAGTCTTCCCCTTCAGGTCTAAAACCTGGTTCAGGCTCCTCCCCGGAGTCCCATAAGAGAGGGGGAATCGCTCGGGCCAAGTGCTGGGGAACTTTTCCTCTCACGTATGTGCCTGCGTGTGCAGTCTGTGTGAGTGTACGCGCTGCAGGCTGAGGATTTCTATTCTCAGGTTCAATCCCAGCTGCCCGTTTCCCTGCCTCCGGCTTAAACAATTTACATCATTTAATATAACTAGCAGCCCGCCAGTAACCCTGTTCTAACTCCTTTCTCCTTACTAGGGCGGCCTTAAAGACGGAATCTTGGGCTTGGACCAGCTTTTGGTCCGGGGCCAAAGCTATCACCTGTGTGCCTCCCTTGTCCCGGATTGCTGCTACCGGGCCTGCTCTACAGGGGTCCCAGAACTCTCCTTCCCTGTCCCCCTGCTTGGCCACCTCGTTGGTCTTGTGGTTACCCTCCCACGTGGTATGGAGGGATCCTAAACCTATGGCCAAAAGTTTTGACCTTTCCCCAGCCTGCTCATTCCCTGTGGGTCCCAGTAAGCTAAATGGGACCTTGTTAAACCGGGGTGAATTGGTCAGGTCTTCTGAATGGACCACTGTGCTGGAAGCTCCAGTGTCCACCGAATATCTCGCCTGCACCGTCTTCACCCCCATCTTAGCATAGGGCCTGCTCCCCTCAGCATCTTCGTGGGGACACAGGTCGACAGGCTGTGCTGGCTCTAGTCATTGCTGGGAGTGGGATGGGGCAGACGGGGTCAAAGCACCGGTGGTGGCTGCTACTCTCCCCTGGCCAGTCAGAAGAGACCGTAGGGACTGTAAAAATGACTCGATCGCAGCGGGAGGGATATCTGGCCCTGCCTTTTGGGCTGGGGCTGTGGGATCCTTTCCCTTGTTATCCTTCCAGGGATTCTTAGTCTTTTCTCCAGTGACCGTCTTTCCCGCACCCATAAGAATTTAACTTAGCCTGGGAGGGACGGTTCCCCTCCTGGTGCCACTCTTTCTTACTCTGGCTCCCAGGTTTAACCTCATGGACTTTTCCCTTGGGTTGGGGCGTCTCGATACCCCTCATGTTTCTAAAAGCTACTGTGAGCCGGCGGATCACTGCTTCTTTGGGGGTTTCGGGGGTCAAACCAAGCCGCGACCTGGGCTTGGATCTGGGGTAGGCTGTTTGTCATAAGACAACGGAGCCAGTGAGTCAATTGGACTGGGTTCAGTGCTGCCCGCCCTGGCATTCCTGGGCATGCGCTCCGGTAGACTGGCCACAGCCTGTCTGCGAACGCCTGCGGGGGCTCCCCTGGGAGCTGCACCGTTCTTTCTACCCGGGCGAACGGGCTACCATCATTGAGTCCCATGGCCTCCAATATCTCATTCCTCAGATCCTCATAATCTTCCTGCCCCCTTTTGCACTCGCCAGATAGGGTGGAGGAGATCACCTCCCAGGGAAAACAGCAGCATTTTTGCTTGCTCTGCATCATCGCAGTCATTAACACAAGCTGCCTGTTCTATCTCCCTGAAGTGCAGAGATGGGTCTCCCTTTTTAGTGAGCTTGGGGATGTGGCTAACTATGTCCCTGAGCTGGTAGGTGCCATACGACACCACAAACTGATTCTGGATGGCCCCTGGGTCATCGTCATCAACGGGCGGACCGTACCTCCGTTGTCGGAGGGGGTACACTGGTCCTGGTCCCGGCCTATCTAGCGGGGCCTGCTGTGCTTCCTCTACCACCTCATCCTCCACCCCTCCCTTGCTGCCAGAGCTCCTGAAACCTCGGAGCTGTGGGTGGCGACCGTGGGACCTCTGATTCCCTAGCCAACTTTGTTCTGGGTGCTGCCTGTGGGACGGTTCTATCTGGGTTGTCAGTAAAATCTGACTGGCCTATCTTCGGGCTGATAAGACATATCATCCCCTTTGCCCTCTTTAAAGCCATATTCAAGCTTTCTATCTCTTCCCTACAGGGGCCATGATCTGCTTCCTCGAACCTTTGGTCGCAGGCCAGATTATACGCTGCCTTTACCTCCCTAACCTTTTCCTCCTGCTCTCTTACTTCTTGTATGAGGCGGGCATTCTCCTCCCGCACCCTCATCTCATTGCTCTTGGCCTCTGCAACTAGGCACTTCAGGTACTCTAACTCGTGCCTCGTGTGGCTTTTGCCCTCACTAAACTGGTCTACCAGGCGCTCTATCTTGGCCTGGTACTCTTCAATCTCTATTTCCTTATCCCAACTCTCTGCTTTAACTTCCCTAAGCCTGCGGGTACCTAACCACAAACATATCAGGGGTGTGATAAAAAGAAAACCAATAACTGCTGCTCTCTCCAGACCCAGACCACCATCTGCTACATCGCATACTGTTGCCCACGGTCCTGCCGCGGTCGCCATTTTGTAGAAATTGGAGAGGGGGATGTTGGTCCCTGGGGTTTATGCCTGGCCAGTCAGGCGTATCTGAGCTGCTTCAGGCCCCGTGCGGTTTCGAATCGCTTCCCTTTCTGGTTCTGACTGCCGGACTTATTTAGTAGCGATATAGACAAAACGAGACTCGTGGTTGGGTGCAAAGAAGACCAACGTTTATTGAAAATAAAAAATAAATTGCTATACGGTGAAAATGATTTTCAATACAGCACACTTTTACTTAACGGGGTGGAGAGAAAACGGACACATCGAGGGAAAATGGACTAAAATGACAATTTAACAAAATTCCCTTTAACTCCCACCCTTTATACCTATCTAGGTTGCCTTGTAATGGGCCAGAAAGTGTTATGCTCACCAGTAAACGCCTGCTCCATGCCCTTGCGGTCTACCTTGGATTCTTCACCGCCCGAAGTAGAGATACCCCAGTAATTCAAAAGTAATTGCTGGTATTCCACTTCTTTGGGCGGGCTGTGACGGTCCTCTTGAAGGCAGGGCACCGGAGGCAAGGTGGTAGAGAGAGAGAGAGAGAGAGAGAATGGCTTCCTGAGGGGCTATTTTTATACCCCATTGGGAGCCCTTATCTTCGCGCCCAAATCTGGATGTATCTGGGCTGCACAAAAGGGACCGATCTGTCCCCATTGACTGTAATGGGTTTGAATGCGTTTCCCATTCGTTTAACTGGTTTGAATGGAGCTGACCAGTTTTAAAATGTCCCACTGATTACTCGAGTGCTGGACAAACAAATCCTTAAGTGTTCAGTCAACAGTGCCTGAGAACAAGTGTAAACAATCCTTTGTCTTGTGGTTGCAGTCCAACCGCAATTGATTGACAGCTTTAAGTACTTAAGCCCTTGAGTCAACACTGCAGAGAGCTCGTGTAAACAAAGTCCTTTGTTCCGTATTGAAAACTTCTTAAACCACAGTTGATTGACAGTTTCAAGTACTTCAACATATTCACACAGGCTGGTATTTTTTTTCACAATCCTATTGTCAGCCCACAGGCTGTCTTTCTCCTTTGCCACGAGGCCTGACAGCCATCTTTGATGCCCTGGGTTTTTAAGGTACATTCCAACCAGGTTTTCTTTAATCAAATAATCTTCAGGGGCTGCTAAAATTTTCCGAAAGTTTGCGAACCTTACAGTGACTTCACAAAGTACTTCATTGGCTGTAAAGTGCTTTGGGACGTCTGGTGGTCGTGAAAGGCGCGATAGAAATGGAAGTCTTTCTTTTACTAAAACTCTTGCCTTAAGGGAATCAAGGGATATGGGGATAGTTCAGGAAAGTGGAGGTGAGGTAGAAGATCAGACTGGTTCCTGGGATGGGGGATTGTCCTATGAGGAGAGATTGAGTAGACTAGGCCTATATTCTCTAGAGTTTAGAAGAATGAGAGGTGATCTCATTGAAACATACAACATTCTTACAGGCTTGACTGGGTAGATGCAGGGAGGTTCTTTCCCCTGGTTGGGGTGTCTAGAACCAGGGGTCACAGTCTCAGAATAAAGGGGTCGGCCATTTAGGACTGAGATGAGGAGAAATTTCTTCCCTCAGAGGGTGGTGAATCTTTGGAATTCTCTACCCCAGAGGGCTGTGGAGGCTCAGTCGTTGAGTATATTCAAGACCGAGATCGATAGATTTTTGAACATTAAGGGATATGGGGATCGGGCAGAAAAGTGGAGTTGAGGTAGAAGATCAGCCATGATTTTAATGAATGGCGGCGCAGGTTCAAGGGGCCAAATGGCCGACTCCTGCTCCTAATTCTTATGTTCTTGTATATGATGTTTCTCAGAGGCCTGCTCTGCAGCAATAGTAACTCGAGAAACTGACTGCGCACGACAGCAAGTTGTCACTGCCGTAACCTTGCAGCACATGTGCGTGACCACATGAACTATTTCAGCAGGGATATAGGTGTGATATCCTGGTGACTGTGGTTGACTTGCCAGTTGCCTGTATTTGCATGTGTAAAATTACACATACAGCATTGTCATTCTGTAGCATACTTTTGGATAATATTTAAATGATTACAGCTTTGAAGCAGCATGAATATTGATTCACCTGTGGGGTTTTTTTCTTCTTCTTTCTTCAGCAAACATATGTATCTTCCTTGTAATCACTATAGCATTTCCAATGAGTTGGTACATTGCGATCATCTTGTACCTTAGCGGAGTATAAATAAATACATCACGTTTATTTCACGCACAGTGATGCAGCATGCTGGTGCAGTACCTCGTGGGCCAGGGGAGCTGGGTCTGAATTGCAATGACACTGGCTTCTCACAGATGTCAATGTGCAGATGTTGGCCGGATCACTAGACACAGCGCTGAGTGTTAATGAGGTTGCCTTGCTGATGGAACGGAAGGCAAATTATCATGCTAGCTAGTCCGAGTGGCTGACCAGAAGTGGCACATATGTTGCATGTAGAAGCACGCTAGGTTCTGTCCGTCCCCCGCGGTTGGGATTACCTTTGTTCTAGGGAAGAATAAATAAAGGAAAACTGGTAGCAATTAAATCCAAAAATTGTTCAATTATTCAAGGTGAATTTAGTCCAGGTGGTGCTAAGGAATGGAAGACAGTTACATATTTTGTACCCAATAAGCACAACTATATCATGAAAGAAATAAGAAAGACTTGCATTTCTATAGCGACTTTCACGACCACCGGACATCCCAAAGCGCTTTACAGCCAATGAAGTACTTTTTGAAGTGGAGTCACTGTTGTAATGTAGGAAGCATGGCAGCCAATTTGCGCACAGCAAGCTCCCACAAACAGCAATGCGATAATGACCAGATAATCTTTGAGGGATAAATATTGGCCCAGGACACTGGGGATAACTCCCCTGCTCCTCTTCGAAATATTGCCACGGCATCTTTTACACCCACCTGAGGGCGCAGATGGGGCCTTGATTAACATCTCATCCGAAAGACGGCACCTCCGACAGTGCGGCACTCCCTCAGCACTGCACTGGAGTGCGGCACTCCCTCAGCACTGCATTGGGGTGCGGCGCTCCCTCAGCACTGCATTGGGGTGCGGCGCTCCCTCAGCACTGCATTGGGGTGCGGCGCTCCCTCAGCACTGCGCTGGGGTGCGGCGCTCCCTCAGCACTGCGCTGGGGTGCGGCGCTCCCTCAGCACTGCGCTGGGGTGCGGCGCTCCCTCAGCACTGCGCTGGGGTGCGGCGCTCCCTCAGCACTGCGCTGGGGTGCGGCGCTCCCTCAGCACTGCGCTGGGGTGCGGCGCTCCCTCAGCACTGCGCTGGGGTGCGGCGCTCCCTCAGCACTGCGCTGGGGTGCGGCGCTCCCTCAGCACTGCGCTGGGGTGCGGCGCTCCCTCAGCACTGCGCTGGGGTGCGGCGCTCCCTCAGCACTGCGCTGGGGTGCGGCGCTCCCTCAGCACTGCGCTGGGGTGCGGCGCTCCCTCAGCACTGCGCTGGGGTGCGGCGCTCCCTCAGCACTGCGCTGGGGTGCGGCGCTCCCTCAGCACTGCGCTGGGGTGCGGCGCTCCCTCAGCACTGCGCTGGGGTGCGGCGCTCCCTCAGCACTGCGCAGGGGTGCGGCGCTCCCTCAGCACTGCGCCGGGGTGCGGCGCTCCCTCAGCACTGCGCCGGGGTGCGGCGCTCCCTCAGCACTGCGCCGGGGTGCGGCGCTCCCTCAGCACTGCGCCGGGGTGCGGCGCTCCCTCAGCACTGCGCCGGGGTGCGGCGCTCCCTCAGCACTGCGCCGGGGTGCGGCGCTCCCTCAGCACTGCGCCGGGGTGCGGCGCTCCCTCAGCACGGCACTGGAGTGCCAGCCTAGATTTTTTTTTTGTGCTCAAGCCTCTGGAGTGGGACTTGAACCCACGACCTTCTGACTCAGGCGAGCGTGCTACCCAGTGAGTCACAGCTGACACTCGATGTAGATTCTGTCTTTGTATTGTAACTCTGACCTCGGACTGCACTATACTGTACCATTGATATTTTCAGTTCTTTGTGACCTGTTTGAGTGAGTTTGCCGATTACAGACATTGTGCTCCTTGGAAACTAGGTTCTGCCTGCTCAGACATTTTTAAATAGAACTTCTATAGCCAAGAGAAGTGACTTTAAGCCTGCCAGTCTGGGCGGGATTTATATTTTGGATTCCAATGTTGAAAGGGCAGTTTGCCAATCCATTGTACTTCAGTGTTGGGTTTTCTTTTGTATCTGAATTTTTTCTTTTTAATATCTCCATTTAAATATGTATCATAACCGATTCGCCCGGACCCCTGATTCCGCGGTGGTGTTTCATACCCCACAAATTCTGGTGATGCAGTTTTAGTAGTGTTGTTGCCATGGGAGATTCCTGTATTCTTTGAGGCTTAGTGAGCCAGATATAAATAAAAACTTTTTGTGCCGCCTTGTCTGAATCTTTATTTTAAGGCATAAAGATTGTTGGCTAATTTAAATATTTATTTCAAACCCAGGTTGTGTCTGGTTATTTATAAATACAGATCCATCATAATTTCATATCAGAGGCTTACTGTAGTCGGTGTTTCAGCGAATCGAGAGGCATGTTATTGGCATAACTTGTATTTGTTCACCAGCTAGGCTGCTCGCTGGTACAGGAATAGTCATCCAGTGCTTTCAACTCTTTTAAATGGCAGGAAAATTCTAGTGGGCCACCTGTTGTGCTAACATGGAAACATAGAAGATAGGAGCAGGAGTCGGCCATTCGGCCCCTCGAGCCTGCTCCGTCATTCAATGCGATCATGGCTGATCATCCAAATTCAGTACCCGGTCCCTGCTTTCTCCCCATACCCCCTGATCCCTTTAGCCTTAAGAAATATATCCAACTCCTTCTTGAATATATTTATAATGTATTGGCCTCTACTGCCTTCTGTGGTAGAGAATTCCACAGGTTCACCACTCTCTGGGTGAAGAAATTCCACCTCACTTCTGTCCTAAATGGCCTACCCCTTAGCCTTAGACTGTGACCCCTGGTTCTGGACTCCCCAACCATCGGGAACATCCTTCCTGCATCTAGTCTGTCCAGTCCTGTCAGAATTTTATAAGTTTCAATGAGATCCCCTCTCATTCTTCTATACTCCAGCGAGTAACAAGCCCAATCGTCCCAATCTCTCCTCATACGTCATTCCTGCCATCCCAGGTATCAGCCTGGTGAATCTTCGCTGAACTCCTTCCATGGCAAGAACATCCTTCTAACTAACAGCCCCTGAAGCTCAGGAATGGGGACACTGGCCGCATGTGCCAATGTGAAATCATTATTGCCACCAACTGACCTTAAATTACAAAAGATCGCCACCAGGGCCACTGCCATGTTATGGCATCATAATCACCTTTGGCAGGATTTAATTTAATTAACTTGCTCAATCTTTCAGATACTATGAAGGCAAATACCTTCATTTCACACTTCCTCGTTGCTCAGTTGTTCGGAGCAAGCTTCTTCAGCTTGGATGGCAGAATCCTCGCTTGCTGCTTCGGCATTTGAATTGAGGGAGTTTTGCGCATAGCGAGAATCTAATTGCCAGTGAATGGAACTCTTTCCCAGCAAGAGTTTTCTGTGTGTGAATCCAGTATTTGTGTCTCGCGCATTCTCCCATCAGATGGAGCACAGCCAGCTGCGAATGGTCTTGTTCCTCAGCTGATAGGATTAGACGAAGAGGGGTGGGAGGAGGCGCGTGCGGAGAAAGAAGGATAGACTCGCATCTCTATAGCGCCTGTCACCACCACTGGACGTCCCAAAGCGCTTTACAGCCAATGAAGTACTTTTTGAAGTGTAGCCACTGTTGTAATGTAGAAAACGCGGCAGCCAATTTGCGCACAACAAGCTCCCACAGACAGCAATGTGATAATGACCAGATAATCAGTTTTTAGTGATGTTGATTGAGGACTCCCCTGCTCTTCTTCGAAATAGTGCCGTGGGATCTTTTACGTCCACCTGAGAGAGAAGACGGGTTAGTGTCTCATCCGAAAGACGGCACCTCCGACAGTGCAGCGCTCCTTCAGCACTGCACTGGAGTGTCAGCCTAATTGCTAGAGAATGGAACTCTTTCCTAACAAGAATTTTCCACACCAGAATCCAGTATTTGTGTTTCAGGTATTCGCTGCCGATGGTCTTGGGCTTCAGCTGATAGGATTAGATGAAGAGGGGCAGGAGGAGGCTCGTGCGGAGCATAAACACCGGCACGGACCAGTTGGGACAAATGTGCTGTAGGCTGTTTGTAAAACTGCGTAAGCTCCAGCCTCGGATGAAGATTCTCCCCCATCCCCTCCGCTGCAAACCTTTGCACTTCTCAGCCAACCACCCTTATGGCCACTCTGACTGCGAGTTTCATCTTGGCATCTAATTTTAAGCACTTTTATATTGTACACCTGTGCTTGTCAGAACTACATTAAGACTTCTCAAACTCATTTTACTTAGGAATCCTAGCGCCAGCAGATAGAGAGAGGGACCTTGAATTCTGTTAGTCAGGGTTGGAATCAAATTCAGTTAGAGATATAAAAGAATAACGTATTAACCCACTGCACCATCCAGTCCCCAGAACAGTTGGCCTTTATTGCCTGACGTACCAGCTTTAACAAATGGAAGTCTTGTTATTATCTCATCCCCGTGCCTCCCTCCCGCGTTAATTTGGGAGTTAAATCTGATGAGAATTTAATGGCCATTTGCCATCGCAGAATTGGCTCTGGGTTAGCAAAGGACGCCAAAAGAGCTTGCTTCCAACCTGAGCTAATCCAGAAATGAGGCATCTGACCCGGATAAACATGAAGGTATATCGAACTGCTGAATTCTCTGCCCTGACAGCGCTATCCTTTTGGAATCTGTGTGCCCTCCTTGGCACTGGATTTCCAACCACAGAATCTCTTTGAAACATATAAGATTCTGAGAGGTTGTTTCCCACTGGCTGGAGAGTCTAGAACTAGGGGGTGCATAGTCTCCGGATAAGGGGTCGGCCATTTAAGACTGAAGTGAGGAGGAATTTCTTCACTGAGGTTTGTGAATCTTTGTAATTCTCTACCCCAAAGGGCTGTGGATGCTGAATCGTTGAGTATATTCAAGGCTGAGATCGATAGACATACAAGGGGAATCAAGGGATATGGGGATCGGGCGGGACAGTGGAGTTGAGGTCGAAGAGTGGCCATGATCTTATTGAATGGCGGAGCAGGCTCGAGAGGCCGACTCCTCCTAATTCTTATGTTCTTATGCAGAATGCCACTTCAATTACCACCATTCTAAATCAAAATTTATGGTCAATAAATTACACTTTTTATTTAAAATAAAACTATACCGCAAACATAAAAGTATGTGCCTTTTATTAAAAAAAAATTTAAAAATTGCCTTGAGTTTCAATTCAGTGAGGCAGGAGGTGACATGGTGTCCCAGGCAAGTGATGGGGACGGCTCTCTGAGGGAGGATGAGCCAGTTATGGGAGATGGAGAACGATTGTGCCAGTGTCGGCTCTCCTTATTCAACCCTCCTAGTTAATGAAACAGCCGAGACTGTAAATGTTGTGGTTTCTCGAAGCAGCAGGTGGTTCATTTGAGTGATCTGAACTAGATTCTGGTTCTTGGGCTGAACACAGGGTGTGAGAGCTGACACCATCTTAGAGAGAAACTCTAAACTGAACACAGTTGATCTGTCGAGATACTGGCCGTGCATATCAAATGGTTTCAGCACATTTCTTAAAGCAATATCTTCAGTGCATTTTTGTTTTCTTTTCGGCTGTCTCCTGCCCACCATCACGCCCCAGCTGTGTAGTAAGCGACCGGGAGGTGAACATATTTTATTGAACAGGGAAAATTTGACAACTGTAATAGGCTCCTAATACCACACTGTGACAGTTCACCCCACCGCCCCAAAAAAAACATATTCCGTTGAACTCTTCTGAGCTTTCTGATCAAAATTGTGAGGTTGCACAGCTTTCATTCGCAGTCTCCAGAATTAAACAACATTCTAACCTCATTATATTTTGTGTTCAAATCCTCTTTCAGTGTTGAGAAGGTTATATAAAGATATTGTCCATTTTACATTTTTGGAGAAAACATTTTTTTTAATATAACGCCTTTCACGACCGCCGGATGTACCCAAAGCGCTTTACAGCCAATGAAGTACTTTTTGAAGTGTAGTCACTGTTGCAATGTAGGAAACGCGGCAACCAATTTGTGCACAGCAAGCTCCCACAAACAGCAATGTGATAATGATCAGATAATCTGTTTTTTGTTATGTTGGTTGAGGGATAAATATTGGCCCCAGGACACTGGGGATAACTCCCCTGCTCTTCTTCGAAATAGTGCCAGAGAGAGCAGACGGAGCCTCCGTTTAACGTCTCATCCGAAAGACGGCACCTCTGACAGTGCGGCACTCCCTCAGCACTGCACTGGGAGTGCCAGCCTAGCTTTATGTGCTCAGGTCCCTGGCTCTGACTCGGAGGCAGGTGTGTTATCCGCTGAGCCACAGCTGACACTGTGCTTTGTTTAGAATCCTGTTGGGACCTTCCATTGGCAATTCCTTATGGAAGTGCCACGGTAACATTGACTGGTGAAGAATGTAGACACTTCCTGCATGTTGCAATGTTTTTTTGTCAATGTTCTGCTACACTTAAGGTAGTTTAATTGCTTCTTATAATGACTGTAAAAATTAATTTCACAGGAAACATGATTACAAAACTGAATAATCTGAGGAAATAGGTTCTTTAGCAGCACCTGGGTGGTTACTGATAAGCGAGAGTCCATTGCTTTACTCGAAAGGCATTTATAAGTCTGATATTGTGAATAAAATGTTTTTTTTTCTGAACCTGGGCATTTGTTGAGTGTACAGCAATTTATAGAATTTCTATTGTGTAAAATCTATGCAAAACAGTATTAATTAAAAGGTGTTGCCACAATAAAATGCATTTTAAAATTTATTTCTGTTGTACTTTTTTTTCCCCAAGAGTCTACATTCACAGAAATATTTGATGAAGTCATTGTACGGTTTAATTATATGGTGCTTACAGGAGGTGTACGTTGATGCACTGAGTTACTTGGCAGGTTGCACTGCGCTGGGAGCGACGCGTATTTAAGCGATTAAGTTATTTGCTTTTGGTACTGTGGGGTTCGGTAGGATTGGCGAATGAGGGAGTCTTGACCAGTAGCAGGGTGGTTGATTGAGGGGGGGGTCGTTGTCCTTGCCCCGTCTGTGGGTCTGTTTCTCTTTCTGGTTTATTCCCTCTCTTGTGCTGGCCTGTATTCGCTGGGGAAGTGGGAAGAGGGGGAGGGGTTGTGCCAAGTGAGCCTTTAGGTGCAGCAGCAACAAGAACTTGCATTTATATAGCGCCTTTAACGTAGTAAAACTTCCCAAGGCGCTTCACAGGAGCGATTATCAAACAAAATTTGACACCGAGCCAGATAAGGAGAAATTAGGGTAGATGGCCAAAAGCTTGGTCAAAGAGGTAGGTTTTAAGGAGCGTCTTAAAGGAGGAAGGAGAGGTTTAGGGAGGGAATTCCAGAGTTTAGGGCCTTGGCAGCTGAAGGCATGGCCGCCAGTGGTAGAGCGATTAAAATCAGGGTGCTCAAGAGGGCAGAATTGGAGGAGCGCAGAGATCTCGGAGGGTTGAGGGGCTGAAGGAGATTACAGAGATAGGGAGCGGCGAGGCAGTGGAGGGATTTGAAAACAAGGATGAGAATTTTAAAATGGACGCGTTGCTTAACCGGGAGCCAGTGTAGGTCAGTGAGCACAGCAGCATAAATTATTTAATGCTTCATCAGGTTTTGTTTTTAAACATTATTACTCTTCTGACCAGGGAAATGCTGTAACCAATCAGAGGCTACTATGGCATTGGGCCATTGCTTAGATCTTTCATCATCAACAGCAGCAAATCTTGTACCAAAATAGAGGAACTTTCCCCATTTCTCAATAAATGTTCGTGCTGAGGATGTCATAAGAACATAAGAAATAGGAGCAGGAGTCGGCCATTCGGCCCCTCGAGCCTGCCCCGCCATTCAATAAGATCATGGCTGATCTTCTACCTCATCTCCACCTTCCCGCGCTATCCTGATATCCCTTGATTCCCAAAACTCTGTCGATCTCTGTCTTGAATATACTCAATGACTCAGCATCCACAGCTCTCTGGGGTAGAGAATTCCAAAGATCCACAACCCTCTGAGTGAAGAAATTTCTCCTCATCTCAGTCCTAAATGGCCGACCCCTTATTCTGAGGCTGTGACCCCGGGTTCGAGATTCCCCAGCCAGGGGGAAACATTTTCCCAGCACCTGTCAAGCCCCTTAATACAGGAAACTTTGTGCTATCCGGCACCCACGGGATCGAGCTGCTGCCGTTGCCTCAAAACTGCCGTACTCTCCAGAGTTAATGTTGAGAGATACGGAGATTCTTATCTCCATATTTGACAACAAACACTGTTGCTTAGCAACAGCTTCTAAACACTCGGGTGTGGCCCTAAAGCTCTGTAGCTGAAGCTGTTGCTATAGCTACAGACCTTGCACAGCTTGACTGTTCAAACAAAGCAAAAAAAAAAAGAATAAAAAACGGCTGCTGATTTTTGCCGGTGGCTCCAGATTGCCGGATAGCACAAAGTTTCCTGTAATTTTATATGTTTCAATGAGATCACCTCTCATTCTTCTAAACTCCAGAGAATATAGGCCTAATCTACTCAATCTCTCCTCGTAGGGCAATCCCCCTCATCCCAGGAATCAGTCTGATCTTCTACCTCACCTCCACTTTCCTGAACTATCCACGTCTAATATGAGGTTTTCGAATGAACGGCTCAATGACCACACCTCAAATTTCCATGCTTTTAATCTACACGAAGCATTTCTGTAATACCCTGCCTTGCAAGAGAATGGCTGACTCAGAACAGGGTTTTATTTAATTTAATAAATATATAAAAGAGCTGTCATCAGTTACCATTGCGATACGTGGACCTGCTTTGATGTGGCATCTTATATTTTTCTTTTTTGGCTTTGAAAATGCCTTGCGCCTTTGAATTGCTGCCAACTAGTGACCAAATACTTGGGCGTGGACCATTTGCAATTAACCTGCTGCAATGATCGATGCTTGTCGTGCATGTAGACATTCAGCTTTGGTTATCGACTCTACTGCTGTCTTTATATTACGGGTATAGGTTTGACACCAGTACTTGTTTTAGCGCATTCAGTTACAGTGCTGCCTCCACAACTCCCATCAAGTCTAATGGCCTTTCTATCTAGAGGACTAGAATACAAGGGGGTAGAAGTTGTGCTGCAGCTGTACAAAACCCTGGTTAGACCACACCTGGGGCACTGTGAGCAGTTCTGGGCACCACACCTTAGGAAGGATATATTGGCCTTGGAGGGAGTGCAGCGTAGGCTTACCAGAATGATACCGGGACTTCAGGGGTTAAATTACGAGCAGAGATTATACAAATTCCCTAGAATTTAGAAGGTTAAGGGGTGAGCAGATCCAAGTTTTCAGGATATTAAGAGGAACAGAGAGGGTAGATAGAGAGAAACTATTTCTGCTGGTTGGGGATTCTAGGACTTGGGGGCAGAGTCTAAAAATGAAAGCCAGACCTTTCAGGAGTGAAATTAGGAAACACTTAGAATCACTATGACACAGAAGGAGGCCATTTGGCCCATCGTGTCTGTGCCGGCCGAAAAAGAGCTATCCGGCCTAATCCCACCTTCCAGCTCTTGGTCCGTAGCCCTGTAGGTTCCGGCACTTCAAGTGCATATCCAAGTACTTTTTAAATGTGATGAGGGTTTCTGCCTCGACCACCCTTTCAGGCAGTGAGTTCCAGACCCCCACCACCCTCTGGGTGCAATTATTTTTCCTCATCTCCCCTCTAATCCTTCTAACAATTACTTTAAATCTCTGCCCCCTGGTTATTGACTTCTCTGCTAAGGGAAAGAGGTCCTTCCTATCCACTCTATCTCGGCCCCTCATCATTTTACACATCTCAATTAAGTCTCCCCTCAGCCTCCTCTGTTCCAAGGAAAACAACTTCAGCCTATCCAATCTTTCCTCATAGCTAAAGTTTTCCAGCCCTGGCAACATCCTTGTAAATCTCCTCTGTGCCCTCTCTAGTGCAATCATATCCTTCCTGTAATGCAGTGACTAGAACTGTCCGCAGTACTCAAGCTGTGGCCTAACCAGTGCTGTATACAGTTCTAGCACAAAGGATTGTAGAGGTTTGGAACTCTTCCGCAGACTGCATTTGATGGTAGATGAATTGTTAATTTTAAATCTGAGATTGATAAGATTTTTGTTAACCAACGGTATTAAGGGATATGGGCCAAAGGTGGGTATATGGTGTTAGGTCACAGATCAGCCATGATCTCATTAAACAGGCTCCAGGGGCTGAATGGCCTCCTCCTGTTTCTATGTTCCTGTATGCCTAAGCCAGATAGGAAAGCAAGTATCATCTTAGACTTGTACAGCACCACTAATGCCAAAACATTCCGCAGGAGAAGTGGGCATTGAGCTGGGGTGGAAGAGTTAAGAGAGATGACCGAAAATATAGATTCTGACAAGGCTTTTAAAGGCACGGAGAGAAAATAGCAAAGTTGAGGGGGTTTAGGGAGGAAGTTCCAGAGAATGGGGCCGAGACAGCTGCAGGCTCCGTCTGCATACTTAACTACAAGCGTAGTGCTCTGCTAACTGCGGTGTGAAAGCTGGGGAGATTTTTGTTCTCCGCGAAGAGCTGACAGGACTGTTGGCTCACTTCTAACATAAAACATTTAACAGCAGTCCAGTGGATCACCTGGGAACTCTTTAAACTTCAATTTTAAAGATTTAAAAAGTGGGCTTTGCCTCGGTTGCAGCTACAATGCAGTCGGGCTGAAGGACAAGCAGTGTGAGACTGTCTCCTTGGGTGGTCTGGCACTGGACACCCAGTTCCAAAGTCAGGCCAGTTTAGCTTCAGTTATAACACATTTACCCTGCTGCAAAGCTGTGCAGTATAGTGAGGCGGCATGGATATTATAGGTGATACCTCATTGTTCATTTAGATTAATGACCCGTATTAACAGCGCCTTTCACGACCTCTGGATGTCCCAGAGCGCTTTACAGCCAATGAGGCGCCTTTTCTTGTGCTAAGTGTAGTCACTGTTGTAATGTAGGAAACGCGGCAGCCAGTTAGCGCACAGCAAGCTCCCACAAACAGCAATGTTTTAGTGATGTCGATTGAGGGATTAATATTGGCCAGGACACCGGGGATAACTCCCCTGCTCCTCTTCGAAATAGGGCCGTGGGATCTTTTACGTTCACCTGAGAGGGCAGACGAGTCCTCGGTTTAACGTCTCATCCGAAAGACGGCACCCCCGACAGTGCAGCACTCCCTCAGCACTGCACTGGCGTGTCAGCCTGGATTTTGTGTTCTTGTTTCTGGAGTGGGGCCAGGAGTTGAAAAGCTTTTATGTTCTGTGCAGCACTGAGCTGGTGGTCCTTTTGATCAAATATAGTTTTACATTTTACCAATCCAAAATCCTCAGTTTCCTCCAGTAGCATAATATCCTAGTGTCCAATTGAACTCCCAAATGTAACTTGCCCATAAGTGGGAACCCAGGAGTGTTGTTACCCCTCGCAGGAATTAATTTTTTTCCCAAATTAAAATGGAATTACATTTTATCTCAAGCATCAGGTACTGGTCGCCTCCCCATCAGTACCTGGGTCTTAGAATCATAGAAAGTTACGGCACAGAAGGAGGCCATTCGGCCCATTGTGTCTGCCGGCCGAAAAAGAGCTCTCCAGCCTAATCCCACTTTCCAGCTCTTCATCCATAACCCAGTAGGTTCCAGCACTTCAAGTGCATATCCAAGTACTTTTTAAATGCATTGAGGGTTTCTGCCTCGACCACCTTTTCAGGCAGTGAGTTCCAGACCCCCACCACCCTCTGGGTGAAAAAAGTTCTCCTCAACTCCCCTCTATTCCTTCTACCAATTACTTTAAATCTATGCCCATAGGTTGAAAAGGGAATGGGTTGGTGGATGTGCTGACCTCCCTATCCCCCACTCGCTCATTTTGACCCTTGCTGGCCGAAATAAGGCCAAATAGAAACTGTCCAAAAAAAAAATGTATCCCTTGACAAGGCCACAACAGGTCATGAACATGTCAGGAATGTTGTCACGCTTGGGTTAAAATTGTTTGTATAACCTGTTGAATAAAAGTGTATTGGTTTTTTTTTTTAATTTGCTGTTGAGGTGGAGTTGTGCCTAGTGATTTTCAGTGTTCACCTTGCGATTTCTCAAGTGAATGGCGCTCGCAACCTGTGACATCTGTCCATGAAGCATTGGGTTATCTGTAGATTACTGAAGGAAGCTGAGGATTTTGAATTCGTAGTGACTTAACTCCAGGCAAATCTGGTAGTAAATTCACTGCTACTCACCTTGTGGAGAACTGCCCTCTGTATCAACAAAATCCATCCATTGACTCTTGAAGTAAAGCACTGCAAAGAATACTGACAGGACTTGAAACATTTTTATTAATCATTTACCAACTGATGGAACAAGAATTCCATGACGCTAGTGCTTTTATAGTTAATTAACTGTATTCGACGATTCCAGTGCTCTCCTCGCCGCCCTCCCATCTTCCACCCTGGACTCTGCCCGCGCCCTAACTCGCACCAAGTCCCGTTCACCCATCACCTCTGTGATGGCTGACCTAGATTGGCTCCCAATCCGCCAACGCCTTGATTTTAAAGTTGTCATTTTCGTGTTCAGATCCCTCCATGGCCTCGCAATCTCTGTAAGCTCCTTCAGTCCTGCAACCCTCCGAGCACTCTACGTTCCTCCAACCCAGGCCACTTGTGCATCCCCCACTTCCTTCGGCCCCATGATTGGCGGCCGTGCCTGCAGCCATCTTGGCCCTAAGCTCTGGAATTCCCTCCCCAAACCTCTCCTCCCTCTCCACCACGCGCGCTTCCGTTAAGTCACTGCTAGATGCTCCAGATGTAATATCTCCAAGTTTGCAGACGACACAAAGCTGGGTGGGCGTGTGTGCTGTGAGGAGGATGCCGAGAAACTCCAGTAAGATTTGGACAGGTTGGGTGATTGGGCAGAAGCATGGGAGATGCAGCATAATGTGGATAAATGTGAGGTTATCCACTTTGGTGGCAAAAACAGGAAGGCAGATTATTATCTGAAGGGCAATAGATTGGGAGAAGGGGAAGTGCAACGAGACCTGGGTGTCCTTGTGCACCAGTCGCTGAAGGTAAGCATGCAGGTGCAGCAGGCGCTTAAGAAGGCAAATGGTATGTTGGCCTTCATAGCGAGAGGATTAGAGTACAGGAGCAAGGATGTCTTGCTGCAGTTGTACAGGGCCTTGGTGAGACCACACCTTGAGTATTGTGTGCAGTTTTGGTCGCCTTATCTGAGGAAGGATGTTCTTGCCATGGAGGGAGTGCAGCGAAGATTCACCAGACTGATACCTGGGATGGCAGGAATGACGTATGAGGAGAGATTGGGTCGATTGGTCTTATATTCGCTGGAGTTTAGAAGAATGAGAGGGGATCTCATTGAAACTTTAAAATTCTAACAGGACTAGACCGACTAGATGCAGGAAGGATGTTCCCGATGGCGGGGAGTCCAGAACCAGGGGTCACAGTCTTAAGGATAAGGGGTAGGCCATTTAGGACAGAAATGAGGAGGAATTTCTTCACCCAGAGAGTGGTGAACCTGTGGAATTCTCTACCACAGAAGGCAGTGGAGGCCAATTCATTAAATATATTCAAGAAGGAGTTGGATATATTTCTTAAGGCTAAAGGGATCAAGGGATATGGGGAGAAGGCAGGGACAGGGTACTGAATTTGGATGATCAGCCATGATCTCATTAAATGGCGGAGCAGGCTCGAGGGGCCGAATGGCCTACTCCTGCTCCTATCTTCTATGTTTCTATGCTTAAAACCTACCTCCTTACCTGTCCTAATGTCTCCTTCTTTGGCTGGGTGTCGATGTTAGTCTGTTTATGCTCCTGTGAAGCACTGTGCGACGTTTTACTACATTAAAAGCACTATGTAAATGCAAGTTGTTGTTGTTGTTGAAGATTTGAGAAATTTGTAATATCCCATCCTGTATTGAGAATAAGAAAAGGCATAATGGGCCAGTAATTCCGGTCCCAACGCGTGAGTACGGACGGGGTACTCGTGTGGGCCCGTTGGAAGTGCCGGATTTCAGCATGCACAGCGCATGCGCGGGAAACCGGCATTTCCTCCAAGGGGTTCAGAGGTCCAACGCGTGCGCGCAGGACTCTTCGCGCACGTGTTGAACTTCCTCCTTTTTGACAGGTTTGCCCGTGTGCAAGGGCCTGAACTTTTACACACATAAAAAGGAGGCGTAAGGAGTGGATTCTTGAAGGTAAGTGGTCTATTATTTAAAATTATTACATTTTTTCCACAGCTTCATTGTTTTTAAGGACTTTACAGTAAGGTAAGTTTATTTTTAGACCCGATTTTGTAAAAAATTATTTTTTTCAAAAATTTTATTAATTGTTTAAAATAGTTTTTAAATTATTTATAGTTTATTTAATTATTGGGATGTTTTTTTAATTTTTTTTTAAAGTTAAACTTGTCTTTTGGGCGCCCGTACTTTTCATGAGTTTGACAGTTCTTACTATCAAACTCATGAATGAAGTTTCCCCTCCCCTGATTGGCTGCAGAGTGCTCACCTGATCCCAGCCGGCACATCGCACTAACTACGCCGCTGGATCAGGTAAGCACATCGCGCCGACAGCTGAACCGGGCCAGTGACAGGAATTCCAAGTAGGCCCAGGCTTCAGATGTCGGCGCGCCGGGTAAGTGCACATCGGGGGCTTGCACGCGCGGCAAGCACCCGATCCTAATTTCAGGCCCAATATTTGACTGGTGCTTTAAGCTCAATTATAATTTGAGCAGAGTATGAATGCCAACATTGATGCACTGTGCCTAGTTATCCATTTTACTGTTAATTAATCATTGTCAACTTTGTTATTCTTTTCAATCTTAGTGGTGTTCCGAACTATCGCCCTTCATCTTGGGTTTCTTGATAAACAACCAAGTGAAATAAGTACTAGGACACCTTGGCAATGCTCCTAGGCATTTACTGGCCTGTCGAAGTCTGCAGCTCTTTTGACTACAGTCAGTTTTTGTCACTCGGCTGTGGGTACATTATGTAGTTAAGAAATGTGCTTGCAGTGAGTTTTTCTACACACAGAATCTTGGGATTTGAGTGGGGCGGCAGGAGGGGTGCCATCTCTGGACAATCATTTAAAGCCTGGCTATAAACCCTTGGCCGTAGCCGTGCATGACTCTCTAGTTCCAGTTATGACACCTGAGGAGAAGCACTTGCAAGTATGTAATACCTTATCACATATCTCAGAAATGCTCCAAAGCACTTCATAAACAATGAGTTGCTTTAAAATGGAATCACCATTCTTATTTCGGTAAATGTGGCAGTGGTGTTGCCTGTTGCAATGAAATGAACGGCCAGTCTATCCGTGCCGATGGTTGGCTGAGGGTAGACTATTGGCTGGGAGAACCTCCTGCTTTTCTTCAAATACTGCCACGTGGTTTTAATGCCTAACTGAAGCACAGAAACAGGCAGACATTCTCGATTTAAATTCACTTCCGTTGGATGGGACCTCTAACAACACAGCACTCCCGCAGTGTCAGCCGTGGCTCAGTGGGCAGCACCCTCTCTCGCCTCTGAGTCAGAAGGTTGTGGGTTCACAGTCCCACTCCAGAGACTTGAGCACAAAACCCAGGCTGACACTCCCAGTGCAGTGCTGAGGGAGTGCTGCACTGTCGGAGGTGCCGTCTTTCGGATGAGACGTTAAACCGAGGCCCCGTCTGCTCTCTCAGGTGGACGTAAAAGACCCCACGGCACTACTTCGAAGAAGAGCAGGGGAGTTATCCCCGGTGCCCTGGCCAATATTTATCCCTCAATCAACATCACTAAAACATTGCTGTGTGTGGGAGCTTGCTGTACAGTAACTGGTTGCTGCGTTTCCTACATTACAACATTCCTGGGGCTAATATTTATCCCTCAACCAACATCACTAAAAGAGATTATCTGGTTATTATCACATTGCTGTTTGTGGGAGCTTGCTGTGTGCAAATTGGCTGCCTGTTTCCTACATTACAACAGTGACTACACTTCAAAAAGTACTTCATTGGCTGTAAAGCGCTTTGGGACATCCTGAGGTCGTGAAAGGTGCTATAGAAATGCAAGTCTATCTTCATTACTGAATTGAAATGCCATGTCTTGTTTCATGTGCCCACGTCCTCGAGTGGGGCTTGAACTCACACTCTTCTTAAGTGAGAGTATTGCCAACTGAGCCAAGCTGAGTGCAACACAAACATTTTGGATCGGGCAAACTTGGCAGTGCATTGTCTTTGTTTCTGGGACAGACCAATTGGATGAAAGATTTCTCCTGTTGCTGACTGTCAGGATAGCTTGAATTATCTCAACCAGATCCTCAAGGATGTATGTGAGCCTACAACATAAAGCTGTCCCTAACTCTGCACTAATTGACACTCTCACTGAGAGCAAAGAAGACTAATATCTGCAGTCCCCCCCAAAATACACTGTTGTGATCGAGGGTGTTCTTCTGCGCTTGGCAGGAAGATACATTGCTGGAGGGAGAGCAGAGAGGGCTTTGTGCTGCATCTGGTGACGCACCAAACCTTGGGGTGCACTGGGTATCGGAAACATTCCATTCCACGTCACTGAAATCTCTTACCTTGAGTAGAAAAAAATCACTGGTTGGCTGGTGTGGGGGGGAACCCAACCCACATTTTGTTCACTAGTTGTGGATGAGAGTAATGCATTTGCACCAAGGAACTCAAAAATTGGTCAATTAATTTGAATGCAGGACTATCTATCGGATCATTTTACCATGGTGCTGTCATTTAGAACTGGGAGTGCTGTATTTGCTGTCTGCCCACTTGTCTGTCCATATCAATAAAGTGCTCTGCATTCACTGTAATTCCTGACCAGATTATATGTGGAGCTAAAGGAGGTTGGTTGGTTGAGAGACCATTCGAAAACCGTCAACATGCACAACTTCATTTCATTATTGTTTATCTCAGTCCATTCTTCTGTTTAATTAGAGAGATCACAGAAATTAATTGTATTTAACAAAATATAATCTGCACACTATTTACATCACATGCAAGCTAATAAGGCAGCAAAAACTTGGAAATTGGGAACTTTGTGTGTGAAATCACGGAAAGACATGCCTGTCACTCTACGGTGCCTTGGGCCATTGCGTTCTGTTGTGCCACCGTGTATCTGCCCCTTTGTCAATACCAGCCTGCCTTTGAATAGTGCTTCACATGTGCGGAAAGATGCCTCAAAGCATTTATTCTAAGGAGGACACTGAGCAGGAGGGTCAAAGGTCAAAATGGAGTGTGTTGGGTTTGGTGGCTGAAGGTATGGTCAGAGAGTACTGTTTTGCGGAGGTTTTTTGAAAGCAGGGAGGGAGGCAGCAAGATGGAGGGAACTAGTCAAGGAGTTCCAAAGTACAGAAATGAGCTGACTGAATGATGGCCGCAAAAGTAGAGTGGAGGGACTGGAGCCACTTCAACAAAGAGAGGTGGGAGTGTGGACGTGGCCTTAAAGGAAGTATGAGGATAGAGACAGGTTAATGAATGATGTTGGTAGCCATGGGGTTGAAGAGGTGGAGGTGAGTGGCCAGGGGATTGAGAGAGCAGGTGATAGGCTTCATGGACGAGATGAGTGTGATCTGAATCCCGATCAGAAGATCTCTATCCTTGTGGTCCAGCATATCCATCAACCCTTGATTAACATCAAGGCAGGAGACCAACCATGGTTCAATGTAGAATGTAAAAGGGCATGCCAGGAAAAGCACCACACGTATCTTTAGAATGAGGTACCAACCTAATGAAGCTATTTCATAGGACTGCATGCATGCTAAGCACCAAAAATAGCAGGCTATAGACACTGATGAGCAGTCCCACAACCAGTGGATCAGAGCAAACCAGACCCAGTCAGGAATTGCAGTGGACACCCAGGCAATTAAGAGTTTGCATGAACATCCCCATCCTCAACCATAGTGTAGCCCAGCACATGAGCGCAAGAGCCCAGGTTAAAGTATTTGCAAGTGTCTTCAGTCAAAAGTGCCAGGAGGACGATCCTACTCGACTCGCCTTCCAAGTTCCCGGACAACCATCATAGATACCAGTGTCCAGTCAACTCTGCTCACTCCACGTGACATTAAGAAGTGGCTGACTGCACTGGACACAGTAAAGACTAAAGGACATTGCAACATCTCGGCTGTCGTGCTGAAAACCTGTGCACAAGAGGTGGCCAGCCCCTTAGCCATCCCTTCCTTTAGTATAATGAGATATTTTCATATTTTTGTATGTGGTATATTTAGCATAAATATAGTTTTGTTTAACAGCCCAGCTTTTAATGTGGCAGTTTCATTGAATGATAAACATTTCCTCAATCACAAAAGCATGTGGTCCATGGCATTCATGGCTTGTGTCAAAATATTTTATTGTTGAGAATTATTTTGTTTTATTCTTTGTTAGTAATGTTTTGTAAAGTACAAGATGTGTGAGGCGTTTCATAAAAGTTATATTTAAATCCTCCTTTATTCAAATAATGGTAGATAAGCTTTGAAGAGAGAAAGATATACCATCAACTTTGCTGCGAAGTGTCATGTAAACAGTGACTCTTAGCTTTTAATTCTTCCCCTCCTCCCCTACCCCTTAACGTGTTTAAGCCAATTTCCTTCTGTACCGGTGGGTCACTGAACATGGTGTGCAGTATTGTAGAACATAAGAAAATGACGGGCAGGAAAAGACCATCCAGTCCATCAAGCCTGCCCCACCCAGTCGTGATGTATGAAGCATCAGGATTAGACATCTCCTTACCCACCAGTACCTGCAATTGCCTGGGAGAGGCCAAAATAACAGATCAAGATCAGAGCCCAATTAGGGGGGAAAAAATCTGGAAAACTCCTTTACAACCCCCTTGAATGAGTTACATAAAAGTTACTCGAGCTTTGCTCCTCCACTGATGGTGCTGTTGCACCATCATGTGAGAACATTGGAGTGGGAACCCGCCGAATACCACGTATGGACTCCCAGTGTACTGAGCCACCCTCCTCATTATAATATATCATTTAAAGTTTTTCATTTTGGAGAAAGGATTCTGACAACTCTTATTTTTGACTAAATAAGGTTTGCCAAAATCAGAATGTGGAACATTTCAGAACATAACTGATGTGTGTCAGCCGTGGCTCAGTGGGCAGCACTCTCGCCCCTGAGTCAGAAGGTTGTGGGTTCAAGTCCCACTCCAGGGACTGGAGCCTATAATCCAGGCTGACACTCCAGTGCAGTGCAGTGTCAGAGGTGAGACGTTAAACCGAGGCCCCGTCTGCTCTCTCGGGCGGTCATAAAAGATCTCATGGCACTATTTCGAAGATAGAGCAGGGGAGTTCTCCCCGGTGTCCTGGGGCTGATATTTATCCCTCAACCAGCATCACTAAAAGAGATTATCTGGGCATTATTGACGTAAGAAAACTACGAGGCACTTGGTCTGAGTATTAAGGCTTTAATCAACTGTTTTTCAACATGGAGATCTAGTTGTGTCCTTCACTAGCTCCTGTTAAAGATTGTCCTGAGCAAGCTGGGCCCATGCCCGAGTATTTATACTCTCCCTGGACAGCGCCACCAGCAGGCCGCCCAGTATCATTTCATAAGTCATTTCCACATGAATGACAAGATTCATGTCGATTTTCACATTGCTGTTTGTGGGAGCTTGCTGTGCGCAAATTGGCTGCCGCGTTTCCTACATTACAACAGTGACTGCACTTCAAAAAGTACTTCATTGGCTGTAAGGCGCTTTGGGACGTCCGGTGGTCGTGAAAGGTACTATAGAAATGCAAGTCTGTCTTTTGATTGTTCATCCACTGGTATCAGTGTGATGCTAATGATGAATTTTTAAACCCTTGAGAGTTTTTGTTTTTGGTATTCCGATGCTGCCTGGCATTCTGTCACGTCATGGCTACAGGAATTGAACTGTCCTCTGCCCACCCTGTGCGTTGAGGAGAATGGACCCCCATTGGTTATGTCACCAACTGCTGAGGAAAAGGCGAAAAAGTGTAAAAACTTCATAAAAACAGGCAAAGCAGAACAGAATGAAATCTCGCAGGTTACCAAGTACTGTACGTGGTCTATCTGCTGACCTTTGTCACTATGTGTGAAGAGCATCAGAATTCATTCTGAACAACTCACTCCAATGCCGGAGAGTGCAGTGCTCCTCCTGTTCCATGAGATTTTTGTATTGGCACAGGACAGACAATCTCCCCCCTAAATGAAAGCAAAAATCAACAGAAGCAAGATATCATACTTGAGAATTTGAAGAATGCGTTTATGAATTTTTTCAAAAACATTAATCCTTTAAGAAGCTGTTAAACCAAACAAATCGCTATTAACCTAACGGGTGGAGCGTGCAACTTTGGCAGGGGCGTAAAGCGGGCGTGCCGTCCTCTCTTGGCCATTTGACACCCTCTGCTGAATTTGGAAATTCTGCCCAATGTTGCAGAAACATCTATTCCTTCGATCTCTCAAATATATAGACTCTAGAATGAAGCTTGGCTGCACACTTCAAAAAATGCACAAAGGAACAGTTTGTGTTGTGGCTGATTTTTGAGGTTAAGGGCGAAAGTTAGAAGTGTAACTTCAACCGTGGCAGCTTCTTCGTTTGGCCCAACAAAGGGAAGCTTTTTTTGGTTTCAAGGCGATTTAGACAAGTTGAGCGAATGGGCAAATACATGGCAGATGCAGTACAATGTGGATAAATGTGAAGTTATCCACTTCGGTAGGAAAAACAGAAAGGCAGAGTTATTGTTTAAATGGTTATAGGTTGGGAAATGTTGATGTACAAAGGGACCTGGGTGTCCTTGTATACCAGTCACTGAAAGCAAACATGCAGGTGCAGCAAGCAGTTAGGAAGGCAAATGGTATGTTCATTTTCATTGCAAGAGGATTTGAGTACAGGAGCAAGGATGTCTTACTACAGTTATACAGGGCCTTGGTGAGACCACACCTGGAGTACTTTGTGCAGTTTAGGTCTTTTTACCTAAGAAAGGATATACTTGCCATAGAGGGAGTGCAGTGAAGGTTCACCAGACTGATTCCTGGGATGGCAGGATTGTCGTATGAGGAGAGATTGGGTCGACTAGGCCTGTATTCACTAGAGTTTAGAAGAATGAGAGGGGATCTCATTGAAACATATAAAATTCTGACAGGGCTAGACAGACTGGATGCAGGGAGGATGTTCCCCCTGGCTGGGGTTCTAGAACGAGGTGTTCACAGTCTCAGGATACGGGGTAGGACATTTAGGACTGAGATGAGGAGAAATTTCTTCACTCAGCGGGTGGTGAACCTGTGGAATTCTCTACCACAGAAGGCTGTGGAGGCTAAGTCACTGACTATTTAAGAAGGAGATAGAAAGATTTCTAGACACAAAAGGCATGAAGGGGTATGGGGAGAGAGCAGGACTATGGTATTGAGATAGAGGATCAGCCATGCTCATATTGAATGGCGGAGCAGGCTTGAAGGGCCGAATGGCCGACGACTCCTATTTTTCTATGTTTTCTATGGTTAGACTTGTGCTTCTCTAGATGGTTATGTATCATATATTTTCGTTCTGTTGAAGACTCCTTTATCTCCTCCGCTCCCTGATGTACATCTTGAAATGCTATATTCACATTTCTTTGCAACTATAAACAGCTTTGAGTTGATTATAATTATAGAGCCCTTGTGGATTTTTTTTAAAATTTTTTTTTTTTAAAGTATTTTTAAATTTATTTTCATGTTGCAGACTTGACTTCCTGAGTAAATCTAATGCACAGCGTGTGTGGATGGGGAAGGGGTGACAGAGAAACGTTCGGTAATCTTCCTCATAGCTCTTAGCCTAATGGAAAAAATGTATTTTGAAGCTGCATTATCGTAAATATTTCCCTTTTTTCTTTTCAGCAGTACGTGGTAAATAATAGGCTGCTGAAAATCATTCTAAATATATGCTATGTTTTTTTAATGTACAAGCTCTGCATCTAGCACGCGTCCATCGCACCTCAAGGTATCGCCCAAGAAAGCGTGTGCCTGGTGAGCTCAAATGTCATACTTGTAAATCCGCAACCAATCATCATTGAACAGTTCGGGAACCCACCAGTGAACACGTAGCGTGGAGAATAATGCAATCTTGATATATTGTGCAACATTCCTCTCCTTGCAAAACTGGAGAATTTTAGCGACGCGGAGAGATTGGAGAGGCTGGGGGCGGTTTTCTTCGGAGCAGAGGAGGCTGAGGGGAGACTAAATTGAGGTGTATAAAATTATGAGGGGCCGAGATAGAGTGGACAGGAAGGACCTATTTCCCTCAGCAGTGAGGTCAATATCTTTCATAGAATCATAGAAATTTACGGCACAGAAGGAGGCCATTCGGCCCATCGTGTCTGTGCCGGCCGACAAAGAGCTCTCCAGCCTAATCCCACTTTCCAGCTCTTGGTCCGTAGCCCTGTAGGTTCCGGCACTTCAAGTACATATCCAAGTACTTTTTAAATGTGATGAGGGTTTCTGCCTCTACCACCCTTTCAGGCAGTGAGTTCCAGACCCCCACCACCCTCTGGGTGAAAAAAGTTCTCCTCAACTCCCCTCTAATCCTTCTACCAATTACTTTAAATCTATACCCCCTGGTTATTGACCTCACTGCTGAGGGAAATAGGTCCTTCCTATCCACTCTATCTAGGCCCCTCATAATTTTATACACCTCAATTAAGTCGCCTCCTCTGTTCCAAAGAAAACGACCCCAGCCGATCCAATCTTTCCTCATAGCTAAAATTCCCCAGTCCTGGCAACATCCGTGTAAATCTCCTCTGCACCCTCTCTAGTGCAATCACGTCTTTCCTGTAATGCGGTGACCAGAACTGCACGCAGTACTCTAGCTGTGGCCTAACTATAGTGTTTTATACAGTTCTAGCATAGCCTCCCTGCTCTTATATTCTGTGCCTTGGCTAATAAAGGAAAGTGCCTTTATGCCTTCTTAATCACCTTATTTACTTGTCCTACCTTCAGAGATCTGTGGACATGTACTTCAAGGTCCCTCTGTTCCTCTACACTTCTCAGTATCCTACCATTTATTGTGTATTCCCTTGCCTTGTTCGCCCTCCCCAAAATGCTTTCAATTTACATAAACAGCATTGTTGGCGATCTGCTAGTATAATTGTGAAGACGAATTACTTAATTCTGAAGATTATGTGGGGTCAAACTTTGTGGTCCATTGTCTTGAAGTGCAGGGTGAGGGAGCAAAGGACCCAGTCTCTGTTGACATTCACACCTCTGCTTTCCACAGAGGACCAATTTCCAACTTGCACTAAGCACAGGTGGAAGAACCTTCCCCAACACTACCCTCCGAATGGGTAATTCAGGAATGACGCTGATGGTGCCCAGGCAGCAAGGATAGTTTCGTCAGCCCTTCCAGTTCGGATGAATCACCCGAATGTGGGTGGCATGTTTGGGTGGGCTGAAACAAAAAAAAGGGCAACATTGCAAAATTAATTTTAATAATTATCCTGCTAGTCTCAGTTGGAAGCAACAAAGACTTCAATAAAAAAGACTCCTAGCTTGGGGAATGGTTGAAGTAACAGAGGCAGCTTTTAACACACAAACATTTCCTTCCCTCGCTTTAGACTCATCTATTTAATGCAAGGTGGACATAAAAGATCCCATGGCACTATTTGAAGAAGAGCAGGGGAGTTCATAGAATCAGAGAAATTTACGGCACAGAAGGAGGCCATTGTGTCTGTGCCGGCCAAAAAAGAGCTCTCCAGCCTAATCCCACTTCCCAGCTCTTGGTCCGTAGCCCTGTAGGTTCCGGCACTTCAAGTACATATCCAAGTACTTTTTAAATGCGATGAGGGTTTCTGCCTCTACCACCCTTTCAGGCAGTGAGTTCCAGACCCCCACTACCCTCTGGGTGAAAAAAATTCTCCTCAAATCCCCTTTAAACCTTCTACCAATGATTTTAAATCTATGCCCCCCCCCCCCCCCCAGTTATTGATATCCCTGCTCGGGGAAAATAGTTCCTTCCTATCCACTCTATCTCAGCCCCTCATAATTTTATACACCTCAATTAAGTCTCCCCTCAGCCTCCTCAGTTCCAAAGGGAAAAAACCCCAGCCTAATCAATCTTTCCTCATAGCTAAAATTCTCCAATGCTTGCAACACCCTCGTAAATCTCCTCTGTACCCTCTCTAGAGCAATCACATCTTTCCTGTAACGTGGTGACCAGAACTGTACACAGTATTTCTAGCTGCGGCCTAACTAGTGTTTTATACAGGTCAAGCATAACCTCCCTGCTCTTATATTCTGTGCCTCGGCTAATAAAGGAAAGTATCCCGTATGCCTTCTTCGCCACCTTATCTAGCTGTCCTGCTACCTTCAGGGAGTTCTTCCGGTATATTGGCTGACATTTATCCCTCAACTGACTGCACTGAAACAGATAATCTGGTCTTATATCTCATTGCTGTTTGTGGGATCTTGCCGTGCGCAAAGTGGCAGCGGCGTTTTCCTACATTACAACAGTGACTACACATCAAAGATACTCCATTGGGACTTTGAGGCCATGAAAGGCGCTATATAAATGCAAATTCATTCTTTCTCCGAAGTGACAAGTCAAATACAGCTGCATTTCATTATTTGCACTTTTTTGTCTCTTCGAAACCAAACTTTTTTTTCCCCCCTGTTTCAAGCACTTTACTGTTTCACTGAAATGAGAAATTCCAGGGACTCGCAGCTTCAAAGTGTTTTTCATGCGTTGCTGTATTTTAACGCGGTTCAAATCAAATGAGGTGTGTTGGACCGCAGTGTCAGCAACACTTTGGCACTGTGGCAATCTGGCCTGCCTTTTTTCCCCTGAAAAAAAGATTGATATCTGAGCCTAAGGTGATGCATTGTAGGCTCCTGCCTCAGGAACAGCGGAAGCTTATATTAAGCAGATGAACAGCAGAGTGCTTGTATTATTATATCTCGGTGGAGTCATTTGAATTCATGCTCGTATTCTGGTTTTCCTTTTATATTCAAAAAAAATGGTTGTAACAGTATGACTGGTTTTAAAGGCCGATCAGGTATTCTTTGTTGCAACTTCTGGAATAATCTGTGGCGCACTGGGGGAAAAAAAATTACGCTAAATGACCAAAATAATTTGTCCCATTCAGATTGACTTGGATCTTTAGCAGTAGTTCAGAATGCATCGTTAAATGCTTGTCATAGAGACATAACGGCACAGAGCCCGTGCCGGCTCTCTGTAGAGCAAGCCAGTCAGTCCCATTTGTAGAAAAGGGGGAAGGTGGGGTGTGGTTTTGGTTGCCCCTGGGGCTTGTCTCTGGCCAGTCAGAAGTATCTGAGCTGCTCCAGAGCCCCGTGCGGTTTCGAATCGCTCCCCTTTCTGGTTCTGACCGCCGGACTTATTTCAGTAGCAATGTAGACAAAACGAGACTCGTGGTTGGGCGCAATGGGCCAGAAAACTTATGCTCACCAGTGAACGCCTGCTCCGTGCCCCTGCGGTCTGTCTTAGATTCTTCACCGCCCCGAAGTAGAGATACCCCAGTAATTCAGAAGTAACTGCTGGTATTCCACTTCTTTGGGCGGGCTGCTGAGCTGTTCCTCTTGTAGGCAGGGCATCGGAGGCAAGGCGGCAGAGAGAGAGAGAATGGCTTCCTGAGAGGCTATCTTTATACCCCATTGGGAGCCCTTATCTTCGCACCCAAATCTGGACGTATCTGGGGTACACAAAAGGGACCGATCTGTCCCCATTGACCGTAATGGGTTTGAATGTGTTTCCCATTCGTTTAACTGGTTTGTGCTCAGTTTAAAAAAAGTCCCACTGATTTCTCGAGTGCTGGACAAACAAATCCTTAAGTGTTCATTAAAGAGTACTCAAGTGTTTTGTAAACAATCCATTGTCCTGCGGTTGCAGTCCCACCGCAATTGATTGACAGCTTCAAGTGCTTAAGCTCTTGAGTCAACACTGTTGAGAGCTTTGTAAACAAACAATCCTTTGTTCGATGTTGAACTTCCTAAACCGCAGTTGATTGACAGTTTAAGTACCTCAAGTACTTCAACCAGTGATGGGAGATCTTCAGACAGGCAGTCTTTCTCTTTTGCCACGAGGCCTGGCAGCCATCTTTGATGCCCTGGGTTTTTAAGGTACATTCCAACCAGGTTTTCTTTAATTAAGTAATCTTCGGGGGCTGTCGGAAATTTTGCGAACCTTACACATTCTCCCGCTCTATCCCCCGTAGCCCTGCAAGTTTATTTCCCTCAAATGCCTATCCAGTCTCCCCTTGAAAACATTGAGTGTCTCCGCTTCCACCACTTCCGTCGGCAGCGAGTTCCAGGTCATCACCACTCGCTGCGTAAAAAAGTTTCCCCTCGCGTCCCCCCTGTATCTCTTGCCCAAAACCTTAAATCTGTGTCCCCTAGTCCTTGTACCATCAACTAGTGGGAACAGCCTTTCCCCGTCTAGCCTATCCAAACCCGTCATAATCTTGTACACCTCTATCAAATCACCCCTCAACCTCCTTTGCTCTAATGAAAACAAATCCAGCTTCTCCAACCTGTCCTTGTAGCTAAGATCCCCCAACCCCCGGAACCATTCTGGTAAATCTCCTCTGCACCCTCTCAAGTGCCTTCACATCCTTCCTAAAGTGTGGTGACTAGAATTGGATGCAATACTCTAGTTGTGGCCTAACCAGCGCTTTATAAAGGTTCACCATAACCTCTTCTTTTGTACTCTACCTCTATTTATGAAGCCCAAGATCCCGTATGCTTTGCTAACCACTCTCTCAGTATGTCCCACCACCTTCAGGGACCTATGCACATTAACTCCCAGGTCGCTCTGTCCCTGCACACTCTTTAAAACTGTGCCAATTAAGTGTATATTGCCTTTCCCTGTTCCCTGTTGTGTAGTGGATGTGCCCATCAGATCTCCACAGTGCTGGCAAATGTGCTAAAGCTGTGGTTGAACTAAAGTCTGAATGTTCATTTTGGTAGCTGCAGGAACACTAATTATAAGCTGAAAAGAACAGATCAGACTGTTTGGAGAAGACATTACTATCCTCCTCCTTGCAGCCTTCCGGACTCGACATAAAGGGGCTGGGAGGGCCTGTCAAAATAATCGCGCATGCGCGGTTTGTGCACGGAAAAGCCGGTTGTGCGGGATCCCGGAAGCGCTGTACAGCCGCACAGCTTACAGGGACCATTGATCATAACCTCTGCCCCTTATTTTCAACCGGCAGCTGTTGATGATTCTGCTGTTCCCATTTTTAAAAATTCATTTATGGGATGTGGGCATCGCTGGCCAGGCCAGCATTTATTGCCCATCCCTAATTGCCCTTGAGAAGGTGGTGGTGAGCCGCCTTCTTGAACCGCTGCAGTCCGTGTGGTGAAGGTGCTCCCACGGTGCTGTTGGGAAGGGAGTTCCAGGATTTTGACCCAGCGACGATGAAGGAGCGGCGATATATTTCCAAGTCAGGATGGTGTGTGACTTGGAGGGGAACTTGGAGATGATGGTGCTCCCAATCGCCTGCTGCCCTTGTCCTTTTAGGTGGAAGAGGCCGCGGGTTTGGGAGGTGCTGCTGAAAAAGTTTTGGCGAGTTGCTGCAGTGCATCTTGTAGATGGTACACACTGCAGCCACGGTGCGCCAGTGGTGGAGGGAGTGAATGTTTAAAGTGGTGGATGGGGTGCCAATCAAGTGGGCTGCTTTGTCCTGGATGGTGTCGAGCTTCTTGAGTGTTGTTGGAGCTGCACTCATCCAGGTAAGTGGAGAGTATGCCTCTCCCTCTCTCTTAGGCAGTCCTTCGGAACCGAGGATGACTTGCTTCCACACTAAAAATGAGTTCTCAGGTGACTGATGAGTCCAATGCGGGACCTACAGTCTCTGTCACAGGTGGGGCAGACGGTGGTTGAAGGGGCGGGTGGGTGGGGTGCTTAGGTTGACGTGCGCTGCCTGCGCTTGGTTTCCGCTTGCTCTCGGCGAAGAGACTCGAGGTGTTCGGCGCTTTCCCGGATGCTTCTCCTCCACTTTATGCGGTCTTGGGCCAGGGATTCCCAGGTGTCGCTGGGGATGTTACACTTTTTTAAGGAGGCTTCGAGCGTGTCCTTGAAGCGTTTCCTCTGCCCACCTGGGGCTCTCTTGCCGTGCCGGAGCTCCGAGTAGAGCGCTTGTTTTGGGAGTCTCGTATTGGGCATGCGGACAATGTGACCCGTCCATCGGAGCTGATTGAGCGTGGTCAAAGCTTTGATGCTGGGGATGTTGGCCTGAGCAAGAACAGTGACGTTGGTGCGCCTATCCTGCCAATGGATTTGCAGGATCTTGCGGAGTTAGCGTTGGTGGTACCTCTCCAGTGCTTTGAGGTGCCTGCTGTACATGGTCCATGTCTCTGAGGCATACAGCAGGGCGGGTATCACTGTATTCCATCACACTCCTTACTTGTGCCTTATAGATGGTAGAAAGGCTTTGGGGAGTCAGGAGGTGAGACACTTGCTGCAGAGTACCCAGCCTCTGACCCGCTCTTATTGCCACAGTATTCACACCACCTCTAGACCCATCTTTTGTTTCTTTACTTGTCCCATCACCATCTCCTTTTGCCTTGCACCATCATCCATTTTGTCATTTAATCTCTCCTGCCTTCCACCCTATCACAGACCTTCCCTTTTGTTCTTTCCTCCCCTGCACTTGCTTAAAAACCTGTTACATCGCCAACTTTTTCCAGTTCTGACGAAGGGTCATCGACCTGAAACGTTAACTCTGTTTCTCGCTCCACAGATGCTGCCTGACCCGCTGAGTATTTCCAGCATTTTCTGTTTGGATTTCAGATTTCCAGCATCCGCAGTATTTTGCTTTTGTATATTCTAAAAAGGATATTGAGGCCCTGGAGAGGGTGCAAAAAAGATTTACAAGGTTGATATCAGAAATGCGAGGGTACACCTATCAGGAAAGGATGAACAGGCTGGGTCTCTTTTCTCTTGAAAAGAGAAGGCTGAGGGGTGACCTAATCGAGGTGTTTAAAATCATGAAAGGTTTTGATAGAGTGGATTCAAAGAAAGTGTTTCCACTTGTGGGGAAGAGCATAACTAGAGGCCATCAATATAAGATAGTCACCAAGAAATCCAATAGGGAATTCAGAAGAAATTTCTTTACCCAGAGGGTGGTGAGAATGTGGAACTCGCTACCACAGGGAGTGGTTGAAACGAATAGCACAGATGCATTTAAGGAGCGGTTAGATAAGCACATGAGGGAATGGAATAGAGGATTATGCTGATAGATTTAGATGAGGCAATATGGGAGGAGGCTCGAGTGGAGCATAACTGCTGGCAATGACTGGTTGGGCCGAATGGCCTGTTTCTGTGCTGTGTATCCTCTGTAATCGTATTATCTTCCTCTACTCCCCTTCATGTCCCCGTTGATCACTGGCTCATAACCCATTCCGTACTGCACCTACTCCAACTGTGAACCATGGCGATTGCTTACCCAGCTTCCTTAACCCCTACCTGAAACAGGTGACCAAAAATCTGTTTGTATTTGAAATCAATAATCGCACTAACGAGTGAGCATAACAGTTATAGACAATTCTACCAGTAAGTGTTGTTGCAGCAATTTCAATTCCCGTCTTTGGAACCTTGGCTTATGTGCATACAAACCTCAGAAAATAATAAATAATAGACTAGGCCTATATTCTCTAGAGTTCAGAAGAATGAGAGGTGATCTAATTCAAACATACAAAATTCTTACTGGGCTTGACAGGGTAGATCCAGGCAGGATGTTTCCCCTGGCTGGGGAGTCTAGAACCAGGGGGTCACAGTCTCAGAATAAGGGGTCGGCCATTTAGGACTGAGATGAGGAGAAATTTCTTCACTCAGAGGGCGGTGAATCTTTGGAATTCTCTACCCCAGAGGGCTGTGGAGGCTCAGTCGTTGAGTATATTCAAGATAGAGATCGATAGATTTTTGAATATTAAGGGAATCAAGGTACAGGAAACTTTGGTTTATCCGGAGGTTAACTGTCCGGAATGCTCGAGCCACCGGCAAAATTCAGGAGTCGGTTCAGTAAGTTTTTTTTCTTTTCGTTGCTTTTTCACCAGTCAGGCTCTGCAAGGTCTAGCTAAAGCTGTTGCTTAGCTACAGAGACGCTTGCAAGCTACGGCCGACTGTTTAGAAGCTAAGCAACAGGGTTTGTTGCCAGATACGGAGCTCAAAAGCTTCCGTATGTTTTAACATTAGCGCTGGTTTGTCCGGCAGTTTTGATGGGACGGCAACAGCTGGGTCCCGTCGGTGCCGGATATCACAAAGGTTCCTGTATATGGGGATAGTGCAGGAAAGTGGAGTTGAGGTAGAAGATCAGCCATGATCTTATTGAATGGCGGAGCAGGCTCGAGGGGCCAAATGGCCGACTCCTGCTCCTATTTCTTATGTTGTTATGTTCTTACGCACTTTGTCTTATCAATTGACAGATGCAAAAGCAACTGCATCAGAGCGATCAAAATATATTTTTCAGTAAATTAATTGAACTCATTATAGGGCAGAGTTTAGAAAGCCAGTTACTCATTAGTCAACTTTATTAATGCAACTTGATGATTTATTTATTTTCTGTTGTATTTTACCACAAACTGTGACTCAGTGGGCAGCTCTCTCGCCTCTGAGTCAGAGGGTTGTGGGTTCAAATCCCACTCCAGAGACTTGAGCACAAAAATCTAGGCTGACACTCCCAGTGCAGTGCTGAGGGAGTGCGGCACTGTTGGAGGTGCCGTCTTTCAGATGAGACGTTAAACCGAGGCCCCATCTACTCTCTCAGGTAGACGGGAAAGATCCTTTGGCACTATTTCGAAGAAGAGCAGGGGAGTTATCCCTGGTGTCCTGGTCAATATTTATCCCTCAATCAACATCACAGAAATAGATTACCTGGTCATTATCACATTGCTGTTTGTGGGAGCTTGCTGTGCGCAAATTGGCTGCTGCGTTTCCTACATTACAACAGTGACTCCACTTCAAAATGTACTTCATTGGCTGTAAAGCGCTTTGGGACGTCTGGTGGTCATGAAAGGCGCTATAGAAATGCAAATATTTCTTTTTCTTTGTCTTTAAATGCTCACAGCTGAGGAAGCAGCGTTGTCGTATGGCTGTGTTTGACAACGAGCTGAAATCCTCAGTGCGTCGGATTCCAAGTAGAACACACAAGATAGGAGCAGGAGTAGGCCATTCGGCCCCTCCAACCTGTTCCACCATTTAATGAGATCATGGCTGATCATCCAAATTCCGTACCCTGTCCCTGCTTTCTCCCCATATCCCTTGATCCCTTTAGCCTTAAGACATATATCTAACTCCTTCTTGAATATATTTAATGAATTGGCCTCCACTGCCTTCTGTGGTAGAGAATTCCACAGGTTCACCACTCTCTGGGTGAAGAAATTCCTCCTCATCTCTGTCCTAAATGGCTTACCCCTTATCTTTAGACTGTGACCCCTGGTTCTGGACTCCCCGCCATCGGGAACATCCTTCCTGCATCTAGTCTGTCTAGTCCTGTTAGAACTGTAGCACAGCAGGAAAAATGCTGTTGAAATTATAGTAAATTCTGAGCGTGGCGGATTTGTAGCTGATCTCTCTCTCCTTCTGATGGAGGATGTTACTCTACATACCTGTGTGCGTTGTGAAGTGATCTTTGTCGCCTTAAAATGCAGGTAAGCAAGAAAAGCACTCGGAAGGTGAAGATGCCGTTTTATTTATAGTACAACTGTATTTTTCATTGCGGAGATATTAATCTTTGAAGGGACTCCTGCATTTGTAGGCAGTTTTAAACTCCCATTATATCACTGTTACAGTATTGCACTATATTGGACTGGATAATGGTGGTTTCAAAGTACAGGAAACTCTTTTTTTATCCGGCACCGACGGGACCGACGTGGTGCCAGTTCATCAAAAATTCTGGATAACTGAGAGCTATAGTAAAAGATACGGAGAGCTGAGAGCTCCGTATAAAGCAACAAACCCTGTTGCTTAGCAACAGGTGCAGAACAATGGCCGCAAGTTCCAAGCATCTCTATAGCTTAGCAACAGCTGCAGCCACACCCGATTGCACAGCAACAGATCGAGGAAGGCAAGTAATATGAAGTAAAACTTACCTGAACCTACTCCTGAATTTTGCCGGTTAACCGAGATTGCCGGATATTTAGGTGCCGTTTAAACGAGAGTTTCCTGCATGGTGTTTTGTGTGCTGTCCTTTAAAATTTGTTTGTAATGAATATTGTCATTTGGCTCAGTTTGCATAACAGAACCACAAAGCGATGAACCCACCAGTAACTCATCTGTCGACCAGCTTTAGGGACTGAGGTCAAATTGGTAAAAATCCCCGTGCATTCGCATAGTCTGAATTATACAAAAATAGGTGACACGCTGCTAAAATTAAGTGATTTTTTTTTTTAGTCGTTCACAGGATGTGGGCATCGCTGGCAAGGCCAGCATTTATTGCCCATCCCTAACTGCTCTCAAGAAGGGTGCGCCGTCAATTCACAACCCCAACTTCGGCTCCCACACGTCCCATTTACACCCAAGTTAAAATCAGACCTCTAGTCTTCACACACATCACAAGGATGTACCATCTACAAGATGCACTGCAGCAACTCACCAAGGCTTCTTCGGCAGCACCTCCCAAACCCGTGACCTCTACCACCTAGAAGGACAAGGGCAGCAGGCGCATGGGAAGACCACCACCTCCAAGTTTCCCTCCAAGTCACACACCACCCTGACTTGGAAATATTTCGGCCGTTCCTTCATCGTCGCTGGGACAAAATCATGCAATTCTGCCCCCCGCCCCCCCCCCCCCCACCAACAGCACTGTGGGAGTACCTTCGCCACACGGACTGCAGCGGTCCAAGAAGGTGGTTCTCAAGGGCAGTTAGGGATGGGCAGTAAATGCTGGCCTTGCCAGCAACACCCACATCCCAAGAACAAATAAAAAAAGTTAACTCTAAGACCAGTGTCAGACAAGTATATCCCAAGGAAGGATATACTTGTCATAGAGGGAGTGCAACAAAGGTTCGCCAGACTGATTCCTGCGATGGGGGGATTGTCCTATGAGGAGAGATTGAGTAGACTAGGCCTATATTCTCTAGAGTTTAGAAGAATGAGAGGTGATCTCATTGAAACATACAAAATTCTTACAGGGCTTGACAGGGTAGATGCAGGGAGGATGTTTCCCCTGGCTGGGGAGTCTAGAACCAGGGGTCACAGTCTCAGAATAAGGGGTTGGCCATTTAGGACTGAGATGAGGAGAAATTTCTTCCCTCAGAGGGTGGTGAATCTTTGGAATTCTCTACCCCAGAGGGCTGTGGAGGCTCAGTCGTTGAGTATATTCAAGACAGAGATCGATAGATTTCTGAATGTTAAGAGAATCAAGGGATATGGGGATAGTGCAGGAAAGTGGAGTTGAGGTTGGAGATCAGCCATGATCTTATTGAATGGTGGAGCAGGCTCGAGGGGCCGAATGGCTGACTCCTGCTCCTATTTCTTATGTTCTTATGAAAGGGATATGTATTTTGTGCGTGCATGAAATCTTCTGACAAGGTGGTATTTCTTGCAGATGTTATGTGCTGTGATTCCCGGTTTCATATCAACTCCTGACATTTGTGGATGTAGAACTGGATGACAGCCTTGGATTAGGCAACAGTCTTGTGATTGTGAAATTTATCCACAGATAAAACCCACAACAGATGCTACAACTTACATTTACGTAGCAGCCTTCACATGACAAAACATCCCAATCTGCTTTATGGAGGGATGAACAGTAAGTTGGAGAGAGGTTAGGTGTAAGGTAAGTGAAGAGGTAGACTTTCAGATGGCTTATGAAGGTGTGGAGAAGAGTCAAAAGCTGAAAAGGACTAAGGATATAAAAGGACACAAGGGGGTGGTGCCTGAAGATCCTTCCACTGATACCAGGATACTGGGAACGTTCGTGTAGTGGTTGTGTTACTGAATTAGTAATCCAGAGGCCTGGACTAGTGAGCCAGAGATGTGAGTTTGAATCCCACCACGGCAGCTGGGGAATTTAAATTCACTTAATTAAATAAATCTCAAATAAAAATGTCGTATCAGAAACGGTGACCATGAAACCACCGGATTGTCGTAAAAACCCATCTGGTTCACTGATGTCCTTTAGGGAAGGAAATCTGCCGCCCTTACCCGGTCTGGCCTATATGTGACTCCAGACCCACAGCAACTCTTCAATGCCCTCTGAAATGGCCTAGCGAGCCACTCCGTTGTTCAGGGGCAGTTGGGGATGGGCAATAAATGCTGGCCTTGCCAGCGACGCCCACATTCCGTGAACGAACAAAAAAAAAATGCGTGTAGCAGAGCAGAATTATGAACCTATGAAAATGACGGGCAAGAAATGACCACCTTCCTGAAGAGCAGAGAGTGCAAAATGGGACAGAAGACTGGAGAAGGTGACAGAGAGACAGTGCATGCTTGTAAATAGGGAAAATAAGCATAACCTCTTGCAATGCTAGAGATTTTTTTGAACTATTGTTGAAGCCGATAAATAATTTCCCTGTGCGTTATAGGAGGAATTGACCATAATACAGATGACGGTCTCAACCTGACCATTTTGTTAGTGCTGGAGCCTGTTCCTGCTTAATTTAAGTGTTTTAGTATATCTAATATGCTCTAAATATGCAGTTTAAGACCGCCTATTTCCACCTCCGTAACATCGCCAGTCTCCACCCTTGCCTCAGCTCCTCCGCTGCTAAAACCCTCATCCATGCCTTTGTTACCTCTAGACTTGACTATTCCAACGCGCTCCTGGCTGGCCTCCCACATTCCACCCTACGTAAACTTGAGGTCATCCAAAACTCGGCTGCCCGTGTCCTAACTCGCACCAAGTCCCGTTCGCCCATCACCCTTGTGCTCGCTGACCTACACTGGCTCCCGGTTAAGCAACACCTCGATTTCAAAATTCTCATCCTTGTTTTCAAATCCCTCCATGGCCTCGCCCCTCCCTATCTCTGTAATCTACTCCAGCACCACAACCCCCAGAGATATCAGCGCCCCTCTAATTCTGCCCTGTTGAGCATCCCTGATTATAATCGCTCAACCATTGGTGGCCGTGCCTTCTGTTGCCAAGGCCCTAAACTCTGGAATTCCCTCCCTAAACCTCTCCACCTCTCTACCTCTCTTTCCTCCTTTTAAGACGCTCCTTAAAACCTACCTCTTTGACCAAACTTTTGGTCACTTGCCCATATTTTTCCGTATGTAGCTCAGTGCCAAATGTTTTGTCTTATAATGCCCCTGTGAAGCGCCTTGGGACGTTTTACTATGTTAGAAGGCATGATATAAATACAAGTTGTTGTTTTGGCAAGATATGTGAGCTGTTTTTGTTGTTTACTTTAGGAGACTAGTCCAGCTGTTTGATCAGGTACGGAGACTGTTTCAAAGGATGGGTATAGCAGACTTCTGCAGTTTCATTTCCTTCCACAGTGCATTATACCCTAGACTTCGTGTACAGGTCGACTCTGTGCTGTACACATTGACTCTGATGGCTTGCATAAGAGTACAAACAGCAGTAACCCGAGTTAACCGGCTACAGGAGCTATTTTTTTGGGTTGCTGCAATATTTGCCTGGTGTCAGTCCAGCAGCCATTTTGTTGAACAGTGTGCTGCCATCCTATTTTTCTCTCTGCACCTTCGTGTCGTCAGGGGAACGGATAAGTACCTGGTGCTTTTTGGCTTTGATTCAGGTTGAGAGACTGTCTGGTCGAAGGCTTCATATTGTGCAAGATATAGTATGTGGTCTGGGTGGATTTTTGCATTGCAATGTTTAGCCTTCTAATAGGAATCCAGGTCTCAAATGCTACTGGTTATTTAAAAAAAAATTGTGTTGCTTTGATGTTTGCGTAGTATTTTATTCACACAAAAAAATTCTACCGAGGGTGCAGCTTTCAGTAGTGAAGGAAGAAGATTCTTGTACGAAGCAGTGATTACCAACAGAACAGACAGTTGTTGTAAGACAAGTAGCAGGAGTAGACGGCCCAGTGCTAATTATCGGTAGTGCCTGGGGAGTGCTGGAGACAACCACAGAGGTGAGGCCAAATTCATTGAGTAAGCATTTTGCACGCCAGGAATGTGCATTTAAATTGCTGAGAGTGGGTGCATCGAAGTGCTTGTTTCAGAAAATTGTACTTTCCCCTGAGCAGGTTTTTAAATATATATTTATATCTCAGCTTGCCTACTTGTGGGTGTACCAGATTTCAAACAGGCTTGGGAGATAATTAGCCAGGGGAACAGTAGGTTGTGTACCAAGTGGATTTATGTTTGATATTTTCTGTTATCCATTTGCCTAATACCTCAGGTTTGTTATGCAACCCTTTGAATGCTTGAAACTTTTTTCCAATTTCTCTGGTGCCGGTTGAGCTCTAAGAGTGACTGCGGTTGTCCAGCACTGAGTGTTCCAATGGAGAATTCAAAAAATGTACGGCCGTGCCTTTTTTAATGCATACTACTGGCGGGGTGAAGCAGGAAGGTGACGGCCGGTTACAGAATGTTGTTTAGTGTTGAAATGCTATTGTGATCCGGATAGTGTTAATGAACCGCCATGGGGCAGAAGTCCAGTTTCACAGGTTTTGGAGCCTGTGTTGGTAACACGCCACACTGTAACAATGACTTGGTATCACAGTCCTTGAAACCAAGGCAGCTCTGCAGCTACGTTCTTGGTGTCAGGCGTGGCTCAGTGGGTAGCACTCTCTCTCTCTCTCTCGCCTCTGAGTCAGAAGATTCTCTGGGTTCAAGTCCGACTCCAGAGACTTGAGCACAAAAATCCAGGCCGACACTCCCAGTGCGAGTCCTGAGGGAGCGCTGCACTGTCGGAGGTGCCGTCTTTCGGATGAGACGTTAAACCGAGGCCCCGTAGTCTCTCAGGTGGACGTAACCGATCCCGTGGCCACTATTCGAGGATGAGCAGAGAGATTTAACCCCGGTGTCCTGGGGCCAATATTTATCCCTCACTCAACATAACAAAAACAGATTCTCTGGTCATTATCACATTGCTGTTTGTGGGAGCTTGCTGTGAGCAAATTGGCTGCCGTGTTTCCTACATTACAACAGTGACTACACTTCAAAAAGTACTTCATTGGCTGTAAAGCGCTTTGGTGTCATGAAAGGTGCTACATAAATGCAAGTCTTTCTTTCCCCCCCCCCCCCCCTTCCTCCCCTTTTCAGTCAGATTACTTGCCTGAAGGCAATCGCTCTGGCTTGGGGATCAGTTCCTCTGGTATCGCACCCAGTGAACATCCGCCATACGGGAGCTAGCCCGTGAGTGTTGGGCTGCACTTGGTACGACTTTAATATTCAGGCCAACCGTAAACCTCAGTGATTTTGACAAACCAGCAGGGTGGAGTTGCAGATCATGAAAGGCCATTTTCTCTTAAGGGCGGTACCAGTCCGGGAGAACTAATTGAAGATATCGTACTATATTGTGATTGTTGATTTTGATGCTCGCGCTTGTCCACTCACTCTAATTAGCGTGACTGTTATGCAAATTAGGTGTAGGTTGTCAGGAAAGAAGTGACATCTTTAAGTGATCCATTATAACTAATAACTCAAATTTAAACTAGTGGCTGTTTAGACATTTAAGGGGGAAAAATTCAGTATCGCCCCATTTGGGGCGCCATTATCAGCCGTGCGCAAAGTTTAGCGCCTGGCGCTAATTATCGCCTCCGACAGCAAACTTGGCTTTTATCGCCCTTGGAGGTGATTGGAGCGCTAAATCAGGCGCTTCACACCTATCTTAAGGCGCAAATGCCGAGGAGCGAGGCGCTACCTCAGAGCGCTGGCGAAGCAAGGAAGGGCAAATGAAAATAAACCTTCAAAGTGCTCCTTCACACAGCGTTGAACCTCTCCAGAAGTGTGTCTCTCTCTCAGAATGCGTGGTGCAAAAATGTCACCGACAAAAAATCTGACCGCAAAACGCTCCCCTCAACCTGTCGTTGCTAGCGGCAGGCGGTAAGGCAGGGGGCGCCACTCAATATCCGGTCCGGGGCGCTAACGGGGCGTTGCGCACTCGACTGACGTCACGATCTGCCGGTGCAGGAGATCGTGGCGGTAGTGTTTAGCGCCGCCGCAAAATGTCTAGATAATTTCGCGAGCGGCGCAAACATCGCCGCGCCCGGGAGCTAGTTGCTTTGCGCCCCATTAGCGCCCTCTTAAGACGCTAACGGGAGGCGCAAACAACTGAATTTTTCCCCCTTATTCTCTTACCTTATAAAATGTGACATTTAATTATCCGCGGTAATGCAGGGGCTTCTGATGGTGGGTCATGGAAATTGGCAAATTATTGTCAGTTCCTGAAATCTGGGCTTGCACATTTAGCACAACAACACCCAAGGCACTGGAATGAAGGCGAGCCCTTTACAAGTAAGATCGTGTGAATGAAATCTTTCTTGGGATATCAGGTTGATCTATGTCGGGAAAGAGATTTAGGTTAGCAGGGACGTGCCTTAAAAAAGGCTTTATCCTGTAAGATTTCTAGTGGGAAATCGGGAATGTGGATAATTGCAGTGTAGATAATTGGAAACTCTGTGGTAATGAATTTTCAATCTCGCACCTAATGTTGACTCTTAAGTTGAAATGGATTTTTGGCGCCAATTCATTAACATTTTCCTGTTGAAAATTAAGTCTATTTTTCACCCTAAAAATTTCTCATAACTGTTACGCTTTAAACATACAATTTCACAATAGATTGCTCAATCTCTGATTCAAGAGTACATAAGAACATAAGAAATAGGAGCAGGAGTAGGCCCTTCGAGCCTGCTCCGCCATTCAATGAGATCATGGCTGATCTTCTGCCTCAACTCCATTCACCGGCCCTATTGCACCTGGACTACTGCATACAGTTTTGGTGTCCATACTTAAGAAAAGACATACTTGCTCTCGAGTCAGTACAAAGAAGGTTCACTCGGTTAATCCCGGGGATGAGGGGGTGGTCATATGAGGAGAGGTTGAGTAGATTGGGACTCTACTCATTGGAGTTCAGAAGAATGAGGGGCGATCTTATTGAAACATACAAGATTGTGAAGGGGCTTGATCGGGTGGATGCGGTGAGGATGTTCCCAATGATGGGTGAAACTAGAACTAGGGGGCATAATCTTAGAATAAGGGGCTGCTCTTTCAAAACTGAGATGAGGAGAAACTTCTTCACTCAGAGGGTGGTAGGTTTGTGGAATTTGCTGCCCCAGAAAGCTGTGGAAGCTACATCATTAAATAAATTTAAAACAGAAATAGACAGTTTCTTAGAAGTAATGGGAATTAGGGGTTACAGGGAGCGGGCAGGAAATTGGACATGAGTCTATGTTCGGAACGGTCATGGCCCTGTGGGTAACGGAGCGGGCCCAGGGGCCGTGTAGCCTGGTTCTGCTCCTACTTCTTGTGTTCTAATTATGTGTTAGATTTCAGGAGATGGTTTTATTCCTGTTCCTGGCTGGGGTGGAGATCACCTTTTACAGAAGGTAAGTACTGTAGAAAATATAGGGACAGTGATCTCCTGGACGAGTTTCTATCGCCTAGATGGGTCGGAGAGGAATTTCCCAGATTTTTTTCTCCCAAATTGGCCATTGGGTTTTTTATCTGGTTTTTCGCCTCTCCCAGGAGATCACATGGGTTCGGGTGGATGCAGAGTGATAGAAGATTTGAGGTTAGGATCAGATCAGCCATGATCTTATTGAATGGTGGAGCAGGCTCGAGGGGCCGATTGGCCTACTCCTGCTCCTATTTCTTATGTTCTTATGTTCTTATCCCTTGATGCCTTTACTAGTCAGAAATCTATTGACTTCTGTTTTGGATATACCCAATGACTGAGCCTCCACAGCCCTCTAGGGTAGAGAATTCCAAAGATTCACCACCCTCTGTGTGAAGAAATTTCTTCTCATCTCAGTCCTGAATGGCCTACCCTTTATCCTGAGGCTGTGCCCCCTGGTTCTAGACTCCCCAGCTAAGGGAAACATTCTCCCAGCATCCACTCTATCAAGCCCTGTAATAATTTTGTATGTTTCAATGAGATCCCCTCATTCTTCTGAATTCAAGAGAATACAGGCCTAGTTTACTCAATCTCTTCTCATACGACAGTCCCGCCATCCCAGGAATCAATCTCGTGAACCTTTGTTGCACTCCCTCTATGGCAAGTACAGGAAACTTTGTGATATCCGGCACCGACGGGACCGAGCTGTTGCCGTCCCATCAAAACTGCCGGACAAACCAGCGCTAATGTTGAAACATACGGAAGCTTTTGAGCAACAAACCCTGCAGCTTCTAAACAGTCGGCCGTAGCTTGCAAGCGTCTCTGTAGCTAAGCAACAGCTTTAGCTAGACCTTGCAGAGCCTGACTAGTGGAAAAAAAAGCAACGAAAAGAAAAAAAACTTACTGAACCGACTCCTGAATTTTGCCGGTGGATCGAGCATTCCGGACAGTTAACCTCCGGATAAACCAAAGTTTCCTGTATATCCTTCCTTAGAGTATTTAAAACTTCAGCTATGAGACTCCATCCTAATACTGTCAAAAGCTGGAAAATTACCTGGGATTGTTAATACAAGAAAGAAAAGAAAGACAAAAGCAAAATACTGTGGATGCTGGAAATCTGAAATAAAAACAGAAAATTCTGGAAATACTCAGCAGGTCAGGCAGCATCTGTGGAGAGAGAAACAGAGTTAACTTTTCAGGTCGATGACCCTTCGTCAGAACTGGAAAAAGTTGGCGATGGAACAGGTTTTAAGCAAGTGCCAGGGCAGGGAGAGGGGGGAGGGGAGGAAAGAACAAAAGGGAAGGTCTGTGATAGGATGGAAGGCAGGAGAGATTAAGAGACAAAAGGGCTGATGGTGCGAGGCAAAAGGAGATAGTAATGGGATAAGTTACGAAACAGAAGATGGCTCTAGATGAAGTGTAAGTGGCAATGGCAGAATAATCGACAGCTGCCAGGTGAGAGAAAGAAAAAAAAATTGGGGCCGAGGTTATGGTCTGAAATGCGTTGACCTCGATGTTGAGTCCAGAAGGCTGTAAAGTGCCTAATCGAAAGATGAGGTGCTGTTCCTCAAGAAAAGAAAGACTTGCATTTCTATCACGCCTTTCACGACTTCAGGACTTCCCAAAGCGCTTTACAGTCAATGAAGTACTTTTGAAGTGGAGTCACTGTTGTAATGTGGGAAACGCGGCAGCCGATTTGCGCACAGGAAGCTCCCACAGACACCAATGTGATGATGACCAGATAATCTGTTTTTTGTTATGTTGGTTGAGGGATAAATATTGGCCCAGGACACCGGGGATAACTCCCCTGCTCCTCTTCAAAATAGTGCCGTGGGATCTTTTACGTCCACCCGAGAGAGCAAACTGTTTAATGTCTCATCTGAAAGACGGCACCTCTGACAGTGCAGCACTCCCTCAGTACTGCACTGGGAGTGTCAGCCTAGATTTATGTGCTCAAGTCTCTGGAGTGGGGACTGTGAACCCACAACCTTCTGACTCGGAGGCGAGGGTGCTGTGTTCTAGTGGATGTGTTGCTCAGGTTGACACCTCCTTGCTGCGGTACCATTTCATACAAAACACGCCGTGTCTACTTGTCCCCTCGACATCACATTGGGCCTCAGTGGACTGCAATAATAATTTTGCTACAATGTTTACATTGCCCAGTGACAATTTCTGTGTTTCTGACGCAGTATCTTCTGAGTGTGCAAGTGGTTACTGCTTAAGGGGATGCTGTTGCCTGGGGGGGCCTCGGGCCATGAGTCGGGGGAGGGAGGAAGGGGGGGCCCCAGGCTATGTGGTAATGGAAATCAGTGCGGCTGGGAGTAGGGAGGAGAGGGGCCACACCTTAGCATCTGCTCGGGACCCCCAGAAGTCTAATGCGAGCACTTAGTACATTCTGAAGGGCCCAATTCTGTTGGCTGGCTTTATACCAACCCGCACTAGGTCGCTGTTGCACTTGGTAGGGAAATCTTATGTCCGCAATAAATTAAGGTGCAAACTTAACAGCAGTCTGTTAGACCAAGACCAGTATATTTAACAACAGTGGAGTATGAACATGTTACCTCAGTGGACCAATAGTTCATGCTGCAAACTAATGGAAGACAGGAGTCCTGATGTCTAATCGTGGTGCAGTCTTAATATTGAGACATGATGTATTGCAGCATCTCTTCTATGATTTTATTTCAGCCCTAAAAATGCGCATCTGTGCATTTTGGTTGAGCTTATTCTGTGAATTGTATTTTCTTTGGATTCTGTGCAAGTTCGCTAATGTTTGCTTTGCAATAATCATGAATTTAAAAAGTCACTTCAGCAGCTCCGTGTGAAAGAAAAGATGTGCGATAATCCGCAAAGTCCCTTGATATTCAAAGGGCTCACCTGCTTTGGCAACAAGGTGTTTGTAATGAGGCACAGGCGGTTTTTGAATTACCCCACTATTCTGGAAAGGTGGGATATCGATTTGGCAGAAATTCTGGGAAAATAATACATTTTAAGAGTATTTTTAAAAATTGAGTGCGTAAAAAAAAAAAACATGAACCATATATGTTTTTTCATTTATGCTTTTTATAGATTCCGCACAGATGCTACTGCTGATCCTTAGATGCCTGTTTGAAAAGCACAAATAGTTCCACGGAATGGTGCCTTGGAACTGGCAGAGCAATATCACTTAATCTTAACACATCAACCAACGTGAATCTAATTAACAGCATTAATGGGAATAGATTGTTAAACACAGTATTGCTAAATGAGGGGCTAGCTCTAACCTGTTCATTCCTACCTGAATAGCATGGTGTCAATTATAGGTCTTGGCTTTGCTCTACACTTTCGGGCTAGACAGACTGGATGCAGGGAGGATGTTTCCCCTGACTGGGGGCTCTAGAACGAGGGGTCACAGTCTCAGGATACGGATTTGGACATTTAGGACTGAGATGCGGAGAAGCTTCTTCACAGGTGGTGAAGCTGTGGAATTCTCTACCACAGAAGGCTATGAAGGCCAAGTCACTGAATATATTTAAGAAGGAGATGGATAGATTTCTAGACACAAAAGGCATCAAGGGGTGGGTATGGGGAGAGAGCGGGAATATGGTATTGAGATAGAGGATCAGCCATGATCTCATTAAATGGCGGAGCAGGCTCGAAGGGCCGAATGGCCTACTCCTGCTCCTATTTTTCTATGTTTGTCACTGCTCCCAAGACTGAAGGAGGTTTGTACACTCATCCGTTTATAACGTTGCAGTAAAATTGTGAATTTTAGTGATGATGGGGAGAATACGTCACCTGAAATGCTGTTAAAGGGAGTTTCCACCCTCTGTAAACTTGAACTCATCCCAAACTCTGCTGCCTGTATCCGAAGTCCCGTTCACCCATCACCCCTCTGTCCACTGACCTGCATTGGCTCCCATTCCGGCAACGCCTCGAGTTAAAAATTCTCACCCTTGTGTTCAAATCCTTCCATGGCCTCGCTCGTTCCCCTCTCTCTGCAACCTCCTATGGCCCTTCGAGACCTCGGCGCTCCTCCACTTCTGGCCTCTTGCGCATCCCCGATGTTCCTCGCTTCACCATTGGCGGCCGCGCCTTCAGCTGCCTGGGCCCTAATTGGGACTTTCCTGAATTGTCTGCTTCAGCGAGCTGAGCCATTTTGGGAGCCAGGCAATTGTTTTGTTACCAGCTATGTTCAACAGAAGGAGATTCCAGTTCCCTAACCAAACCCTTTACTTTTGGGGTAAGACTGGAAGCTTTTGAGACGGACCCTAAAGGACAAATTCTGTTGAGTGGATGTTGCTGGCTCGTTTATGAAAACAATACATCTATCTATTTCCAGACAGGTGAGCTGTGTTTTTGAAGGGCTATTAGGAACTGTTGGAATAGCTTGGAAGATGTTGACAGGTATTGTTGAATTGATTTGATTTTTTTGATGTACAGTAGTTTTAAAATATGGTCTATTTAGACTAAAAAGGTAACACCAGCTCCACCATGCACTGGAGTCGACAGCGCTCGACAAATTTGCTTATAAATATTTCAAGCCCCGCTGAAGAAAAGGTTTTGGGTTTTATTGTCTGCTATATAAATTTTTTTTGTTGTTGAAATTTCTACTAAATTATTGAGTGGAATAAATGCCCTGTACAGAAATATGCTTACGGTATATTAGTGTATATTTTTAAATGATGCCTTGTGAGAATTGGGCGGTAACAAACACCACTGTACATGAATTATGAATTATCAATAAGTGCAATTCTATTTTACACATTTATGCACTGAAATCCTTTTATCACATGCCTTGTCACAGCAAATTTCACGATCAGGAATTTTATTATATCAGGATCTTGATGCCTCAGCATAAATGATGCTTTGATAAAAGATGGTGGCAGCACCCAGTTGAATTGACGATATAACTTAAGATTGCTGCGTTCTTGACACTGATTCAAAGAGTGATTCGGAGACAGTTATACTAAAAGCATTGTCGGGTGCGCGACTCCAGATTGTGAGCTTGATTCAGGATGGGGCTGCATGTGTCTCGAGAATGATTTGTGCTGCCAGGGCTGCAGATAGGAGACGGTGCTTGAAGCACCTTTGGTCATCTTCTCGTGCATTTTTAGCCCAGGAGTTACTGGTATACCCCGTCTGCCAGAACACTGGGGGCTTTCGGTGACTGTCGGGCACCACCTGATGTTGTATATATCATTACATCCCGCCTCATTACTTTGCAAGTTTCAGCTTGTCATCTTTACCCCGCCCCCAAAAAATGTTTGTGTGTTCTCCGTGTAAAAGTGGAAGAAAGAAGGATTTGCATTTCTATAGCGCCTTTCACGAACACCGGACGTCCCAAAGCACTTTACAGCCAACGAAGTACTTTTTGAAGTGTAGTCATTGCTGTAATGTAGGAAACGCGGCAGCCAATTTGCGCACAGCAAGCTCCCACAAACAGCAATGTGATAATGTCCAGATAATCTGTTTGTGATGTTGATTGAGGGATAAATATTTGCCAGGACACTGGGGAGAACTCCCCTGCTCTTCTTCGAAATAGTGGCCACGGGATCTTTCACGTCCACCTGAGAGAGCAGATGTGAACCCATAACCTTCTGAGGCAAGAGTGCTGCCACTGAGCCACTGCTCACCCCTAAAAATACATTTCTATAGCGCCTTTCAGAACCACTGGATGTCGCAAAGTGCTTTACAGCCAATGAAGTACTTTTGAAGCGTAGTCACTGTTGTAATGTAGGAAATGCGGCAGCCAATTTGCGAACAGCAAGCTCCCACAAACAGCAATGTGATAATGACCAGATAATCTGTTTTAGTGATGTTGATTGAGGGATAAATATTGGCCCAGGACACCGGGGAGAACTCCCCTGCTCTTCTTTGAAATAGTGGCTGTGGGATCTTTTACGTCCACCTGAGAGAGCAGACGGGGGCCTCGGTTTAACATCTCATCCGAAAGACGGCACCTCCGACAGTGCAGCACTCCCTCAGCACCGCACTGGAGTGTCAGCCTAGATTTTGTGCTCTGGAGTGGGACTTGAACCCACAAATTTCTGGCTCCAGAGGCGTGAGTGCTGCCCACTGAGCCACAGGAGAGGTTGGCGAATGATCACAGTCCTGAGATAGACTGCTTCACTCCGTGAGAGACTGAGCTGAAGTCTTTATTACTGGAAGCAACGGCTTGTATTGATATTGGAGTCGCATGCCAAAACTCCTCAAGGGCTAAATACTGACAAATCGGGAAATTTGGAGTACTAATTTATCAGAGAATTAACTTCATTATAACAGGGTTGTTCACAGCGTTGCTTCCACTTATTTTTCACTATTAATGGAGTAATTCCAGTTTCTGAGTTTACGTTATGCAGGTTTCACTGTGCTTGCCTTAAATAGGGTTGCAATGCTTTTGCAGGAACTCGTACAGAGGCAGAAATTAATATCTGAAGTCAAAATGAAAGAAGAAACTTAAATTACACACAAGTTGACATTCGTTTTTATTGAAATGAGGGTTTGTGTTAATCACACGCTGTGCTAGTCATGCCTGCGCACAAGAATCTGACACTAGGACAGGAACAGCGCATGTACATTAACAGAGCGGCAGATGTGTCAGGAGGCGAATCATCAAAGTGGAATTTCATGGAGCACCACTGTATTAAAAAAAAAAAAAAAATGTCCTCAAGCTTTTCCAGGGTGGAGTAATGAGGCTTTGTGTCTGCAGCTCACTGCATGTTGTCTGAGCGGAGTATGCGTGAACCACTTTAATAAACTGCCGGTAATTATTCCCCAACTTCGAGATGTTCCCAATATATCTTCCCTGGTTCCTGGAGTGTGCAGCGAGCTTTATGCCATTGCCTGCCTCACTTCAGTGAAAAAAATCTGCCGTCTTATTTTAATCTTGCTGCTGTCACAGGCTGGAGGAACGGCTGCCTTTTTGAGAATTCAGTTTTTTTGTGATTAGTAACTAGGAGACTTTACTCTCAATGGTGGATCAAGCCTGTCGTGTCCACGGAATTTGGCTAAAATCAAACTTGCAATCGCCAAAGGATGGTTGGGGTTTTCTGGGCGGTGAATTGGCCTGGCTCGGCGGAGACCCGAATTGTTCCAGCGCTGTATAAATCCAAATTAGGTTTTATATTGAGATGCTTTCAGATGCAGCACTGTATAAAAGCTGTTAAACAAAAAGAAAGACTTGCATTTCTGTAGCACCTTTCACGACCACCGGACGTCCCAAAGTGCTTTACAGCCAACGAAGTACTTTTTGAAGTGTAGTCGCTGTTGTAATGTAGGAAACGCGGCAGCCAATTGCGCGCACAGCAAGCTCCCACAAACAGCAGTGTGATAATGACCAGATAATCTGTTTTAGTGATGTTGATTGAGGGATAAATGTTGGTCAAGACACTGGGGATAACTCCCCTGCTCCTCTTCGAAATAGTGCCATGGGATCTTTTATGTCCACCTGAGAGAGCAGACGGGGCCTCGGTTTAATGGCTCATCTGAGAGACGGCACCTCCGACAGTGCAGCACTCCCTCAGCACTGCACTGGAGTGTCAGCCTAGATTTGTGTTCAAATCTCTGGAGTGGGACTTGAACCCACAACCGTCTGACTCAGAGGCGAGAGAGGGTGCGACCCACTGAGCCACAGCTGACACAGCATGAGGTCCATTCTGCCTGTCATATCATCATTATTTCTTTTGTATAAAAACAATGTGTATTTTTGGAAAGCTCATTTATACATGTTCACAGCATCACAATATTTGGTTGTGCACCACATTTCCATTCCTGATGGCTATTCAGTGATTCTCGTTGGCGAGTGGACATCTTTGGGCAGCTGGTGTTCAGACAATTAGGCTCCTCTGTGTTGCCTCCCAAAGTCGAATATCATTAGCTTAACCACGGTGCTCCCTGTTTAGACTCGTGCATGAAGAATGGTCGCCAAGGGAGCAAAGCCCATGGAACTGTATCGCAAGCATGAGTCGGCACCTTCAGGAGAGAAGGGGAAAATTCTTTTCAAAAACTGGGCATGGTGGTGCCTGGCTGAGAAGATGAGGTAAACAGGGGAAGCTCCACTGGATCCAACGGCGAGTTAATTAGAACAGAGGCGAAACACCGCGGGAGAAAACACTCAGTAGTTCAGGCAGCGTCTGTGGAGAGAGGAGGAGAGTTAATGCTTCAGGTGAATGAGCTTTCATTGGCCAGTGAATTGGGTTGCTGAATATGGATCTAGAGTATTGAGCCTTGATGGATCTGGTAGTAAAGTGGGTAAGGGGCCTGAAGTTCACAGGCATGAATTCCAGGGCAAGTTGTCGCCTGGACCTGCCAGTCATTGTGTTGATGGGTTTCAGCAGGTCTCTGCCGGCCTCCGAGCGAAGAAGTCTCTCAGAAATTATGCATCTCACATCAGGGTTTGGAAAAACTGACAGTCTCACAGCAGCTCCCTGTGCAAGAGGCATTGATTTGGAGGGGGGGCGGGGGGGGGGGTGGTGCGGTTGCAGAGAGAGCTGCAGCCTCGACTGGCTCACCTCTTAAATTGGAGGAGTAATGAGGGTTTGTAGCTGCAGTTTCTGTTTGTGCTGTGTGAAGGGAAAATGGTAGCATAGTGGTGATGTTACTGGACTAGTAATCCGGAGGCCTGGGCTAATGATCCGGAGACATGAGTTCAAAATCCCACCACGGCAGCTGGGGAATTTAAACCCGGAATAAAAAGCTGGTGTCAGTAATGGTGACCATGCAACAACGGATTGTTGTAAAAGTCTAACTGGCTGACATTTGGGGAAGGAAAGCTGCTGTCCTTGCCTGGTCTGGCCTATGTGTGACCCACAGCAATGTGGTTGGCTCTGAACTGGGCCGAGAAAGCCACTCCGATGTGCCAAACCCTGTACCTTCACCACACAGACTGCAGCGGCTCACCACCACCTTCAAGGGCAATTTAAAAAAAAAAAGGCCATTGAATTTAAAAATTCAATGAATTAAAAAAAAGTGTTTAACCATAGGAGCTGATAAATGTTGTAAGCTAATTTACTGGAGTAACACGTCCTTTGGTACTGTTCATACCATCTGAGGGGACAAATTTCAGTTAAAGAAAGAACTTGCATTTATATAGCGCCTTTTACATCCTCGGGGTATACCTCATCTCCGAGTGCTTCACAGCCACAGAATTATTGTAAAAGTGTAATCACTGTTGTTACATAAGTGAACGGAGTTAGTTGAGTAAAGGACTGATTGAAGTTCCACCATTTCAAAGTTTTAACGGTGCTTCCCGTGTGACCAGTAACACAAATATAGACTGGAAATGCATGGCAGATTGGGTTGGCCAGCACCTGAGTGAAAAATATAGGTGAAAGGTGTGACCCTGCATGAGAACTTGAAACGTTAGCCTGTCGTTCCCTTTCAGAAACTGACCAATTCACTGCGATTTGAGAATTTTCGACTTTTATGTTAGATATCCAATATTCTGTTGTTTGCACTGTTCTGATTTGCTCAAATACATTCCTGCCTGTACAGTTCTGGTGATTTTGCGTGTGATCAGATCGCCATATATTTTGTCTCGCACTGTCATGTATGTCGTAACATTGCCCGTCTCCGCCCTTGCCTCAGCTCACCCGCTGCTGAAACCCTCATCCATGCCTTTGTTACCTTGAAACTTGACTATTCCAACGCACTCCTGGCCGGCCCCTCATGTTCTATCCTATGTAAACTTAAGCAAATCTAAAACTCTGCTGCCCATGTCCCAACTCGTACTAAGTCCCGTTCACCAATCACCCCCTGTGCTCGCTGACCTACATTGGCTCCCGGTTAAGTAGCACCTCGATTTTAAAATTCTCATCCTTGTTTTCAAATCCCTCCATGGCCCTCGCCCCCTCCCTATCTCTGTAATCTCCTCCAGCCCCACAACCCCCTGAGATATCTGCGCTCCTCTAATTCTGCCCTCTTGAGCATCCCTGATTATAATCGCTCCACCATTGGCGGCCGTGCCCTCTGTTGCCTGGGCCCCAAGCTCTGGAATTCCCTCCCTAAACCTCTCCGCCTCTCTACCTCCTTTAAGACGCCCCTTAAAACCTACCTCTTTGACCTGCCCTAATTTCTCCTTATGTGGCTCGGTGTCAAATTTTATTTTGTAACGCTCCTGTGAAGCACCTTGGGAAGTTTCACTACGATAAAGGGGCTATACAAATACAAGTTGTTGTTATGCAGCATGCTTACTTTCAAAGTATTTTTATAAGACTGAATTACTGTAAATGGAGTTTGTTGGAATAAGCAGGTGAGCAGATGGTGATATTTGTAACTAAAAGTAATAAATTAATGCTGAGTGATGAAAATTGCAGTGCACGGTTCTAACTTCAGAATGAACCTGTAATGTCTGCTCTCCCTTTTCCCGGCAATGCCTGAACAATAAGATAATAATGCCCTTATCTGGCACCTTCAAATCATCAAACATCCCAAGACATTTCACAGATTGGAGGAGGGAATAGAGTTAGACCAACGGTTAAAGGGGAGCGACCAAAGGTGGTCGAAGAAATTGGTTGTGAGAAGGCTTTAGCGGTAAGGAGGGATACTCGCCACAGTCGAGGGCTCGGGGCGGCTGCAGAGATCGGGTGGGGCGAGATCGTGAGGGATTTGTTAATGAAGAGGAGCCTTTTGAAATTATTGCTTTCAACAACAGAGAACCAACAGAAATTGGTGAGGGGTGGTGAGTGAACAAGACGTAATGCTTTCTTGCTGTTCTAGTCCTGCCTTCAGCACTTTTATTTGTTATAAAGCTACTGTTGATGCATTATTTGCTGTGTACAGGACAGTCACTACAGTTTGTTTCCTTCTGTTTGCATCAGCAGTGTCTCAGTGGGCAGCACTCTCGCCTCGGAGTCAGACAGTTGTGGGTTCAAGTCCCACTCCAGGGACTGGAGCACAAAACACTCCAGCGCAGTGCTGAGGGAGTGCTGCACTGTCGGAGGTGCCGTCTTTCGGATGAGACGTTAAACCGAGGCCCCGTCTGCTCTCTCAGGTGAACGTAAAAGATCCCATGGCACTATTTCGAAGAAGAGCAGGGGAGTTCTCCCCGGTGTCCTGGCCAATATTAATCCCTCAATCAACATCACTAAAGAAACAGATTATCTGGTCATTATCACACTACTGTTTGTGGGAGCTTGCTGTGCGCAAATTGGCTGCCATGTTTCCCACATTACAACAGTGACTACACTTTAACAGTTCTTCATTGGCTGTAAAGCACTTTGGGACATCCGGTGGTCATGAAAGGCGCTATAGAATTTTTTTTTTTTTTTTCTTTCTGTGGGATCATCTTTTCATGAAGCTGGAGTTTGTTATCCCCCCCTCCCCCCCTCAAAGACCATTTGGTGCTGCGATGAAGCAACGACTGAGCCTGCAACATATGGGCTTAAGATGAAACAGGAAATCGTGTTAATGCGATGCAGCAACTGTATGAAAGAAAAAAGATGGTGCAGTGTTGTTGGTCCAAGATGTGATCGTGCCCGGAATGTGTTGCCCACGCCCTGTTATGGCAGTTAGAGGAGTGCTGGCGCTTTCTCTGCATTGCTCCCACATTGTGAGTGAGCTGACAGCTGTTTTACTGCCAGTCTCGGTTTGTTGTGCACTGCAGCGCATGTGCTCGTTAAAATAAACAGCGTGTTTTTGCTGCAGCTGTGTCTGTGTGTCTGTGTGTCTGTGTGTGTGTGTCTGTGTCTCTGTGTGTGTGTCTGTGTGTGCGCATCTGTGTGTGTGCCTGTCTGTGTGTGCCTGCCTGTCTGTCTGCCTGTCTGCCTGTCTGCCTGTCTGTGTGTCTGTGTGTGTGTTTTGGGGTCCAGTTCAATGTTCTTTTTCCTCTCCCTTCAAGTCCTTGCAGTGAGGTGTGGATTCCTGTCGTGCGCAGGAAGCCGAGAGCAGCATCTTGACAGATGTGGAGCTGGCCAGAGTCTCGGACCAGGGAGGATTTTTTTTTTTTAAAAAGGATGATTGTTATTTTAAGAACAATTCAGCTTGCAGCGAGTTGCGACTCGAACAAACAAAAAAATAAATGGAAGTGATGCCTAGGCCAGTGTTGTGCTGTCGAGTATTTTTCCACCCACCCCTGTTTCTGTATAAAATAAGTTCCTAATCTCAGCCTGTGCAATGTCAGTGAATGAACCCCATCCTGTCCTCTTTTGCATGTCAGCTGACTTAAGAGGCTTCAATGCAACGCCATGGTAACAGATCACCTGCTCACCCCATTGGTCAAGGGATTGGTTGGGGTGGGGTTAATGAGGCTGACTAAATAGCAACAAAAATAATTTAAAGAAAGAAAGACTTGCATTTCTATAGCACCTTTCACCACCTCAGGACGTCCCAAAGTGCTTTACAGCCAATGAAGTACTTTTTGAAGTGTAGTCACTTGTAATGTAGGAAACACGGCAGCCAAATTGCGCACAGCAAGCTCCCACAAACAGCAATGTGAGAATGACCAGATAATCTGTTTTAGTGATGTTGATTGAGGGATAAATATTGGCCCCAGGACACCGGGGAGAACTCCCCTGCTCTTCTTTGAAATAGTGCCGCGGGATCTTTTACATCCACCCGAGAGAGCAGACGGGGCCTCGGTTTAACGTCTCATCCGAAAGACAGCACCTCCGACAGTGCAGCACTGGAGTGTCAGCCTAGATTCCAGTCTCTGGAGTGGGACTTGAACCCACAACCTTCTGACTCGGAGGCGAGAGAGAGATACCCAATGAGCTGCAGCTGACATTAATCAAGTAGGATCACTTGCATTTGGGGGAAACCGTAATTACCAAATGGTTCTGTATGTCGGGGAAGTCCATAACTTGAAATTAGAGTTTAAATGAGGCACTTTTTCTTGAGAGCATGGAAATGCGTCTACATAAATAATCTTTGTGCGCAGAAACTTGCTGTCAGTGACCGGCTGACTGTTCTGTGAACATCTCAGTAGGTGGTCCGTACGAGCAGGACGGGTCAATTGCTCTCCCACCCCACCCAATTTCCCCCACCCCCCTCTCCGCTCAGTACATCCCAGACAAGAGATCGAAAATCCAGCACATGGTACAGAGTGGAGTTCTACATTCTCCTGGTGTGCCTGTGTTAATGTGCCCTGCACCTTTGCCATGCAGCTTTAGCAATACAACTCTGAAGGAAAACCAACAAAATGAGGCTTCTACCACATTTAGTCATGGTTTCTGTTGGGGGAGTTTGTACTCGGGGGTGGGGGGGGCGGGGGGGGGGGCTACCCCCCTTCAAGGTGCCATACAGAAGACTTTTACCAGATGTTGCTGCTAAAAATGTTCTTCTGCCAGATGTATTTTTTAAATCTTATCTTTTAAAAAAAAAGAATTGGATGAAGATACAAGTAACCCCTTCTACTCTCGGGTCCCCATTGACAGTATGGAGGGAAGAAGGGATAAAAAAGATTGATCTCCTACAGTCTAACCTCATTTTTCGAAGCATAGAAACATAGAAGATAGGAGCAGGAGTCGGCCATTCAGCCCCTCGAGCCTGCTCCGCCATTCAATGAGATCATGGCTGATCACCCAAATTCAGTACCCTGTCCCTGCCTTCTCCCCATACCCCTTGATCCCTTTGGCCGTAAGAAATATATTCAACTCCTTCTTGAATATATTTAATGAATTGGCCTCTACTGCCTTCTGTGGTAGAGAATTCCACAGGTTCACCACTCTCTGGGTGAAGAAATTCCTCCTCATTTCTGTCCTAAATGGCTTACCCCTTATCCTTAGACTGTGACCGTTGGTTCTGGACTCCCCGACCATCGGGAACATCCTTCCTGCATCTAGTCTGTCTGGTCCTGTTAGAATTTTATAAGTTTCAATGAGATCCCCTCTCATTCTTCTAAACTCCAGCGAGCATAAGCCCAATCGACCCAATCTCTCCTCATACGTCATTCCTGCCATCCCAGGTATCAGCCTGGTGAATCTTCGCTGAACTCCTTCCATGGCAAGAACATCCTTCCTCAGATAAGGTGACCAAAACTGCACACAATACTCAAGATGTGGTCTCACCAAGGCCCTGTATAGCTGCAGCAAGACATCCTTGTTCCTGTACTCGAGCCCTCTCGCTACGAAGGCCAACATATCATTTGCCGCCTTAACCGCCTGCTGCACCTGCATGCTTACCTTCAGCGACTGGTGCACAAGGACACCCAGGTCTTGTTGCACTTCCCCTTCTCCCAATCTATTGCCATTCAGATAATAATCTGCTTTCCTGTTTTTGACACCAAAGTGGATAACCTCGCATTTATCCACGTTATATTGCATCTGCCATGCTTCTGCCCAATCACCCAACCTGTCCAAATCATACTGGAGTTTCTCGGCATCCTCCTCACAGCACACATGCCCACCCAGCTTTGTGTCATCTTCAAACTTGGAGATATTACATCTAGTTCCCTTGTCTAGATCATTAATATATATTGTGAATAGCTGGGGTCCAAGGACCGATCCCTGCGGTACTCCACTAGTCACTGCCTGCCACTCGGAAAAAGACCCGTTTATTCCAACTCTTTGCTTTCTGTCTGCCAACCAGTTTTCTATCCAAGTCAGTACCTTGCCCCCAATCCCATGTGCCTTAACTTTACATGCTAATCTCTTATGCGGGACCTAATCGAAAGCCTTTTGAAAGACCACATCCACTGTTTCTCCCTTATCTATTTTACCAGTTACATCCTTAAAAAATCCCAGCACTGGCAGGCACAGGGATAGAGGTGGTAGACTAATTGTTCCTTTGGTACCGAAACTGACCCGGAGACAGGATTGGTGCAGTTGAGAACTACTACTGCAGTGGTTTTCCTCACGATTTGAACGACAAAAAAAATAACGAATTTACCAGGAAAAAATTAAGGTGGGGTGAGATCCTGCTTATTTCTGTGGATGTAGTTTATCCAAGATTAGCGGCAATTAATCGAACAGAGACAGTGCTGTTGGTGCTGAGAACTATTCATCACTGGAGCATGACCTGGACACCGGCTGCAGTCAGCGGAGACAGACTGGAGTCTTTGAGTTCAACCTGTGTCCGGGTCGCGCATCCCCGATTGAGCGACGAGGCTTGATGTGTCTGGCAACAAAAGCTTTGTTTTTGCTGCCTAAGATCTTGCATCGCAATGTTGAACAACATGTGGAAGTTCAAGCTGTTTTTGAAAGTTATTTTGAGCCGTATGTTTAAATATATGGGGAAATATTACCAAAAAAAACCTCCCACGCATTATTTACCTGCAAGCCTTGGCAAGTTGAATAAGGAGTGGTGTTTATCAGGTGCAGAACGGTCCGTGACACTCGGCTGTGGTTAAATAGGGCGGTGTGGATGTAGGGTGCAAACACAATGGGGTAGAAAATAAAAGGAAGGAGTTCCTTGCAACATAGACGAGGTCATGTTGTGGATTAACATAGTGCCCTTTCACCTTTCAGATCCGGTTTTGAAAATTGCACAGACTGATGGGATGGGAATCTCCAAAAGCCTCCCTTCTGAAGGCAAAATAAATTTGGGTGGTTTCAACCTTGATTCAGAAAGAAAGACTCGCATCTCTACAGCGCCTTTCACGACCACCTGACGTCCCAAAGCGCTTTACAGCCAATGAAGTACTTTTTGAAGTATAAGTCACTGGTGTAATGTAGGAAACACGGCAGCCAATTTGCGCACAGCAAGCTCCCGCAAACAGCAATGTGATAATGACCAGATAATCTGTTTTTAGCGATTGTGGATTGAGGGATAAATATTGGCCCCAGGGCACCCTGCTCGTCTTCAAAATAGCGGCCGTGGGATCTTTTATGCCCACCTGAGAGAGCAGACGGGGCCTCGGTTTAACGTCGCATCGGAAAGATGGCACCTCCGACAGTGTAGCGCTCCCTCAGCACTGCATCAAAGTGTCAGCCTAGATTTTTGAGCTCAAGTGTCTGGAGTGGGACTTGAACCCACAACTGTCTGACTCCGAGGTGAGGGCGCTGCTCACTGAGCCACAAGAGTGGCTGATGTGGGAATTTGAAAACAATCACTCTAGTGGGGTGGAGATGTTCCTCGGGGGGGTTTGGGTTAAGGCACATTATTAATTGGAGCAAACTACAGGAGCTTTACTCTGTATGTGCCTGTACTCGACGTCTCGCACCAAGGCGCTTGATGTTGAAGCTAGTTCTGAAAATGGACAAGTGTTGCATTCCCTAGGAGTGGCTGTTCACTTTCATGAACTTCGAAATCTGTAACAAATTAAAAAAATATATTAACGTGGCCGTGGCCATGACCATAACATGCTGACCTGGCTCGCTGACCCAGCTTACAAAATGTTAGCTTCTCTGTTGACTGGATTGAATACAGACAATAATAGGGGGGAAAAAATGATTTTTAAATGTTAGTGACAGGTGATTTTTAACTTTGTCAACAAATCTCAGGCTGTTGACTCACTCTGGCATTTCCCAAGATCTAGTGAATACAAAACTGCCAGAAACCCTAAAGATTGATGTCTCGCAAGAACAATTGATTCATTTTCCAGTTTCCCTGATTTGTTGACGGCAGGTAAACAGCAGCAGTGTCGGAAGTTCTAGCCTCGACCTACCAGAATCGCATCGTTCGACTGCTCCTTAAATGATTTCAGGGATTTGGTTTTCATAAGAACATAAGACGTAGGAGCAGGAGTCGGCCATTCGGCCCCTCGAGCCTGCTCCGCCATTCAATAAGATCATGGCTGATCTGATCTTGGCCTCAACTCCACTTCCCTGCCCACTCCCCATAACCCTTCACCCCCTTACCATTCAATAATCTGTCTATCTCCACCTTAAATATATTCAGTGACCCAGCCTCCACAGCTCTCTGGGGAAGAGAATTCCAAAGATTCACGACCCTCTGAGAGACGAAATTCCTCCTCATTTCTGGTTTAAGTGTGTGACCCCCTTATTCTGAAATTATGGCCCCTAGTTCTAGATTCCCCCACGAGGGGAAACATCCTCTCTGCATCTACCCTGTCGAGCCCCCTCAGTATCTTATATGTTTGAATAAGATCACCTCTCATTCTTCTAAACTCCAATGAGTATAGGCCCAACCTGCTCAACCTTTCTTCATAAGACAACCCCTTCATCTCCGGAATCAACCTCGTGAACCTTCTCTGAACTGCCTCCAATGCAAGTATATCCTTCCTTAAATAAGGAGCACAGTCTCAGGATATGGGGTCGGCCATTTAAGACTGAGATGAGGAGGAATTTCTTTACTCAGAGGGTTGTGAATCTTTGGAATTCTCTGCCCCAGAGGGCTGTGGAGGCTCAGTCGTTGAGTATATTCAAGGCTGTGATCGATAGATTTTTGGACTCTAGGGGAATCGAGGGATATTGAGATCAGGCGGGAAAGTGGAGTTGAGGTCGATGATCAGCCATGATCTTTTTGAATGGTGGAGCAGGCTCGAGGCTCCTAATTCTTAGGTTCTTATCCAATTATCCACAGAATTTTAAGTCTTCAGACCTGAGGAGGGATCTAGCAATCCACATTGTTAGCCTGCCTTTTGCCTTTTACAGATGCCGAGTGCCCTGTTGTGTATCTCCAGCACTTCCTGTTTTTATTTCAGATTTTCAGCACTTGTCGTCTTTTTTTTAATTTACTGAGTTTGTTTTTCAAATGAGAAACCGAGTCGGGAGCAGATTTGTTACTGTGTCGAGCGAATGACCTGTTTATTCACCATGGGTGGTAGGATGGGAAGCTGTTTGGGCCACGGTGCAGTTCAGCACTATATCCGGCTTGTTCTCTTCAGCGCTGGCCGGACCAGGCCACTCATTGTGCTTTCAAAGCAACCTGCAACCTTCTGTAGTAAAGCCCTGCCAGGGGCTGTGGGTGTGGAGGATGCTGTTAATTATCTGATTTTGAAATACCCTATAGAAAATAAAAACTGCAGTGTCCGTCGGTGGCTCGGTGGGGTAGCACTCTCGCCTCCGAGTCAGAAGGTCGTGGGTTCAAGTCCCACTCCAGGGACTTGAGCACAAAAATCTAGGCTGACATTCCCAGTGCAGTACTGAGGGAGTGCCGCACTGCCGGAGGTGCCGTCTTTCAGATGAGACATTAAACCGAGGTCCCGTCTGCTCTCTCAGGTGGACGTAAAAGACCCCATGGCACTATTTTGAAGAAGAGCAGGGGAGTTCTCCCCGGTGTCCCGGCCAATATTTATCCCTCAATCAGCATCACTAAAAACAGATTATCTGGGCATTACCACATTGCTGTTTGTGGGAACTTGCTGTGCGCGCATTGGATGCCGTGTCTACGGTCTACGGCTGCAGTAACTACACTTCAAAAATAAAAAGTACTTCATTGGTTGTAAAGCGTTTTGGGACGTCCGGTGGTCGTGAAAGACGCGATATAAATGCTAGTCTTTCTTTATGGGTTGTTTCGTTTTTTTTCCACTCATACGCTACTGTATCCTGCAGCTGTGGTGCAGACCGACCCCTGATCTTTGCCTCTGGGTTCTGGCTCTGTCATTGACAGATTGGTGGTCAGTGACATGAATACGCAAACCCTGCATTCCTGAAATTGACTTTGATGCAGAAACTTCAGTTGTGTTCTCACAGGGAGCGGAGTGAGAGGAGACTTTTGCTATCGAGACTTTATAATGGCTGCTTTACTAAATCCATCTGCATTGGGAGGGAAGTGATTTATTTGTCTTGTAATAAATGTGGGCATTGCAGCTCGGAATAATGGTCCCTTTTTAAAAACTGAAAAAAATGTTCCCGTGCAAAGCACAATAATTCAAATCTATAGGTGGGTCTGGTTGAAATCAAGTTAATCCTGCTGAGAAAGAATGTGTCATGCATCATGTTTCATTGCCACTAATCTTTAGTCTTTTAAAGGAAAGTAATTGTAACGTGGAGCAGAAGAGGACAGAGCAAAAGTATATTTGTTCATTCACATTCCTAATTTGTCTAGAGTCCATTTGCCTTGTTTTAAATGTCCCCATTAGCGAAACAGATGTCCTGCTCCGTCAGAGCAAACTGCAAAAACAAATGAAACCCCATTTGTTGGAAGCATAAGAACATAAGAGGTAGGAGCAGGAGTAGGCCATACGGCCCCTCGGGCCTGCTCCGCCATTCAATAAGATCATGGCTGATCCGAACCTAGACTCACGTCCACATCCCTGCCCGCTCCCCGTAACCCCTAATTCCCTTATCAGCTAGGAAACTGTCTATCTCCGTTTTAAATTTATTTAATGTCGCAACTTCCACAGTTCTCTGGGGTAGCAAATTCCATAGATTTACTACCCTCTGAGTGAAGAAGTTTCTCCTCATCTCAGTTTTGAAACGGCTGCCCCTTATTCTAAGATTATGCCCCCTAGTTCTAGTCTCACCCATCAGTGGAAACATCCTCCCCGCATCCACCCGATCAAGCCCCCTCACAATCTTATATGTTCAGATAAGATCGCCTCTCAGCAGTGACATTGTTAGGATTTTTTTTTGGCCTTTTTCAGCCTCCCTTTTTTTTTTTGAAGGCTGTCTTTTGGCGCACAGAGTCAGGATATTCCGCGCTCTCCCTGAACAGAACCAGGTGGTTTTATTTTTCTGGCTGTTCTAGTTACCGTGCTGCTTGTAATGGAAACCTTGTGCTTGAAGCATTGTGCAGTTTACGACATTCCAGCACTGTAATGGATAGCTAAATGCTTTTACTGTTTGAGGGAAGACACGGCAAAGTGGTGGTGGTGTTGTGGGGAGGGAGTGGAGGGGGACACGGAACAAAAGTAGTTTTAAAAGAAAGGCGGAGAAAAAAAATAAGAGCGAAAATAACAAAAGAATTTTTAACGGCTGGAAGTTCTGTTCCGCCCTCAATTGTCGCCATTAAATTTGAAATTCTGCCTTTGTACCAGTTGGAATTTCAATTCAGTAATGTTAAAAAGGGAAATATGGCAGAGTGAACTTTGCTTGTTGCGTTAGTGTTGGTCACCGTCTAGTCTGTTGCTTATAAAGGTATGAGGCTGTATGAGTTCAGAGCCACTTGAAGTAGGCTAACCTGTGATCTCTGGCAGAGAACTGAGCGGCGACATTAGTTTGGAAGGAAAATAAAACTGCCATCTTAACAATCTGGTCTTCAAATGTTTTGGCTGTGTTTTTAAGATATTCTCAGTGAGTGCCAGTTTGATTAATGAAAAAACAGCAATATAATGGCTAATGGGATATTAGTTTCTAATATTCACTGAATGTTTTCCAGTCCTTTGACTAATGTCAGCCGTGGCTCAGTGGGCGGCACCTTCGCCTCTGAGTCAGAAGGTTGTGGGATTCAAGTCCCACTCCAGAGACTTGAGCACAAAAATCTAGGCTGACACTCCCAGTGCAGTACTGAGGGAGCCTCCGCTGCACTGTCGGAGGTGCCGTCTTTCGGATGAGATGTTAAATCTGGGCATTATCACATTGCTGTTTGTGGGAGCTTGCTGTGCGCAAATTGGCTGCCGCGTCTCCCACATTACAACTGTGACTTCACTTCAAAAATACTTCATTGGCTGTAAAGCACTTTGGGACGTCCTGTGGTCGTGAAAGGCGCTATAGAAATGCAAGTCTTTCTATCTGTAGCACTGTCACCAAATATGTCGCAGTATTGCAGTTGCTGCTCTGCAGTCAGGGTTTCACGAGGTACCCATCAGGTGGGGGGGTTTTCTGCAGTTCCGAGGGGCGGCAGCAACATTAGAATTTTAAAACCGTTACTTTCATCAGCTTCCCACGTGTATTATATAAAGTCATTCTTTACATATTTTACTTCATGTGGTAAAGTATCTTATCAGATGTCGCAATTCAATCAATGCTTTCTACAAATTTTCATGAAGTACGCAAGATTCCTTCTTGCAGTTTTCAATCTGGGTCCGAATCTTTGAATTACGTATCATTTCTTCCCCCTTCTTTCCCCCCCCCCCCCCCCCCCCACAAATATCTATCGGACTTATGAGTTCCGTAAGACCTTTCATTTGAGTCGTATCAAAAAATGTGATTCCACATTTTGAAAACCTCATCAATATCTGACATGAAAAAGCCAGCCCTACTTATTTTTGTGGTTGCAATTTTCCTGGGATAGAAACAATTGTGGCACAATAATATATTTTCTGTGAACATATCTACAATCATATTTATACACCCAATGAAAGCCAGCTTCCTCCAATCGCTCAGTTAATACATTCACCGTCTCGTTTGGAATTGAGCCACACAGACGGGAAAGGTTTTGAAATTCGATGCTTGGTCTGCACTGAGCGAGCTGATCTCGGGCGGTGCATCACTTGGGGCGGTGGGATTGGCCTCAATGTCCCTGGAGTAGCGAGGCGGGAAATCAGTCGAGGTTTGTGCTCCTGGATCCCATCCGCCCTGTCCCCCCCGCTGCAAAGTGTGTGCATGTGTGTGCGTACACACGCGCGTTGGTTGACAACGTGATGAAGTTCAGCTGTGATGCTCCCTCCTCCTCCCACCCCCACAATATGTCAGTACTTCCTGTCTAGTCTCTCATATGAAGAATTGTCAAATGGGCGAGGTGCTCGACAGCAACTGTTGCCTTGAGCACCACAGCCTTGAACGAATCAGGGATTTGAGGGAGTAACGGCGAACAGAATTTGAAGCCTGCCATCTAAAGCTGGGTGAGCAACAGCTGCTGCCTCCTGTCGACAGTGTTCCCTCCCAGTGACGAATTCTTTTATTTCGTGCACGGGATTTTTAGTAGATTGACTCAAGTGCTTCACTAGAAAGGAGGTATGTAGACTCTTAGTCATAGAATGGTTACAGCACAGAAGGAGGCCGTTCGGCCCATCGAGCCCGTGCCGGCTCTCTGCAAGAGCCCTTCAGCTAGTCCCACTCCCCCGCCCTTTCCCCGTAGCCCCTGTCATTTTTTTTCTTTCAGGTACTTATCCAATTCCTTTTTAAAAGCCACGATTGAATCTGCCTCCACCACCCTTTCAGGCAGTGCATTCCAGATCCTGACCACTCGCTGCGTAAAAAAGTTTTTCCTCATGTCGCCTTTGGTTCTTCTGCCAATCACCTTAAACCTGTGTCCTCTGGTTCCCGACCCTTCTGCCAATGGGAACAGTTTCTCTCTATCTACCCTGTCCAGACTCCTCATGATTTTGAACACCTCTATCAAATCTCTCAACCTTCTCTGCTCTAAGGAGAACAACCTCAGCTTCTCCAGTCTATACACATAACTGAAGTCCCTCATCACAGAATCACAGAATCACAGAAACCCCACAGTGCAGATAGAGGCCATTTCAGCCCATCGAGCCTGCACCGACACATATCCCACCCAATCCCCGTAACCCCTACACCAACACATATCCCACCCTATCCCCGTAACCCCACGTATTTAATCCCCCTAACACTAAGGGTCAATTTATCATAGCCAATCAACCTAACCCGCACATCTTTGGACTGTGCCTAGTCCTGTGGGAGGAAACCGGAGCACCCGGAGGAAACCCACGCAAACACGGGGAGAATGTGCAAACTCCACACAGACAGTCGCCCGAGGCCGGATTCGAACCCGGGTCCCTGGCGCTGTGAGGCAACAGTGCTAACCACTATGCCACCGTATCTGCCCCGTATCATCCCTGGAACCATTCTTGTAAATCTTTTCTGCACACTGTCTAATGTACCATGGAGGGGTTGGGGAGGGGAGGGGGGGGTGTGAACAGATCTATTTCTGGATCAATCAAATTCTGTGCCTCCTGAAGAGGCCACGCTGTTGAGTGTTTTTTAAAAAATTCTGACATTCTTTGAGGAAGCGGTGATCACGGTCAGAGCATTTTCACATCTGCACACAGTGGAAGAACACCCCGAGTGTTGGAAAGAATTGTTGGTGTCTCTCTCTCTCTCTCTCTCTAACGACAGCACAGGGCGCTGAGCAGCCAGAGCACTCAGTCTGTGTGTGTGCTTGTGTTCCGAGGTTGCACTCTCTGCCACTTGAGTTGGGACACAGCAGGAAGCCGACGGCCTCGGACAGGACTGGCTCTGAACCAAGGGGCGGGGGGGGGAGGAAAAAAACCAGCCCAGAGGAAGAAAAAAAAACATTGAAAGCCCTTGCAAGTCTTCTTAAAAAGGACGACCTGATATAATAATAGTTAAAAAAAAAACGTGAAGACTAATTGGACGAAAATGGCACCTGCAAAAGTGGCTCTTTTTTGGGGGGTGGTGGGGGTGTGATTGCACTCAACTTTTTTTTTTGAGTTGCGCTCAACTTTTCCCTGCAGCAGGGCACGGGGAGTTTCTCCTCGCTGGGAGATGCGGGGCAGAGGATTTTATTTTGTGGGGGGCAGGATTGCGAGCACGCTGAATGTTCAACATATGTCCTTTAGGGGTAGACTTGGCAGGAAAAGGGGGGTGGGGGGAGAGGGTTTTATTTTTCTTCTCCTGAGCACATGATGAAGATCATTAGGAATTTCCTGCAGATCCTAAGCCAAGAAAACTGGTCCTGGAGGTGGTGGGTGGGAAAGATTTCTGAAATGCATGCTCTCTGTGTGTGTTTATATTTAAAACTTTGGGTGTTAACAAAGTGGTTCCACATACCAGGGCCCTCTTTAATTTATAAGCGACGCCTTATTAAATGTACCACTCAGCCCAGGCAAGTTCATTCCGCCCTGTACAATATTGCTTCAGTCCATTACTAGTCTGCAGCTGGCTGGGTCACACTTTCCATATGGTGCAAGGAGTTCCGCGATAAATCTTCAGCTCTTGTGCTAAAAAAATGACCGATTCAGGTTTGCTCTAGATTTATGAAATTATTTTCTCGGGTATTCCACTTTATTTAAAGTATTCCACCCCCCCCCCCCCCCCCCCCCCCCGGCTTTTGAGCAGTAGATTTTACATACAGTGCACAACGTGACTTGTTTTTGAAGTCTTTATTTGGCAACCCAAAAAGTTTTGAAACTCCTCTAAATCAAATTCCCGAGAGACCGACTGGTTTCTTTTGAAGGTGGGTTGTCGGGGAGGTGGGGGGAATCTATAATCTTGATGGCTCTCGTCTGGACTGCAATGAAATAAACCTTCTTGAAAATATTCAGAGTCTGAGCTGCAAGTTCAGAGTCCCGTGAACCTGAGTGAGCTGATGAGAGAGAGAGAGAGAGAGAGAGGGGCATGGACAATATTCACTCTGTTGGTACATGCTGCATTTCATTAAAAACAAACTGGATAAGTGGCCTAACGTCAATCTGAAGGGATTTCCCTCTGCACTCTTTCTGGGTTTGCTGGACATATTTAGTAAATGGTATAGTTTTCAAAATTTCCCAATGATTAAAATTAAATTCCAGATACTGTATGTAACCTTGCAGCTATATTTCTACAATGCAGCAGGGTGCGAAGGACTGACTTTACCGATGCTTTAAGCTAATCCAGGGTTTTTTTCAAAGCTGGTGAAGTGACAAACCCGCTTTGTGTTCAGGTCTGTGTTTTTTAGTCCGCGTGTTGGAAGAAGCATGGTGGGGGGGGGGGGGGGAAATTTGGTTGCGTTGCGCCCGGGCGCCGGTAACGCCTCCCGTGAAATTCAGCGGGAGGTAAGCGGTGGCGGTAGCCGGTAGCGCCCCTCGGCGCTGCGCCTCCATCGATGATGATGGCTCGCGCCCCCTGACCTACCGCTGGATGCTATGACCGACAGGGTCAGGGGGGCGTTATTGCGGCCGGGGCGGTGATAATTAAAGGGCTGGTGTTGGGCGGCCATTTTTGGGGGTTGCCTGCCAGCACCTGCCCCCTCTCGCCTCCTCCTGCGGGGTGCCGGCCGCGATCGGGGAGTGCCGGGTTCTTTTGCCGACACCTCGCTCCCCGGTGGTCCAGCAGGGCCCCGGTGCGCTGCGCTAGGCCCCTCCCTTTTAATCAGGGGAGGGAGGCCTGCAGTACCGCGGCGCTACACGCCAACACGTGTGGCGCTGTTGCACGTAGCGCCGTGATATTGAATGGACGCGCCCCAAGAAGGAGGGGGAACCCTTCCAGTAGCACCCCGCCTCCTGCTTGGGACGCTACCATTGAATATTGGGCGCGGGGGCGCTAACTTTTTCGGGGCGTTAGAAGTAGCGCTCTGGCGAAGTTAGTGCCCCAAAGGGGGCGCGAGCCAGTTTTTGCCCCATGCTCTTTAATAGCCAGCTTATTCTTTCCAAAAATGGGCTACAGTTGTGCAGTTTCAGAAAAGATGCACAAAGGTGTGCCCAGTTCCAATGTCACATTTCAGCCTGGCATTGGTCGGAGGTCTCGGATAGCCTCCGGTAACCCTGGTGTGGAGATGCCGGAGTTGGACTGGGGTGGACAAATGTAAGAAGTCACACAACACCAGGTTATAGTCCAACAGCTTTATTTGAAATCACAAGCTTTCGGAGCGCTGCTCCTTCATCAGGTGAAGTGGAGAAATGCATAAAAACACAGCTTATATAGTCAGAGAATAATGTCAGATGTTTACAGTTAGAAAGATTACCTGTAATCATCTGGCATTATTCTCTGACTATATAAGCTGTGTCTTTATGCATCTCTCCACTTCACCTGACGAAGGAGCAGCGCGCCGAAAGCTTGTGATTTCAAATAAAACTGTTGGACTATAACCTGGTGTTGTGTGACTTACATTTTCTTACATTTGTCCGGTAACCCTGCACCACAGGGCTCTCTGATGTTCTGTGACGTCTTTCATTTATTACTGCACCCTGGGAGCTATCCAGAAAGTATGTTACAGTGAGGAAAGTGACTTAAATGGGGTGTTTTGTATGGTATATCGCCACATACGGAGTCATAAATATATTGCGTGTCACTTTTAACAGTAGTGACCTATTGGTAAATCAAAAGCAAAATACTGCGGATGCTGGAAATCTGAAATAAAAATGGAAAATGCTGGAAGTACTCAGCAGGTCAGGCAGCACCTGTGGAGAGCGAAACCGAGTTAATGTTACGTCACGAAAGGTCATTGACCTGAAACGTAACTCTCTTTCTCGCTCCACAGATGCTGCCTGACCCGCTGAGTATTTCCAGCATTTTCTGTTTTTATTACACATTGGTAAGTGTTGTGAGCTGGTCGTGTATTTGCAACATATTCAGGACGGGAGTGGTCCTGATCTGGCTTCCCTCTCCTCCTCTTTCTTGTAATACCCATAAATTGATGACAAATAAATTCAAGTCCAAAATATTGGGAAGCACGTGTGCAACATTGAAAACGTAGCTGGGTGCTATAATGGGAGAGGTGAGGTGCTTGATGCATGAGTTTGATGGGCTGAATGGCCTTTTCTCCTCCAGGGCTTTTGTAATGTTTCTTGTGTTGAGCTGAAATGGCTTTATTGGTTTAAGCAGAAACACATTTGCACCTCCCCGGCCAAGTGTAAAATGCGAGGACCAGTTTCGGCGTACTCTGGCTCCAAAGCTAGTGTTGAATCTTTCAGCAGGCCAAAAACTCCTTGTACCATCTGCCATTGAAAGAACCTTGTTATACGTGTAGATAAAGGAATGGGGCAAGATGGAGTATCTCCTAGGCAGTTCACATTTTAAACCATTATCCATTACAAATAAAATTCAGGTTACGAGTTGGCTCAAGTGGGGTTTTTTTTTAAAGAAAAATGTATATCTTGTGATACCTTCAGCTTCTGTTTCAGTATAGTTAACGGACAGCTTGATTCGGCAGTCAAGAGTGGACCAGGCTTAGTAATGCCACTGAGAATCCTTGGGTCTCTCCACCATTTACATCCCTGAACACATCACTGAATCTTCCAGTGCAGTGCTGAGGGAGTGCTGCACTGTCGGAGGTGCCGACTTGCAGATGAGACGTTAAACCGAGGCCCCGTCTGCTCTTTCAGGTGGACGTAAAAAATCTCACGGACACTATTTTGAAGAAGAGCAGGGGAGTTGTCCCCAGTGTCCTGGCCAATATTTATCCCTCAACCAACATAACAAAAAACAGATTATCTGGTCATTATCACACTGCTGTTTGTGGGAGCTTGCTGTGCACTAATTGGCTGCCACATTTCCTACATTACAACAGTGACTACACTCCAAAAAGCACTTTGAGACGTCCAGTGGTCGTGAAAGGCGCTATAGAAATGCAAGTCTTTCTTTCTGAACTACATAAACTGTACTTTCTGTCAGAAAAATCAAAGAAAAAAAGAAAATAACTTTGCTGCAGGTAGCAGAATGTGTTCAGGCCTTTGCATCCAAGTATTCCAGAGATGGTCTGTGCAGCTATTTCCCCCTGCAGAGTTGCACAGATGTTCTGTTATTTATTATTTCAGCGATGTTCGTTCTGTCATTTTAGCCGTGTAAATGAGGCCTCCCCAAAATTAGCTGATCCCACCAACTTTTGTTGGGGTTCAGGACCGATCAACTGCACATTATGCAGAGTGTGTATCTCCTAAAGAGGCATGAACAGATTACACAGCTACACAAGACAGTAATAGTGCGGGTTAACTGCAAGAGATTTTTAATGTTTAAATAATGTAAGCGGAGGCTGTAACTTGCGTGCTTGGTCACATTGAGCCCTGTGATTTCGCGGACCCATTTTCTCTCATTTGTTATATTTCAAACATTTTTGCTGTAGTTGTGCTGTAAATCGGATACTCTCTCGTTTATGACACCAGGCCTTCCTGCACTGGGTATTTGCAGACCCATAAGCAGAATGAAGCTCCCTCTCCACTGTCGGACAATGTGCCTTAAACCTTTCTCGGGTGATTAAATGGTTTGGAGCTCGTCCAACACAGAATAGATTGCACATGTTCTATAGATATATTTCTTAAGGCTAAAGGGATCAAGGGATATGGGGAGAAAGCAGTGACCGGGTACTGAAATTGGATGATCAGCCATGATCTCATTGAATGGCGGAGCAGGCTCGAGGGGCCGAATGGCCTACTCCTGCTCCTATCTTCTATGTTTCTATGGAAGGAGCATGGCTTAATGGGCCAAGTGGCCTTTCTTCTTCCATGCTTTCCCTCTCTTAACTCCCCGCCTAAGAGCACCCTTGTTGTATTAGTGTGATCTTTCACTTTCCATATCAGCTATACTTTTTTCCTTTCGAAAGTAAGATTGCCAAATAGCGACAAGTTATGGGCTGTGTTCTGCAGTCAGTTCATTTCTATTAGGAATTGGGTTCAGACTGCATAACCCCGTATCACTTAGGAGCCTTTAGCTCGTGGACAAAGGAGACTTTAATCAACCTGGACTTGATTCAGGCACGAGGTCTCGGTGAAATGGCGATGTCCTGAACTCACTGTGCTACTTAGTTCCTCAAATATTGTTTTCTGAGAAGGTTATGTAATATTTTTTAAACCGATTCTACAATCCCTCCCCTCAGAAACTACAAATGACTCATAGATAATGTATACAGTTGAACCACTGGAAGAACTGCAGGCACAATATGTGACATCAATTCCAACAGATATGAATTGAGCAAGTTTTCAGAATTCCTTCATGAGATGAATACGCAAAGGAATATTGCCGTGCCCCAAGGGAAAGGGGTTCAATAATTCAGCTCTCAAAAAGCTGAGAGTTATTTTCTTCATTTTGATACCATGTCGAAGTGGCATGTCGTATTTCAGAGCTGTAATCGTATGTTAGCAGCATCACCAATCGCTGCCCCCTGCCTCAGCCCTTTTGCTGTTGAAACCCTCAGCCATGCCTTCATCATCTCCAGGCTTAACTATTCCAATACTTTCTTGGCCGGCCTCCCACCCTCCATAACCATCAGCTCATCCAAAACTCTGCTGCCCGTAGACTAATTCGTACCAGGTTCCGCTCACCCATCACTCCTGTGCTCGCTGACCTACATTATCTCCCAGTCCCCCCAACACCTCCCGTTTAAAATTCTCATCCTCGTATTCAAACCCCTTCATGGCCTCGCGCGCCCCCCCCCCCCCCCCCCCCGCCGATCTCTCTAACCTCCTCCAACCCCACAACACAACCAAGAATTCTGTGTTCCTCCAACTCTGGCCTCTTGTGCAGCCCCACCCCCTTCGCTCACCATTGGTGGCCGTGCTTTCAACCGTCTTAGACCCTCCGCGCAGCACGGTGGCATAGTGGTTAGCACTGTTGCCTCACAGCGCCAGGGACCCGGGTTCAAATCCGGCCTCGGGTGACTGTCTGTGTGGAGTTTGCACATTCTCCCCGTGTTTGCGTGGGTTTCCTCCGGGTGCTCCGGTTTCCTCCCACAGTCCAAAGATGTGCGGGTTAGGTTGATTGGCCATGATAAATTGAACCTTAGTGTTAGGGGGATTAAATACGTGGGGTTACAGGGATCGGGTGGGATATGTGTCGGTGCAGGCTCGATGGGCCGAAATGGCCTCTATCTGCACTGTGGGGTTTCTGTGATTTCTGTTTCTGTGAAACCTCGGCACCTCTCTCTTTTCCTTTTAGGGCCATCCGTAAAACCTACCTCTTTGACCAAGCTTTCAGTCACCCTCCTTTGGCTCACTGTGTCTGATTATGCTTCTGTGAAATACAAAGGGACGCCGTTGTTAAATAAAGCTCAGATTTTCCTTCATAACTTATCAGGCTATCTGTAAAGTAGTTGGAGTCCATGGAGTGTGGACAAATGAAAAGCCAGTGTGGTAAACCACTTTTATCGTTCACTATCATTACACTATAGTTATCACTGTTATATCGTTACTCTATGGTTATCACTGTTCACACTGTTGTATCACTATATGAGGTCGCCTCTTGTCACACTGTTATACCTGGGCTGACCACTGCTGACTCCGCCCATGGCTCCACCTACCTGCCCAGGTATAAAGGTGGTCGACTGGCTGGTATTCCTCCTTGTTGGATCCGATCACCCACGAGGGTGGGCTCTGTTATTTAGCCAATAAAAACCTATAGTTACTTTCTTAACTCGTCGCTTTTCATTGGATGAATTGATAGGTATATCCATTTTATTGGCTAAATTTTAAAATGTCGTTCCCTGAGCAGCAAAGCGAGCAGCAATATACATAGTGACCGGGGCTCCTCCTTCATGAGCGAGGAACTCCGTCAGTTCCTACTAGCGAGAGGTATTGCCGCAAGCAGGACCACCAGCTACAACCCCCGAGGGAACGGCCAGGTGGAAAGAGAGAACGCGACGGTATGGAAGGCCGTCCTCTTAGCCTTAAAGCCCAACCTCCCGCTGGCAGGAAGTCCTCCCGGCAGCGCTGCATTCCATCCGGTCACTACTTTGCACTGCCATTAACGCCACCCCCCATGAACGAATGTTTGTTTTCCCCAGGAAGTCGACTACGGGAACCACTCTACCAACCTGGCTGACCTCTCCGGGGCCAGTCTTGCTGCGAAAACACGTGAGGGCCCATAAAACAGACCCCCTGGTCGAGAGGGTGAACCTCCTGCACGCCAACCCCCAGTACGCCTATGTGGCATACCCAGACGGGCGGGAGGACACAGTCTCCTTACGAGACCTCGGGCACTCCGGAGACACCACCAGCACCCCCCCCCCCCCCCACCACCCCCCCAATTCCAGCCCAGGTAGACGGCATGCCGGAACCCCACGAGCCTTCGCCGACCACGCAGACACCAGCATTAACACCGGATAATGCAACACCGCCGCTGCGACGATCAGAAAGGCTTACGAGGCCTCCGGACAGACTGACATACCAGAACTGGTAGTACACTTCACCCCGCCGGACTCAAATCTAAACAAGTGATAGGTATATCAGCCAGTAAGAAGAGCATTGGAATAACTAATTCCAGAGGTGACTAAAGCATGGATAAGGGTTTCAATGGTGGAAAAGGGACTGATCTCACTGAAACTTATTACATCTCATTGAAACGTATAAAATTCTAACAGGACTAGACAGACTAGATGCAGGAAGGATGTTCTCGATGGCGGGGGAGTCCAGAACCAGGGGTCACAGTCTAAGGATAAGGGGTAAGCCATTTAGGACTGAGATGAGGAGGAATTTCTTCACCCAGAGAGTGGTGAACCTGTGGAATTCTCTACCACAGAAGGCAGTTGAGGCCAATTCATTAAATATATTCAAGAAGGAGTTAGATATATTTCTTAAGGCTAAAGGGATCAAGGGATATGGGGAGAAGGCAGGGACAGGATACTGAATTTGGATGATCAGCCATGATCTCATTAAATGGCGGAACAGGCTCGAGGGGCCGAATGGCCTACTCCTGCTCCTATCTTCTATGTTTCTATGATGTAGGAGTGGAAGGGAAAAATCTTGTGAAGGTGGAAATAAACTAGCCGATAGAAAGAATATGATGTGAGTTTACCAGCTGCTGCAGGTCAGTAGTGTTTACGTACATCTACTTGAACTATTCACAGTGTGTCCATGTGCTTGAAGATTGGCATCAGTATAGAGTTAAGCTGCTGTTAAGTCTTAGAAATTGGCAAAATTTAAACAGGAACTCTAAAAATTCACCCATTTGGTTAGGCAACGCCTCGATTTAAAAATTCTCATCCTTGTTTTCAAATCCCTCCATGGCCTCGCCCCTCCCTGTCTCTGTAATCTCCTTCAGCACTACACCCCCCTGAAATCTCTGCGTTCCTCCAATTCTGGCCTCTTGCGCATCCCCGATTTTTAATCGCTCCACCATTGGCGGCCGCGCCTTCAGCTGCCTGGGCCCTAAGCTCTGGAATTCTCTCCCGAAACCTCTCCGCCTCTCTACCTCTCTTTCCTCCTTTAAGTCGCTCCTTAAAACCAACCTCTTTGACCAAACTTTTGGCCATCTGCCCTAATATCTCCTTATGTGGCTCGGTGTCAAATTGTGTTTGATAATCGCTCCTGTGAAGCGCCTTAGGACGGTTTACTATGTTGAAGGTGCTATATAAATACAAGTTGTTGCTCTGAGCCATCTGCTGGTACGTTGCCAAATAATTCAGCTTTTTTCTCATTGCTGGTTTCTCCCATATGGGTGGTAACATTTTGCTGTCTTTCTACTTTCCAGTTGACTTCACTATGGGCAGGTTTCCCAGTGAAAATGGTCCCTGTTGTGATATAAATAGAGAAAATGCTGGAAATACTCCGCGGGTCAGGCAGCATCTGTGGAGAGAGAAACAAGAGTTAACGTTTCAGGTCGATGACCTTTCGTCAGAACTGGAAAAAGCTGGCGATGGAACAGGTTTTTAAGCAAGTTTAGGAACAGGGAAAAGGGGGAGGGGAGGAAAGAACAAGAGGGAAGGTCTGTGATAGGATGGAAGGCAGGAGAGATTAAGAGAGATTAAGAGATGGTGCGAAGCAAAAGGAGATGGTAATGGGACAAGTAGTCCCATTTGTATCCCTGTTGTGATACTTGGGTATCGAGTAAAGTACTTGATTGAAAAATGCCCTTAACATCTGTCAGATGGTTCAGCCTCTCTTCACCCAAAGAAAAAGTATTAAAGAAGAATTTGATTCTGTTTTTGAATGGGAGCTTTACCTTATTCAAGTTAGTCAACTTGTAAAGTTTCCTTGCAATTGGCAGCAGATGGCCATGTTTCTCTTGCCTTCAGTGTATTTTATTTTGAGAAGAGCTGGCGTCCACATTACAGTACGCCAACAATGTTGAGCACAGCCACAGATGAGGTAAATTAAGAATTGGTGATTAGGTAATATTGAACAACAACAACTTCTGTTTATACGGCGCCTTTAACGTAGTAAAACGTCCCAAGGCGCTTCACAGGAGCGATTATCAAACTAAGTTTGAACATGGATGGAAGGAAATACTGATGGGGGAGGCAGGGAGCGTCACACTTTAGTGGGCTTGGGAAATGGCTAATTGGTGGTTGGATTTCGTGGCATCAAATAAAAATCACAAAGTTGATACTTTATTAACATCTTGCAGCAATATTTTGCAAACTAGTCCTTTTGGCAGTGTGACCCTGCTAACCTTTCCCATCTTGCTTTTCCCTTAGCGGAGTGTGTCGTGACGTTGGAACGGTTACTGTGTCGGTACGAGGCACAGGTTAGTCAGGAACCTTAAAACAAGTAACCTTGAGTCTTGCTGTATTTAGCTATCGTTTAGCAGCTGGTCGAAAGAGTAGGCAGGCATTAATGCTAACCAAGGTGATTAGGCCAGTCAGACAACAGTTGTATTCAGGAAAATGCTAAAATAACCTGGGTGTCATCAGTTGTGAAGAAATGCGGCCAAGTGAAAATCTGTAATGTTGATATGATTTGATCTCCGAGTTCCATAAATTTTGGTCTTCAATCAGTGACCATAATAGCTACAGAAATCTTCTTCTTAGGCTGTCCCTTGGAACCGAGGATGACTTGCTTCCACATTAAAAATGAGTTCTCAGGTGACTGATGAGTCCAATGTGGGACCTACAGTCTCTGTCACAGGTGGGGCAGACGGTGGTTGAAGGGGCGGGTGGGTGGGGTGCTTGGGTTGACGTGCGCCCCTTGCGCTGCCTGCGCTTGACTTCCGCTTGCTCCCGGCAAAGAGACTCGAGGTGTTCGGCGCCTTCCCGGATGCTTCTCCTCCACTTTGTGCGGTCTTGGGCCAGGGATTCCCAGGTGTCGGTGGGGATGTTACACTTTTTCAAGGAGGCTTTGAGGGTGTCTTTGAAGAGTTTCCTCTGCCCACCTGGGGCTCTCTTGCCGTGCCAGAACTCCGAGTAGAGCGCTTGTTTTGGGAGTCTCGTATCGGGCATGCGGACAATGTGACCCGTCCATCGGAGTTTATTGAGCATGGTCAAAGCTTCGATGCTGGGGATGTTGGCCTGAGCAAGAACACTGACGTTGGTGTGCCTATCCTGCCAATGGATTTGCAGGATCTTGCGGAGGTAGCATTGGTGGTACCTCTCCAGTGCTTTGAGGTGCCTGCTGTACATGGTCCATGTCTCTGAGGCATACAGCAGGGCTGGTATCACTGCTGCCCTGTAGACCATGAGCTTAGTGCCGGGTTTGAGGTCCTGGTCTTCAAACACTCTCTTCCTCAGGCGACCGAAGGCTGCACTGGCACACTGAAGGCGGTGTTGGACTTCGTCGTCGACGAAGAAATACACAAAAGAAGCCACTCACTCTGAAGAACAAGTTACTTCAGTCTGCGATTGTGAGGAGATTATTTCTGTATTTGCCCAATCTGAAATACTTTGCAGATTTCACGAGGCTGTCAGACTTTGGAGCCTTATTTTCTGTTCTACTCTCGGAGATTGTCTGCAGTATTTATTTAATTGGACAAGTATTACATCAGGATTAAAGCTGTGTAAAGGATTTTGGCACTTGGAGTCGAGTGTGGCGGCTAGGAGGGTAGCCAGGAGAACATTGGAATAGTCAAGTCCGGAGGTGACGAAGTCACAGTGAGGCATGGATGAGGGGTTTTGGCAGCAGATGGACTGAGGCAGTGGCAGAGACGAGTGATGTTGCGAAGGTGGAAATAGGGAGTCATTATGATGCAGAGATTATGGAGTTAGATGCTCCGCTCTGGGTTAAACAGGATGCTGCGATTTTGAACGGTCTGACTCAACAGTGGCCGCGGAGGAGAATGGAATTGGTGACAAATGTATGGAGTTTGTGGCAGGAGTCCAAAGACAAAGGGCTTTGTTCTTCTCCATGTGTAACTGGAGGAAAATGTGACTTATCCAGGATGTGGGATTGGTAGTCTAGCAACACAGAGGCAGTGGAAGGGTCGTGAGAGAGAGAGCAGGGTGTCATCAACCTACATATTGGACCTGATCCCATATCTTCGGACCTTGTCATCAAGGGGCAACATGGAGATGAGGAAGAGGAGGGGGCTGAGGATAAATCCTTGGGGGACTCAAAAGGTAACAGTGTGGGGACGGGAAGAGAAGCCATTGCTGGAGATGCGCTGGCTACGGTTGGATAGTAAAGAAAGAAAGAGACTTGCATTTTTATAGCGCCTTTCACGACCACTGGACGTCTCGAAGATCTTTACAGCCAATGAAGTACTTTTGAAGTGGAAACACGGCAGCCAATTTGCGCACAGCAAGCTTGAACAGACAGCAATGTGATAATGACCAGATAATCTGTTTTTGTTATGTTGGTTGAGGGATAAATATTGGCCAGGACACTGGGGATAATTCCCCTGCTCTTCTTTGAAAATAGTGCCCTGGGATCTATTACGTCAACCTTCTGACTCAGCGCAAGCAACGGCAGTCTCCCTGAGCTCGACACTGGAGTAGTGGCGTTGGAGGAGGATGGTTGACCATGCAAAAGGCTGCAAAGATGTCGAGGAAGGATGATGCACCACAGTCACAGAGGGGGTTATTAGGGTGGTTTCAGTGCTGTGGCATGGGTTGGAGAGATTTAAACATGGAGCACTGATGGTCAGGGAGCAAAAATATTGGTTAATCCTAAATTCTTATGCCTTATTTATAGCTGTCTGCTTCCTTAAGTTACAAAATATGTTTTTTTTAAATTCATTCTTGTGGAGACTGGGTGCCATAGTGGGTTAGCACACTGTCTTTTCACTTCTAGTGCCAGCTGTGGCTCAGTGGTATCACCCTCGCCTCTGAGTCAGGAGGTTGTGGGTTCAAGTCCCACTCCAGAGACTTGAGCACAAAAATCTAGGCTGACACTCCAGTGCAGTACTGAGGGAGTGCCGCACTGTTGGAGGTGCCGTCTTTCGGATGAGACGTTAAACCGAGGGCCCCGTCTGCTCTCTCAGGTGGATGTAAAAGATCCCATGGCACTATTTCGAAGAATAGCAGGGGAGTTCTCCCCGGTGTCTTGGCCAGTATTTATCCCTCAATCAACATCACTTAACACAGATTGGTCATTATCAGATCGCTGTTTGTGGGAGCTTGCTGTGCCCAAATTGGCTGCCAGGTTTCCTACATTACAACAGTGACTACACTTCAAAAAGTACTTCATTGGCTGTAAAGCGCTTTGGAACGTACGGTGGTCGTGAATCTGCTCTTTATCTGAATGCACGCAGCATTCATAACAAGATAGATGAATTGACTGCACAAATAGAAATAAATGGGTATGATCTGATAGCCATTACAGAGACGTGGTTGTAAGGCGACCAAGGCTGGGAACTGAATATTCAGGGATATTTGACATTTCGGAAAGATAGGCAGAATGGGAAAGGAGGTGGGTAGCTCTTAATAAAGGATGAGATCAGTACAGTAGAGAGAAATGATCTGGGCTTGGAAGATCAAGATGTAGAATCAGTTTGGGTGGAGATAAGAAATAATAAGGGAAAGATGTCACTGGTGGGAGTAGTCTATAGGCCCCCTAACAGTAGCTACACTGTAGGACAGAGTATAAATCAAGAAATAATGGAGGCTTGTAAGAAAGGCACTGCAATAATCGTGGGCGATTTTAATCTTCACATAGATTGGACAAATCAAATTGGCAAAGGTAGCCTTGAGGGCGAGTTCATAGAGTGTATTCAGGACAGTTTCCTAGAACAATACGTTGCGGAACCAACCAGGGAACAGGCTATTTTAGATCTGGTAATGTGTAATGAGACAGGATTAATTAATGATCTCATAGTAAAGGATCCTCTAGGGAAGAGTAAAGGATCCTCTAGGGAAGAGTGATCATAACATGATAGAATTTCACATTCAGTTTGAGGGTGAGAAACTTGGGCCTGAAACTAGTGTCTTAAACTTAAATAAAGGTAATTACAAAGGTATGAAGACAGATTTAGCTAAATTGGACTGGGAAAATAGATTAAAGGGTAAGACGGTAGATAAGCAGTGGCAGACTTTTAAGGCGATATTTCATAACTCTCAACAAAGATATATTCCAGTGAGAAAGAAAGACTCTACGAGAAGGATGAACCACCCGTGGCTAACTAAGGAAGTTAAGGAGGGTATCAAATTGAAAGAAAAGGCATACAATGTTGTGAATATTAGTGGTAAGCCAGAAGATTGGGAAATTTTTAGAAACTTGCAAAGGATAACTAAAAAAATAATAGAGGGAAAAAATAGATTGAGCGTAAACTAGCAAGAAATATAAAAACAGACAGTAAGAGCTTCTACAAGTATATACAAAGGAAGAGAGTAGCTAAAGTAAACGTTGGTCCCTCAGAGGATGAGACTGGGGAATTAATATATTAGGAAACAAGGAAATGGCAGAGACTTTGAACAAATATTTTGTATCTGTCTTCATGGTAGAAGATACAAAAAGCATCCCAATAATAGTAGATAATCAAGGGGCAAAAGGGAGGGAGGAACTTAAAACAATTACTATCACTAGAGAAAAAGTACTAGGCAAACTAATGGGACTAAAGGCTGACAAGTCCCCTGGACCTGATGGCCTGCATCCTAGGATCTTAAAAGAAGTGGCTGCAGAGATAGTGGATGCATTGGTTGTAATCTTCCAAAATTCCCTAGATTCTGGAAAGGTCCCAGCAGATTGGAAAACTGCAAATGTAACGCCCCTATTCAAGAAGAGGGAAACAGAAAGCAGGAAATTATAGGCCAGTTAGCCTAACATCGGTCATTGGGAAAGTGCTGGAATCCATTATTAAGGAAGTAGTCGCAGGACATTTAGAAAATCATAATACAATCAAGCAGTCAACATGGTTTTATGAAAGGGAAATTGTGTTTGACAAATTTATTAGAGTTCTTTGAGGATGTAATGAGCAGGGTGGATAAAGGGGAACCAGTAGATGTAGTGTATTTGGATTTCCAAAAGGCATTCGATTAAGGTGCCACATTAAAGGTTACTGCACAGGATAAGCGCTCATGGTGTTGGGGGTAATATATTAGCATGGCTAGAAGATTGGCTAACTAACAGAAAGCAGAGAGTTGGGATAAATGGGTCATTTTCAGGTTGGCAAACTAACTAGTGGGGTGCCGCAGGGATCAGTCCTGGGACCTCAACTATTTACAATCTATATTAATGACTTGGATGAAGGGACCGAGTGTACTGTACCCAAATCTGCTGACGGTACAAAGATAGGTGGGAAAGCAAGTTGTGAGGAGAACACAAAGGGCTGGATTTTATCAATGGGGACGTGCTGGAGGCGGGACTTCTGGTTTCTGGGTTTCAGTCCTGCCCCCAGCGATGTCTGACCAACCCACGCTATTTTTACTTGATTGGCATTGTTAAGCCTGCCTTACTGGCCAATTAAGGGAAAGCCAGTGACAGATGATGTCAGCATATGACGCTTCATCTGTCGAAAAACTTTTGACAGATTAACTGTCAGCGTTTAACAGCTTTGAGAAGCTGTCAAACACTGACAATCTCTGTTCTAAGGTGAGCCCTTGCACTGAAGGCTCACCAAGACCTCTCTCCTCAGCAGAAAGCAGATGGCTGCTACATCTGAGAATGCAGCAGCCATTCTGTCATCTCTGCCGTTGAGATGAGGCACCTCCAGATCCTCAGAAGTTGAAGCCTGCAGGAAGAAGTAAGGAAACATTTTCCAACATTTTTACACTCCCCTCTCATACTTACCTGTCCACACTTGCACCCATCACTCACCTCTACAGCTGACATTTCGGCCCCGCAAACCCACAGCTCGCCTCGCTGACCCTGGCGAGGTTCGCAGCCATCGGGAAGCCCGCAATTACAGGCGTAAAATGGGGACAAGCCTCAAAACTGCCTGTTAACTACCTGTTAACAGGCAGTTAATTGGCTGTAATCCCCTTCCTGCCTCGGGGAGGCTGGTCCCTGTGTGACTTGGGGACCCGCCTCCTGGGAAGATGGTTCGGGAGAGGGGTTGGGACCCGTTTTTCCCAGCAGTCCCGCCTCCTCCGGGTTGGTAAAATCCAGCCCAAAGAGTCTGCAAAGGGATATCGAGAGGTTCAGTGAGTGGGCAGGAATTTGGTAGATGGAATATAACGTGGGAAAATGTGAGGTTAACCACTTTGGTAGGAAGAATAGAAAAGCAAAATATTATTTAAATGGAGAGAGATTACAGAATGCAGCGGTACAGAGGGATCTGGGGGTCCTCGTACATGAAACACAAAGTTAGCATGCAAGTGCAGTGAGTAATTAGGAAGGCAAATGGAATGTTGGCCTTTATTGCAAAGGGGATGGAGTATAAAATAAGGGAAGTCTTGCTGCAACTGTACAGGGCGTTGGTGAGACCACACCTGGAGTACTGCGTACAGTTTTGTTCTCCTTATTTAAGGAAGGATATACTTGCATTGGAGGCAGTTCAGAGAAGGTTCACGAGGTTGATTCCTGGGATGAAGGGTTGCCTATACTCATTGGAGTTTAGAAGAATGAGAGGTGATTTTATTGAAACATTTAAGATTCTGAGGGGGCTCGACAGGGTAGATGCAGAGAGGATGTTTCCTCTCGGGGAGGGGGGGGGATATCTAGAACTAGGGGGCATAGATTCAGAATAAGGGGCCGCCCATTTAAGACAGAGATGAGGAGGAATTTCTTCTCTGAGGGTCGTGAATCTTTGGAATTCTCTACCCCAGAGAGCTGTGGAGGCGGAGTCATTGAATATATTCAAGGCTGAGATAGACAGATATTTGAACTACAGGGGAGTCAAGGGTTATGGGGAACAGGCAGAAAAGTGGAGTTGGGGCCAAGATCAGATCAGCCATGATCTTAGTGAATTGCGGAGTGGGCCCGAGGAGCCGAATGGCCGACTCCTGCTCCTAATTCTTTGTTCTTTGAAAGGCGCTATATAAATGGAAGTCTTTTTTTCTGGGATTATTGGTTTGGATCCAGCTCAGACTGATGAAATGCAAGACTCTGTTTGCTGGCTATAAGGGTCCAAAATGGAAAAGGTTTGGTTAGGCTTAACCCAATTCCTATTGGGTGCTGCTCTTCACCATAAAGGCATTGGAAAGGGGACAGAGGAGGTTTACCAGGATGTTACCAGGGATGAGGAACTTCAGTTGTGAGGAAATGTTAGGATTGTTCTCCTTGGCACAGTGAAGGTCAAGAGGTGACCCAAGAGGTTTTCAAGATGATGAGAGGTTTTGATAGAGTAAATAGGGGGAAAAATATTCCCTCTGGCGAGTGGGTCAATAAGTAGTGGTCATCGATTCAAAATTATTGGAAAAAGATCTAGAGGGGAGATGAGGAGAAATATTTTTACTCGGAGAGTTGTCGGAATCTGGAACGCTCGACCTGAAGAGGTGGAGGAAGCGGATTCCATCAATAATTTTAAGAGGGAGTTGGACGGGTACTCGAGGATGAGGAGCTGACAGGGTTACGGACAGAAAGCGGGGGTGTGGGACTGAGCACGATGGACTGCATGGCCTCCTTCTGTGCTGTAAGTTTCCATGGTTCTATGACAAAAGTAGTTATAATTTTGCAGCATCCGTCCGAGAGCTCAAAGATGGATACTTTGGGAGAAAATTTTTGGACTCTAGGGGAATCGAGGGATATGGAGATCGGGCGGGAAATTGGAGTTGAGGTCGAAGGATCAGCCATGATCTTATTGAATGGCGGAGCAGGCTCGAGGGGCCGTGTGGCCGACTCCTGCTCCTAATTCTTATGTTCTTAAAATTCCCCGCACTAGTGAAATGGAGCTCGGTGTACTAAGGGCTTGGTGTTAAAACACTTTGAGGCAGATTAATGGTTAGCTTTATGTTCTTCTGCCGCATACTGTCCTGTGACTCGGAGCATTTGATATGGGTGCTGTGTGTCTGAAGTAGCAGGTTGTTCCATTCCCCAGCACTGACGTCCCTTGTCTTGAAGAGTACAAAATTCACATTACAAATTGTGATCAAAATAATAATTGTATATATTCGGTTTAAAATTCTAAAGAGAAGAATAGCGGCCGTAAGTGATTCTTGCTCAGCTCAGATGCTTGTATCAGCTGGATATTCTGTTAGCTCACTGGGAGTTCTAGAATCTGCAGTCCTTGTGGTTTGTACAAGAGAGAATGGTTCGTTATTGGGAGATTTGCAATCCCGAGTAACCAAGACAAGCTTGCACAAGTGTCAGCCGTGGCTCAGTGGGCAGCACACTCGCCTCTGAGTCAAGGTTGTGGGTTCATAGTCCCCACTCCAGGGACTTGAGCACATAAAGCTAGGCTGAGCTCCCAGTGCAGTGCTGAGGGAGCGCTGCACTGCCGGAGATGCAGTCTTTCGGATGAGACATTAAATCGAGGCCCCGTTTGGTCTCTCCGGTGGACGTAAAAGATCCCGTGGCACTATTTCGAAGAGGAGCAGGGGAGCTCTCCCTGGTGTCCTGATCAATATTTAACCAACATAACAAAAACAGATGATCTGGTCGTTATCACTTTGAGACGTCTGGTGGTCGTGAAAGGCGCTATAGAAATGCAAGTCTTTCTTTCTTTGCACAGCAAAGTTGATTGATCTCGAGAAATCTCTGGGTCCGAGCCTCTTGCAAGGTATTAAGAAAAAAAGATGAATTTATGCAGGAAAATGTCAGTTGCTTAACCACATGTGCCATGTAGCAATATTCATTATAGAGGTGATGCTGTATTTTAGTAATTGAATATTCTGGCGATTTACTGAACATTCTAATCCAGTAAATTCAACTTGTTGACTTTTTATTTGTATTTAGTATTATGAAAGTATACATGTCAGGTGAAGCTCTGTCTGTTGATTCATTGACCTGATTGATAATTGGTCAACCAGCAAAGTCCAAAATACATTTCAGTGCATGTTTTGCTGGAACTGACTGTCCATGTTGCTGCCTTGTCCAAGCTTTCCGTTCCCTTTGAGTGCTCTTTTAATTATATCCAGTTTCACAATAAATTTTAAGAGCCAAAGCGTTTCCCATCTCCCGGGAATATATATCTGTAACGGCAGGAGAATATCAGCTATTTGGGCTGAGGTATCGGCCATGCCTCAGTGGGCAGCACTCTTGTCTCTGAGTCAGAAGGTGGTGGGAGAATTGGGCACAAAGATCTCGGCTGACACTCCCAGTGCAGTGCTGAGGGAGTGCTGCGCTGCCAGAGGTGCCGTCTCTCGAATGAGACGTTAAACCGAGGCCCTGTCTGCTCACGCAGGTGGATGTAAAAGATCCCATGGCACTAATTTTGAAGAAGAGCAGGGGAGTTATCCCCGGTGTCCTGGGCCAATATTTATCCCTCAATCAACATAACAAAATGAGATTATCCGGTCATTATCACATTGCTGTTTGTGGGAGCTTGCTGTGCGCAAATTGGCTGCCGCGTTTCCTACATTACAACAGTGACTACACTTCAAAAAGTGCTTCATTGGCTGTAAAGCACTTTGGGACGTCCTGAGGTCGTGAAAGGCGCTATAGAGATGCAAGTCTTTCTTCCTTTCTTTATAAGCGACTGTTGACTGTGCCTGCAAGCTCCCCCCTCCCTACCTTATTCAGAGAGCGGTAAGTGATTCTTGCCATACTACCCACCTCCCCACTCTCCGTGGTAAAATCGGCTGTGGTGCGACTGGTATGTGGATGCATTCTCATGATTTGTAGGTTTGGATTTAAGCTCTTCACTGTTAAATTGTCAAGTTTGTTCCCCCACCTCACAGAGAGGGATTTCTGTAATCTCGAAAGGTTAGGGCAACTCTGAAATACTTGATTGGTCCGACAATGGGTGTCCTGTGCAATTCCTGTTTTCCCTTTCAAAACTTTGTCCACCAGAAGCGCTATTTAAATGCATTACTCCTAATACAATTGAGCACAATATTTGTCTAGATCAACTACATTCCAAATATGAAGACCCATTAGTTATTCATTAAAAAAAACAGAGTAACTGCAGCCAACGAACCGAAGCTGGGCAGAAGCGTTCTGCACATAAATCTGTGGCGGTTTAAGTATGAATGCATAATAATATAGTCGTACCGCAGGCCTAAATCTATGGAGCTATGGGTTGGTTTAATAATGTATAGTAACAGCGCGGGTTGATTTAAGTATTAATGTGTGATATTTTCGCGGGGGGAGGGTTGCGGAGATTTATTTGTACGGTGCGCAAGCTCAGCGTGAAGGGAAAGGAGAAGAAAATTAACAATGAGAAAATTAATAAAAATGTACGTTTACTGTATTTTGCTGGCGCTGATTTTCTTTAATCTGACGCGTCTGTGTTGGGCAGCAGCGATCTCTTTTCACCATCCCTCTCTACCCCCCCCCCCCACCCCCCCAACCCCTCCTTTCTCTCTGGAAGTGTTTTCTTTGTGACGGTTGACTATATTTCCTTTTCAGTTAGCGAACAACCGAACAAAAAAAAAACCACACTGGAACTGCGCGCGGGCAATGACTCCGACCTCGACTGGCAGCCCTCGCGCCCCTTTTAAAATAAATAAATAAATAAATAAACGAGAGTCACAGCAAACGGCACTTGTGCAACAGTGCGCGAAAATGATAACAAAGGGGTTTGAGGAATTCGGATGGTATAAGATGCCGCCACTTCATTAGTCCACGTCTACCACAAGGTAAAGAAGAAGACTAAAAGTGGTCCCAGGAGGTCAGAGAGTCCACTTAGCAGTTCCTGGCTTTCATGAGTACAACCCTGCATTTGTCAAAGAGGGAACTGATTTGTAAATCCTTTTGAAAATTGAACCCAAGGAGCTGCACGGGCAGTACATTAGCATGCTTATATTAGATTGATGAATGCCAAGTTAGTTGATTCCTTTTTTTTAACAATATTTTTTTTTTAACATAAATCAATTCTAATTGATGGGAACAGCTCCATTGCAGTCACAGTACATCTTGTTCGACTTGATGCTTGTTTCTGCAGTCCAGGTACTCCTTTTGTTTATAGTTTATTCCTTGGTGTCTGATTCGGTATCTTTCTCCACTGCCTGACCCTCCCAGTCTTCCTGGACTGGGACCACTGAGTGTGCACCTATCTCGCTCTTCATTATTTGGCCTGTTTATGCCGATTCCAGTAAAATCGATCGGTTCCTCACTTGAACAAGTCCAAAGCTGACCCAGCTCCCCCCTCACCATGAAAAGCATTCCAAGTCTGCATGTACAGCGATGTAGAATATTGCCTGAAGACATTGGGTTTTTTGTATTTCAGCACTAATTACTACATACCTTACAAATCTAGAAATGAGCAGCCCAGATTGTTGCACTCCCTTCTTAATAGGGTGAAGGCCCAGCTGTCAAAATTAATCAAAATCTGAGGTGGCTGAATGGGGCAACAGATTGATTTAATGATGACTGACCTTTAATGGATGTTGCTGGAAAGAACCTTTTCATATTGACAGCATGTTGATCGGGGCCCTGAATAATTGTCTCTCAGAATTTAAAAGTGGGTTTGTTTTATGAAGAATAAAGCCGAAAGACACTGTAATATGACTTGCAGTTGACCATTTACACCTACGTAAATGTCCGTGTACTTTGTGCGCAATTTTCCATGTAGGGTAGTGTGTAGTTTTTCTTCTTGCCAACCCTAGGACCTAAGTCTACATTCAAAGCGTAAGCTTCGGTTTAATTCAGACTCGACGCAGAAGAAAATTACAAAAAATAGCATGAGAATAGATTGCCTTGTGGGGGTGGGAGGGATGGGGGGGGGACACGGTGCAAAGTTCAGTAAACACTCAGTACTCGGAGTGAAGCTTACACGACAAGCAATAAATATTAAAGGGGATTTAGATCTGTGTCGTAACAGCTGCATGCTTGGAGTAGCACAGTATCTCTCTACAGGTTTACTGACCCATTTCCATTCGCAATGCCGGTAGTATCTTAGCAACTAGAACAGTCCCTATAGAAAAAAAAACAGACTTGGTACTGTTCATGTGTGAGCATTGTACAGTGGTTGTATCAAGGTTATGCTTATTCAGTAGAGATATGTAAAAGCATATATTTTTTTTTACAGAGTATGCTTCATTGTTAATATTCGAGTATCTGTTAAAGTGAAGACATTTCCCTCGCGTATTGCTCATTTTTTGGGCAGGGAAATATGCGTGGATCTTGTCTTTTGACTCTATGCTCGTAGACGACGGCTGCTCGTGGTGCTGAAGATGTCATCTGGCATGAATTTTGTCTGCGCTGGGCACCAGTTCAATTAAAGCATGTGGATTGGGGAATGAGCGCAATTTATTTGTGACATCACACAGCTCTCTGAACCTGCACTCGGATAATTAACCTTTCTACTTAGATTGTGTGTGTGTGTGTGTGTGTGTGTGTGTGTGTATATAGAGAGAGACTGTTGGTGTGATCTTTTAAAAAGGATGTTCTGGGGAGAAAGAGAGAGAATGTCATTGAGCAGTTGGTGAAATCATTCACTTGAAGCATTGAACACTGAAGAGAAACCCAGGCAGCTTTTTAGTCTTCAGGGCCTGAAACCCTCGTCCACATGACTTGGCATCGAACAACTCCCTCGACTAGAGGGAACATCATTTGGCTGAGTGTTTGTTTATATTTCAGCTTAATATTTGAATTCTGACTGGAGCAGCTGATTTCCCTTTGAGCACTTCGACCCGCGTTGCCATGGAGAAAGGATCCAAAGCAGAGCTTGTGATGTCAGAGGAATAAGAGCTGCATTTACAGAATATTGATTGAAAGGCTGCATACAGTACCACCTTAGAAATAATAACCAAAGTGTCTAGACTTGGGAAATTGAGTTCGCTGCACCATTATTTAGTGTGACATGTCTGTGAAATCTTGCGCCTATTTTTTTTTCCACACACACGTTTTTTGGGTGGGGGGGGGGTTTGTTTCTTTGCTCTGGGAGTGGGTTGATAAATTGCGCGTTGATCATAGTTGGTAGGTTTTTGCTCCCTTGGGTGAAACTCGGGAGGTTCGGGTCACCTTTTATCTTTGCCCGATTTGATTAGTTCACGGCGAGGTGAGCAGTAGTGTTAAATTGCCGGTAGTTCTCTGGAAAATAAAATGATAAAGGAGGGGTTGGGGGGAGAAAATGCAGTTTTACTCGATCGTAACTTCTACATTCACAGCACATAAACAAACCCTGTGTGTGTGTTTTTTTTCCCCCCAACCAACCACAAAATGACATATGTCTCATTTGCACTGGCAGCTGCAATACCCCAACAGAAGCAAGATTTAAAACGCTTGCCGGATCAGAGTGCCTTATGATCAGCGTCGATGTAGACCTCTTGTCTGTCTATTTGAATTTTCTCTTTCTTGTTCGCACATTTACATGTATGTGGTAATTCTGAATCAACCCTTGGAGGAATGTGGTCGCATTTTTTTTTTGCAGCTAAATTGTAATTTAGTTTCCCCCGCTCCGATCTTAAGACTCAGCATCAGAAATTTACAGAAATGTGGTTTTTTTTTGGAGGTTGGGGGTGGGGTGGGTTCTGTGTGGGAGGAGAGAGGAGCATGTATTGAAAGCTGGAAAGGGTTTTCATTCTCCAAAGGGTTAAAAGCATAGGCAGTCGGAACACCTGAGGTTGAGTTAAGATGTTATTACTGCACCAATAGTTAAAGACAATCGTTCCCATTGTTTACGTGCACCTTGAGTGTCCCAGAGCACAGCAGGTGCCCCGTTTCTGTAGCTCTCCCATCCAGTGCGGAGTGTGATCGGCAGGTTGGTACTTGTTCTTCATTTTTACAATAGGCATTTCACAGGAATCGATTTATTTTCTTTCCCCCCTCCAGTTCCCTCCCCTCCTCTCCTGAAGGCATTGATGCCCGCTTGGCGTTTGATTCAACGGATGCCAGCACCTGGCCCAGTGGTCTTTTTTTCTCGTGAGTGTTGGCAGGCTATTTGCGGCTGTGGGCGTCACGGTTAAGCTCCGGTCTGTTCTCTCCTCGGTGGGGTGGGGGAGGGGGAATTCAGTATCGCCTCGTTTGGGGCGCCGTTATCGGCCGTGCGCAAAGTTTAGCGCCTGGCGCTAATTATCGCCTCCGACGGCAAACGTGGCTTTTATCGCCCCTGGAGGTGATTGGAGCGCTAAATCAGGCGCTTCACACCTGTCTTAAGGCGCAAAGGCCGAGGAGCGAGGCGCTACCTCAGAGCGCTGGTGAAGCAAGGAAGGGCAAATCAAAATGAACCTGCAAAGTGCTGCTCAGTACCCAAAACTCCTTCACACAGCGTTGAATCTCTCCAGAAGTGTGTGTGTGTGTCTCTCTCTCTCTCTCTCTCTCTCTCTCTCTCAATGCGTGGTGCAAAAATGTCACCGACAAAAAAAGGGCAGGAAGCAGTCGCCTTTAAATAGCGCTCCCCCAGTCCCTTGCTGACTGCAAAACGCTCCCCTCAACCTGTCGTTGCTAGCGGCAGGCGGTAAGGCAGGGGGTGCCACTCAATATCCAGTCCAGGGCGTTGCGCACTCGACTAACGTCACGATCTGCCGGCGCAGGAGATCGTGGCGGTAGTGTTTAGCGCCACCGCAAAATGTCTAGTTAATTTCGCGAGCGGCGCAAACATCGCCGTGCCCGGGCGCTAGTTGCTTTGCGCCCCATTAGCGCCCTCTTAAGGCGCTAACGGGAGGCGCAAACAACTGAATTTTCCCCCCCTAATGTCCATGTGCACGTGTATTCCAGCAGACAGGGGTCGTTGATTAGGAATGGAAACCTGGCTCATTTTTACACTAGAGTCAGTTGGATTGCCTCTGTACTGATTAGTGATTTGGCTCTGAATAATTATGCGTATGTAGTCATGCCCAATCAAGATTCTTTGGAGAGAAAATAAATCAGTCATCTAGGTTCCTTTGCTGGGTTCATTTTGCCAATGTGGTATCATCTAATATTTGATCAAGCCCTACTGGGTGGAGTCTCTCTCTCTCTTAGGCTGTCCCTCGGAACCGAGGATGACTTGCTTCCACATTAAAAATGAGTTCTCAGGTGACTGATGAGTCCAATGTGGGACCTACAGTCTCTGTCACAGGTGGGGCAGACGGTGGTTGAAGGGGCGGGTGGGTGGGGGGCTTGGGTTGACGTGCGCTGCCTGCGCTTGGCTTCCGCTTGCTCCCGGCAAAGAGACTCGAGGTGTTCGGCGCCTTCCCGGATGCTTCTCCTCCACTTTGTGCGGTCTTGGGCCAGGGATTCCTAGGTATCAGTGGGGATGTTGCACTTTTTCACGGAGGCTTTGAGGGTGTCCTTGAAGCGTTTCCTCTGCCCACCTGGGGCTCTCTTGCCGTGCCGGAGCTCCGAGTAGAGCGCTTGTTTTGGGAGTCTCGTGTTGGGCATGCGGACAATGTGACCCATCCATCGGAGCTGATCGAGCGTGGTCAAAGCTTCAATGCTGGGGATGTTGGCCTGAGCGAGAACACTGACGTTGGTGCGCCTATCCTGCCAATGGATTTGCAGGATCTTGCGGAGGCAGCGTTGGTGGTACCTCACTCGGAGGTTGAACTCCAAACCATCGTCAACACCTTCACCGAAGGTTCCCGGATACGGTAGTCATTACGACTGACATTCTTCCAGCTTGTTGATTCCATTGCGCCCTCATTTCAGTTTTTAATCACATTGCTGATCCCAGTAACAGACTTGTTTATTCCAAGTTTTGAAATTAAAATTTAACTTCTCTCCCGATGACTCGCGTTGCTACTCCCATTTGATTTTGTCGGCACGTTGTCCTCTTGCAGCCAAATCACTGGTGCAAACTGACTTAAATCAGGACATTCTGCTCAAAGTGTGGAAGACGAAGTGCACCAGCATGAATGGAAATGCTAAGAAAACAAAACCAGCACCTTCCCCAAAAACTCAGCAAGTTTACTAAGCGAGTAGCTGAGGCGTCCCGATCTCCGGTCTGCAGTGAGTTGACTGATCGATCGCGGCCAAGCGATGGGGCGGTACAATTAGCATCAATGCCAATAGATTAAAGGGGGCTGGGTGAGTGGGGTGGGGGGAGATTGGCTAGCTTTTCCCATTCCTGATCTTCAGTGACCCCCTGCTGGAAGATGTGAGCAGGATAGGATCTCCACGATCTCCATCCCCTCCATCTCAACAGCTCCGAAAGTTCTCCATCAGGGTTCAGACATGAATAATGGCCACTTGGGTGAAGTACTGAAGGGTGTGAAGAACGGTATGCAAGCAAGGAGATGGTGCCGTCAGGAGAGGAACGGAGGGAGAAGTTGGCTTGGTTGGTTGAAGAGCTATATGGATGGAATATAGTCTCTCTTATTCAGCGATTGACAGCAGAAAGAAAGAAAGACTTGCATTTATATAGCGCCTTTCACGACCACCAGACGTCTCAAAGCGCTTTACAGCCAATGAAGTATTTTTGAAGTGTAGTCATTGTTGTAATGTAGGAAATGCGATGGCCAATTTGTGCACAGCAAGCTCCCACAAACAGCAATGTGATGATGACCAGATAATCTGTTTTTTAGTGAATTTGATTGAGGGATAAATATTGGCCCCAGGACACCAGGGAGAACTCCCCTGCTCTTCTTCAAAATAGTGCCACGGGATCTTTTACATCCACCTGAGAGAGCAGACGGGGCCTCGGTTTAATGTCTCATCTGAAAGACGGCACTTCCGACAGTGCAGCACTCCCTCAGTACCGCGCTGGAGTGTCTGCCTAGATTTATGTGCTCAAGTCTCATGGAGTGAGACTTGAACCCACAAACTTCTGACTCAGAGGTGAGAGTGTTAACCACTGAGCCACGCCTGACACAGGGCAGTGTTCTGCCGAGAGCGAGATTAAGCACTAAAATATTATGCAAATTGTAAAATATTGGCTTCAGCTTGTCCCAAAGCTGTAACAGTTTTCTTGTTTAAAATGAATTTAGCTCTGAGATGTACCAAAAACCAAAACTGACTAGTTCAGAGGCTATAATCGGGGAACTATTGTTCCTTGGGCAACAGGAGTGTCCTTCAATGTGTAATATTATCATTCAGATTTTATTAGACAATCAAACATTATTTTCGTCGCTTTTCTCACTTTGCAATTTTTTGTTCAATTGCTTACGTTACATTTAAAAGTAAACAGACCTTCACTATGAAAGGGGAGGGGTAAGAGTTTAACGGCCTCACTGATGATCTTTTGTTACGCTGTGCAATTCTGAAAGTTCTCACTTGCAAAGGATTTCCATTTTCACATTTTCATAATGACCTCATTGTGAGAATATATCCACAAGCACAGTGTCAGCTTCTACACGTACTGGGAGGACATCCAGTTCTATCTGTCAACCTCCTTCATTGACTCCGAAGCTGACACTGTACTCCCTGTATGGCAAAGTTCTGCGCAACCATTACACCATCCTCTCCAAGCTCCATTGATTTTTCGTGTCCCAGTGAATTGGTTTCACATTTTTCTTTCAGACCCCTCCATGGCCTCACTCCACCCTATCTCAGTGAGCTCCTCCTGCAAGGGCCCGCTTTCCCCCTGACGCCACATTACTGCTAATTCTCTGCTCGCTCGACTCCGTCATTGGAGGCTGTTCTTTCAGCCATTAGGCTCTTGCTTGCTGGAGTGCCACTCCAGAGACTTGAGCACAAAAACCCAGGCTGACACTCCCAGTGCAGTACCGAGGGAGTTCTACACTGCCGGAGGTGCCGTCTTTCGGATGAGATGTTAAAACGAGGCCCCATCTGCTCTCTCGGGTGGATGTAAAAGATCCCGTGGCACTATTTTGAAGAAGAGCAGGGGAGTTCTCCCCGGTGTCCTGGCCAATATTTATCCCTCAATCTACATCACTAAAACAGATTATCTGGTCATTGTCACATCGCTGTTTGTGGGAGCTTGCTGTGTGCAAATTGGCTGCCGCATTTCCCACATTACAACAGTGACTACACTTCAAAAAGTGCTTCATTGGCTGTAAAGCGCTTTGGGACGTCCTGAGGTCATGAAAGGCGCTATAGAAATGCAAGTCTTTTTTCTCTGGAATTCTTTCCCACCATCGCACCAGCTCAGCCTTTAAAAGTCTCCTAACCACCTTGCCCTTTGACTGTTTCTTGGCCACTTGACCCTCAAATTGAGTTTTTCCTTTCTGTTCTGCTCAGTGTGCTTGTAAAGCACTCAGCTGTTTTCTTTAAGCAAGGAATGTTCTAAAAGGGAGAGTTGTTATGCTTTGGGGAGGAGGGGTAAAAATAATCAGCCGGCGGTTCTGACTCCTGCCCGGTATCTCTGCTGGAAGGTGTTGTGCTTCAAGGATGGGGTAGGACAAGATTGGGCTTGAGTGCGACGGCCTCCTCAGTCAGTGCTTGGGATGGAAAATGGTAGAGTTAAAATGGCAATAAAAAAATTGCAGATGTTGTAACTGCACATCAGGTCAAGTTAGTATGTGAAAGAGAAAAAGTTATTCAGGTGGAGAACTGTCAAGCCAGGAAGTTATGCTACACTGATATAAAAAACATTGGTTCGGCCCCAGCTGGAGTATTGTGTCCAATTTTGGGCACCTCACCTTTAGGAAGGACATGAAGGGTACAGTAGATATTTACTAGAATGGTTCCAGGGATGAGGAATTCAATTTACGTGGATTTACTGGGGAAGCTGGTGGTGTTCTCCTTAGAGCAGTGAAGGCTAAGAGGAGATTTGATGGAGGTGTTTAAAATCATAAGAGTTTAGATCGAGTAAATAAAGAGAAACTGTTTTCAATGGCTGAAGGGTCAATAACGCAGTGGGCACAGATTTCAGGTGGTTGGCAAAAGAACCAGAGGCGACATGAGGAAAAACTTCTTCTTTACGCAGCGAGTGGTTAGGATTTGGAATGCGCTGCCTGATAGGGCGGTGGATACAGATTCAATAGCAGCCTTCAAAAGGGAATTGGATAAATACTTGAAGGAGAAAAAATTGCTGGGATATGGGGAAAGAGCGGGGGGAGCAGGACTAACTGGATTGCTCTCCGAAAGAGCCGGCGCAGACTCGATGGGCCGAATGGCCTCCTCCTGTGCTGTGCTATTCTGTGATTCTATGAGTGAGGAAGGAATAGAAGGATATATTGATAGGGTGAGATGAAGTAGGATGGGAGGAGGCTCGCGTGGAGCATAAACACCGGCACGGACCAGTTGGGCCAAATGGCCTGTTTCTGTGCTGTACTTTCTGTGTAACTCTATCAGAACTGTTAATTGAAAAGATTAGCAGGCCTTTGTAGGATGTGTAAACTTTGTTTTAGTGGACCAATAAAGTCTACACAGAGCCGGCAAAATTTACAGCATAATTCACGAGGATGTTACCAATGATGAGGGGTTCTAGTTATAAGAGAATTTAAGGATTATTTCATGAATGCAGAGAAGGTTAAGGAATGATCTAATAGAGGTCTTCAGGGTTTTGAAGGGTTCTGATAAGGTAAATAGATTATTTCTGCTGGTCAGTGAGATGGTAACAAGGGGCCATAAATTTAAGGCAACCACCAAAAGAATTAAAAGGAAGGTTATTTTATTTTAGCGAGGCGGTAGTCAGACTGCGGCATTCTCCGCCGCAAATCACTGCGAAAAACACAGTGTGGATTCTTTTAAAGGGGAATTATCTATTTGCTGGAAAATTGGGAATATTAAAGGGTGGAGAGAATGAGGATGAGTGTTGGCGTTAGACGAGGTGGCTTGTGCGGTGCAGTTTTCAGTGGGCCACGTGCCTGTTCTGTGCTGCATCGTTCTACAAATAAATCTGGTCTACCTTGTCGGATTTTGTTACAGAATAGATTGTGGGATTTGGCAGCTTGATATGTGAAATATATTCTCGATAGTGATGCGTTGTATGTTTGAGAGTTTTTGTTGTGTGTTTAACCTGAAAATATTATAACGAAGGCTATTTTACTCCGTTGCATTTTAAATTTATGTTGCTATAAAAAAAGAAAGACTTGCATTTCTATAGCGCCTTTCACGACCACCGGATGTCTCAAAGTGCTTTACAGCCAATTAAGTACTTTTTGAAGTGTAGTCGCTGTTGTAATGTGGGAAACGCGGCAGCGAATTTGCACACAGCAAGCTCCCACAAGCAGCAGTGTGATAATGACCTGATAATCTGTTTTAGTGATGTTGGTTGAGGGATAAATATTGGCCTCAGGACACCGGGGATAACTCCCCTGCTCTTCTTCGAAATAGTGCCATGGGATCTCTTACGTTTGCCTGAGAGAGCAGACGGGGCCTCGGTTTAACGTCTCATCCGAAAGACGGCACCTCTGACAGTGCGGCACTCCCTCAGCACTGCACTGGAGTGTCAGCCTAGCTTTTTGTGCTCAAGTTCCCGGAGTGGGACTTCAACCCACAAGCTTCTGACTCCGAGGCGAGTGTACTACCCACTAAGCCACAGCTGACACTATGTGCAAGTATGACATAGTTACGTGGCTGATAGAACCTTACTACGAAGGGATTACATCATTACAACAGATCTTTGTTGGATCAAAAATTTCCCTATAAAAAGATTGCTTGAACTGCGTACGAGATCAACTTTACAAAGCAAACATAGCAGTTAGATAGGGCACTTTAAAATGTGTAGAGCGCTGTTGTTTATTTTATCCAGAGGATTCAATATTCAACTCGGTAGTTTACTGAAAAATAAACCATTGGGTTATGTGGGTGTAGAGCATGAAGCCCAATTCACTGATGGTTTATTTTTCAGTAAACTGTGACATTTCGCCATGCATCTCTTTTAGCCCACTCATAACGTGCATAGTTTAGTTTAGTGGTTTTCAAACTTTCCTGCAATGAATAATCCCTTTTAAAAAATATTGACACTTTCAAAGACCCTTTCCAAAAGGCCGTGTCAATATCTAAAGCAAACAGTGCTCATTGTAGAAAATATTTAATTAGTATATAGCAAATAGCCAGTAAATATTTTTAAAAATACAGAAATCTGATGACCTCACAGACAATGTTCCCTTTTATTCACCGCCCCCCCCCCCCCGCCAGCGCACGGACTCTTTAACCGGCTGCACAGCCCGTTCAAATTTTCGCGCGCGCTCGGTTATTTCCGTTGAAGAGCCGGTGAGCGGCCTGCGTGGGACCTCCAGACCGCTGCGTGGCCGTGCAGCTTAGCGGGAACGTTGCTCCAAAGACCGCCTGGAGGTACAGGGTTCTCCGCTTGAAAATAGTCTAAGGTAAGTCGTTGCATAATTACAGGACTGTGTGTATATGCAAAGACAGCCCTATGCACGCCAAGTACACAATGGGAAGCACAGGGTGCCGTGCGCAGCTGCATAAAGTCAGCAACTGCAGAGAAAAAGGATGGCAGGCCAAATAGCGGATGATCCCGGTCGTAGGAAAAATATAGGCTGGCAGGAGAGATGGAGAGGTAACGAGGGTTGGGGAGGTGGAAAGGATTTTAAATAAATCAAGCTAAGGAGCAAACAAAACAAAAGGAATCATTGTTACAGGAGATATTTGGGATTTTCTTTCCCCCCCGTCCCAATCTTCAGTTTATTGTAGCAGGTGAGGCTGCTTGAGGGGGATGCATCTCTCTCGGGCTGTCGTGAATATTTTTGCAGTCAGACTCCAGCTGAGGGTTGACTGCTGTAGCTGGGCTTCATGAACTGCAGAAAGTCGTGCTGGATCCTGAAACAACCAACCAGACACCTGGTGTGACTTAATTACATTTAATGCACCTCCCACAAGACCCTGAAGTTGGAAAAAGAAAATTGGCTCTGATTCCTTTCAGCTCACGGGATGTAGGAATGTAAAATGAGTTGCACAGAATATGTTTATATTTTAAAACCGTCAGACAGCCGTGATAAGATCAGCATCCCGGCCCAAGACAGAATCAACAAAGCCATTAAGGGCATAACTCAACACATCCATTGATGGATTTGTATATTTTCTTCATTATGATTTCATCCCATTCTGTATCTCCTGACTTTTTGTATCTGTGCAACTTGGGTGACTGTCTGTGTGGAGTTTGCACATTCTCCCCGTGTGTGTGTGGGTTTCCTCCGGGTGCTCCGGTTTCCTCCCACAGTCCAAAGATGTGCGGGTTAGGTTGATTGGCCATGATTTAAAAAAAAAAAAAATTGGCCCTTAGTGTTAGGGGGGATTAAATATGTGGGGTTACGGGGATAGGGCTTGGGTGGGATGGCTGTCGGTGTAGGGACCGGGTGCTAGGGTTTGGATGATCAGCCATGATCTCGTTGAATGGCGGAGCAGGCTCGAATGGCCTACTCCTGCTCCTAGTTTCTATGTAACATGTAGTATTCTTAAAATCCGTGTCAATGCTATTCTTGAACTGGCCAGTAGGCAATGCAGAAATACGAGTTGACTTGACTATTCCAACGCACTCCTGGCCAGCCTCCCATGTTGGACCCTTTGTAAACTTGAGGTCATCCAAAACTGCCTGTGTCCTAACTTGCACCAAGTCCCGTTCACCAATCAGCCCTGTGCTCGCTGACCTACATTGGCCCCCGGTAAAACAACGCCTCAGTTTAAAAATTCTCATCCTTGTTTTCAAATGCCTCCATGGCCTTGCCCCTCCCTGTCTCTGTAACCTCTTCCAGCCCCACAACCCTCCGAGATCTCTGCGCTCCTCCAATTCTGGTTCTTGAGCATCTCTGATTATAATCGCTCCACCATTGGCAGCCGTGCCTTCAGCTGCCTGGGCCCTAAGCTCTGGAATTCTCTCCCTAAACCTCTCCGACTCTCTTTCTCCCTTTAAGACACTCCTTAAAACCTATCTCTTTGCCCTGGTATCTCCTTATGTGGCTCAGTGTCAAATGTTGTTAACGCTCCTGTGAAATGCCTTGGGAGGTTTTACTCCTTTAAAGGCGCTGTGTAAATACAAGTTGTTGTTATTAGGTTGATGCGTCATGCATTCCCTTCCCTCTATGCGGGGAAGCGCCTGCTTGTCTCCTTCAGCATGGTTGAGACCAAGAACTCTTACGGTAAAGATCAGTGGCGACCCATCGTGTTGCACACCTTGTCCTGCACTAACTTTCATTGATGTGCGAAGGATGCACGTTCCAGAAGAACAGGACTTGGATTGACACTGGAGTAATCAATTTGTAACTGTTTAGTAAGTGAATCGAAACATCACAATTCATTAAAAAGCAAAGCTCCTTTTATTCAAGTTCAATCTCATTGAAACTTATAACATTCTAACAGGACTAGACAGACTAGATGCAGGAAGGATGTTCCCGATGGCCGGGAGTCCAGAACCAGGGGTCACAGTCTAAGGATAAGGGGTAAGCCATTTAGGACAGAGATGAGGAGGAATTTCTTCACCCAGAGAGTGGTGAACCTGTGGAATTCTCTACCACAGAAGGCAGTGGCGGCCAATTAATTAAATATATTCAAGAAGGAGTTGGATATATTTCTTACGGCTAAAGGGATCAAGGGAGATGGGGAGAAAGCAGGGACAGGGTACTGAATTTTGATGATCAGCCATGATCTCCTTAAATGGCGGAGCAGGTTCGAGGGGCCGAATGGCCTACTCCTGCTCCTATCTTCTATGTTTCTATGAGCTTGACTGTATTTAGAAGCAACATCAATTTTTCCATTTTTGTAATTAAAATCAGACATTCGGGAAAAAAAGTAATGGTCACCGTAGGATCTTTTATGAAGCAATTACTTCCTACAGAGAGCTTCACGCAACCTCTCTTACCACAATAAAATACAGATTAATGAACACTAGAATTTAAGAATTAGCAAAGCTAATACACTGATCCAAAAGCAAAACAGTGCGGATGCTGGAAGTCTGAAATAAAAAACAGAAAATGCTGGGGATACTCAGCTGGTCAGGCAGCATCTGTGGAAAGAGAAACGGAGTTAACGTTTCAAGTCTGCACAGAGCGGTATTAAACAGAGTGGACTTAAACAAAATGTTTTATTTGGGAATTTGGAAAGAGTGCGAATTCGGAGAAGAGGGTGGTAGGAGTAGCTGCTATTTGCCGACACTTATTGTAGTGCCTTGTGTTACAGGTAGATATTTAATTTCATAACCCATAAATCAGGAAATTAGAGGCGCATGTAACAAGGGTAATACAGGAATCCCGCCCCAACTACGGTTTTGCCATACGCGGATTTCAAGTGTACACGGTCTCCTCTCTGCGACAACTTTTGCCAACTTCGGCAGTGAATTTTGTGTATACGCGGTTTTTAATTTAGGATTAAGGTAAATAACATGATTTTATTGCTTTTATATTTTTATTGTGATATTTGAACATTTATACTGTATCTGCCAACCGCGGTTTTACTAACCACGGGGGTTTTCAGGGACGTATTCCCCCGGTTGGGGAGGGATTACTGTACAGTAATCATGGGGGACTTTAATCTACATATAGACTGGGCAAACTAAATTTGCAGTAATAGTTTGGAGGACGAATTCATGGAATGTATACAAGATAGTTTTCTAGATCAGTATGTTGAAGAGCCAACTAGGGAACAGGCTATTTTAGATCTAGTATTGTGCAGTGAGAAAGGGTTAATTAATAACTTTGCAGTAAAGGGGCCTTTAGGGAAGAGTGACCATAATATGATAGAATTTTATAATAAGTTTGAAAGTGATTTAGTTAAATCTGAAACTAGGGTCTTAAATCTAAACAAAGCAAACTACGTAGGTATGAGGGGTGAGTTGGCTCAGGTAGATTGGGAAACTACATTAAAAGGTGTGATGGTAAACGAGCAATGGCTAGCATTTAAAGAATTAATACATAATTTACAACAAATATACATTCCTTTAAGGCACAAAAGCCCCACAGGAAAAGTGGTCCAACCGTGGCTAACAAGAGAAGTTAAAGATAGTATTAGATCAAAGGAAGAGGCTTATAATGCTACCAAAAAGAGCAGTAAGCCTGAGGATTGGGAGAATTTTAGAATTCAGCAAAGGAGGACCGAGAAATTGATAAAGAAATAGAAAATAGAATAAACTAGCTAGAAACACAAAAACAGACTGCAAAAGCTTCTATAGATATGTAAAAAGGAAAAGATTAGCGAGAGTAAACGTGGGTCCCTTACAGGCTGAGGCAGGAGAAATTATAATGGGGAATAAGGAAATGGCAGAGAAATTAAACAAATACTTTGCGTCTGTCTTCACGGAAGAAGACGCAAAAAACCTCTCAGAAATAGTGGAAAACCAAGGGGCTAGCAAGAATGAGGAACTGGAAGTAATTAGTATTAGTAAAAAAAATAGTACTGGTGAAATTAATGGGACTGAAAGCCGATAAATCCCCTGGACCTGACGGCACACACCCTAGGGTTTTGAAAGAGGTGGCGATAGAGATAGTAGATGCATTGGTTGTCATCTTCCAAAATTCCATAGATTATAGAACGGTTCTGTGGTAAACCACTTTTATCGTTCACTATCGTTACACTATAGTTATCACTGTTGTATTGTTCTCACTGTTCTCACTGTTGTATCACTATACGAGGTCGCCTCTTGTCGCGCTGTTATACCTGGGCTGACCACCTCCGACTCCGCCCATGGCTCCACCTACCTGCCCAGGTATAAAGGTAGTCGACTGGCTGGTATTCCTCCTTGTTGGACCCGATCACCCACGAGGGTGGGCTCTGTTATTTAGTCAATAAAAACCTTTAGTTACGTTCCTAACTCGTCGCTTTTTATTGGACGAATTGATAGGTATATCAATTTTATTGACTAAATTTTAAAGATGTCTACTACTGGCCAGCCAGAAGCCCTCCCAGAAGCACAGCCACAGCAGCTTTCAGACACCGGGCTACACCAGCCACACCAGCCGGCTTGGCTGCAAGCCCTCAAACCACCGTACCTGGATCTAAACCCACAGGCAGCAAACTCAGCCCTCGACTTCAAACACTGGCTGGGCTGCTTCGAATCCTACCTGGAAGAATCCGGCGTCCCTCAGAGATCCAAACTAAGAGTTCTGAACGCCCAAGCGAGCCCGAGAGTATACGCACTCATCCAGGACACGACTACATACGAGGCCGCTATCAACCTACTGAAACAGCAGTACCGGAGCCCGGTAAATTACATGTACACCAGGCACCTCCTAAGATCCCGCCCGCAACAGCCAGGAGAGTCTGTAGCTGAATTTTTACGGGCGCTAAGAGCACTCGGCAGGAACTGTGACTTTAAAGCGGTGACGGCTGTTGAAAATACGGAAGATAATATCCGCGATGCCTTTGTGAAAGGCCTACGGTCCGACCACTCACGGCAAAGACTGCTTGAAGCTAAAGACCTCGACCTGGACAAAGCTGAAGCCCTCGCTCTCTCCCTAGAGGTGGCCCATCAGGACCAGGAGGCGTTTTCCAGGTACTGCTCGCGACCCTGGGACTCGGGCCCGACCCCTACCGCAATACCCTTCGCAGCGCCGCCCCCGGGACCTACCTCAGCGTCGGCGTCCCGGACCCGACCGGGACCGCCACCCCCGGTACCGGCTCCGACATCGGGCACCCGCGATCGGGCCGCCGGCTGCTTCTTTTGCGGCCAGGAGAAGCACCCGAGGTCGCGTTGCCCAGCCAGGAACTCTACCTGCTCAACCTGCAGGAAGAAAGGCCACTTCTCTAAGGCCTGCAGGAGCGGATCTTCAGAGGCCAGCAGTGCCTCATGCGAACTGTGGGGGCGGCCATCTTCTTTCAAGGCAACTGAGGCCAGCATCCCCACACGTGAGTCATGGGGGCGGCCATCTTTGATCAAGGCAACCGACCCCAATAGTGCCTCATGTGAGTTATGGGAGCAGCCATCTTCTCCGCCATTTTGTCCTACCTCGTGGGAGACGCCATTTTACCCACCACGCCCGACTGCCACCGGGCCTCCGGACCCGACGACCGCCTCGCCCGCAGACGACAACGACTCGCTTACCTACACACTAGCCTCCGTCACTCTGGATCAAGCCCGCCCACACCACCTGTCCAAGTCGATGATGGACATCAAAGTAAACGGCCACGCCACGACCTGCCTGTTCGACAGCGGAAGCACGGAGAGCTTCATCCACCCAGACACGGTGAGCCACTACTCCCTCCCTGTCCTGCCAACGCGCAACCGAATCTCGATGGCATCGAGGTCCCACGCCACGGACATTAGCGGCTACTGTGTTGTGACCTTGTCGGTTAAGGGTACGGAGTATAAAAATTTTAAACTCCTCGTCCTCCCCCAGCTCTGCGCTGCCGTCCTACTAGGGCTGGACTTCCAATCCCACCTCCAAAGTGTAACCCTAGCATACGGTGGACCCCTCCCCCCACTCACAGTCGACAACCAGCGAATGTTAAATCGCCCACCGCGTAACACCTGCAGCCTATCCACCCTCAAGGTGCCGCCACCTTCCCTGTTCGCTAACCTCACCCCCGACTGCAAACCCGTCGCTACCAAGAGCAGGCGGTACAGCGCTGGGGACAGAGCCTTCATTAGCTCTGAGGTGCGGCGCCTCCTGAAAGAGGGCATTATCGAGGGGAGCAACAGCCCCTGGCGTGCCCAGGTCGTGGTCGTTAAGACCGGCGATAAAAATCGCCTGGTCATCGACTACAGCCAGACCATAAACAGATACACCCAGCTGGACGCATACCCCCTTCCCCGCATATCTGACATGGTCAATCAGATTGCACAATACCGCGTATTCTCGACCATCGACCTTAAGTCGGCCTACCACCAACTCCCTATCCACCCTGAGGACCGCCAGTACACCGCCTTCGAGGCGAATGGGCGCCTATACCACTTCCTTAGGGTCCCCTTCGGTGTCACCAACGGGGTCTCGGTCTTCCAAAGGGAGATGGACCGGATGGTTGACCAGAACGGACTGCAGGCCACATTCCCCTATCTAGATAACGTCACCATCTGCGGCCGCGACCGGCAGGACCATGACGTGAATCTGGAGAAATTCCTCCGTACGGCCCAACGGCTGAACCTCACCAACAATAAGGAGAAATGTGTGTTTAACACCTCGCGCCTTGCCATCCTTGGCTGTGTAGTAGAGAACGGACTCATCGGCCCCGACCCCGAAAGAATGCGCCCCCTCATGGAGCTACCCCTCCCCCACTGCCCTAAGGCACTTAAGAGAACCCTGGGGCTCTTCGCCTACTATGCCCAATGGGTGCCCAATTATGCGGACAAAGCCAGACCCCTCATGAAGTCCACATCCTTCCCCCTCACGGAGGAAGCGTGCGCGGCCTTCTCCCTCATCAAGGGAGACATAGCCAAGGCCACAATGCACGCAGTGGATGAGTCCATCCCCTTCCAAGTGGAGAGCGATGCATCCGACTTCGCCCTAGCCGCTACCCTTAACCAGGAGGTGAGGCCGGTGGCCTTCTTCTCAAGGACCCTACAGGGCCCCGAGATCCGACACTCGTCGGTCGAGAAGGAAGCCCAGGCAATTGTGGAGGCGGTACGGCGCTGGAGGCATTACCTGGCAGGCAAACGATTCACCCTCCTCACCGGCCAACGTTCGGTTGCTTTCATGTTTAATAACAAGCTGAGGGGCAAAATCAAGAATGACAAGATCTTGAGGTGGAGAATCGAGCTATCCACCTACGATTATGATATCTTGTACCGGCCAGGTAAGCTGAACGAACCCCCTGATGCTCTTTCACGAATTACATGCGCCAGCGCGCATATTGATAGACTTCAGACCCTCCACAACGACCTCTGCCACCCCGGGGTCACCAGACTTTACCATTTCATTAAGGCCCGCAACCTGACCTACTCCATCGAGGAGGTCAGGACCATGACCAGGAACTGCCAGACCGGCGCCGAGTGCAAACCGCACTTCTATAGGCCGGACAGAGCAAGCCTGTTCAAGGCCACCCGCCCCTTCGAGCGCCTGAGCATCGACTTTAAGGGGCCTCTACCGTCATCTGACCGCAATGTGTACTTCCTCAACATCGTTGATGAGTACTCCCGTTTCCCTTTTGCCTTCCCCTGCCCAGACATGACCAGTACCACGGTCATCAAGTGCCTGAACGACCTCTTCGCCTTGTTCGGGTTCCCGAACTATATACATAGTGACCGGGGCTCCTCCTTCATGAGCGAGGAACTCCGTCAGTTCCTACTAGCGAGAGGTATTGCAGCAAGTAGGACCACCAGCTACAACCCCCGAGGGAACGGCCAGGTGGAAAGAGAGAACGCGACGGTATGGAAGGCCGTCCTCTTAGCCTTAAAGTCTAAGGGCCTCCCAACCTCCCGCTGGCAGGAAGTCCTCCCGACAGCGCTGCACTCCATCCGGTCACTACTTTGCACTGCCGTTAACGCCACCCCCCATGAACGAATGTTTGTTTTCCTCAGGAAGTCGACTACGGGAACCACTCTACCAACCTGGCTGACCTCTCCGGGGCCCGTCTTGCTGCGAAAGCACGTGAGGGCCCATAAAACGGACCCCCTGGTCGAGAGGGTGAACCTCCTGCACGCCAACCCCCAGTACGCCTACGTGGCTTACCCAGACGGGCGGGAGGACACTGTCTCCTTACGAGACCTCGCACCCTCGGGCACTCCGGAGACACCACCTTTACCCCCCCCCCCACCACCCCCCCAATTCCAGCCCAGGTAGACGGCATGCCGGAACCCCACGAGCCTTCGCCGACCACGGAGACACCAGCATTAACACCGGATAATGCAGCACCGCCGCTGCGACGATCGGAGAGGCTTACGAGGCCTCCGGACAGACTGACGTACCAGAACTGGTAGTACACTTCACCCCGCCGGACTCAAATCTAAACAAGCGGTGAATGTGGTAAACCACTTTTATCGTTCACTATCGTTACACTATAGTTATCACTGTTGTATTGTTATCACTGTTCTCACTGTTGTATCACTATACGAGGTCGCCTCTTGTCGCGCTGTCATACCTGGCTGACCACCTCCGACTCCGCCCATGGCTCCACCTACCTGCCCAGGTATAAAGGTAGTCGACTGGCTGGTATTCCTCCTTGTTGGACCCGATCACCCACGAGGGTGGGCTCTGTTATTTAGTCAATAAAAACCTTTAGTTACGTTCCTAACTCGTCGCTTTTTATTGGACGAATTGATAGGTATATCAGGTTCCTATGGATTGGAAGGTAGCAAATGTAACCCCACTATTTAAGAAAGGAGGGAGAGAGAAAATAGGGAGCTACAGACCAGTTAACCTTACATCAGTAGTAGGGAAAATGCTAGAATCTATTATTGAGGATGTGGTAACAGGGCACTTAGAAAATAATGATAGGATTGGGCAGAGTCAACACGGATTTATGAAAGGGAAATCGTGTTTGACGAATCTGTTGAGTTTTTTGAGATTATAACTAGCAGAATAGATAAGGGGGAACCAGTGGATGTGGTGTATTTAGATTTTCAGAAGGCATTTGATAAGGTGCCAGACAAGAGTTTATTAAACAAAATTAGGGCTCATGGGATTGGGGGTAATATACTAGCATGGATTAAGGATTGGTTAACGGACAGAAAACAGAGAGTAGTAATAAATGAGTCATTTTTGGGTTGGCAGGCTGTAACTAGTGGGGTGCCGCAAGGATCAGTGCCTAGGCCTCAGCTATTCACATTCTATGTCAATGATTTGGATGATGGGACCAAATGTAATATATCCAAGTTTGCTGGTACAAAGCTGGATGGGAATGTATGTTGTGAGGAGGATGCAAGGAGGCTTCAAGGGGCTATAGACAGGCTAAGTGAGTGGGCAAGAACATGGCAAGTGGAATATAATGTGGAGAAATGTGAAGTTATCCATGCTGGTAGGAAAAATAGAAAAGCAGAGTATTTTTTAAATGGTGAGAGATTGGGAAATGCTGGTGTTCAGAGGGACCTGGGTGTCCTTGTACACGAATCACTGAAAGTTAACATGCAGGTACAGCAAGCAATTAGGAAAGCAAATGGTATGTTGGCCTTTATTACAAGAGGATTTGAGTATAAGAGTAAAGACGCCTTACTAAAAATATAAAGGGCTTTGGTGAGACCACACCTGGAGTATTGTGTACAGTTTTGGTCTCCTTATCTAAGGAAGGATATACTTGCCATAGAGGGAGTGCAACGAAGGTTCACCAGACTGATTCCTGGGATGGGGGGATTGTCCTGTGAGGAGAGATTGAGTAGACTAGGCCTATATTATCTAGAGTTTAGAAGAATGAGAGGTGATCTCATTGAAACATACAACATTCTTACAGGGCTCGACAGGGTAGATGCAGGGAAGATGTTTCCCTTGACTGGAACCAGGGGTCACAGTCTCAGAATAAGGGGTCGGCCATTTAGGACTGAGATGAGGAGAAATTTCGTCACTCAGAGGGTGGTGAATCTTTGGAATTCTCTACCTCAGAGGGCTGTGGAGGCTCAGTCATTGAGTATATTCAAGACTGAGATCGATAGAATTTTTGGATATTAAGGGAATCAAGGGATATGGGGATAGTGCAGGAAAGTGGAGTTGAGGTAGAAGATCAGCCACAATCTTATTGAATGGCGGAGCAGGCTCGAGGGGCTGAATGGCCGACTCCTGCTCCTATTTCTTATGTTCTTATGGTCGATGCCCTTTCATTAGAACACTTCCAGCTCAGAAGCAGCATTGTTAGACTTCTTGGCAGAAATGCATGGGACAGAGACAGACATAGAAAGGCAGGGAATTAAAAAGGGCGATAGAATAAGTAAGTATGTATTGGAGGATGATATCAAAAGAAACATCTCCCAAGTTTATAGATGATACTAAAATTGAAGGCAGCGCAAATTGTTAACCGTGTTGCAAACAGGGTGCCCATCTTTAAAGGACAAAAGAATCAGGAGCCTGCTCCACCATTCAATACGATCATGTCCGATCATCGACCTCAACTCTACTTCCCACCCGATCCCCATATCGCTTGATGCCCCTAGAGTCCAGAAATCTATCTATCTCAGCCTTGAATGCACTCAACGACTGAGCCTCCACAGCCCTCTGGGGTAGAGAATTCCAAAGATTCACCGCCCTCTGAGTGAAGAAACTCCTCCTCGTCTCAGTCTTAAATGGCCGGCCCCTTATCCTGAGATTATGACCCCTAGGGTCTCCAGCCAGGGGAAACAACCTCCCAAACGTAACAAATGTAAAATAATTAATGTGGGAGCAATGAACCAAAATGGGACAGTGTTCAACAGAAGAGTCACACAGTGAACGGATCAAGAAAGAGTTATGATGGAACAATCGTTGAAACCATCAGCCCAGTGTATGGCCGCAGTGAAAAAGTGATCAAGGTATTGGGTAAACAGAAAAAAAAAAAAATCAGGGAGTTCAGACAGAATTATTTCAAACACGGCGTAATAGAAATCTGCAATAAATTATGAGGGAAAGCCATTGAAGCAATATGGCTTCAGGAGACAGTCGGATGTGTTTTGGAGAAAGAGGTGATTGATGGATATGCTGAGAAGGCAACAAAGTGAGGTGGAGACCCGACAGAATAGAGTGGGCATGTTGTTCACGTGAGTTGCTGTTCCGAGAAGTTCTGTGCCCCAATGGCAGTAGCAGCTTTGCAGAAATCTGCAACCAGGTGAGCTCCCTGGCTATTTCCCAGGCTCGTCACCCCCCAGGATATTTGATTCTTCAGTTGCAATAAATTTTCAGCAGAATATCCACGTGATAAATAGGAATCCTTCACTCCTATTTTTCCAAAAGATTTTAGTTTCCCGAGCAATATCCAGCATGGTGGAGTAACGGAAGCAGTATTGCAAACACAGAATCATTGAAATCGCAGCACGGAAGCAGTTTGTGGGTGGTAGCTCCACATTCGAGCCACCTGCCATAATCCCACTTCCATATCCTTTCCCTGTACTCGCTTAATATTTTTCTTTAATACTCTGTTAAATGTTGTGATTGACTCAGCTTCAGTAGCTGCTTGTAAAAGCAAAGGGAGGACTTACAATCGTATAATGCTCGATCACATCCTCCGTACGTCCTGAAGCGAAAACCAATGATTTGTTTTTGAAATTCGGTCAATGCTGTTGTGTTGACAAACTGGACAACCAATTCGCAAGCAGCGAGAACATGAGCAGGAGCAGGAGTCGGCCCCTCGAGCCTGCTCCGCCATTCAATAAGATCATGGCTGATCCAATCTTGGCCTCAACACCACTTTCCCGCTCTCTCCCCATACCCCTCGACTCCCTCGTAGTTCAAAGGTCTGTCTATCTCCGCCTTGAATATATTCACTGACTCCGCCTCCACAGCTCTCTGGGGTAGAGAATTCCAAAGATTCACGACCCTCTGAGAGAAGAAATTCCTCCTCATCTCCATCTTAAATGGGCGACCCCTTATTCTGAAACTATGCCCCCTAGTTCTGGATTCCCCCACGAGGGGAAACATCCTCTCAGCATCCACCCTGTCAATCCCCCTCAGAATCTTATATGTTTCAATAAGATCACTTCTCATTCTTCTAAACTCCAATGAGTGTAGGCCCAACCTGCTCAACCTTTCGTCATACGTCAACCCCTTCATCCCAGGAATCAACCTAGTGAACCTTCTCTGCACTTAAATAAGGAAACCAAAACTGTACGCAGTACTCCAGGTGCGGTCTCACCAGCGCCCTGTAAAGTTGCATTAAATCTTCCCTACTTGTACACTCCATCCCCCTTGCAATAAAGGCCAACATTCCATTAGCCTTCCTAATTACTTGCTGTACCTGCATGCTAACTTATTGTGTTTCATGTACTAGGACCCCCCGATCCCTCTGTACTGCAGCATTTTGTAGTCTCATTGCATTTGCTTTTTCATTCTTCCTTCCAAAGTGGTTAACCTCAGATTTTCCCACATTATACTCCGTCTGCCAAATTTTTGCCCACTCACTTAACCTATCTATATCTCTTGCAGACTCTTTGGGCAGGATTTTCATTGGGCCATGGAGGCGGGATTGGAGGCGTGTGGGGGTTAAAATCACGAAATCGGGGGGCACGAACCCATCCCGCCTCCATGCCAGTTTCAAAGGAGGCAGATACCCGACCTGTGCTGGGAGCCGCCTCCCCGAGGCGGGAAGGGGATTAGTGCCAATTAACTGCCTGTTAACAGGTAGTTAACGGGCAGTTTTTAGCCTAATCCCTATTTTTATTCCTGAAGTGTGGGATTCCCGATGGCTCCAAACCACGGCAAGTTAGCGAGGCGGACCGTCGGGCTGAAGGGCTTGGAGGTTTCGAGATGCCCGGTGTTCAGGTGAGTGATGGGTGCATGAGTGCAGAGGTAAGTGTGTTTGGTGTGTGTAAAGTGTTTAAAGAAGTTTTACTAACCTTTACAGCCTTCCTTCCTTCAGGTCTAGGGAGTCCCTCATCTCACCGGCACAGAAAGCAGAATGGCCGCGAGCTGTCAAAAGTTGCAATATTCAGCTTTCTGTTCTGGAGAGATTTCTAAATCAGCCTGAGAGGAAGGAATTAACTTAGTGTACAGATTGTCAGTGTTTGACGGCTTCAAAGTCACCTGTTGCTGGGTGGCCCTTAATTGGCCTGCTGAGCCCGCTGGGCGGGCTCAACAAGGTCAATCAAGTGAAAATCGAGTGGGTTGGCCACAACTGGATGAAGGCGGGGCTACAACCCCAAAAGTTGTAGTTCCGCCTCCTACACGCCTCCAGTATCAAAATCCAGCCAGAGTGTCCTCCTCGCAACTTGCTAACCCACCTATCTTTGTACGGCAACTGGTATGAGTGACCAGTTGATCTGATTTTGGTGGTGCTGGTTGAGAGAGGAATGTTGGTGAGGAACCCAGACGGGCTCCTTGCCCCTCTCCAAGTAGTGCCACAGGATTTGTTATTTTTTAACGTTCGTCTGAGCAGGTTTGATGTCCCATCTGAATGACACATTTGACTCTGAATCATTCCCCTCTGCACTTCAGCGAAGTGACAGCCTGGATTATCTGTTCCAGTCCTGACTCGAAGGCGGGAGTGCACCTCAGCGCTATTTATCCCCTTGCTCCATATCCCTTGATAACCTTAACTAAAAAAAAATGTATCTATCTGTCTTGAAAATTTCAATTGACCGAGCATCCATAAACTTTTGGGGGTGAGTTCCAGACCTTTTATGTGGAAAAAGTGCTTTCCTATTTCACTAGCTCTAATTTTAAGATTATGCTCTCTTGTTCTGGATTCCCCCACCAGTTTCTCTCCATCTACCCTGTCAAATCCCTTTATCATTTTAAATACCTCGATTAGATCACTCCTCAATCGTGCAAACTCAAGACAATGCAAACCAAGCTTACGCAACCTGCCCTCATAATTTAGCCTGTTTAGCCCCGGTCTCACTCTGGTGAATCTGCGCTGCACCCCCTCCAAGGGCAATATACCTTTCCTGAGGTGCGGGGCCCAGAACTGAACACAGTTACTCCAGGTGGGGTCTGACCAAGGCTTTGTACAACTGAAGCATTGCTTCCTCACTTTTGAATTCCGACCCCCTTTGAGATAAAGGCCAACATCCCATTAGTCTTTCTGATTACCTTTTGTACCCGTACACTAACTTTCAGTGATCTGTGCGCACGGGGACCCAAATCCCTTTGCTCGTTCACAGCTCGTAGCCTCTCGCCGTTGAGAAAATATTCTTATTTGTTTTTCTCGTATCCAAACTGGATGACCTCATGCTTCTCCACATTGAACTCCCACCTGCCCACACACTTAGTCTGCCTTATGTCCCTTTGTAGCTTCCTGTTCCCACCTACACAACTTACTGTGCCTCCTAACTTAGTGTAATCTGCAAGCTTGTATAGACAACGCTCTATCCCTTCACCCAAGTCATAAATATATACAGGAAACTCTCGTTTAAATGGCACCTAAATATCCGGAATTCTCTATTAACCGGCAAAATTCATACTCCGAAAACAACACCTCAATAACCGGCAATGTTGCCGAGTCCGAGTCTCCCGCAGTGGCTGAGTTAGTCAGTGGGAGTAGTTCTCCAAACTGCCAATAATCGGCTTCTTGGTGCTGTCGGAAGTCCAAACACCTCAACAACAGGAATCTGACTCTCCTGCGCTGCCGGTAGTCTCTTCCGATCTGCCATTTTTCTGTTTACTTTATAAGTTTTGTTTTACTGTTAAGTAATTAAAGAGTTATGGATTACCCTCAACTGGCAGTACTGTACTTAATCAAGCATCTTCCACCATCCATTTAACACAACATTCTGTAGGTGAGTGCCCAATTACTGTATACTGCACATTTCTTGATTTTTTTAAATTTTTGTTTGTTAAAAATAGCCTCGGTAGATAACCCTCTCCGTCATCCGGAATTTTTAATCAACTGGCAACACGCCGGTCCCGTCAGTGCCGGATACCGAAGAGTTTCCTGTATGGTGAAAAGCTGAGGCCCCTGTATAGAGATATAGATTCCTGGGGAGCACAACTTGTCACATCCTACCAATAAGAAAATGCTCCCTTGATCTCTCTGTCTCCCACTCCCAACCAGTTACCAACCCATGTTACAAAGTTATTTCCAATTCGGTGCGCTTTCATTTTTGCTCATAATCCCTTGTGTGAAACCTTATCAAATGCCTTCTGGAAGTTCATATAGACAACATCCATAGACACTCCCCTATCCAGCATGCTCGTGACCTCCTCCAAAAAAAAAAAAAAAAAAAATGCAACTAGATTAGTTGGACGTGGCCTACCCTTCACAAATCCATGTTGACTCTCTCTGATCAACTTATACTTATCCAAGTGCTCAGTCACTCTGTCTCTGATGATGGGTTCCACTGATGTTAAACGGATGGGTCTGTAGTTACCTGGTTTCTGCCTCCCTATTTCCAATCTAAAGGAACAATTCCTGAATCTAGAGAGCTTTGGAAAATTATGACTAACACATCTGCAATTTCCTTACCTATTTCTCATAATACTCGGTTTAACGTCTCATCCGAAAAAAACAGAGACTCCTGTCTGCTCTCTCGGGTGGACGTAAAAGATCCCACGGCACTATCTTGAAGAAGAGCAGGGGGGCTATCCCCGGTGTCCTGGGGCCAATATTTATCCCTCAATCAACATCACTAAAAACAGATGATCTGGGTCATTATCACGTTGCTGTTTGTGGGATCTTGCTGTGCGTAAATTGGCTGCCGCGTTTCTACATTACAACAGTGACTGCACTTCAAAAATGCAAGTCTTTCTGGGGTGGAAATCATCAGGTTCTGGAGAATGATCTATCTTAAGTTGCATTATTTTCTCCATGACCATTTTTTAACTTGTATTAAATTCATTAATGACCTCCCCATGGCTTATTTTCAAGTACCCTTACCGCTGGTCGTTTGTAATCTTCTTCCACTTTAAAAACGGATATAAAGTACTCATTTAACAACATTTCTTTATTGTCCATTATAGTCGCGCCTGCATCTGTCTTTAATAGGTGCACATTCCCTTTTTACCACTCGCTCTTGATATATTCAGAAAAACTTTTGCTGTTAGCTTTGATATCCCTTGCAAGTTTTTTTTCATACTCCCTTTTCGTACCTCTTATTACTTTGTTTGTGTCCCTTTGTTGCTTTTTATAACTCCCCTCGTCTCCTGGATTTCCCACAAGTGTCAGTCGGTGGCTCGGTGGGTAGCACCCTCGCCTCTGGGTCAGAAGGTTGTGGGTTCAAGTCCCCACTCCAGAGACTTGAGCACAAAAATCTAGGCTGACACTGAGGGAGTGCTGCACTGTCGGAGGCGTCGTCTTTCGGAGGAGACGTTGAACCGAGGCCCCGTCTGCTCTCTCAGGTGGACGTGAATGAACCCATGGCACTATTTCGAAGAAGAGCAAGGGAGTTCTCCCCGGTGTCCTGGGCAAAATTTATCCCTCAATCAAGATGACTAAAAAAGATGATCTGGTCATTATCGCATTGCTATTTGTGGGAGCTTGCTGTGCGCAAATTGGCTGCTGTGTTTTCTACATTACAACAGTGACTCCACTTCAAAAAGTACTTCATTGGCAAGTAAAGTAAAACGCTTTGGGATGTCCTGAGGTCGTGAAAGGCGCCATATAAATGCAAGTCTTTCTTTCTTTCACTTTTCCTTGCATTTGTGTAAGTCTTCTCTTGCAGCTTGATACTGTCTCTGACCTCATTTGTGGACCATGGCTGCTTAACTATGCAACTGGAGCCTTTGGGCCCGATTTTGTGGATTGTGTGGGAAATGGTCGGATTCCACGAATGTGGGGTTCTGACACACAAAAATGTGTCAGCCAGCTGCACGCAATTTTCCCTCAAGTGGCCAATTAATTTCCAGCGTGTGGACAGCCTTGCTAATTGTCCATTTCTAGCGAGAAAGCCCCACAGTATGATGTCATCATTCATGGTGCTTTCAAGGTCCATAGCAAGCATTGCTTCCTCTGTTGGCTTCCAAACGAACCATACAGGATGGCAGAGGAGCCTGCAGCAGCTGTGGCCAGTGCCAGACCCCGAGCTGCCTCCAAATTCGACAAAGCTTCACTGCAAGCATTATTGGATGGGGTTAGGGCCCACAGGGAGGTCCTCTTCCCTAGGTCAGGCAGGAAGAGGCCTCCCACTGAGACCAAGGCTGCATGGATGCAGGTGTCAGCAGATGTCAACTCGAATGTGCTGTAACCTTGGCATCACATCTCTAACTCCTTCCTCTACTCCCCCACAGGACCATCCAGAGCCCCCGTCCCCACTGTGGAGGAGGAAGAGGCTGTGCAGCCAGACTCCTCAGAGGAAGCTCCAACCTCTGAGGGCGCAGCGTCAGCAGAAGTAAGCGCACCCAGCACCAGCGCAGACACTCTCACCTCGGGGGGACCTTTGGGACATAGAGTAGTGTTGTCACCTGGTGTTTCACAGCTCACAAGTGAGCCTCAGCAGATTCTGGAGACAGGGACAGCAGTGGAGAGTCCTCGTCGGAGGGCGCAGGACTCTGCCAGCTCAGCTGCGCTGCATGTCGACCCTCTGCCTCTGGGTCCATCCGCAAGAGAAGAGGTGATGGATCTCCATGCACAGATGCAGGAGTCTCTGGCAGGTTTTGTCTCCAGGGTCGCTGCGAGTGTGGAGCGAATGGAGGAGTCCATAGCAACCATGAGCTGAGCCTTTGTGGAGTCATTGGCGCATGAACGCATCACCATGGAAAGGTTGGCAACCTCCATGGAGGAGATAACTCGCCAGGGTACGGAAAACATGGTGAGTGCTCATAAAAGAATGACATCTCTTGAGGAGCGTTGGCCATCTATTGAACAAAGAAACCAGACCTTCATGGAAGTCCTTCTGAGCAGGACTGCCAGTGCAGAAACGGGTCCCCATGGCCCCCTGAAGCGCAGCAAGGTGCTCTCAAGCCACTTCCAAGCGCTGGCCCCTTCTGGCCTGTGCAGCTTCAGGTGAGTGAGCAACAGCCTGGTGCTCCTGGTGCTCATCCTGCTGTTCCTGGTTCTGCTACTGCTGCCTCTGCTGCTGGAGATCCTCTAATGGCAAGAAGGGAAGGAAAAAAAGGTGTCCCATGCTTCTCGTAGATGCCTCTGCTGAGGAAGCGCTGAGTGAGGGTGGCGAGAGGGGCTTCCCAGGAGATCACATTGGAGAAGTGTGTGAGGCTCCAACCTTCCACAGCTGTGCCTAAGCCTTGAAGAAGTAGCCCCAAGCCTGCAACAACAAGGTCCTTCAACATACAAATGCTCTCCGATTAAATCGCAGCTTTCCCGAATGACCTGCAGCTGAGAGCAAGCAAGCCGGCAAGCTTCACGCCAGGTTTCATCAGCGGGGTTCCCCGCAGGCGTGTTTAGCGTGGGGAACCCCACAAAATCGCAACGGCCCCTGAAAATAGGTTTAAAGATGGTAATAATTGTTGATTAGTGTTCTGACGGCCAGTCCCGCCAGCGGCGGGCGGGACTGATTCGGGTCGCAGAGAAACGGCGGTCCGAAAGTCGGACGGGGGATGGGGTTTGCGACCCTCTATTTCTGCGATTTTCGGCCCCCGCCCGCCTGAAAACCCGCCCGACGGCTGGCAGAAAATCGGGGCCTTTGTCTTTTAGGTGTATGTACTGTATTGTGGCAAATACTTGTTTGAATACTTCCCACAGTTAACAGTTCAGCCCAGTTTATTGTGGGCAATTCATTTCTCATCCCTTCAAAGTTTGCCTTTTTTAAATTTAAAACCTTGGTTTGAGACTCTCCCGTCTCGCATTCAAGCACAATATCAGATTCGATTATATTATGATCACTATTTGCAAGATGTTCCCTTCCCGCTAGATGGTTAACTATTTCTGGTTCATTACTCATCACTAGGTCTAGTGTGGCCTGTTCCCTTGTCAGTTCTAAATCATATTGGCCTGGATTTTGCGGTGCTGATGACTGCGTGCGCCGTCGTAAGCCGTCAGAAATGCCCCACGAATTCCGGGATTCTACCTGCGCCACGCATGCGCGAAAACCCAGAGCTCGCGATCTGTCAAGGTGAACCTTGACAGATAAGAAAGAAAGACTTGCATTTCTCCAGCGCCTTTCACGACCACCAGACGCCTCAAAGCGCTTTACAGCCAATGAAGTACTTCGGGAGTGTAGTCACTGTTGGAATGTGGGAAACGCGGCAGCCAATTTGTTACCAACCCACCAACCAGGAGAAATAATCTTTCACAATTTACTCTCTAAAATCTTTGAATGCTTTTATTAGTTTGCAACCCCCCTCCCCTCAACCTTCTGTATTCCACCAAATGCAGGGTTGGCTTTTCAAATGTCTCATGATAACTTTATCTTCTGAATCATCCTGGTCAAGCTGCTTTGCATTGTTTTGAGACTCCAATATCCTCTTTGGAGAACTGTGCTCAAAACTGCACACATCACTGCAGATGTGGTCTAAATAACGGCAGATTCAGCAGCAGCAGCACCTTGCTTTTGTATTCAATTTGCCTATGTTTATTTTTTTGTGTGTGTACTTCCGGTTGTGCAAATATGTGTGTGTGTGGATGTGTATATTACGGTGTAAAATGATGTCTAGAATCCAATTTGCATTTCTGGATCCACATACTTTCCATATAAACTGTGTGAGGTTGTTGAAGATGCTGTTGAAACGTATAAGATTCTGAGGGGGATTGACAGGGTAGATGCTGAGAGACTGTTTCCCCTGGCTGTAGAGTCTAGAACTAGAGGCACAGTCTCAGGATAAGAGGTCGGCCATTTAAGACTGAGATGAGGAGGAATTTCTTCACTCAGAGGGCGGTGAATCTTTGGAATTCTCTACCCCAAAGGGCTGTGGATGCTGAATGGTTGAGTATATTCAAGGCTGAGATCGATAAATTTTTGGACTCGAGGGGAAATCAAGGAATATGCGGATCGGGCGGGAAAGTGGAGTTGAGGTTGAAGATCAGCCATGATCTTATTGAATGGCGGAGCAGGCTCGAGGGGGAATGGCCGACTCCTGCTCCTAATTCTTATGTTCTTATGCAAGTGTCTTTTTATAAGGGATGTTAAATATTCATTAGTTAGAGTCCAAACACTCTGTTCAGGATCTGACACTGTGATCATTATTACAGTATTTTGCTCCCTACACGCATATATATGAATGAATGTTTTATGATACTCATAAACACAAACATAATCATTGGGCTTTTGTGAATAAAATACATTATCCGAGCTCATAATAATTACAAAGACAGTTTGTTCTTGACGTGTCATACTGTAATATTCCAACACTTTTAAACGCAGAAAATTATTGAATCTTTAAGGCAAAATATCCACCCCAAAATTCTGATTCATGTTTTTACAATCTGCCATTTCAGTACTGGATGCAAGAGTTTGGTAAAATAATTGTTGAAAACATTATAGTTGGCAACTATTTAAAGAAGCATGCCAATGTATCCATGCCCCCAAAGTGGTTAATACTGTACAGCACTCTGAAAGTAGCAACGACATTCACAGCGCAACTTCAGCTTTACTTTCAACTTCTTGTTCCAGATTTTAATTTTTTTTTTAAATAGAGTGGCATATGGTTCCGAGCGGGGAGGCACCCTGAGACTGTGTCATAGAAACATCGAAGATCGGAGCAGGAGTAGGCCATTCGGCCCCTCGAGCCTGCTCTGCCATTCAATGAGATCATGGCTGATCATCCAAACTCAGTACCCTGGCCCTGCCTTCTCCCCATATCCCTTGATCCCCTTAGCCTTAAGAAATATATCCAACTCCTTCTTGAATATATTTAATTAATTGGCCTCAACTGTCTTCTGTGGTAGAGAATTCCACAGGTTCACCACTCTCTGGGTGAAGAAATTCCTCCTCATCTCAGTCCTAAATGGCTTACCCCTTATCCTTAGACTGTGACACCTGGTTCTGGACTCCCCCGCCATCGGGAACATCCTTCCTGCATCTAGTCTGTCTAGTTCTGTTAGAATTTTATAAGTTTCAATGAGATCCCCTCTCATTCTTCTAAACTCTAGCGAATATAAGCCTAATCAACCCAATCTCTCCTCATAAGTCATTCCTGCCATCCCAGGTATCAGTCTGGTGAATCTTCGCTGCACTCCCTCCATGGCAAGAACATCCTTCCTCAGATAAGGCGACCAAAACTGCACACAATACTCGAGGTGTGGTCTCACCAAGGCGCTGTACAACTGCAGCAAGACATCCTTGCTCCTGTACTCGAATCCTCTCGCTATGAAGGCCAGCATACCAATTGCCTTCTTAACTGCCTGCTGCACCTGCATGCTTACCTTCAGCGACTGGTGCACAAGGTTCACCCAGGTCTCGTTGCACTTCCCCTTTTCCCAATCTATTGCCGTTCAGATAATAATCTGCCTTCCTGTTTTTGCCACCGAAGTGGATAACCTCACATTTATCCACATATGGCAGATGCAGTATAATCACCCAACCTGTTCAAATCGTACTGGAGTTTCTCAGCATCCTCCTCACAGCACACACGCCCACCCAGCTTTGTGTCCTCTGCAAACTTGGAGGTATTACATCTAGTTCCCTCGTCTAGATCATTAATGTATATTGTGACTAGCTGGGGTCCATGGACTGATCCCTGCGGTACCCCACTAGTCACTGCCTTCCACTCGAAAAAAGACCCGTTTATTCCAACTCTTTGCTTCCTGTCTGCCAACCAGTTTTCTATCTAAATCAGTACCTTACCCGCAATCCCATGTGCTTTAACTTTGCACGCTAGTCTCTTATGCGGGACCTTATCGAAAGCCTTCTGAAAGTCCAAATACACCACATCCACTGGTTCTCCCTTATCTATTCTACCAGTTACATCCTCAAAAAATTCCAGTAGATTAGTCAAGCATGATTTACCTTTTGTAAATCCATGTTGACTTTGTCTGATCCTGTCACTGTTTTCCAAGTGCTCTGCTATTACATCTTTTATAATGGACTGTAGCGTTTTCCCCACTACCGATGTCACATCTACTGCACTGCTCGCCTTATCTGAGGAAGGACGTTCTTGCCATGGAGGGAGCGCAGCGAAGATTCACCAGACTGATACCTGGGATGGCAGGAATGACTTGAGGGGAGATTGGGTCGATTAGGCTTATACTCGCTAGAGTTTCGAAGAATGAGAGGGGATCTCATTGAAATTTATAAAATTGTAACAGGACTAGACAGACTAGATGCAGGAAGGATGTTCCCGATGGCGGGAGAGTCCAGAACCAGGGGTCACAGTCTGAAGATAAGGGGTAAGCCATTTAGGACAGAGATGAGGAGGAATTTCTTCACCCAGAGAGTGGTGAACCTGTGGAATTCTCTACCACAGAAGGCAGTTGAGGCCAATTAATTAAATATATTCAAGAAGGAGTTAGATATATTTCTTAAGGCTAAAGGGATCAAGGGACATGGGGAGAAGGCAGGGACAGGGTACTGAATTTGGATGATCAGCCATGATCTCATTGAATGGCGGAGCAGGCTCGAGGGGCCGAATGGCCTACTCCTGCTCCTATCTTCGATGTTTCTGTGCTCGTTCTTTGAATCCTGCCCCCCCCCCCCGCAAGATTAATGAACAACGCTGCAAAGATTGATCTTCTGCCTTCCAAAAATCCTAAATAAATGATCAGATTTAAACAGTCAGTCGCACGAAAAAGCAACGTGACTCTTTCAGTACTGTGTGGTTCCAGATTTTGATGAAGTGCTTGCAGAAAATCCGGGTCTGGGCAACGTGTCGCTTCGAGTTTGCACGGCGGGGCGGCGGCGGGGGGGGGGTGCCAGGTTCATGTGTGAAAATGATAGATTCATAATTTGTTTTATTTGCTGGTGCTCCACGCTAAATGTTGATATATGTGATAAATATACACTTTCAGTCATGGATCTTTTGAAGTTAAGGAAATGAGACAGAAAATAATATTTTTTTTTAATGTTTGGGAATCTGGAAACGATCACAAGTCTTTTCAGCCCAGCTAACCGAGGATTGGGGCAGCGAGTCCTCACCTGATGATGTCCCCTGACAGCCCCACTGAACTGGAGCCATTTATATGCTCCGTCAACACCTCCAGCTTTTCACAAAGTGGTTTATACCGGATTCTAAAAGCGGTTTATACCGGATTCTATCAGCCCGCTGCTGCTTCTGTCTCTTTTTCTCTCTCTGGTGGCCCATTGCTGGCTTGTGAAGGCACCTGTCGGAGTGAGACTGTGGGTTTGAGGCCCACGATACATTGTGTATTCCGCAATTACGCAGGATCATCCGACTATCAGCGGGGTGGCCCACGCTGCCTGCTGTGCCCTGTGCAGCTCTCTGCCTGCAAGCTTGTGAAAGCTTCAGCTATTTCTTACAGGCGTCTCCGTCGCATCTTTGCAGCGATTGATCAGCAGCCGCCACCAAGATACGGAAACGTCTCCCGACTGACGCTCTTAAATGCCAGTGTAGCTCGAGATTTTTCCTTTCAACGATAATGCGATCGGTAAATAAAAATGCGCGGGGCGCTGGCACAAGTGCTTAACTTCACATCGCCGCAGCATTCCACGAGCAGCGCGGGGAATACAAGCTGGGAAAACCAATCGTACGGTTTGAGGATCCGAACGTGTAAACATAGAAACATAGAAGATAGGAGCAGGAGTCGGCCATTCGGCCCCTCGAGCCTGCTCCGCCATTCAATGAGATCATGGCTCATCATCCAAATTCAGTACCCTGTCCCTGCTTTCTCCCCCTATCCCTTGATCCCTTTAGCCTTAAGAAATATATCTAACTCCTTCTTGAATATATTTAATGAATTGGCCTCAACTGCCTTCTGTGGTAGAGAATTCCACAGGTTCACCACTCTCTGGGTGAAGAAATTCCTCCTCATCTCTGTCCTAAATGGCTTACCCCTTATCCTTAGACTGTGACCCCTGGTTCTGGACTCCCCCGCCATCAGGAACATCCTTCCTGCATCTAGTCTGTCCAGTCCTGTTAGAATTTTATAACTTTCAATGAGAACAACCAGCATTTTCTAAAAATGCGGTTGAATAAATTAACTGCCAAATGACACTGAATCTGAACAGCAATCATTATTCTGTCGTGTTTTTTTTTAAGCTGCTGATTTTCAGCCTGAGTTTTCAGTGTACCGCGAAACTAGGAGCAATCTAAACAAGTTCGGGGCCAGTGAGAGTGCTGCAAATTCTGCCCAGTGCTTTGGGTAAACTGGGTGGGACCAGTTTCTCCCAGGTCATCCGCTCCTGTACACACTCTACTAAGCGCCAAGCACTATCATATAAAAAAAAAATCTATTGATTTCTCTTCTGTAAGATTATAGACCCTGCGTTTGCTGTGTGCGAGTTAATAACCCCCCCCTTGCTGGTCTGGGGCCTCAGCCCTTGCTGAAAATGCACAGGATGCGCTGCGTGGTAGTCGGAGGCGCCGACGCCATCTCCCGTGACTGCGTTACTGGGCCTCCTCCACACTGCCAGCCAGAACTTGCTGAGGCGCTCGGAGGTGCTGCCTTGCTCAGCACCGTTGACATTTCTGGCCGTCTGCTTTTTCAATCCGACCAAAACCTAAAAGGAACATATGGGGTTGTTCTCCTTAGAAAGACAGACTTGCATTTATACAGCACCTTTCACGACCACCGGACGTCTCAAAGTACTTTACAGCCAATGAAGCACTTTTTTGGAGCGTAGTCGCTGTTGTAATGTAGGAAACGCGGCAGCCAATTGCGCACAGCAAGTTCCCACAAACAGCAATGTGATAATGACCAGATAATCTGTTTTTGTTATGTTGATAAATATTGGCCCCAGGACACCGGGGATAACTCCCCTGCTCTTGCCATGGGATCTTTTACGTCCACCTGAGAGAGCAGACGGGGCCTCGGTTTAACATCTCCTCTGAAAGACGGCACCTCCGACAGTGCAGCGCTCCCTCAGCACCGCACTGGGAGTGCCAGCCTAGATTTTTGTGCTCCAGTCTCCTCGAGTGAAACTTGAACCCACAACCTTCTGACTCAGGCGAGGGTGCTGCCCACTGAGCCATGGCTGACACTGCAAAGAAGGGATGAGGAACTACAGTTACGTGGATTTACTAGAGAAGCTGATGTTGTGCTCCTTAGAGCAGAGAAGGCTAAGAGGAAATTTGATGGAGGTGTTTAAAATCATGAAGGGTTTAGACAGAGTAAATAAAGAGAGACTGTTTCAAATGGCTGAAGGGTTGATAACGTGAGGGCACAGATTTAAGGTGATTGGCAAAAGAACCAGAGGCGACGTGAGGAAAATCTGTTTTACGCAGCGAGTGGTTAGGATTTGGAATGCGCTGCCTGATAGGGTGGTGGATACAGATTCAATAGTAGCCTTCAAAAGGGAGTTGCTCTTCGAAAGAGCCATCACCGACTCGATGGGCTGAATGGTCTCCTTTTATGCTGTACTATTCTATGATTCTATCCCAACTTTCATTTAATTAATGGCTACTTACTTTGAAAACCTCTATCTTTTGTCCTACAATGTTGATTAATTTCATAGAATTTGTCAAGCTTCCACTTTATCTGTTCCGCTAATTATTTTTAAGCCCAGTGTTAAATCTCTCGCTTGTTTTGTTAAATAAAAACAATCTGCAGTCTGACCTCATTATCTAAGTGGGGTCACCCTGTCCAGTGAACTGATAAATAATACATTTATATAACTCCTTATCACATAACATTTGCACAGATCTTGACACAATCTCGGTTAACCGGCAAAATTCAGGAGTAGGTTGAGTTAAGTTTTACTTCATATTAGTGGCCGTTCCTCAATCTGTGGCTGTGCAATCGGGGTTCCTGCACTTGTTGCTAAGCAACAGGGACGCTTGGTCTGTGGCCGGGGTTCCTGCAGCTGTTGCTAAGCAACAGGGAAGCCTGGATTTGTTGCTGTGTACGGAGCTCTCGTACCTTTTAACTATACCTCTCTGTAATCCGGACTTCTTGATAAACCGGCACCACGCCGGTCCCGTCGGTGCCAGATAATAGAGTTTCCTGTAGTTTGTAGGCAGATAGGGTAGTCATTCTGCATCAGCAATGATCTCTTCCGCCCCCCGCCCCCCCCCCCCCACTCCACCACTAACATTAATGAGGTAACTGGCCAGTTAATGGGCTTGGCGATATTTCTTGAGGAGGGAATGATGACCACGACACCAAGTAAAAGTCCTTTCTCTTTGAATCGTGATCTCTAACACCCACCTGAGGCCCCGCAACCGGCGAGGATTCAATCTGATGTTGCATCTGGAGGACGCTGTCTCTGCCAATTAAACATTTTCTCCCTCCTGCACAGGAGTTTATGGACTCGAGCCCATCACCTTCTGACCCGTAAGCAAGAGTGCCTCCAACTGAGACAAGCTGACACTCCTTTGGTTGCAGTGACCGCATTTGAACACAAAACTGTGCTCTCATTGACGCATTCTAGAGTTAGTGCGCCATCCCTGGGTGCCACTTTTCCAACAACATGCCCTGTTTAGATACCTGATAGACACGGCTGCATTGCACAAGCGAAGGTGATCTCTAATTAACAACATTTAGTGGGGGGAATTTTGCCAGCCCTGGTGAGGCGAGTATGGAAGGGTGACTGCCGGGGAAAATGGCAGAAACTGGGAGCGGGTACCGACCCTACTCCCAACCCGCCTCCGGGCCATCTTCCCGGGAGGTGGGTTCCTGAGTTACGCAGGGGCCTGTCTCCTCGAGGCGGGAAGGGGATTAGAGCCAATTAACTGCCTGTTAATGGGCAGTTTTGAGGCTTTTCCCCATTTTACGCCTGCAATTGCGGGCTTCCTGATGGCAGCGAACCTCGCCAGGGTCAGCGAGGCGAGCAGTGGGTCTGCTGGGGTGAGAGGGGTCGAAATATCAGCTGTAGAGGTGAGTGATGGGTGCAAGTGTGGACAGGTAAGTATGAGAGGCGAGTGTAAAGTGTTGGAAAAAGTTTCCTTACCTTCGCTTCTTTCTGCAGGCTTCAACTCTTGGGGATCTGGAGGTGCCTCATCTCAACGGCAGAGATGACAGAACGGCTGCTGCATTCTCAGATGCTGCAGCCATCTGCTTTCTGCTGAGGAGAGAGGTCTTGGTGAGCCTTTGTGCAAGGGCTCACCTTAGAACAGAGATTGTCAGTGTTTGACAGCTTCTCAAAGCTCAAACACTGACAATTCACCTGTCAAAAATTTTTTGGACAGATGAAGCGTCATGCGCTGACGTCTTCTGTCACCGGCCTTCCCTTAATTGGCTGGTAAGCCCGCTTAACAATGTCAATCAAGGGAAAATAGCGTGGGTTGGTCAGACATTGCTGGGGGCGGGACTGAAACCCGGAAACCAGAAGTCCCGCCTCCAGCATGCCTCCATTGAGAAAATCCAGTCCACCGTCTCCATAAACAGTGTATCCAACTATTTCATGTCAAGTGTTTCTGAATCTCTCGTTCTACAATGTAACATTTAAAATAAGTGATCTCTTCAGAAGGAATTTTGTCTCTTTTTTTCTTGCTTTGAACAGAATACTGTGATTTGGGGGTCTAGAATGCTCGGTGACTGCTGTTCGGTGTGTGGCTAGTCTTTGATTCTAAATTTGGTTATTAAACGCTTAAAATGTGCAAGTTTGTTCTCCGGAGGTCCTGGTCTTAGCCCAGTGTTGGATTCGCAGTTTTTGTCTTCTTTCTGCCTCTTGACTTAAGAATATTTCTAAAGAACCTTTTTTTTTAGAGCGGTCGCTCGCATTAAAGTATGGTCTGCAAACTGAAGCAAAAAATAGTTAAACTCTTTCACTCGGGTTACAGTTCTGTGGTTTGATGTCCTATAAAATGCTTCATGCATTTTTGCTCTGATTTCTCTTGAAATGGCTAAAGAGCCCTGTGCAACACATGTTTTCAATGATAACAGGTCGCAACATTAAGGAGGTTTTCGAGCAGGCTGTGTTCCTGGAACAGCATGCTCCAAAAAAAAACCTCTGCTGGCAGCTGAGGCAGGTTCACGCCGCTGCAGACGCTTCATCCGCAGCACCATGAGCTTTTACAGTGTGCGTCTCTTTAAAGGGTTTCTCTCAAGTTTTAAAACCTACCTCTGCGGATCTGGTTCGATAGCATCCCGTGCGGGTTGTGTGGCAACGCGCGCACTTTGGACCTACAAATGCAGCGAAATATTGCGAGGTACCTCATCGGACAGCAATACGGTGGTGTGAAGTCACCTCTCTAGAAGGAGCCGGTGATGTGGAAACCTAAGCGAGCAGGGCGAGGTCCCACCACCGACTGCTGAGCACCGGGAATGAGTTTGTTTTGGCGTGAGTTTCTGCCAGTCAGTAACAATCTAAATGCACGTGAGGCGGTCATTGTGTTTAACTGTTTAGATTTAGATAAAGAGAAAGTAAGATATCTCCCATTCATAACATCTTTTCATACATTACAAATTGTTGTTCAAAGTTAGTGTTCTCCAATATAAGAAGCTGGGGATTAGACAACTCTCCGTTTTATTAAAAAAAATAATCCTAAACAGCTGTGACTAGTGAAAAGGCTGTTCAAAGTTTGTCTTTCATCAGCCATGGAGAGGGCCTTGTGTCTCTCGGGTGGGCAACCTAGTACACAAATTATACTGATAAAACAAAGAAATCTACTGTGTGTTGCGTGATGAACAAAGTGACATCATTCCTGGTTCTTCATGGTCACAAAAAGCAAACTGGTATGCGGAGACATGGAAAAAAATTGTTTCTGTTTAAATTCTGGTTCACGCTTTAATCTGTCGTATGCCACGAGAACTTGCACTGAAGCCTGAAATGTTTCAACCAGTGTCTTTCGTGCCACATTATTTGCAAGTTTTAGGCTTGTTTTTTTGCTGATCTGTTTCACAGCAAAAATAACCAGGCATATAATGTAATTTTTTTTTAAATTCGTAAACACTGTCCGTTGTGTTCCTGTGATTTACAGTGGTTTTCAACTGTTTATACCCCTTGCAAATATTGACACACTCCTTGGGACTCCCTAACGTTTGACAGAAGAAGACATGTGGCCAAAGGAACCATTGCAGAAAGCATTTTAATTAATGTGCAGCAACATCAATAACAACAAATACAGAAAAATATAGAAATCTGAAAGTAGATGGACAAAGATCCGATGGTCTTATGGGTCCCCTCACGGACTCCCTAGAATCAAGTCCCCAGTTTGAAAATCTATGGTTTACAGGGGCTTAATTCTATATCAGCGAGTGCGGTCTACCCTTCTACAAGTGAGGCGCTTTTTTTTTTAGCTTACAAGTCTTTTTAATCATACGCCTATGCAGAATGAGTTAACTACCTTTTCTAATGCTTGGTATTTTTAAAGTAAATTTAGAGAAATGCACATACACACTCGTTTGACGATTGAAAAATCAACCGAGAGTACAGTCGCCTGCGCGCACACCCTTGCCTAGCTGCCCATTCCTCCTGTTCAACAGCAGAGAATGGTTTACAGGAGTTAAAAAGCCTCTTAGAGAATTGCAGTTTTGAGAAAATGTAAGCATGAATTTTGGCCAGACTGTCGCGGTGGATTTGGTTACGTGAGGTGCTTTTTGTGTTCTTTAGTGGCCACACCCACCCAATTCAGATTTTTAGGGAGAAGTAGGTGCAAATTTTGATGTCCTGTGTCCTCAATTTCCCTAGTACAATACATGGATACATACATTATTGTTTAGTTCACTAATAGGAATATCAACACTGGTCAGCCATTAGAATGTTTAAAACCTCTTGTATTTTCAATGTGAACATCAATATTAGAATTTTAATTAAGCCTGCTTTACACCGCTGCATAAAGATTCTGCCCACTTCTGGTAGGACTAGCGGTCAGTATAATTTTAAAATCCATTTAATTGCTATACTTAGTTTTTTTTTTAAAGCACTTACTGGATTTTATGGCAGTAATGAGCTCTCTGGTATACTGGGTATTTGTCATACTAGGGTCACTGTTGGGATTTTCACCCTTGACAGATGCGAGCCTTCCTTTAGTCTTCCTAACTAAGTGTCCTTTCAACTGTTCTGGGACTGAGATGAGGAATTTCTTCACCCAGAGAGTGGTGAACCTGTGGAATTCTCTGCCACAGAAGACAGTTGAGGCCAATTCATTAAATATATTCAAGAAGGAGTTAGATATATTTCTTAAGGCTAAGGGGATCAAGGGATATGGGGCGAAAGCAGGGACAGGATACTGAATTTGGGTGATCAGCCATGATCTCATTAAATGGCGGAGCAGGCTCGAGGGGCCGAATGGCCTACTCCTGCTCCTATCTTCTATGTTTCTATGAATAACCTACAATGCTGTGGTCCTAGTATGGAAAGAGCAATACTAAGCTTAAAAAATAAGTACGACTTCACCAAAAAATAGTGCAAGGTTCTTCGGTGCCGCCTCCTTCCCCGGAATTAAGAGCAGTTCTTCCTCACCTTGTGACGGGGGGGGGGGGGGGGGCGGGAGAGAGACTGCAACATCATTTTTAACACACCAAACTGAGAACTCCCCCTTTGACACAATTTGTCATCACTTCGAGTGTTCAGCAAACTGAACAAAGAACTCAGATGCATTGTGTATGAAGTTGGTGCCTTATTACAGGAATATTTCATCTAGTGAGGAATCGGGCCCTATTGAAACAATATGTTGGGAACATTTTTAATACTTTCCTTATCTTTTGAGAAATGAATTTTTTTAAATCAAAAATATCGTTGAAATTTAGTTCTGTTTGTGAAGCCGTATTTTCATGTCTCTTCTACTTCAGTTGTCATTCTCGCGTATGATTATAAGCGCTAAAATTTTGCTATGGTTAATGAATGTTTCGGTGTGTTTGATGCTGGAATAGGGACAGAACGCCTCGTGCTTTGAGATCGGCTTGAGTTTCTTCAGCCGAGCATAAAACGGGCTTTAAAGTTTATTATGACCATTAGTTAGACACATGGTTTAAATCATAACCACGTTCTGATACAGAGAGCCTGTCATGAGGACTGAGTAGCGCAGTGGATTGCCGCACTGTTGGTTCTACAGTGGGACCTGGACTCTGTCTCCTCCCAGCGCCGGCAAGGTGCATCCCGAGATGAGTTTGGATGGTCGCAGGCCATTTGCTAGAGAGCATCAGTTCACAGCACAAAGCCTCCCAAACTTTGGTCCCAACTTTATTCAGCGTGTGGGAAGTGGTTTAAGTGTAAATGATTACACTGGTCGACTGCTATTCTGAGTTGAAAAAGACTTGCATTTCTATAGTGCCTTTCACAACCACCGGACGTCTCAAAGCGCTTTACAGCCAATGAAGTACTTTTTGAAGTGTAGTCACTGTTGTAATGTAGGAAACGCGGCAGCCAATTTGCGCACAGCAAGCTCCCACAGACAGCAGTATGATAATGACCAGATAATCTGTTTTTAGTGATGTTGATTGAGGGATAAATATTGGCCCCAGGACACCGGGGATAACTCCCCTGCGCATCTTCAAAATAGTGCCACGGGATCTTTTACGTCTGCCTGAGAGAGCAGACGGGGCCTCGGTTTAACGTCTCAACCTCCGACAGTGCAGCACTCCCTCAGCACTGCACTGGAGTGTCAGCCTAGATTTATGTGCTCGAGTCTCTGGAGTGGGACTTGAACCCACAACCTTCTGACTCGGGGGCGAGAGTGCCGCCCACTGAGCCATGGCCGACACACATCAGTTATGTTCTGGAATGTTCCACATTATGATTTTGACAAACCTTATTTAGTCAAAAAAAGAGTTGTCAAAATCCTTTCTCCAAAATTAAAAACTCTAGATGTGTATAATAAGGAGGGTGGCTCAGTACACTGGGAGTCCATACGTGGTATTCGGCAGGTTCCCACTCCAATGTCCTCACATGATGGATGCAACAGTACCATCAGTGGAGGAGCAAAGCTTGAATAACTTGAGGGATAAATATTGACCAGGACACCGGGGAGAACTCCCCTGCTCTTCTTCAAAATAGCGCCATGGGATCTTTTACATCCACCCGAGAGAGCAGACGGGGCCTCGGTTTAATGTCTCATCCGAAAGACGGCACCTCCGACAGTGCGGCACTCCCTCAGCACTGCACTGGGAGTGTCAGCCTGGATTTTTGCGCACAAGTCTCTGGAGTGGGACTTGAACCCACAACCTTCTAACTCGGAGGCGAGGGTGCTGCCCACTGGGCCACTGACTGACACTACTGACAGTTGAGATTAAGACACCTCGTTGGAGCAGAGAACCGTGAGCCTTGCACAGTATCTGACCTATGCTATGTTTGACAGACACTGGGTGGAAAAAGAAGATGGCTGTTCCATTGCCCATTCTGATGGCCTTCATTTGACGGCCAAACTATAAGGGAAGCTCAGCATTTCCATTCTCCAATTCAATCCATAAAAGATGCCTGCAATTTTACCAAATACCCCTTCCTCTCCCCACGGATGTTGCCTGGCCGGCTGAGTTTTTCCAGCATTTTCTGTTGTTGTATCCCCTTGTACATTGTAGTTGGGCCCGTATCAAACTGTGGAGGTTCAAAATCATCTCTTTAAATGGTGTTTGTGGGGTTATTTTAGTTACTCATAGAAGCACATTTTTGAGTTAAATTCACACACAACAACCTGAATTTTTTTTTTTCCTGAAAGATTTTGTTCCTGTGCAGTCTTGCTCGTTAGTGAGTTGTCACGACAATTATTTGTGGGATCACAACAAGCGAGAGCAGTCGGCTAGCTAACCCTGCTCTCGGAATGCGAGCCTTCACCATGCATTAGTGCCTAAACTCCCAGCCAGTCGCACCTCTCGCGAGTTAATCCCAGGTATATTGCATCTTGCCTGCATAGTGGGCTCTCGGTTTAAAGCCATGTCGCCCTGGAATTTTTTTTTAAAACTTTTTTTCTCTCTCTCGGTTTCTTATTTAAACCAAATGTATATTGCAAGTTCTTTTGAAGTAATGGGGTGGGGGGGGGAGGGTTATCCTGCTTGTCATGGGCTCAGCATGCCGGAGCGAAGAGCTCGAGTAGAAAGCAGTCTGTGTATACAGATTAATGCATCATAACTCATTGTCACACATGAATGCATCCGTGTGTGTCATTACTGTTCGGTCACTGGGAGAAGGGAAAGGGAGGAGGAGGCGGGTGTGGATCTTGCTGAAATGGCCCTTTTTTTTTTGGTGGAAGGTGCGGGGAGCGGGGGGGTGGTGCGGTGGTGGGGGGTGAGGTGGAAATGTTTCCAAGATTGTAGAAGCCGATCACGCAGCTGCGAATCTCGACTGTGCCCAAAGCAAGAAGAAAAAAAAAGGAAAGCGTGTGCAGTTTTGGTATTCATTACAACATTCTTTTCAGCAAACGACTGTAGGCAGACAGCACATATGGCAGAGCAGGCTTGAGCTGCGAGCTGAATTATTTATTCATGTTTGACTGTATCTTCTTGTAGTCAATGTGGAGAATTGGGTGGAAAAGGGGTGGGGGGGGAGAAAAAAGGGGGGTGCTGGTTGAGTCTGTTTAAAGCTGAATCTTAATAGAATACAGATGCCACCTAAAAGTGTGCTGCGTGTTGTACAATAGAAAGATTAGAATTAAAATAATGTCATAAAAAGGCTAAGCTGCTCAGCTTACCATAATTATATTTCAGATTAGTTTATGGGTGGTTAATTTTTTATTAAATATTAACAATAATTCTACTTTCATTCACAGCCCCCCCTCCCCCCAATAAAAAAGTAGGGATAAAAGAGTTGAGTTGGAAGAATTATATATTTCAATTTGAAGAGCCTTTGCCAGTCTCGGATGCCAGCCCCTCCATTGTAATTTGTGAGAATTGGGGCAAAAGCTGTGCTTTAATCCGATGTAGATTGCCATGGTTACAGTCAGACCTTTACAGGAACACATTATTTGGGACTGAAAGAGACTGTGACTATTTACATATTGCTGCTTTTCAAAGTTGCAATTGATCCTAAATTGAGTTTTCGCAAGCATAATACTAACTTGATGGGTAACTACACGGTCACAGAGTCAGAACATAAGAACGTAGGAATTAGGAGCAGGAGGAGGCCATTTGGCCCCTCGAGCCTATACCGCCATTTCAAGAGGTCATGGCTGATCTGATCTTGGGCTCCGCTCCATTTCGCTGCCCGCTCCCGATAACCCTTCACTCCCTTATTGTTCAAATACCTGTCTATCTCCACCTTAAATGTATTTAATGACCCAGCCTCCACAGCTCTCTGGGGCAGAGAATTCCACAGATTTATGACCCTCTGAGAGAAGAAATTCCTCCTCATCTCAGTTTTAAATGGGCGACCCCTTATTCTGAAACTATGCCCCCTAGTTCTAGATGCCCCCATGAGGGGAAATGTCTTCTCTGCATCTACCTTGTCGAGCCCCCTCAGTATCTCTCATGTTTCAATAAGCTCACCTCTCATTCTTCTAAACTCCAATGAGTATAGGCCCAACCTGCTCAACCTTTCTTCATAAGTTAACCCCCTCATCTCAGGAATCAACCTCGTGAACCTTCTCTCAACTGCCTCCAATGTAAGTATATCCCTCCTTGAATAACAGCACAGAAGAGGCCATTCGGCCCATTGAGTCCATGCCGGCTCTCTGTGGACCAATCCAGTCAGTCCCATTCCCCCGCTCTATCCCCGTAGCCCTGCAAGTTTATTTCCCTCAAATGCCGATCCGGTCTCCCCTTGAAAACATTGTCTCCGCTTCCACCACTTCCATCGGCAGCGAGTTCCAGGTTCTCCTCACTCGCTGTGTGGAAAAAGTTTTTCCCTCGTGTCCCTCCCGTATCTCTTGCCCAAAACCTTAAATCTGTGTCCCCTAGTCCTTGTACAGTCAACGAGTGGGAACAGCCTTTCCCTGTCTAGCCTATCCACGGTTTGGTGTGGTACTCAACCAGTCAGAACAGAAAGGTCTCCAGCTTGACACCTGGTCTGTGCTAAGTTACCCTAGGGCACTGGGGGCAGGAGCTTACGTTTCAGAAAACCTTGAATGGGAAGGGGAAAATTAGTAATGTGTGCCCATGGTCGAAAAATCCATCGGGTTCACTAATGTCCTTTAGGGAAGGAAATTTGCCGTCCTTACCTGGCCTGGCCTATTTATGCTGACTCCAGGCACACAACAATGTGGTTGACTCACAACTGCTCTCTGAACTGGCCCAGCCACTCACTCGGTTGTCAAGAAGGCGGCTCACCACCACCACCTCGAGGGCAATTAGGAATGGGCAATAAATGCTGGCCTTGCCAGTGACGCCCACATCCCGTGAATGAATTAAAAAAAAAAAAAAAAAAAAATCACCACCAGAGAATGTTGAGGAAGTCGTTGAAGTTTTATTAATGAACTCTTCAGCAATTCATTTTTGCATTAGTACAGATATTTTGAATGCAAACTCTATAGGCTGGATTTTGATACTGGAGGCGTGTAGGAGGCGGGACTACAACTTTCGGGGTTGTAGTCCCGCCTCCATCGAGTTGTGGCCAACCCGTGCGATTTTCACTTGATTGACCTTGTTAAGCCCGCCCAGCAGGCTCAGCAGGCCAATTAAGGGCCACCCGCCAACAGGTGACGTCACAGATTGACATTTCATCTGTCGAGCTTTTGACAGATGAAATATCAGCATTTCACAGCTCTTTGAAACCGTCAAACACTGACAATCTGTACTCCAAGTTAATTCCTTCCTCTCAGGCTGATTTAGAGACCTCTCCAGAACAGAAAGCTGAATGCTGCAAGTTTTGACAGCTCGCGGCCATTCTGCTTTCTGTGCCGGTGAGATGAGGGACTCCGAGACTTGAAGGAAGGAAGGCTGTAAAGGTAAGTAAAACTTCTTTAAACACTTTATACACACCAAACACACTTACCTCTGCACTCATGCACCCATCACTCACCTGAACACCGGACATCTCGAACCCTCCAAGTCCTTCAGCCCGACGGTCTGCCTCGCTAACTTGGCGTGGTTTGGAGCCGTCGGGAATCCCACACTTCAGCAATAAAAATAGGGATTAGGCTAAAAACAGCCTGTTAACTACCTGTTAACAGGCAGTTAATTGGCACTAATCCCCTTCCCGCCTCGGGGAGGCGGCTCCCAGCACAGGTCAGGTATCCGCCTCCTTTGAAACTGGCATGGAGGTGGGTTGGGGGCGGGATGGGTTTGTGCCCCCCGATTTTGGGATTTTAACCCCCCACATGCCTCCAATCCTGCCTCCACGGCCCAATGAAAATCCTGCCCTATATATCTCAGCCTGTTGAAATAATGTCACTACACAGAACGAGGTGGTGTCTATCAATGAATTTTTTTTAAATGTGCAATCACTTGGTTACCACAGTTTTCCGGTGACATTTCCTTGGTCTGAGTGGGCTCTCCGATCGAACGTCGACCGAATTAGCAGCTCATGGCTTGGCCAGGGGTGGGTAGAGCTGATGAGAGTGATGTCAGCCTGTGATGACAGAGGGCCTCTGAGTTTGTGGCTCAAACCACTATATATATCTTTTTTAAACACTTTACACATTGACATTTAACGTATGAGGCTGAGCGATATTTTGTGCAATGGTTTTACATGAAAGAGTTCCTGTCGTTTGCTTCCCCCACCTGAATGATGCCACAGCCGTGTACAAGCTGACCTCTGTTGGGGGTTGGACCTGTCCCAGTTTCATGACGCACTTCCTATTTATTAATTAAAAGCATATTTTTCCCCCTGTCCTGTCTCTTGGTTTCGCTTTCTTTCTGTGTTGTTTTCTTTTTGCTTTCTAACCTTTTATGTGTCTCTTTCTTCCAGTCCATTGTCGTTTCCTAGAATGGTTTCTCTTCTCTCCCCCCCCCCCCCCCCCCCCCCCCCCACCTTGACTCCATTTCCTCTTCCTGTTTTCTTCCCCTTACACGGGATCCTTAATACTCAAGGGCATCTGACTGCTATAAATTAGATGATGTTAACTCGATATAAAAAAAGAAACACTGAACTCAGCTCAGTTTAGGTAGGGTCAGAAACAATCTTGGAAGTCGAAACAAGAGCTGGCAGGGCAGCTCCGGAATAAAGGAAGACACTGACCCAGTGACGATTGTTCCGAAAGTGGCAGAAGCTAGCAAGTACGTGGCGGTACACTGGATTCAGACCTCTTTGTAAATAATGAAGGGCTTGCCATTGTTTCTGAATTCGTCCCATTTACAATGAGGGAGGGATTTGGCGACTGACGACAATAATGGAATAACGTGGTTGCACAAGTCTTGCCCATGCGCAGTTGCTTTATGACTTTACTATTCTGTGGCATCACACTGCTGCCCCGTAAAGGCGGGCTGAGAGCTCAGCTTGCCTCCCCAACAGGTCACGGAGCCACCAATGACTCGTGTTGTCAATGCCATTTTGCCTTTGGAGGCAGAGAACAAACCCAGGTTGTGAGGTGCTGTCCCCTACTTCCTGTGGCATGTACACAACCCTCAGTGCCAGTGTTATACACAGGGGTATCAGACCACAAAGAACATTGTACTACAGGGAACTCTTTATTATCCGGGACCGGCGTGGTGCCGGTTTATCAAAAAGTCCGGATTACAGAGAGGTATAGTAAAAGGTACGAGAGCTCCGTACACAGCAACAAATCCAGGCTTCCCTGTTGCTTAGCAACATGTGCAGGAACTCCGGCCACAGACCAAGCGTCCCCGTTGCTTAGCAACAAGTGCACAAACCCCAGTTACACAGCCACAGATCCAGGAACTGCCACTAATATGAAGTAAAACTTACCTGAACCTACTCCTGAATTTTGCCGGTTAACAGAGATTTCCGGTTATTTAGGTGCCAGTTAAAAGATAGTTTCCTGTATGTCCCCAGAATACAAGCCACTTACAATATAGCAAGAGATTTTTTTTTTTATCACTCACAGCGCCAGCCTTCCCTAATGTAAATCTTACATTAGAGACTCGGTGATATTTGCATCGCCAAGTAGTCACGAAGGTGTGTCTGTGGAAACATAACTCTTTTAATTGTGTAACTAAACAAGAGATCCTTAGACTGTCTGTCTGTAGTCGATACCCTTTTTAAAAAAAAAAAAAAAATGCAAATACAGAAAATCAAACAAAAACCAGGAATATGGGACGCACACTTCAGCATCTACGGAGAGAGCAGACAAGTTATTGTTTCGAGTGTAACTTTTCATCAGGCGTGATTTTGTGTTGAACAAGCTCGAGGAGCAATATCTCGCCTTTATCTTGGGCAATCTGCAGCCCTCTGGCCTTAACATCGACTTCAATAACCTCACCTCTTTGAAGCCTCCATTTTCTTTACAACAGGAGATACTGACTGTGTGGGATGGATGTGTTGATGGGAGGGTGAGGTGGGTTAGCACTTGGGATGGGGACCCTCCACTGGAACACCATACTGGTGGAGAAGTCCGCACCCCTTGGTGTTGGTCTGCATTTCTCCTCTTCAGCCCCCTGGATCCTGCCCTTTTTGTCAGTTTCTCTTATTTTTAGGCTCCAGTGCAGTACTGAGGGAGCGCTGCACTGTCAGAGGTGCCGTCATTTAGATGAGCTGTTAAACCGAGGCCCCGTCTGCTCTCTCAGGTGGACGTAACAGATCCCATGCCGCTATTTTGAAGAGCAGGGATAATTCTCCCCGATGTCCTGGCCAATATTTATCCCTCAATCAACATCACTAAAACAGATTATCTGGTCAATATCACATTGCTGTTTGTGGGAGCTTGCTGTGCGCAAACTGGTGCTGCGTTTCCCACATTACAACAGTGACTACACTTCAAAAAATACTTAATTGGCTGTAAAGTGCTTCGGGACGTCCGGTGGTCGTGAAAGGCGCTATAGAAATGCAAGTCTTTCTTTTACCTGACTGGCCCCTCACGGCCACAGCTATTCACAGATTCTTTGTCTCTTTTGTATCTTCAGTTTCTGTTATTATCTTCTTTCCATCTTCTTAAGTTACTGTCATCTTATCCATTTAATCACCTCCCTGTTTTTATTTGAAGTGTTTAACACTAATTTTCCTGTTTTTCCTTCCCTTTGCCTTTGTTCTGATCCCATTTAGATTTTTTTTTAGCCTAATAGAGTTGCACTCAAAATGATAACTTGGCTATTTTCTCCACAGATTTACACCGCTGACTGTGTGTTTCCAACACTTTCAGTTTTTTGCTTCTTTAATCTGTGTGTTTGTTTGAAAGGAAATTGTATCTTTCTCCTTTTGACCGAGGATCTTTGATCTCCTTTAATTGCGGTGGGTTATAAGAAAAAGTCTTTTATTTGTGTCATTGTTCAGTGCAAAACACATGTTCACGTCAGTCAGAAACCAGGGCTGCAAATTAGCATGATTATAATTTTAAAAATAATCTTGGATAGTATGTTTAATATTTTTTTTTTTTAATTCTGGGAGTGAACTAAAGGCTGTAACCGAATCTCAGGCTTCAGATACTGTTCATAAACTGCTAGACCTTCACTGTCCTAGTTTATGACATTATCTGAATGTCTCGATTGGGTTACTGCCTTTAAATTGCTTCTAGGTATCTGTTATTCTTTCTGTAATCATCAAAACATTGGCTTTATGACAGGTGATGCCTTCAGGATGCGTACAGCTGCACTATATATTACCTGCCTAACCCACTCTGGCATGAAGCTATATTTGGGTCTCGACAAAATGGTTTTTAAGATCACTTGCAGTTTAAAGTACTTGCATATGTTGATGACCACCTTGTTAATTTTGTGTGATTGTTGTGTTGCACTGCAATGTTGGAGTTAGGTACGTGCGGCGTTCTCTATTTGCTTTGCAAAGATTCTGGATTATGGTGTACGATTCAGAAATCACACTGCCAAAGGCTCCTCCCCATCTGCTAAGCTTGCATTTGCCTTTGCAATAGAGAACGCATCACTGTTCCTCTGCCATCACCATCGCAGATTGCTTCGGTGTAGCACCTGCGATGGCTCTCTCCATCAGCCGAATAATGGAATTAAACAAATTCAAAATTTGCGAGAGTTTGAATTTGATTTAAGCGGTTTTCAACTTCAAATGAATATTTCTCTGCAATTGACCTCTTGAGTACTTGCAGTTAGTGCGACCATTTGGATCTAAATCCCGAGCGTAATTTAGCAATGCATTTTTGGCCTAAAGAGCATCTAAATTGCTTGATCATCCAGACCGCCCGTCGCAAAGCAGTCCGTGTCCTCCGTCCTGATCTGTGACTGACAGGATAGTCGCAAGATCCTCTCCCAGCCATCGCACACTTCCCAGTCTTTGTCAGGAAGCCCTCCAAAATTATGTTTAAAAAAAAAAAAAAAAAAATTATTGATTTCGGGGTGTGCTACTTTAAATATCATCTATTATTTTTAAACAAAACAAGTGAAAACTTTTCATTGTTAGCTCTTCACAAGTGTCTGTTGAATGTGGGATATTCAGCTCTTTCAAACACAGGCTTAACCCACAAATTGGCAGGCCACTTGAAATGTATGTATTCCAATAACCTTCCTCAATGTATTGTATTTGTGAAGTATTTTGTATTCATTACCTTCGCGCTGAAAATTAAACTGGGTCCCTTTTGCGAGGTTAGAATCGTAGAAATTTACGGCACAGAAGGAGGCCATTCGGCCCATCGTGTCCGTGCCGACCGAAAAAGAGCTCTCCAGCCTAATCCCACTTCCCAGCTCTCGGTCCGTAGCCCTGTAGGTTCCGGCACTTCAAGTGCACATCCAAGTACTTTTTAAATGTGATGAGGGTTTCTGCCTCTACCACCCTTTCAGGCAGTGAGTTCCAGACACCCACGACCCTCTGGGTGAAAACGTTCTCCTCAACTCCCCTCTAATCCTTCTACCAATTACTTTAAATCTATGCCCCCTGGTTATTGACCTCTCTGCTAAGGGAAATAGGTCCTTCCTATCCACTCTATCTAGGCCCCTCATAATTTTATACACTTAACAGTTATAGCATACTTCTGTCGAAATCCAATATTTCCTATGATTGTTTAACACAGACCAACAACAACTTGTATTTATAGAGCACCTTTAACATAGTAAAACATCCAAAGGCGCTTCACAGGAGTATCATAAGACAAAAAATTTGACACCGAGCAACATAAGGAGAAATTAGGGCAGGTGACCAAAAGCTTGGTCAAAGAGGTAGGTTTTAAGGAGCATCGTAAAGGAGGAGAGAGAGGTAGCGAGGCGGAGAGGTTTAGGCAGGGAATTCCAGAGCTTAGGGCCCAGGCAACAGAGGGCACGGCCACCAATGGTTGAGCGATTATAATCAGGAATGCTCAAGAGGGCAGAATTAGAGGAGCGCAGATATCTTGGGGGCTGGAGTAGATTACAGAGATAGGGAGGGGCGAGGCCATGGAGGGATTTGAAAACAAGGATGAGAATTTTGAAATCGATGCGTTGCTTAACCGGGAGCCAATGTAGGTCAGCGAGCACAGGGCTGATGGGTGAAAGGGACTTGGTGCGAGTTAGGACACGGGCAGCCGAGTTTTGGATGATCTCAAGTTTACGTAGGGTAGAATGTGGGAGGCCAGCCAGGAGTGCACTGGAATAGTCAAGTCTAGAGGTAACAAAGGCATGGATGAGGGTTTCAGCAGCAGATGAGCTGAGGCAAGGGCGGAGACGGGCGATGTTATGGAGGTGGAGATAGGCGGTCTTAGTTATGCTGCGGATATGTGGTCGGAAGCTCATTTGAGGGTCAAATATGACACCAAGGTTGCAAACCGTGTGGTTCAGCCTCGGACAGATGTTAGGGAGAGGGATGGAGTCGGTGGCTAGGGAACGGAGTTTGTGGCGGGGACCGAAAACAATGGCTTCGGTCTTCCCAATATTTAATTGAAGAAAATTTCTGCTCATCCAGAACTGTGTGTCGGACAAGCAGTCTGACAATTTAGACACTGTGGAGGGGTCGAGAGAAGTGGTGGTGGGGTAGAGCTGGGTGTCGCCAGCGTACATGAGGAAACTGATGCTGTGTTTTCAGATGATGTTGTCAATTACATAAAATATACGGCACAGAAACAGGCCATTGAGCCCAACCGGTCCATGCAGGCATTGATGCTCCACACAGACCACCTCCCGTCTTTCCTCATCTAAATCTATCAGCGTAACCCTCTATTCTGTAGAAAAGGGGGAAGGTGGGGTGTGGTTTTGGTTGCCCCTGGGGTTTGTCTCTGGCCAGTCAGAAGTATCTGAGCTGCTCCAGGCCCTGTGCGGTTTCAAATCACTCCCCTTTCTGGTTCTGACCACTGGACTTATTTCAGTAGCGATGTAGACAAAACGAGACTTGCCGTTGGGTGCAAAGAAGACCAGTATTTATTGAAATAAAAAAAAAATGAATTGAAAATAATGAATACAGCACACTTGCTTAATACAGCACACCTTTACTTAATACAGCACACTTTTACTTAATACAGCACACTTTTACTTAATACAGCACACTTTTACTTAACGGGGAGGAGAAACGGACACATCGAGAGAAAATTGACTAAAATTACAATTTAACAAAATTCCCCTTTTTAATTCCCACCCCTTATACCTATCTAGGTTGCCTTGTAATGGGCCAGAAAGCTTATGCTCACCAGTGAACGCCTGCTCCGTGCCCCTGCGGTCTGTCTTAGATTCTTCACCGCCCCGAAGTAGAGATACCCCAGTAATTCAAAAGTAACTGCTGGTATTCCACTTCTTTGGGCGGGCTGCTGAGCTGTTCCTCTTGTAGGCAGGGCATCGGAGGCAAGGCGGCAGAGAGAGAGAGAATGGCTTCCTGAGGGGCTATCTTTATACCCCATTGGGAGCCGTTATCTTCGCACCCAAATCTGGATGTATCTGGGCTATACAAAAGGGACCGATCTGTCCCCATTGACTGTAATGGGTTTGAATGTGTTTCCCATTCGTTCAACTGGTTTGTGCTCAGTTTAAAATGTCCCACTGATTTCTCAAGTGCTGGACAAACAAATCCTTAAGTGTTCAGTCAACAGCGCTCAAGTGCTTTGTAACCAATCCATTGTCCTGTGGTCACCGCCCAACCGCAACTGATTGACAGCTTCACGTGCTTAAGCTCTTGAGTCAACACTGTTGAGAGCTTTGTAAACAAACAATCCTTTGTTCGATGTTGAACTTCCTAAACCGCAGTTGATTGACAGTTTAAGTACCTCAAGTACTTCAACCAGTGATGGGAGATGTTCAGACAGGCAGTCTTTCTCTTTGCCACGAGGCCTGGCAGCCATCTTTGATGCCTTTTAAGGTACATTCCAATCAAGTTTTCTTTAATCAAATAATCTTCGGGGGCTGTCGAAATTTTGCGAACTTTACAATTCCCTTCTCCCTCATATGCTTGTCTAGCCTCCCGTCAAATGCATCTATACTATTCGCTTCAACCACTCCCTGTGGCAGCGAGTTCCACATTCTCACCACTCTCTGGGTAAAGAAGTTCCTTCTGCATTCCCTGTTGGATTTCTTGGTGACTATCTTCCATTGATGGCCTCTAGTTTTGCTCTTTCCCACAGGTGGAAACATTCTCTCTGTATCCACTCTATCAAAACCTCTCATAATTTTAAAGACCTCTATTAGTCACCCCTCAGCCTTTTTTCAAGAGAAAAGAGACCCAGCCTGTTCATCCTTTCCTGATATGTAGACCATTATCAAAACAGTGAGAGTGCGATATACGTACAATAGCAAAATACTGTGGATAAGTGAAATACATATGTGTGCATACTTAGTTTTTTTTAAATTACTTAAAAATAAATCAGACCACCAAAGTATTGTATCTCAGCATGTCCAGCTCTTTTTCCGAGATGTTGTCTGCCCTCATTGTATCTCATTGAAACATTAAGGGGTTCCCAGCAGCGAGGGATGGAGCCAGGATTTTCTGAAATGGAGGGCGGGTGCAGATACTTGTTTTGTGTCAACTGTGGCTCAGTGGGTAGCACCCTCGCCTCTGAGTCAGAAAGTTGTGGGTTCACAGTCTTACTCCAGAGACTTGAGCACAAAAATCTAGGTCTGACACTCCCAGTGCGGTACTGAGGGAGCGCTGCACTGTCAGAGGTGCCGTCTTTCAGATGAGACGTTAAACCGAGACCCCGTCTGCTCTGTCGGGTGGACGTAAAAGATCCCATGGCGCTATTTCGAAGAAGAGCAGGGGAGTTATCCCCGGTGTCCTGGGGCCAATATTTATCTCTCAATCAACATCACTAAAACAGATGATCTGGTCATTCTCACATTGCTGTTTGTGGGAGCTTGCTGTGCACAAATTGGCTGCCGCATTTCCTACATTACAACAGTGACTACACTTCAAAAGTACTTCATTGACTGTAAAGCGCTTTGAGACGACCGGTGGTCGTGAAAAGCGCTATAGAAATGCAAGTCTGTCTGTCTTTTGTCAGTTCTGCACATGAATTACAGAATCATGTATCTTATGAGCCTGGAACAAACAGCCCTTTTTTTGGTTCATGTACAGGCTTAGAAAGTTACAGGCGTGAAATGAAGAAGCTTTGAACCCTGGCTCATGATTTAGCCATCAATGATTTAGTCAGCCGGGGGTGGGGAGGCGAAACTGTAGCTGCTTTTTGTTTTTTGGCGGGGTGTGTGGGGACGGGGGGGGGGGGGGGCGGCAGAGGGCCACGGTAGGGAGGGAATGAGGGCAGCATCGAGAGAGCTTCAAAGCTGCATTTTTCAACTTCAAACTCAAGTGGAACTAACCAACGCCTTGAGGCTTCAAGATTAAATTTTGAAGTTTACCATCAAACTACAAAAGAAGTTGTCCTACCACGAACTGCAAAAAAAAAACAAGTCTCCTTTTCCTGTTCAAGAACAAGGCAAAGCCCTGTCCAAGATAAAAATAAATAAATCCTGCACTGCATTCTCAAATGTGTGAGGAATAACGTACTTACTCACAAGTAGTGTGCAGATATTAAACTATTAATGAACATGTAGTATTTTTGCCTACTTCGTACAAGAGAGCAGAGATCTTGTGTGTACTGTGTGCTCTCTGTCATTTTCAATAGCATCAACTCACCCATGCTTTCAGCCAGGCAGTGGGGATTTGAGATGTCCAATGGTAAGTGGCATAGCATTACTGCCACTTCATGTCCTTCCCCTCCCTTGGAGGCTGGAGGATGAGAAGCCACCAATCATTGCTGCTTCAAGCTCTGGCATGTGATCGTGCGGCGACGGCAGTGAATTTTAATTCGGCTGCGCAAATTGATGCGCTGGGTCCCTGAATTATTGTAACAAGGAGCAGAAGAGTTGTGTGAATCATGCAATCGCCTATCTTGGGAACATCACAGCAGTATCTGCGGTCAACATCTCCAGCCTCCCTATTACAGGGTTGACATGATGGAAGGTTTTGACAGTACATTGATTGTCCACTGTGTACACAGTATCATAAATCTTTAAAAATTGCCTTTTGAATTTAGCTTCCTCTGCTTAAAAAAAAAACCTTGTGGTCATTTTGACCCTTTTTCTGTTGATGTATTATTGAATTGATCGGTCAAAAGTTATACAGTATACTGAAAAATTATATTATGTGCCGCCGGAGTACATCTCCGACCCGCTTAAACATACAAACTTACCTTCAAGCTTCGGAGACTTCGGGTCCCGGGCCTGCGGGCGTGCGCCTGCATAAAGGCCCACGGATCCCAGGGGTTCGGGAGTGTCCCAGGGATCACGTGGGTCAGGTCCTCCAATCAGAAAGGAGGATTCCATTGCCGTCATTTCCGAACAGAATCCCCTAATGACATACAATGGAATCCCCCAAATAATTAAACAGTTTACACCATTCTAATAAAAATAAATGTTCTCATTTTCAATTCCTTTTCAATGCGTCAAATACAATAAAAACATTAAATTTTTTGAAAAATAATTTCAAAGATTTAAATCCGGGCCAAAATATGCATAAAGTAATTTTAAATGCGCATCATTTTTTAAATTCCATTTTTAATTTAAGATTTATATTACCCCTTACACTGGTGAAGGCAGGGCCGCAGCCTGCTTTTACCAGTCGTAAGGGTTTCGTGGGTGTAGTGTATGTGCCTTTAAGAGCCCCAGGTGTGCTGTAATGCCGGTAATTGCCACTCGGGCTATATAAGCCTGTATATTGTGTATATCCGTTGGAACCCCCCCCAGACTTTGCTTAGTAAACACCTATGAACCAACTCCTGTCTTCAGTGTCTTTATCAACACACGGACACTACAGTGGGCAATTGCTGGGCAGTAGTTTGGCAAATAGCCCAAACACTGCGCCAGCGAAAGTGAATTTACTTTCGGTGCAGAGGAGATGTCGAGGCGAAGCTTGACAGATCGCAAGTTCCAGGTTTTCGCGCATACCTGAAACATGCGGGGCCTTTTCCAAGGCTTACGACGGTGTACGCCATTGAGGCCACTGCAAAATCCGGCCCATTATTTATCATTAATAGATACCCGAGAGGAATTGTAAGCTGTTTCCTTCAGTTAAAGAACGTACAGAACTCTGAATGTTATAGTTGCTCAGAACCTTGTGATTGAACCATAGCCTTTAACTCCTTTCCAAATATTTGTTATTTTAAATAGAACACATTTTTCTGCAGTTTCTTGTTCGGCTGTGTATCTTCCACTGTTGCCACACAGAGGTTTGCCATTCGGGCTCATATCTTGGATCAACTCACTTTGTATTATGTTTGGCAAGACGATCAAGCCTGTAAAATAAACAGTGTAAGTCAGAGGTGCGTTGACGTTTTGGCTGAATGTGTATAGGATCATGTCACCAATAGCGTAATAACGAAGGGATGTCACCCACGCACTGAGCCGCTATAGGTTTCTGTATTGCATTGCATGTTAAGTATTGGGGTTTAATCACAGTTATGTGAAAGAAAGGAAGACTTGCATTTATACAGCACATTTCACAAACTCAAGCTGTTCCAAAGCGCTTTACAGGTACACTTGTCGCTGTTGTAATGTAGGAAACACGGCAACCAATTTGCGCACAGCAAGCTCCCACAAAATAGCAATGTGATAATGACCAGATAATCTGTTTTTAGTGATGTTGATTGAGGGATAAATATTGGCCAGGACACCGGGGATATCTCCCTGCTCTTCTTCAAAATAGTGCCGTGGGATCTTTTACGTCCACCCGGGAGAGCAGACGGGACCTCGGTTTAACGTCTCATTCGAAAAACGGCACCTCCGACGGTGCAGCGCTCCCTCAGCACCGCACTGGAGCGTCGGCCTAGATTTTGTGCTCGAGTCTCTAGAGTGGGGTTTGGACCCACAACCTTCTGACTCCGAGGCAAAGTGTTACCAGCTGAGCCACAGCTGACGTGTGATTTTTCTACCGTGGGTGATCTATATGTAAACAGATTGCCTCAGAGAGGAAAAAAAATTGCAAGACAGAAACTTCATGGGGCCGATTTGGGGCTTGGACTGTGGCGAAGATGAAGTTCGCTGTGATTGTCACCGTGAGGTTCTGGAAATGAGATGTGACATGGATCATAACTTTGAAACTATTCATAAACATTCTGAAAACTACCAAACCAAGCTTCCAAACCAGCTGCTACCCTCGCTAATTTCAGCAGGCCCGTGGAGTTTAGTGTCTGTGTTATGTATGTTGCGAGACGAGCAGCCTCCTTTCAGAGCTTGGAGCTGCCGTACTTCAAGTGAGTCATTGAAAAACAGATAATTAAGTGCGACTGTCTTAACCACATCCATTTTTGTTATGCTCATTTTAAGTGTTAATGCTCTTCCAATTATTGGCTAAGGGAAGAAATTGTGTAACCCTCTCCCACCCATTGACTTTTGAGAAGGGCTGCAGTACTGTGGCTCTGAGTGTCCAGGGATCTCCGTCTCGCACCACATCACTTCACTGCAAACATCAAGTAAATCAAAGTGTCTAATTTTTAAATAACTCCATCACTCAGCTCTTTGTTATTAATAAATATTTTATTACAAATTGTAGTTGATTTATTATTTAGAAGGTATTTGATCCCAAAAAGCACTGTCAGCATTCCCCCCGCCCCCCCCTCCCACCAGCTTTCCAGGGTAAAATGGAGGAATGGTTAAGTGCCGAAGGAATGTGGTGTAGATTGGCAGTCCATGCACTGTCTGTGTGGTCTGTTTTAACCGTGTATGCATTTTAATGCCTGTGTCTGAGGACAATAACAGGAAAATTGCGGTGTTTAAAATGCTGGCAGTGTTCTGAGACTTAAATTAAAAGCATGCTGTACCTCTGGGAGACTGAGGGGGGAGGAGAGAAAGATGAGGCAAACTTAATTGTATAGTCTTTTCTGGTGTCTGGCTACAGATCACACACGAATTACAAATGTGTATGTATAATATATATTGTGTGTGTGTGTAAATGTGTGCGTGTGTAAATGAGCGTATGTGTAAATGAGTGTGAGTATGTGTAAGTGAGTGTATGTGTGTGTGTGTGTGTGTGTAAATGTGTGTGTGTGTATGCATATATATCTCCCTCTCTCTCCCCCTCTCTCATTCCCTGGTTTGTACTAACTGAAGGAACCGATAAATGTTATACTCCAGCTGAAAAGTGGGACTGCAGTGCGATTCATTTGTTTACACTGCACACACAATTTATATTTGTAGAGGACTGGTCTTTTTAAGCACACGATTCAATGTGTTGAGTCTTGCTGTTCTACAGAAAGGGCTGAAACAATGACCTACAGTAACAGAAAACTGGCTGTTCCCGTCTGTATCATATATACTTTTTTTTACAGAATTCTCCTTCGTAACACAGCACTTAGAGACTTAGAGCCAGATGGCTTCAAGCTTAATGAGCATCTTTTTGTGCCAGTTTTGAGAACAAATGGTACTGGGGCTGAAGGTAATGAAACCTTTATTTTTTACAATATCTTTGTTAATGGGCCGAGTTCATTATTATTGCAGTGTGGTGATGTGTCTGTAAAGAGGGTTTGGTCATTTAAAGATTGTTATTTTAGAGTGTGAGGGGGGGAAAAGTGAAAAGGGAAAAAAAAACAGGCACTACAGTATGTAGATGAATAATGAATTTTATTCTACATTTGGTGAGTGAGTCAATGCAGGAAATTGATCTCAGATGTCACACTGATGTGCTTCAAATTAATGTTTTTCGTCCCAAGTTTTTTTTTAAGCCAAGCTCTGTGTGTTTTTTCTCCTTAATTTCCCTTTGTTTCTCCCTCGAGGGGTCTCTCTGTGTATAGCCCCCTTCATCCAGGAGATTTTCACCAACACACTTGCCAATTAATCCTCGAGCTGTTTTTTTTTTTAATTGCTCCCCTGCAATATAATTTTTTTTAAATCCACTCGCCTTTTTTTTTTGCTCTGTGGGATTCTATGCTATTCGTAAAGGAGATAATAGTCCAGGGGAAGGTGTCATTCTGCTGCGGTGGAGGATGGAGTGCATTAGCGATCGGTTGTACACCAGCAGCGCACCCATGCTAGAGCAGACCAAATGTTGCAGGGCAGGGGGCTTTACCTCGCACAACAAATGGATCGGGAGGAGGTAATAGCAACCGGAGCAAGCTCGACAGCAAAAAGAAGGCTCTTGCATTCTGTGAAAAAAATGTCTGCAACGTGCAGTGACCAGACTTGCATAACAGGAGCCAGCCACAGTACACCAGCGGACAAAGAGAGATTACATAAAAACCTGCAATAAAAAATGGATAAAACAGGGGAGGAGGGGGGAGAGAAAAAAGCAAAATATTGGGTGCAAAAAATTCCCCAGCTCCCAGCTCTCAAAATCGCGCATGTGTGTCCTTCCTGCCAGATTATTTTCCCAGCAGGTTTTTAAATGTAATCAACTGAGAAAAGGTTAGTAACACTTGCTTTATTTAGTAGGTTTTCCACACCTGTAGTTTTTCTACCTAATTGCATAATGTATATATGTGTGTGTGTGTGTGTGTGTGTGTGTGTGTGTGTAATACGTTGCGCCTGGAATATTTTGTTTAAAAGCTTAAATGTTGCTGAGTTTTTAAATAAGTCCTTGTCTCAAGTTGAGGTTTTGATTTTTGGGTCGAGAGCAGCCTGGAAGTTGGAATCCTCTCCTCCACCCAGACACTTTTGAAGATGTTGACTAATCTGTTTATGAAAGTACCTGCAATTAACCCTTTGCCTGCCAAATTTCCTTTTGCAGTTTTCCAAAGGCACAGTTTTTGCCATCCTACACATTGTGGGCTGCATGATGCTGTGCAGTTATTGCAAGGTGGAAGCCCAGAGCACCTGTTTGTTGGCCATATTCAGTAAAAATAATCTAATGCTTTGGAGGAAGGATGGGTTGATGTATAGGGGGGTGGGGGTGGGGGGAGGTGTCTTTCGTCTTGGTGTCTGCTGCAGAATTGCCCAAAAGCATCAATGTTGTGCCTTTAGGAATATGGGAAGCATTTATCAATTGTAATAAATGTCTCAATCTGATTACACACGAGGAGCCACCTTAGGGGTTTACGACAAATTTTCTTTGCCGAAGAAGCATTTGATGTTCGAGCAGGTGTACAGCGAAATGTTTTTCACGTTGAAGTCATCTTAAAAGAAAGATAACTCGCAGATCATTTGAAGCTAAGCTCCTAAACCTTTTTGTGCTTTAAAAAAAAAAAAATATTAATGTGGCAGAGCTTCAACGGTGCCAGGGCTGAGCACCGAGTGCCCGATGGCAGAAAGAAAGATACCCCTCTCTCTCAATCATCAGGTATTGTCCAGAGGTGTCGGCAGCATTGCTTAATGTTCTAGCATTGTTCAGGCAAAACAACACAAGTTTAACCCTCCTCTCCTCCCCTCCCCTCCTCCAGGTGATATCCTCTTTCAATTTCCATGTTTTTTTCCCCCATAATTTGGGTATCTCGGGAGATTTTGTGAAGGAGCTTTGGGAGTATTATGGCAGTTTTTGTCACGGTGATGCTGTTTTGAGGGGGATTATGGCCATAGCTCCTCGAAGCTACACTTAAAAACTGCCAGGATTCAGCCATTTGGTGATGCTTAAGACTTCAGCTGCTTCATCCATCTTTAGACTTCATTTGACTTGAGTTTCTTGGCTGTGTTTTAAAAAAAAAATGTTTGCGACTTGAAATATTCCAACTGTTAAAATAAATAAGATTACAATGCTTTGTGCCAAGGTTGCAGTCTGGAAAGGTTCAAATAACCATGGCAACCGTCATTTCAGTACCTGTCTTTGCACAGCTTGTCCTTTGAAGTTTGAGGAAATATTTCAACGTATTGGTTGAAACAGGCCTGCTGAGAATTAAATATCTTAAAGCCTTGCTGCTCTCTGTTTGTATCGTGCCCGCACTCTTTTTGGAGTTGTATTAATGCCTGTAGAATGACATATCTGTCAGCGCTACTATTTCATGTTTCCAGTGGAGCCACCCCACAAGTCTGTGATATGATTATTGTTCCTCAATGTAACTCCGCAGATCACGTTACCAGGCCCTGATTTGGCCCCTTCCTTGCAAGGCCTGGCCTTGCTCTCGGGCCTCTTTGACCTCTTCCAACCTAGCTCAACTCATTGACTACATACCTTGGATTGAAATCTTAAAAGCTATCAGTAAAAGACAAGTAATGGACTCTGCTTTGCCTGCCTTACAGTTTAAGAGCAAGATATAATTTTTTTTTAGAATTATCCTGAATCTGCGAGACGTTTATAAGGATAAATAGTGAAAATCCACAGTTCCTCAATTAAAGTATTATACTATTCATGTCCCAGAGAATAAAAAGCAGCCATAAAGACCAGCGTTATCATCCTTTAAGCTTAACTCCACGAGATTAAATCCTGTGACAGAAATCACCTGCAGCACTGATAGTTTGTGAAAATAATACAGATACGTCTAAAAATATCAAGCAGCTGTGAAGTTCCTGAAGGGGATTGACAGGGTAGATGCTGAGAGGTTGTTTCCCCTGGCTGGAGTGTCTAGAACTAGGGGGCACAGTCTCAGGATAAGAGGTCGGCCATTTAGGACTGAGAAGAGGAGGAATTGTTTCACTCAGAGGGTTGTGAATCTTTGGAATTCTCTGCCCCAGAGGACTCTGGATGCTGAATCGTTGAGCATATTCAAGGCTGAGATCGATAGATTTTTGGACTCTAGGGGAATCGAGGGATATGGAGATCGGGCGGGAAAGTGGAGTTGAGGTCTAAGATCAGCCATGATCTTATTGAATGGCGGAGCAGGCTCGAATGGCCGACTCCTGCTCCTATTTCTTATGTTCTGTTCACCTCCAGCCTATCGTTGATTCACGATAGCTGTACTATTCAAAATTGAATTGTTAACTGATGCGAATAAACACTAATTAAACTACTAGAGATGTTGAACTGTTTAAGATGTGATATTTAGGTAAAGGGTCCTTTTAAAAGTTTCATGTGCAAATTATATTAATTGTCACCCATGTCCTCTTCATACCCTTCAGGTGGTTCTTGTGTGTTTAGCAGATTTACAGCTTGCCTGTTAGTAATTCCTTAACTCAGAGAGCTGCAAGGCTTTTTCTACTTCTGGTACTGTGGCTTGGAGCTCAGAGATGAGCCGATGTACTGTAATAATGCATCATTTGGTCATCCTATCTGAGGGCCGAATCTCATCAAAAAAATGATGGCGCTTCTCAAATGTCCAGGATCATTTGTTGTCCTGCTGTAGGTACTTCTATAAGTCCTGCACCTTGGTTGTGCTGTGACCAATACATTACCAGGCTGCTCAGAATATACTAGTACGATAGCAAAATACTGCGGATGCTGGAAATCCAAAATAACAACAGAAAATGCTGGAAAAACTCAGCAGGCCAGGCAACGTTCGTGGAGAGAACGTCTTGACAAAGAGTTTGACTCGAAATGTTGACTCTATTTTCTCTCCACGGATGTTGCCTGGCCTGCTGAGTTTTTCCAGCATTTTCTGTTGTTGCTCCGAATAACTGTGTTGTCATTGGAGGAGGTCATCATGCTGCAAGGCTTGAAGTTCCTTTAAAAAGAGCAGCAGTGAGCATTGGGTGATTGGTACATAAGGAAGCAGTAAGATCTGGGTGTTATGACCAAACACCGCGGCTTTGTCTCCTTGTTTGCACACACTTTGAAGTTTTTATCTTACGCAGCCACTCTGCAGTGAACGTTCTTGACCAATGCCCGTATGTGAAGACATTACCCTATTAAAGTGACCACAAGATTAGAGGGGATGTTTAGGGAAAGATGACATGAGGTGGAGTAAGAAAAGCAGTTGAGGTTTAAAAAAAGATGTTGTCGTTAAACTGGTGAGTTCAGAGATGTTTATTCAATGTGTAAATGATCAGGAATAGTAATTGATGGACTTTTCCAGATGTGCCAGTAGATGGAGAATTGGACCTAATTTTGTAGTTACTGTGGTATAAATTATGTAAAATTATTTCCAGGCGCAATCTCAGCTGAAGATTGCAGGGGTTGGGTCGGCAGGGTGGGGTGAGGTGAGGGGGGGTTTGCAGTTCCTTATTTTCTACCGGTTCGAATCTGCTTGAAACTGTAAAATAATAAAGGGACTTGTGGACAGGTGATGATGCCCACCTTTTATTTGCTTAATAGAATAGTCTATTATGAAGTTCAGGAACAGGGATTTGCAAGTTGTGTGATTGCTTGTGTTGTTGAGATTGAAGGATGATGGTGTTGGATGTTGGGGCTGCTTTGCGGGCTTTTCTGTAGAGTTTATTTCCTGGGACATCAATAATGGATTCTAGTTTAACTCAACGAAGTGAATTTATTCCACTTTCCCCGGTGGTTACCTGTGGACAGCCTGTGCGTTCATGCACTGTGGCCATAATTGGTCACTTGGATCTTTTAAGAATGTATGCTGTCCCACTTTTGTAGGTTCTTAGCGTGGAGAACTTCACTACTTGTCAGTCACTGAGACAGTAAAATTACACAATCTTCCAATGTAAAGACATTGCCTTTTATTTAGATGCAATTTGCCCAAAGAGCAATGCAATCGGATAACATTTATTTAGCGTTTGACTTGTGTAGCCTCCTGAGATTTTAAACTTCTACATACTAAAACTGTCTCCCCTACATGTTTTTTTTCTTCATTCCTTAGGAGTGTACTGAATAAGAGGAGCAATGTCACAGTTAAAGGTAAGTGTCTCTTCACTCTTTTTATGCAAGTCTTGAAACAATGCTAATTTTCCTGATTTAGTTGTCCAGTGCCACATTGGAGTTTTCTTAACATTAGAAAATAAATTGAAGCTCTTTGTAATAGTTATTTATTTAGATCTGCCAATTGATTTTGAATTGTAATTTGAAGCTCTCTACAGAATTGATAAAAAATGGCAAATTATGATACAAAAAAACGATTGAAATTGTCGGTTTATATCACACAAAATCTCCTGGCACCTGGGAGTATCTGTAAAATAAATTCTACGTCGACATCAGGCAAAGGTGTTCATCGGCCAATTTCTAAGGATTTTAATCCAGGAACATTCTCAAGACACCCTTGCTGTTTAAATTGTTTTCTTTTAACCTGACACAATTATTAAAATTGTGCTTAGTCTGATTGAGTGAACCTATTTTAACACTGCTTTCATTTATCGTGTGCTCAGCTTCTGCCATATTAGTGGTGAAATCGGACAAGAAATGTTTCTGACAAAGACAACAGCCCAACGTAGGAGGCTGTATTTGGCAAAATATTGGGTTGGATACCAAAATACAGATCGAGTGTTCATAGTGTGCCAAATACAGTCCTTTCATTCAGCCATAAGAGTCATCACTATTAATGGTTCATTCAAGAAGTTTTCAAACAATTACACTTGGAGTGTTTCTATTAAAAAACACTGACATTTCCAGTCAGGAAGGAGGGACTTAGTGTATTCTCTTCCCTCTAAAAGCAAATTAATAAATAACTGAAATGTGAGCTTCAAACAATTAAAAAGAATAAATCTCTTGATTGTCAGCTCTTTATTCTGACAGTAATATTGCAACTGGGTTGGGATAGCTGGTGATTATAGGCTTTAATCAGTCAGAGAACCTTTTAATTGCAGAATGAAAAATGCCCTTGTGGCCAAAATTGATGACTTGTGCAAAAGACTCGGGGCGCAAGATTGATACAGTGTGCATCATACATGCTCAGTCACATTCGCAGGCTATTAGTAAAAATAAAATTAAGTAAAATCACATTGAAATTAATTTGGTGTCCCTTACATGGGCAGCAGCCAGGCACGGTAGCCTTATTCATCTCTCGGGCCTCGCTTCGTGCCTGCCGTCAGATCAGCCTTGAATGACTGCTTCAAGACAAGGCACTATGAGCATCGCTGTGTGATGAGCACTCGGTCCTACCCAGGCCGCTCAGCACCTCTGCCTGACCTTGGTCCTTATCCAAACTTTCTGCCTGATGGTAGCCCTCCTGCTGCTCCTCCTTGTTCCCAGCCCATGTCTCTCTTCTGCCCTCCCTGTCCTGTCTGCAGAACGGGACTGTAGTTCTGTTCTTTTCCTCGTGTTTCCCTGGCGTAATAGCAGCTCTGCAGTCAGGAATGGGGAAGGAGGAGACGAGAGTTCCTGATTAAGGTTGGACCGAAAGCTATGCAGAGAGGTGGTTTGCCATGAAATGATTTGCATTTTATCTGAAACAAGGAATTAAAAACGTGTTTTGTTTCTTTAAAAAGAAAGTCGCGTTTCAAAAACGATCACACCATCAGCAGCAATGGCCCAATCTGCGCATGTTGATTTATCTCTGCAACAGCTCATTCCAGTTACCTCATTTTAATTTTGATTCCAAACATCCCACACAGTAAACCAGTCGATCCAGATTATTGAGGGAATATATTACCATTGGGCAACCGTTCGTCCCCTGCTCACCTTCAAAGTCTATGCTTGTGGCATGTCTCCTGTAGTTTGTTCAGCATATGATTCTAAGTCACGGTATAACTCGTGTGGCAGGTATAAGCAAATGCAACAGAGTACAAAGTGTCTTCACTCTCTTTGACATTACGTATCAACACTTTACATTATGAAGGCCCCCTCCCCCCCATTATATAAACAACATTTAGTCTCCCTTTATTAGGTATTGACACCCCAGTAGCTTAGTATATAAATAGACTGAACGATGGTGATGGGCTAAAGAGGGGGGGGAACACCCAGCCAGAGGTTCTCATTTCCTCTTGCCGTCCACCGACTTCTACTGAAAAGTGTGTGTGATTGGGCACAGAGTTTCTCTCGGTCTCTCTGACCGATCTTACGCACTCCTGGCTGAGTACAGGGGTCGGTTGGGCCTGGCTGTGGTGCCCACCCATGTTTGAATGCCTGCCAGTATTTGCTGCCTAAAACCCGCAGATGGAAAGTGGTCCCTTGCGACGCGTGCCCTCGGAACTGTACCCCGGCACGAGCCTCAGCCGTCAGGAGAGGAAAGGAGAATATTGAGATGCGGGAAGGAAAATGTCCTGTTAATTCCTAAATATTTTTCATTCATAAATCGTTTTATGTATTTATTGGATCAGCTGTAGTTAGTCTCACTTAAATGATCAAGAAACTGAAAATAAAAGAACAAATGTTCTAGCATTTAATCTTCACCAGCTATAAACACTACATTCAATAGAATTCAATACAAGTATAACAGGTTACACATTATTTGTTCAGTTTGAGTTTTGCCTTTAATGCAGAATGTTTAATTTACAAAAATACATCAAATAATACTGGAAATAAACTGGGACAATGTCTTCAAAAGCACTTACATTTAAAGTAAATTTTAAAAAATATGTATTTTACCTTGAGCAACCCCTCGTGCAGGACGATGCAACATTCTAAACTTATCAATGAATGTGTCCTGTATTATCCTAATTTACAGGATGCGATATTTAACTACATTTTGGCCAGGGTCTCTCTCTTTGAGATGGCAGTAGATTCGTTTTGTGGCAAGATGGGTATTCTTGTTTGATCACCACAATAATCCCTTTCTTCTCTGACCCTCCATTCATTATTAGCTACACCAGTGGGAGAATGAAGTGGGGACAGTCTGCTGTGCTTCAGTTTGAACATTGGTGTCTCACAGGCCTCTGCCTGCCAACATGAATAATACCACTTTGGCGTTGCTGGTGACGACACACTCTACATAGGTTCCCATCCCAACTACTATGGTTTTTACCTACAGTGTGTTTCCTCTTGAGCCTCCTTGGTTATTGTTGTTTCTTCTCACGATTTGAGGAATGTTGACAAGTCTGTATTTATTGCCCACCTCTAGTTGCTTGGAGAAGATGGTGCTGTGCTGCCTTTTTGAGCTGCTGGTCGCCATTGTTTTTACAATGCTGTGGCTGCTAAGCTATTTCAGAGGCACCGACATGGATTTTGGACTTGAGTTGCATGAAGGCCAGACCTGTGCCGTACTGTGCATTGCCCCTGGTAAAGAGGGCAAAAAAAGGCCACCTGCCAATGATCCACCAATGCCAGTCTGAAAGTGGCCACTAGAAGGCACACAGCAATTCCATGGGATGACTCTCCCTTTGGAGAAGGGGCAAGTGCCCGGCCTCCACTGGGCACCTCCTTGTATCACCATGGCAGAGAATGGGAGCTTGACGTGGAGGAGCATGAACACAAACATATATCTTTCCACACTGCCTCTGGGAGGTAACAGATTATTTTTTAGTGCTAAGGTACTTTAATTTATTTTGTACTAAATTATGATTTCCCTCATTACAAGTTGTAGCTTTATAAAGCACAATTAAATATGGTTTTGAATTACTCGGATCTAAATATTCTAGGTGTAAGAACCATTGTTCATAATTTAATATTTAATTGTAATAAATGTAAAACAATCTATATCTATTTGCTATAAGATATAAAGGCGATTTCAAAGAATAAGCTGGGTTGTCCTTCACTTCAGATCTCCTTCACATGTTGTTGGTCTGTTACCAAGTTATCTGTGCATTTGACTCTTTAGTTTATGCTTTAAAGCGCAAAAACCTTGCTCCTGTAAAGGGCATGTGACTCTCCCCCGTCTGTGTATAACCGAAGCTCTCCCTCCCACATGGCAGCTGTCCCTCATTCTGCCAGTGTAATTCACGCTTCATCTAAAGCCATCCTTTGTTCCTTAACCTGTCCCATTACCATCTCCTCTTCCCTTGAATATCTCTTAATGTCTCTTAATCTCTCCTGCTTTCTATCCTATCATTGACCTTCCCTGTTGTACTTTCATCCCCTCCCCCTTTTCCCAGCCCCTAAACTTGCTTTCCATTTCCTGCTTTTTTTCCAGTTCTGACGAAAGGTCTTCGACCTGAAACGCTGACTCTGTTTCTCTCTCCACGGATGCTGCCCTGACCTGCTGAGTTTTTCCAGCATTTTCTGTTGTTATTTCTTCCTAAACCATCTCAGTTTTACTTCTCCCATAATCATCTATGGCTATCTGCCTATTCTGCTGTTGTCCCATAATACCAGCAGTAAAGAAAGCTTGAAATTCTCATCATCTCGCTCGTTGGCTGTAAGCCTTGTGATGACGTGAGCTCGCCCACCATTTCTTAGAAGAGTTTCAGCTCTTCTTAACTAGGCCCCCTAATTGATGCATTTAATTATGACGGGTCCCTTTTTATTTCTTCTCTGTTGAGAGAGTTCAGAAAAGATATGAGCGAAACAGCACATTTGACTTGCACTGATACAGTTACCCCTTCTGTTGGTTAACCATGGAGTGGCAAAACGTGAAGTACTCTGGCCTTTTGGCCTGAAACGGGTTGTAAAAGATTGAGTTCGGGAAGTTGCAAAAGGAGCACAAATATAAAACTATCCAAGCTGCTGGATAATAAGGGCTTCAGACGCTAATTCTACATTGACTACAGTCGTCCTGATCCATGTGTAAATAGCAACATGACATTGGAAAATGTGAGTACTTATTCTTATTCGTTCGCGGGATGTGGGCGTCGCAGGCATGGCCAGCATTTATTGCCCATCCCTAATTAGAGTTATACAGCACAGAAAGAGGCCCCTCGGCCCATCATGTCCGCGCCGGCCATCAAGCCCTGTCTATTCTAATCCCATTTTCCAGCATTTGGTCCGTAGCCTTGAATGCTATGGCGTTTCAAGTGCTCATCTAAATGCTTCTTGAATGTTGTGAGGGCTCCTGCCTCTACCACCCTTTCAGGCAGTGAGTTCCAGATTCCAACCACCCTCTGGGTGAAAAAGTTTTTCCTCAAATCCCCTCTAAACCTCCAGCCCCTTACCTTGAAACTATGCCCCCTAGTTATTGACCCCTCTACTAAGGGGAAACGTTCCTTTCTATCGACCCTATCTATGCCCCTCATAATTTTGTACACTTCAATCAGGTCCCCCCTCAGCCTTCTCTGCTCTAAGGAAAACAACCCCAGCCTGTTCAGTCTCTCTTCATAGCTGAAGCGCTCCAGCCCAGGTAACATCCTGGTGAATCTCCTCTGCACCCTCTCCGAAGCAATCACATCCTTCCTATAGTGTGGTGACCAGAACTGCACACAGTATTCCAGCTGTGGCCTAACCAGCGTTTTGTACAGCTCCATCATAACCTCCCTGCTCTTACGTTCTGTGCCTCGGCTAATGAAGGCAAGTAGCCTTTTTAACCACCTTACCTACCTGTCCTGCTGCCTTCAGGGATCTATGTACACCAATTACCCTCGGTGAGCCACCTTATACAACGGAGTGGCTGGCTCGGCCATTTCAGAGGGCAGTTAAGAGTCAACCACATTGCTGAGAGTCTGGAGTCACATATAGGCCAGACCGGGTAAGGACAGCAGATTTCCTTCCCTAAAGGACCTTAATGAACCAGATGAGTTTTTACATGCATTACTGATACTAGCTTTCTATTCCAGATTTATTTAATTAACTGAATTTAAATTCCCCAGCTGCCGTGAGTGGGATTTGAACTCATGTCTCTGGATCATTAGTCCAGGCCTCTGGATTACTGGTCCAGTACCCTAACCACTCTGCTACTGTACTGTACTTGTACTTGTACTTGTACTCGTACTCGGAGAAATGGTCCTAAAGTTATGCGAACAATGCAGAACAGATGTCCGTATCCCTCTCCTTCCTGGCTTTACATTACCTAGCAAGGGCACTCCAGTGTCCTTCCGCGAACGTGAGAGAACAAACTGAAATAGCTAACTTGTGGTGCTGCTTGTCACTAGACATTAGTAGATGAAGTCTGATCCCAAATGATGAGTTCATGTTTTACAGTGAACAACCTTCATGTTGTTTTACCAAAAAGCAAAAGAAATCTTCAGATTCTGGAAATCCGAAACAAAAACAGAAAATGGTGGAAAGACTCAGCAAGTCAGTCGGCGTCTGTGGCACTGAGCAGATGCAGTGCAGACCCTTCTTCTGAACTATAACTTCGTGTTGATTTCCTTGCTTCTCTACACAACCCCAACTAGTTACGTAAGATATGAGCAAAGCAGTCAGCGGCTCTGGCCAACTATCCGAATCACACCAGAGATCTCCAGAGCTTAGCTTGAGATTGGGCCTAAAACTACAGGGTCAGTTGTTGCTAGCATTCAAAATATCGGAATGATCTATTAACGTTATTGGTATTCTTGCACTATTGTGGCACAAGTTCCACGCCGAAACTTCTGCCTTCTTTGGTAGAACTAAATACACATCAACTTCATGACCAAAAATTAGACAGCTGAGTGCTGGTGAAAAATTGAGATTTTCCTTCACAAAGTGACAATCTTCTGCATTCCCAATACAGAAATATCTATTCAGGTCAAATAAAAGCTAAGCCCATGATCAAACCACAATCCTTGGTCGGAGATAATGTGACATCACTGATACGGTAGTAAATAACTATGTTGCCCTCCTGGTTCTAAGTCCTTACAGTTTCATCCCAAGGAGGATATGCTCAGAGTCACTCAGACACTTTCTGCCCCCTCTCTGCCAGCCCTCCCCTCACATAGAAGACGTTATATAAAATGTAAAGCAGTCTGGGATCCTTGTCCTTATTCTTTGGAGAAATGGAAAAAAAAACAATGTGCTGCAGTTAGATTTTATGTAACCTTCTATTATTGACTTGCACAGTAGATTGTATAGAATACTCAAAGGAGGATTCTCAGCCCATTCCGACAATTGACAAAACTAGACATTCAAGGTCACAATGAATGCCTTGCATGCATCCTCAACATCATTATTAAGCCTGATCAGTCACCTGATTTTAACTCTTTAATCGAGAGACAATACTATGATGTGCTGCATTCATTTTACAAAGGTCAAGTTTGGAGTAGGATGTTGAGGATTCGGAGAAGCTAGAGCTACTGTTAAGAGCTGCGTGATGCCACGAGCACATCAGCTATATAAGCTGAAGAATAGGTGTTTGGGTAGATGGCTGTAGCTCTTGTTGTCTGTACTCAACCGGGACCTACTGTATGAGGAAGATTAACTATTTGGACTGCAACAAAAGAGTATAATTTATTAGTTCAAAGAATTTCCTCAGAACAGAAAGCCCATACTGAGGTACTCCATCCACAATAAAGCTAACAGAGTTGAAGGGTTCATAAGAACATAAGAGTATAAGAATTAGGAGCAGGAATAGGCCACACGGCCCCTCAAACCTGCTCCGCCATTCAATAACAACATGGCTGATCTTCACTCAACTCCACTTTCCCATCCGATCCCCATATCCCTTGATTTCCCTCGAGTCCAAAAATCTATTGATCTCAGTCTTGAATATACTCAATGACTGAGCCTCCACAGCCCTTTGGGGTGGAGAATTCCAAAGATTCACAACCCTCTGAGTGAAGAAATTCCTCCTCATCTCAGTCTTAACTGGCCAGACATAAGAACATAAGAAATAGGAGCAGGAGTAGGCCAATCAGCCCCTCGAGCCTGCTCCACCATTCAATAAGATCATGGCTGATCTGATCCTAACCGCCAATCTACTATCACAGAACCATCTCCTGAATCTAACAGAATTAGACACATGAAATAGGAGCAGGATCAGGCTACATGGCCCCTGGGCCCGCTCTGCTACCCACAGGGCCATGACCGATCCGAACCTAGACTCATGTCCAAATTCCTGCCCACTCCCCGTAACCCTTAATTCCCTTTACTTCTAGGAAACTGTCTCTTTCTGTTTTAAATTTATGTAATGATGTAGCTTCCACAGCTTTTTGGGGCAGCATATTCCATGGACCTACCACCCTCTGAGTGAAGTAGTTCCTCCTCATCTCAGTTTTGAAAGAGCAGCCCCTTATTCTAAGACTATGCCCCCTAGTTCTAGTTTCACCCATCATCGGGAACATCCTCCCCGCATCCACCCTTATCCTGAGACTATGCCCCCTAGTTCTAGAGTCTCCAGCCAGGGGGGAAACAGCCTCTCGGCATCTACCTTGTCAATCCCCCTCAGAATCTTATATGTTTCAATGAGATCACTTCTCATTATTCTACACTCCAGAGATTCTCTCTATTGCACAGTGTGGTTGGCCAACAGAAGTAAATCTCAGTCAATTGTAAAGTTTTGCCCTCCAGTATCTCCATGCAGTACGAAAAAGCCTCATAATTACACTATTTTGTGTGGTCTACCTTAACTTGGCAATCCTTCTGTAAGATAGGTAGTTGGCTGGCTCCTTGAAAGAATTTAGGGAAAATGGATGTATGTAGTCTTGGATATATAGGCTCTTGTAGATGAGAAAATGAATATGCTGGGGATTGATTGCCACAATGGGTTAGCACATCATCCTTACAATTCTAAAATCTGGGATTGGAGCCCAGCCCAAACTGTTATTGTGACAGTCTCTCTCTGACTGTAAGATTTAATATGTAACGAGTTTGGCCAGTCAGAACTAAGTTCGTACTGGGTACAGTCCACATAATGCTGCTGTGAACCTCAGATATAGTTTGAGGAGTTCCTGAAACTAGGTGTAATTTAAACTGAATGTTAAAAAAAATTGACCTCCCGCTTTTAATCCTCTTGCTATGTCCTCTAATGTTAGATAACATGTTAGAAATTGCAGAGTGAATGATGTAGATTAATGTCATGTAACTCCTAGTGGTTGTTTACAGCTCCCTGGGAGAAGGTCATCAGCCTGCTTTCTGACATAACCAGTGTCAGCTGGGGCTCAGTGGAAAGCTCTCTTGCCTCTGAATCATAGATACTTAGATACATAGAAGATAGGAGCAGGAGTAGGCCATTCGGCCCCTCGAGCCTGCTCCGCCATTCAATGAGATCATGGCTGATCATCCAAATTCAGTACCCTGTCCCTGCTTTCTCCCCATATCCCTTGACCCCTTTAGCCTTAATAAATATATCTAACTCCGTCTTGAATATATTTAATGAATTGGCCTCTACTGCCTTCTGTGGTAGAGAATTCCACAGGTTCACCACTCTCTGGGTGAAGAAATTCCTCCTCATCTCTCCTAAATGGCTTACCCCTTATCCTTAGACTGTGACCCCTGGTTCTGGACTCCCCCGCCATCGGGAACATCCTTCCTGCATCTAGTCTGTCCAGTCCTGTTAGAATTTTATAAGTTTCAATGAGATCCTCTCTCATCTAAACTCCAGCGAGTACAAGCCCAATCGACCCAATCTCTCCTCATACGTCATTCCTGCCATCCCAGGTATCAGGCTGGTGAATCTTCGCTGCACTCCCTCCATGGCAAGAACATCCTTCCTCAGGTTGTGGGTTCAAGTCCCACCCCAGAGACTTGAGCACAAAAAATCTGAGGGAGTGCTGCACTGTCGGAGGTGCCGCCTTTCGGCTGAGACGTTAAACCGAAGCCCCGTCTGCCCCCTTGGGTGGACGTAAAAGATCCCGTGGCAGGGGAGTTATCCCAGGCATCCTGGGGCCAATATTTATCCCTCAATCAACATCACTAAAACAGATAATCTGGTCATTATCACATTGCGGTTTGTGGGAGCTTGCTGTGCGCAAATTGGCTGCTGCATTTCCTACATTACAACAGTGACTATACTTTGAAAATACTTCATTGGTTGTAAAGCGCTTTGGGGCGTCCTGAGGTGGTGAAAGGCGCTATAGAAATGCAAGTCTTTTTTATTTAAAAATGGGGAGTGAAGCAATGGTTAGTTTAAGTGGCACCTAGTTTTAGATTTCCAACAGGAAACTCCTCAGATAATTTGAGGGTCACAGAAGATAAAGTATAGTACAAGTACAACCCATTTCTGGCAGTGGTGGCCTTTGAAGAGTAACAGTAAGGGCTTCACGAATATCCCGTTTTGAGCAATTTGGTACGGCATTTTGCAGTGAACCATCTTCGATCCCTTCAGGTGATTTGGTCTCCAGAGGATCCTGATTTAGATCTTTTTCTGTATTTGACATGCTTAAGAACCCAGTATGAAACAGAAGCTTTTAGAGCAATTATTTTTCAGCCTACACATGGTTATTCTCTTTGAAGGTGGAGGTACCGCCATTAGATATCTTTACCATGAGTTATGCCAGACTGTCCATATCACCCAGTTAGATCCATTCTATCCAATGCCTCACAGATGCTTCTCCTTTTTAGAAAAGGGTTTGAAGCCAGCCAGGAAACTATGGGTAAATCAAGATAATGTGATGTTGGAAATCTTAACTGCAGAAGGATTGCTGGGCTGGAATGCAGACGTGGGAATGTTGGCACACAGACCTACTGGAGTTAGGATCAGTGTAAGTAAAATAAAAGTATTTCTAACACCTGGGGAAAGGGAGCGTGTCCCCAAAGTGCAAGGATGTGTGGTAAATTTAAAATACACTCTTGTGATCAGGATTTTTTTTTTTGATCACCCGTTATGTGCCCCAACAAAACTGTTCCTTTGAGACAATCCCGCTTGTGTCATATTGAATCTGCGACATTTCAACTATCTCTTCCCTTTCTCAGTCCCCCTGCATGTCTGTTCACCTTATTTTCTTACTGACTGATATCAAAGTCTGCCTGCCCTTCAAGAAACTTTCTTCAGTTTCTGAGTCTCGGCTGCTTTTTCCTGATGGCTACTAAGAGAGAAATGAGACGGAAGAGACAGAAACTCGATAGGAAAGAAATGAAAATCAGGTTCCAAATGCACACTCGAGAGTGAAGGAATATAAAAAATTGAAGGTGGAAAAAAGCAAATAAATAATGAAAAAATAAACTTTTATTTTTTCTGGTGCATCATTTTCTCTCCTCCAGTTGTTGCCTTTGACAATTGACCCTCTTTCAAGAGAATGGGAAGTCTATTCCCTTTGTCTCTAAGTATGCTTAGATCAGGGAGTGTCTAAGATGAGAAGGCCTGGACATTTGGCACGGTGCAGATGTCAAGCAGAACACTCAGCCTGCCATATAGCTGGGAAGATAGTGGTCTGCTTGGTTTCTGCAACAGGAATGTGGCACACCCATTTGCACTGAAACTTCTGCCCAGGTCCCCAAGGAAATGGGGATATCTAATGCTGGATTTCTTGACGACAGGAGTAGAATAAAGCTAGCTGCACGGTTTCTGCTGCAGCTGCCAAGACCTCGGACTGAAAGCCCGGAGATGACGTTGGAAACTGCCTTCTACGTTTCACTTCCTCCTCTCAATCTTGGACCAGCTGTGAGCCTTTTCTGATAGAGCATGGTGTGACATTAGATCCTCCAACCTCCTTATTAGGACTCCTTTGGGATAACCAATTGTTTGTAAAGGAAACTTGAAGTGAAGGAAAAAGGCAGAATGCTTACCAAAGGCATTGTAATGTTTCTTTGAACAATAGTCTCCTTAATGTAGGTCCCACCTTTTTCCAATTTTACGACCCTTCGAAGTTTAAATCGGCATGAAACGTTTGTGTAAAAATATGACGTAAGGCCAAATTATACACTGTGTCAATGGAGAATGTTGGAGGCCTTTAATGAGAATATTAATTTACACTAAAATGAAAAAGTTGAAGACACATATCTTCCCTATTGGCAGAATCAAAAATAGACCCATCTATGAAATGGAGACAATCATTTGGAGAATCAGCATTGCTATGCCTGGGGTAGTCAACCTTCTGACAATATCATACTTTATTTTAAATTGTTCTACTAAATTAAAGTTTTCAAATGGAAGCTCTAATCACATCAAATTAACACCGGGGGTTATTTTGATATATTAACTAAAATATCATCATATTGGATCAAACATACTGCACTTTCTCCTAACACTAATAACTTAATTAATTCCAGGATTCAAACCTTAAATTAAGTAGAACAACAGAATGCTTTATTTTAAAATGTGCTCTTGGCTAACCTGACCAAATATTTTTTTTGTTTCTCCGATTACAAAGTGTTTATATGCCACTATAATCTGCAACATTTTATATTCTCTGCGGAGACCTGTTGAACATATATAAATAGCAAGATCATATGTAGGCAGTTTAAAATAAACCAGCATGTGTTTTTTTTATTTTTTTATTTTTTTAAATTTGTTTTAACTATAGGTGCTTCCATAAACTGTAGGAGTTCACAAACCAACACCTATTCCAATGCTGCTAACATTTTCATTCAAAGAGTAAACCATTTCAACTGTATTAAAGGAGAACATACACCTCACCAAATCACCAACCACAATAAAAAAAAATGTCCGCTTCTAAGGAACCTTCTAAGGGCTCTGAAGAAACAGAAGGTGTTGCTTTACTCAATGGGTCTCTAGATGTAAAAGATGGTCAGTATTCAAATGCATACACTTATAATGAACCAGACACTGTGGCTCAAGTGGATTCGGTTGGTATTTGTCAGACTAGGAATACAAAAAGCTGTTATAACGAGGAAAGTCTTAAGTCAGACATAAGATCAGACCAAGCCAGCATGGGTAAAGCTGAAAAAAATGAAGTTGCAGATGAAAAAATATCCACTGATACACTCCATAGAAGTTTTCCAAATGCTACATTGGGAACTGGGAAAAGAAACATAGGCAACATTGTGACATTGCTGAAAAACACATGTGGCAGTGGCAAACATAATTTGTACCCTGTGGTAACGTTAAGAGATATCATGAAAGACTTAAAGCTCTTGTCTGATGACATGCAAAGTAATGGCATCAAACTCAGTTGTGGTGCACTTAAAATTGACTCCAGCACCTTGCAAAGTAATGGAAGCAAAGTAGCAAACAATGAAAAGACAGGATTACAGTATCGTTTCTTTTCTTCAGTTGTGCTTGCTAGCAGTATTAGAAGCCCGGAGGAAAGCCTGCGTATGAGATCTAAATCGCAGATGGCAAGCAGAAGGCAAGCAATGGATAGAACGCAAAGAAAGGAGAGCGCAGACCATTGTGACCACAGGCGTGTTGAGTTTGAAAAGTTTGATCCAGCCAACACCGACTCTAAAATCGAAGCTCTGATCTCGTCTGCGGTATCGCCTGCCAATAGCTTCTTTGAAAACATGTCCTCATTGTACAGTGTGCCGGAACATAGGCACCACGTAAACTGTGAAAGCTCCAAAGCTGGTATTCTGAAACACAACAGCCAGAATGAAGAGGAGATAAAGGCTGGGCTGCTTTTAGCCGAGACAACGTGTAAAAAGTACGCCCTGAGAAAAAAGACAATGATCCAGTATAATCGAGAAAACAGCTTGGAACAAATTGAGTTTGAAAAATACTGCAAGAATATTTCTATTCCTTCAGCTTCAGCAGAAGGATGTCAAGATTATGGAGCGGTCTCTCGGTTGCCTCTTAAAAGGACACTTTTCAATAAGAATCCAAAATCTAAATGCAAAGGGAGTCGCAAGATGTTAGTTAAGATAACAAAAGTCAATATTCAGAAGTACCTGATGCATACAGAAAGAAAAGCAAAAATGTGCCAAAAGCTTTTAACGCAGAACAATTTGAGTGCAGGAGTCAAAATGCATTTCATTACTGTGCCAGAGGAGAACACGGCTGCAGTACCAGCGGTGAAGAAAGGTAGGAAAAACAAGATTGCGGTGCTGCCTACAGGTGATGTTCCTGTAGTCATTAAAAGGAAAAGAGGAAGGCCAAGAAAAGTGTTACCAGAAGGTAGCAGTGAAACTGCCAATCACGTGAAAAGAAAGCCAAGGCACCATAAACTTTCTCCACCGCAGCCTACGTATATTGCTGGATCCAATGACAGTACAACAGACTATGCAGATGTTTTGTCCAAATTGGCCTTTTTAACTAAACAGAGTCTGATCTTGGGTCGATGCTCGCCACCCAGGTGTTGGTCCCCTAGTGACCCTGGATCATTTCAGAGATCGGCTTCTGTGCATCAGGACATGTCTCAGTTTTATCGTACGTTAGCAGGCACTCGAAGGAGAGGTGGAAAAGCAGGTTGCTCACGAGGAAGGCACGTAGGACAATCTGCAGAATCGTCCTCTACTTTTAGCGATTTCTTTGAAGGTATTGGAAAGCGAAAACGGATATTCTTGGGTGAAACAAAATTGTATGCAAGAAAATGCAAATGGGGCACAGAAATGAAAGAGAAGCCAGTTCAAAGGAGGAAACCATACAAGCGGGCACTTCCATTTCCAGAACATGGCATTTTTCAGAACATGAATGCTGAAAATTCAGAATGGGCAAGACAAAATGAAAATTGTTGGACTGTGAGTCAAAGTTATCCTTCAAAGCAACCAATCAGAAATGGTTTGTATCCGTCTTACCCAGGTATGTCAACACAGTCATTTCCCAACACTATTTGGGAATCAAGTTCTGTGTCCAGGAATGGATACTTGATGGGTCGTCTTTCCTCCAGCCAAAGCAATGTTGCTCAACAGAGTCCCGGTTGCATTGCTGGTTATTTCCGTTCTCTACTTGATTCAGATGATTCTTCAGATTTGATGGATTTATCATTTTCACAGGCTGGGCAAGAATCATGTAATATAACTGGAAGTTTTGGAGTCAGTAATTCAACACAACCATCAAGACACTTGACACATTACCAAGAAGGTTTTGATAAAACCAGTTCTCCGAATTGTGTTGGCAGCCAGCAGCATGTAAATCCAACAGGACAGGCTTATCCACAAATGATCGCAGATAATTCTGATAGTGTTGATTATGGCTCCTCATATCATACTTCTGATACAGAAACTTTCCAAAGAATTGCTCCTCAGCCACCTCTCTCTAGACAGGCTGGACTTTCATGTCAACAGGCTCCAGATAACTACGGTCATTATAGTAATTACAGACCGAAAGCTCAAAGTTTCAACAATTCAGATGTATTGCAGCAACCTAGAGAGTTCTCTGGTCTCGACTTTCTAGGCAACAGAGATTGTACATTTGGCTATGACACCAGCAATAATGTTACTTCTTCTCAAGCCACCTCGACTGATGCATACAGTCAACATGCAATTGGTTCAAACCTACACTTTAATAAGGCTTCTTCATTTAATTCTTTTAGGCCAGACCGCAGCCCACTGACTTTACAAGCATCCTTAACTTCTGAAAGTCAATCAGATGCAGCTTGTTCTATGGACCACACATCTCAGAAATATTTTAATTCGTTGCAGTTATCAGCTGATACCTCCAGGATGGCATTTTCTAGAGGACTTCAGTTGAGCTGTAAATCCAGTTTTAATCTTTGTGATGGGAACATGGCATATTTTAATCACCATTACACCCCAGTGTTGGAATGCAACCTGAACGAATCAAAAGATATCTTGGATATTTCAAACTATACACCTCAGAAAGTAAAGCCAAGGCCATTCCCCGAGACTTTCACAGAATTGTCATCCCACTTCAGCACACCATTTGAAAATTCTGAAGGAAGTATTAATATTTGCAGTAATATAGCGAGCGAAGAAAAATCCAGTCTCTCCAGTCTAGAAAAATTAATGATGGACTGGGATGAAACAACGCCTGTTGAAAGAGCTGGACCAAAAGTTGGTTCCAAACGTCAGTGGAACCATCATGTACCTTTCCCCAGTGATTCAAAAGCTGTGTATGGAAGACGTAAACGAATTGATATGCCCAGCCCTTCTCCGTTGGTTTTTCCAGCATCTCCCCCATTTCCTTCTAGAAAGAATACAATACCAAGACAGACGAGGAATACCAGAAGTCCTTGTACTTCAAATAAAAAAGAACAATCTGTCCGCAAATCAAAACTATTACATAAAGCTCAAGGAACAAATCCTGTATTCTCCGAAAGCACAGACTGTGGTTTAGATTATGCCTATAGTGGAGATAGCAGTATGCCCCCAACTCTTTCAAATGCCCAAAACTTTCAAGTACAAAAAAGTGATCAGAAAGAGTATTGTAGCTTATATTCCTCAGGCTGTTCTACACCAATGCCTGATGAAAATTTCCCCCCAAGGTTTCCTGGTAATGATATGCAAGAGACTGTCTCTCTCTATTCAGACCTAAAGCAATCTGCCTTGGAAGCGGAACCCTTTCCAAGCCCTCAACAACAGCTCTCTGCCCAAGCACTGCAACATGCAAGCAACCAAGATCATGAAAGACTACTGTCCGATAACCAAGACATTTTTAGCTTGCATACCCCAGGATATGTAGACAATCTAGAGTCAAATGAAGGGAAAAAACATCCCGCTTTTTACGACACATTGGAAAACAGCACAGGAGCAGATGTTGCTCACAGCACTATAGCAGCCAACAGAGATTTGCCAGTGTCGCGGCTCCGGTTTGGAGCTGATCATTCAGTTGTATTGGAAACAAACACCAGATATTTGCAGAATTCTACTACTTACAGCTCATTCGATGAGAGCAAGAAAGAAGCTGAAATGTCCCTGTTTGGGATGCAGGGAAGAAACAATGTACCCAGTACTGGACCTCAAATAATCCCTCTAAACACAGTAGCACAAATCGACAAAGAGACACACAAGCTTGCTATCGGTTACAGCAGTTCTGCTTACGCTAGTGCTACAATAAGTACAGCCAATGCGTCGCCTGCATCAAGTGATTCTTCTATACACGTGGACAATAATTACACTGACAAACCAGGAAATCGTAGACAGGCAGCAATGGGCTTACTACTCGACCAAAATCAGGATGAGGTGTACACAGGAAATGCTTCACAATGACTTCTGATAACGTTACAAGAAAATCTGTGCAATTAGGTAAGAACATGTTATTCATTGATTTCCTAGCTTTAGCCAGTGCTGACTGACTTGTTTCTCAGTATGACGTATATTGTTTGTTCATAGGCTCCACGACCATTAACAAATATATTATGTATGATGTGATATATTATTGGTAGATATTGATGCAGATCATGTTTTGTGAACAACATTTGAAAAGCTGAAGAACTGTGTTTCTATATTGCAATTCAGGATAAAAAGCTTTTTCTTAAAAAAAAAAAAAAAAAAAAATCCTAATGTGTGTATAATGTTTTGATTATAATCTAATTTTTTTTTTACTCATGGGTGAGAGCAGCATACCTTTATGGTTCTGGATGAAAAAGTCTTTATATGATCAAGCACCCATCACGCACCCTCCCGCCAGAAAAAAAAACCAACCATCTTTTAGTTATTAAGTCTTCCATAACCATTATCGGCCACATTACTGTTGCTTCTATTAATGAGGGGAAAGGCTGTGCCTCATTTTTTCTATTCATGGGATGTTGGCGTCGCTGGCAAGGCCAGCATTTATTGCCCATCCCTAATTGCCCTTGAGAAGGTGGTGGTGAGCTGCCGCCGTGAACCGCTGCAGTCCCTGTGGTGTGTCAGAGAGGTTTGGTACAACTGAGTGGCTTGCTAGGCTATTTAAGGGCAGTTAAGAGTCACATGGAGGCCAGACCAGGTAAGGACGGCAGATTTCCTTCCCGAAAGATGTGTTTTTACAACAATCCGTAAGTTTCATGGTCACCATTACCGATACTAGCTTTTTATTCCGGATTTATTTAATTAACTGAATTTAAATTCCCCAGCTGCCGTGGTGGGATTTGAACTTGTGTCTCCCGATCATTAGTCTAGACCTCTGGTTACATTACTGTACTAGTAATCCATTCTGCTACCACTCCCTCCCCCCATTGATCTATGCCTTTGTGTATTAGTTATTCAGGTGAGTTTGACTTGATGTTCAATCCAAAATAACAACTTGTATTGCATTCTGGCTACAAAACCAGGGTCAGTTGCAGGAAACCCTTGCATACAATCAATCAGGACTATGATTTTTCATCTGAGTGTTGTCTACTATCTTAACTTTTAAAATGAATTACAAGGAAGATGCCAAGTTGGATCACAGCTCTACTCTTCCCACACTCATCCCCGCAAGAAGAAACTGCCCCTCCCCCTCAAAAAACAAATGTCAGGAAGGAAAGGAATTCCATTAAAATCCTCTTCCTCAGAGTCGAGAGTGTGAGATTGCGCTTTTGTGGCCCTGATTAAGTTTAATTTCACCTCCCAAGGTCTCCATTGATTTGAAAGACAACATTGGGTCAATGCCTAGTTTTTTGTAAGTCAACCGACCTGTGACCACCCCCCCCCCCCCCCCCCCCAAGGCCCTGAAGTTAACCATCTAGTCTAATCTCACCAAATCAAAATTCTACCCGATCCTGGCCACCTTTCAGGTGAAGGATTCGTTAATGAAAGAAATGTGCTGAATACACGGGGCGAGGGCGGGTGGAATCCCAGTTCAGGCGACTCATGTCATTGTCACTTTGGAGAAGTCAACAGCGCAGACAGTAAACATTAGCAAATGAACTAATTTTTGCAATTAGGTGTGAGGGTTTGGGCAAAGAGATTCCAAAGTCCTCTGTGTATTTTCAGTGCCATTCTAATGGAAGATGATCTGATGGTCAAACAATTCATCATATCATAGAATCATAGAAATTTACAGCACAGAAGGAGGCCATTCGGCCCATCTTGCCCGTGCCAGCCGACAAAGAGCTCTCCACCCTGATCCCACTTTCCAGCTCTTGATCCGTAGCCCTGTAGGGTACGGCACTCCAAGTGCGTATCCAAGTACTTTTTAAATGTGATGAGGGTTTCTGCCTCTACCACCCTTTCAGGCAGTGAGTTCCAGACCCCCACCACCCTCTGGGTGAAAGACTTTCTCCTCAAATCCCCTCTAATCCTTCTACCAATTACTTTAAATCTATGCCCCCTGGTTGTTGACCCTTCTACTAAGGGAAATAGGTCCTTCCTATCCACTCTATCTCGGCCCCTCATCATTCTATACACCTCAATTAGGTCTCCCCTCAGCCTCCTCTGTTCCAAGAAAAACAACCCCAGCCTATCCAACCTTTCCTCATAGCTAAAATTCCCCAGCCCAGGCAACATACTCGTAAATCTCCTCTGCACCCTCTTTAGTGCAATCACATCCTTCCTGTAATGCGGTGACCAGAACTGCACGCAGTACTCTAGCTGCGGCCTAACTAGTTTTTTTATACAGCTTAAACGTAACCTTCCTGCTCTTATATTCTATGCCTCGGCTAATAAAGGCAAGTATCCCGTATGCCGTCTTAACCGCCTTATCTACCTGTCCTGCTACCTTCAGGGATCTGTGGACATGCACTCCAAGGTCCCTCTGATCCTCTGCACTTCTCAGTGTCCTACCATTTAATGTGTATTCTCTTGCCTTGTTAGCCCTCCCCAAATGCATTACCTCACACTTCTCTGGATTGAATTCCATTTGCCACTGTTCTGCCCACCTGACCAGTCCATTGATATCTTCCTGTAGTCTACAGCTTTCTTCTTCATTATCAACCACACGGCCAATTTTTGTATCATCTGCAAACTTCTTAATCATACTTCCTACAGTCGAGTCCAAATCATTGATATAGACCGCAAAAAGCCAAGGACCCAGTACTGAGCCCTGCGGAACCACACTGGAAACCGCCTTCCAGTCACAAAAACACCCTTCGACCATTGCCCTTTGTTTCCTGCCTCTGAGCCAATTTTGGATCCAACTTGCCACATTGCCCTGGATCCCATGGGCTTTTACTTTCATGACCAGTCTGCCATGTGGGACCTTATCAAAAGCCTTGCTAAAATCCATATAGACTACATCAAACGCACTACCCTCACCGACCCTCCTTGTTACCTCCTCAAAAAATTCAATCAAGTTAGTCAGACACGACCTTCCCTTAACAAATCCATGCTGACTGTCAATTCAATTCAATTCAATTCAATTTTATTTGTCATACATGCAGCAGACGTGTGTACTGCACAATGAAATGTTGATTTTTACGAGTCCTCCCAACATTGGAATAAATATGGCATAACAATTATAAAAATACTAATAGAAATACAGTGTTAATAAATAAAACAACAGTAATAAATAATAAATTATTCGCTCATGAGTACCTGCTGGTACGAGACCGTATGCCCTGATTAATCCGTGTCTTTCTAAATGAAGATTTATCCTGTCCCTCAGAATTTTTTCTAATAATTTTCCCACCACTGAGGTTAGGCTGACTGGCCGGTAATTACTCGGTCTATCCTTTTCTCTCTTTTTAAACAAGGGTACCACGTTAGCAGTCCTCCAGTCCTCTGGCACCACACCTGTAGCCAGAGAGGATTGGAAAATGATGGTCAGAGCCTCTGCTATTTCCTCTCTTACTTCTGTTAACACCCTGGGATACATTTCATCCGGGCCTGGGGATTTATCCACTTTCAAAGATGCAAAGCCTCTTAATACTTCGTCTTTCACTGTTTATTTCATCTAACATTTCACACTCCTCCTCCCTGATTGCAATGTCTGCATCGCCCCTCTCTTTTGTGAAAACAGACGCAAAGTATTCATTAAGAACCATACCCATGTCTTCCGCCTCCACACACAGGTTACCTTTATGGTCCCTAATAGGCCGTACTCTTACATTATGAGCAAGAGGATAACTAAAGTATTTATAAATCATCTTTGGCTTTTCCTTGATTTTACTTGCCAATATTTTTTCATGCCTTCTCTTTGCTTTCCTAATTTCCTTTTTAATTTCACCCCTGCACTTTCTATACTCCTGTAGGGTTTCAGCAGTATTGAGTCCTTGGTATCTGTCATAAGCTTCCCTTTTTTTCTTTATCCTAATTGATAGACTTTAAACTGGTACAAAAGTAGCAAGGAATAGCCTGGAACTGATCCAGAACCAGAAAATAATTGAATCTGTGCCATGGGGGATACCAGATTGCTGAAGAAAACGCTTAGTTTTATTGCTGGAAAAGGTGAAGAATTTAAACCGAGTAAAATTTGAGACCAGGGTAGGGCTCGTTGTACTATTTCTGGAATAAAATGTAGGAATATAATGGGAGAAAGCACATGGTTCCAGCTGGGATAAACCATTCTAAAGGACATTGGCCATTGTTAATTCTCTCGCCCCACATCTCTTTTCCCCCCCTCCCCTCCCCCCGCAGCCCCCACTGCCCAGTCTGCTGGCTTTAGGCATGCAATGAGGAGGGTGATTCATTCAGCAGCTGAAGAATATTACACCAGTAGTATTACACTGGTGTTTCAGCCAGTGGCTCAGTAGGTCACACTCTCGCCTCTGAGTCAGAAGGTTGTGGGTTCCAGTCCCACCTCAGAAACTTGAGCGCAAAAATCCAGGCTGACACTCCACTGCAGTGCTGAGGGAGTGCTGCACTGCCGGAGGTGCCGTCTTTCGGATGAGACGTTAAACCGAGGCCCCGTCTGCTCCCTCAGGTGGACGTAAAAGATCCCACGGCCACTATTTCGAAGAGGAGCAGGGGAGTTATCCCCGGTGTCCTGGGGCCAATATTTATCCCTCAATCAACATCACTAAAAACAGATTATCTGATCATTGTCACATTGCTGTTTGTGGGAGCTTGCTGTGTGCAAACTGGCTGCTGTGTTTTTTACATTACAACAGTGACTACACTTCAAAAGTACTTCATTGGCTGTAAAGCGCTTTGTGATGTCCAGCAGATGTGAAAGGCACTATATAAATGCAAGTCTTTCTTTAAAAAAGTGAATAAATCTCCCATTTCAAGATGTGCACGAAAAATGACTTAAAAGTGACATTGATAGATTTTGTGTCAAATAGAACAAAAATAGACGTCCATTCTTTGGCACTGAACATTTGTGCTTTTTAAACTCCTTTTTTTGGAGGGTGGGAATCATAAATTTAGTGCTTTATTCTCTTTTCTGAATTGTGTGAACTTTCCTTTTTTTTAATGGCTCAAATCAAAATGACATAAGCATGATTTTTGCTGGGGATGACTTTGTGCTCGGCTAATTCGTTACGGCCACGAAAACGTACCAGCCAAGTGGAGCACACGTGTAATAACTTTGGTTTCACACTTCTCTGGCACTATAGCTGTCCGCTGTGGCTCAGCGGGTGGCGCGCTCTCTCTCGTCTCTGAGTCAGAAGGCCGGGTGGGGTTCAAGTCCCGCTCCAGAGACTTGAGCACAAAAGTCCAGGCTGACACTCCAGTTGCAGTGCTGAGGGAGCGCCGCACTGTCGGAGCTGAGGTAAGATGTTAAAACAAGGCCCCAGCCACTCGCCCAGGATGACGTAAAAAGCCCCATGGCACTATTCACAGCAGAGCAGAGGAACTCTGTAATAACAACAGAAAACGCTGGGAAAAACTCAGCAGGCCAGGGCAACATCCGTGGAGAGAGAAACAGTGTCAACGTTTCAGGTTGAAACCCTTCGTCAGAACTGAGGAAAAAAGCAGGAAATGAAACAGATTAAAAAGCAAGTTTGGGGGCTGGGAAATGGGGGAGGGGATGAAAGAACAAAAGGAAAGGTCTGTGAGAGGTGAGGAGACATTCAGAGATATTCAAGGTGAGACGAGATGGTAATAGGACAGGTAAAGAGACAAAGGATGGCTCTCGATGAAGTGTGAAATGCGCTGGCAGAGTGAGAGACAGCTGCCATGTGGGAGAGAGAAAAGGCAAAGGCACAAACCAAAAGTGTGGAACTTTGTGTCCTGCCAAAATTACTAAAACAGCTTATCTCATTGCTGCATTTCTCTACTTTACAACAGTTTCCTTCCTCAACTGGTATCAACGACACGTATTTGGTTTAGCAAACTGAAGTGTGCAAATCTTCTGAAAAACGATTCACTGACGTGGACCTCGAGGTCCTGAATAACCGCTTTTTCAAGAAAAGCAGAGAACCGTTTGAGCCATGCGGGGGCTGGGTTGGGCCGTGCGGGGGCTGGGTTGAGCCGTGCGGGGGCTGGGTTGAGCCGTGCGGGGGCTGGGTTGGGCCGTGCGGGGGCTGGGTTGGGCCGTGCGGGGGCAGGGTTGGGCCGTGCGGGGGCTGGGTTGGGCCGTGCGGGGGCTGGGTTGGGCCGTGCGGGGGCTGGGTTGGGCCGTGCGGGGGCTGGGTTGCCTCTCACCAATTTTTACGAGACGCAAACAGCATGGCACGACATCACCGACTGGGCCAACTCAAACCTGACCGCCGTGAAGATCTGGAGGAAAACCCAGGCAAAGTGTGATGACTTGTGGAGAGGAGCAGCAAAGTAAAACGAAGCTATAATGCACCCTAATACGGAGATAAAGAATACACTTGGCTATATTTGAATATGAAGGGGACCCTGAGTCCGAGACTTCCTCCCCCCGCCCCCCCAACCCCCCACTACTTTCCACCCAAGTTGGTGATTTTTATTTTTCAATAGCAGAAGCAACTCTGCCCTCTGACTGGACGAGCGCCACCTTCAAACTGCAGCAAATTCACAATTCCCGTGGGCCGGGGAGCGACCCCTCAGGCACTGCGATCGCACCCCACCTCCACACCAGAAATTTGATTTAATGTGAAACAGAGCATGTATGGGCAGCTGGGTGAGTACTTCATACGGCAAGTTCCCCCCCCCCCCCCACCACTGCCCCCACTCCCCTCCCCCTCACCACAGTTGCCATTTCTTCTCGATTTCAGTTTGCGCTTGCTCTAAAAGGAACAAGAAGTCTGTGGAAGTGCTTTATTTGCACTGTAGGCGGAATTCCCTCGGTGCCCAGCCCCCTCAATGCACGTTAACTACTGTACTTGCTTGTGCTGTGGCTGGCACAGAGTAAGTCCCAGTCCAAGGACATGTACGGCACTAAAACGATCAGTTCTGTCGTTCCCCTATCTTCAGTCCTTAGGTTTCATGCTCACATACGAAATGTCAGCCTCCCCGCCCCCATTGCTGTTTTGGCTGTTTTCCCAACATTATTATTTTGCCTTCATGGCAAAGATGTAGGTTCCATAAGCAGACAACAACAACAACTTGTATTTATATAGCGCCGTTAACGTAGAAAAACGTCCCAAGGCGCTTCACAGGAGCGTCATCAAACTAAATCTGACACCAAGCCACATAAGGATGACTTGGGGCAGATGACCAAAAGCCTGGTCAAAGAGCTAGGTTTTAAGGAGCATCTTAAAGAAGGAGAGAGGTGTAGCGAGGTGGAGAGTTTTAGGGTGGGAATTCCAGGGCTTAGGACCTCGGCAGCTGAAGGCACAGCCGCCAATGGTGGAACGATTAAAATCGGGGATGCACAAGAGGCTAGAATTTGAGGAGCGCAGGGATCTCAGAGGTTTGGAGGGCTGGAGGAGATTACATAGATAGGGAGGGGCGAGGCCGTGGAGGGATTTGAAAACAAGGATGAGTTGCTTATGATCTGAAACCTGTGCCTTTCTAGTTAGCGGCCCTTGTTTAAACTTAACCCCTAATTCTATATGTAGTTCACTGGAGGTGATGTTCTGCTGGCTTTCCTAAAAGATGATAAGATTAATGAGTACAAACAGAAACTATGGGCAGGATTTTCATTGGGCTGTGGAGGCAGGATTGGAGTGGTGTGGGGGGGTTAAAATCCCGAAATCGGGGGGGCACGAATCCATCCCGCCTCCATGCCAGTTTCAAAGGAGGCGGATACGCGACCTGTGCTGGGAGCCGCCTCCCCGAGGCGGGAAGGGGATTAGTGCCAATTAACTGCCTGTTAACAGGTAGTTAACAGGCAGTTTTTAGCCTAATCCCTATTTTCATTCCTGAAGTGTGGGATTCCCGACGGCTCCAAACCACGCCAAGTTAGAGGAGGTGGACCGTCGGGCTGAAGGGCTTGGAGGGGTCGAGATGTCCGGTGTTCAGGTGAGTGATGGGTGCATGAGTGCAGAGGTAAGTGTGTTTGGTGTGTGTAAAGTGTTTAAAGAAGTTCTACTAACCTTTACTTACCTTTACAGCCTTCCTTCCTTCGGGTCTCGGGAGTCCCTCATCTCACCGGCACAGAAAGCAGAATGGCCGCGAGCTGTCAAAAGTTGCAGCATTCAGCTTTCTGTTCTGGAGAGATCTCTAAATCAGCCTGAGAGGAAGGAATTAACTTGGAGTACAGATTGTCAGTGTTTGACAGCTTCAAAAGCTCTTGACAGATGAAATGTCAATCTGTGACATCACCTGTTGCCGGGTGGCCCTTAATTGGCCTGCTGAGCCAGCTGGGCGGGCTCAACAAGGTCAATCAGGGGAAAATCGCGTGGGTTGGCCACAACTCGATGGAGGCGGGACTACAACCCCGAAAGTTGTAGTCCCACCTTGCACACGCCTCCAGTATCAAAATCCAGCCCTGTGACCCAGAAATCCATCTCGGGCGGTATCGGATTGGCCGCCCGTTATATGCAATGCCTGATACTCGGTTTCATCGCAGTCGATAGAGCTGACCATCAGGCGCTGCGTATAACGGGCGGCCGATCCGATACGCCTGCACTGAACCACCGCCCGAGACGGATTTCTAGGCCTAAGTGTCAGATTTATGTACAAGTTAATTCAAAGACAGAAGCCAAATAATACAGCAAGATGCTGAATCAGGACAATAGATTAACGCGCTTTCAATAAATAGTTTTTACGTAAATGCGGTACTAAGCTGCAAGTCTTAAACGCCTGCTTCACAGCTCAGTGCTGCAACCGTGCTGGAGGCTCGGGCGAGAAAGTGGAAGGATGTGTTGGGAGAGGATACGGGGCAACTGCCCCTCACAATCAGATTGCCCCGCCCCCCCCCCCCCTCCAAACTCAGTGTCCTCTCTCCTCTGTGATTACAGGTTCCCACCTCTGTCATTGTCATCCTGCTCTGCTCTGCTCTGCACTGCTGGTGATTGGAGAATACGTGAGTGCATGAGATTGGGGCGGGTGGGGGGGGAGGTGAAGAATGGGAGGGCACCCTCTGTCTGGGTCCCCACTGTGTTATCAAATCTCAAGACGACCCCCAAACCCACCCTCCGTACTGTCTGACCCTGGACCCCTACTCCCCAAAGTTGCCACAGCCCGGGCCCGACTGACCACTGCTGAGACCTCCAAATGCATAGTTCTGCTATATCCTGCCACTCTCCATCATACCGCTGTACTTCCAAGTCACAGGAACCCCTCCGGTCAGTTAAACCACACATTAGTCCTGCCTAACTCCTGAACAACTGCCACGTTGCTGATAACACCCCCTGACGAGGATATCCCAACCCCAGGATCACCACCTCTGTGTTATTAAATCTTGGGACTCTACCAAATCCCAGTACCACTCCTTCAATACTATGGCACTCTCTCAGATGTTCAAAACTCCCATTCACCCCTCTGCTCTGAACTCCTGCCAGACTTCAGGCCCACCCGCCTTATTGCTGCCAGGCTCCAGAGCCACCCCTTGTGCTGCAAAGTCTCCGCATCGCAATCACAGACCTGCCAAACTGCAAAACACAGTCTTGAGTTAAGCATCTAGTCACAGGGGAAGGGGTAATCTTCAGTCGCAGTGGGGGGAGCGGCAGGGGGAGGGGGGCTGAGCAGAGAAGAGAGGTTGAGTTGCGTTGGGTGTTGGATTTGCTGAAAGGTTTTCCTTCTCCTCTCACCACTACTGGGACACCTGCCCCTCCTCCTGCAATTGGACTGGAGCCCTCAAACCCACTCTAAACCCGAAGACTCCTGTCCCCAGCGGCGATATAGAATCTTCGCTTACCTCGCTATTCACGCCTTCAGCATCAGCCTAACTCTCTCGTTCCTACTTGCATCTCATCTCACAGTCTCACTGCCAAGCCCTCTCGAGCTGCGAACTTTACTTCTCCTTTTCTCCTCTAACCTTTCATTGCTCACCCGTCACTCAATCCAAACTCTCAATTTACCGCCCATTCACCATTACCATTGTTTCCCATTCCCAACCACCAACAGTCCCGTTCTTTCCATCTCCCTCCTACCTCAATGTTCCTTAACCCCCTCCATTTGTCACACATGTAACTTCACATAACAATCTGCAACACTCCAATCTCCTTTGAAAACAACAGAAAACGCTGGAAAAACTCAGCAGGCAAGGCAACATCCGTGGAGAGAGAAATCGAGTCAACGTTTCGGGTCTGAGAGAAAGGCAGGAAATGAAACAAAAGGCAAGTTTGGGGGCTTTTCCCAACCCCCAAACTGCCCTTTCTCTCAGTCCTGACGAAGGGTTTCGACCCGAAACGCTGACTCTGTTTCTCTCCCCACGGATGTTGCCGGGCCTGCTGAGTTTTTCCAGCGTTTTCTGTTATTTCGGATTTCCAGCATCCGCAGTATTTTGCTATCCCCTTTGAGAACAAATCTCCCACTTAAACGCCGGACCCTAACTTCTTGCTTTAGGATTCATCTTCTGTCAGGTACACGTGACGTAAACATAATCTTCCCCAGCACACACATTCTATGCATATTTTTTATTATATCATATAAAAGATATTTCATATAAATTATCTGTACAAATTACTGTGCACAAGCGATGTATACACTATGGCCCCGATTTTCGGGCAGCTGTCGGGCGACTTTTCATGCGGCCGTGGTCCGAAAATCGCGGAAAAAGCGGGTCGGGACCCCCCCCCCCCCCCGCCTGATTCCCCGCCCCGTCCGACTTTCGGACTGCCGTTTTCACGCGCCCCGCTTCAGTCCCACCCGCCGCTGGCGGGACTGGTCGTCGGAGCACTAACGAGCAATTATCTGCTTGTTGAAGTGGATTTTCCCGTGCCGTTGTGACTTTGGGGCTTTACCCGCCTGCGGGGAACCCCGCCGATGAGAGCTGGTGTGAAAACAGCTGGCTTGCTTGCTTGCAGCAGCAGGTCGCTGAAGGCTGAAGATATTTAAAGAGGCAGCATTTGCAGGCTGCAGGACCTTGTTGATCAAGGCTTGGGGGAACTATTTGAAGCCTTAGGAGCAGCTGCAGAAAGTTGGAGCCTCACACACTTCTTCAGTGTGAGCTCCTGGGAAGCCCCTCTCGCCACCCTAACTCAGGACCTCCTCAACCGAGGCATCTGCTAGAAGCATGGGAGGCCTTTGGCACCTTCCCTTCCTGGCATTAGAGGATCTCCAACAGCAGAGGTGGCAGCAGCAGAACCAGGAACAGCAGGATGATTACCAGGAGCACCAGGCTGCTGCTCACTCACCTGAAGCTGCACAAGCCAGAAGGGGCCAGCGCTTGGAAGTGGCTTGAGAGCACCTTGCTGCGCTTTAGGGGGCCAGTGGGACCCGTTTCTGCACTGGCAGTCCTACTCAGAAGGACTTCCATGAAGATCTGGTTTCTCTGTTCAACAGATGGCCAACGCTCCTCAAGAGATGTCATTCTCTTATGAGCACTCACCATGTTTTCCGTATGCTGGCGAGTTATCTCCTCCATGGAGGTTGCCAACCTTTCCATGGTGCTGCGTTCATGCACCAATGACTCCACAAAGGCTCTGCTCATGGTCGCTATGGACTCCTCCATTCGCTCCACACTCGCAGCGACCCTGGAGACAAAACCTGCCGGAGACTCCTGCATCTGTGCATGGAGATCCATCACCTCTTCTCTTGCGGATGGACCCAGAGGCAGAGGGTCGAGATGCAGCGCAGCTGAGCTGAGCTGGCAGAGCCCTGCGCCCTCCGACGAGGACTCTCCACTGCTGTCCCTGTCTCCAGAATCTGCTGAGGCTCACTTGCCAGCTGTGAAACACCAGGTGACAACACTACTCTATGTCCCAAAGGTCCCCCCGAGGTGTGAGTGTCTGCGCTGGTGCTGGGTGCGCTTACTTCTGCTGACGCTGCACCCTCAGAGGTTGGAGCTTCCTCTGAGGAGTCTGGCTGCACAGCCTCTTCCTCCTCCACAGTGAGGACGGGGGCTCTGGATGGTACTGTGGGGGAGTAAAGGAAGGAGTTAGAGATATAATGCCAAGGTTCCTCTGGTGACTCCCAGCGAGTTGGCATCTGCTGACACCTGCATCCATGCAGCATTGGTCTCAGTGGGAGGCCTCTTCCTCCCTGACCTAGGGAAGAGGACCTCCCTGTGGGCCCTAACCCCATCCAATAATGCCTGCAGTGAAGCCTCGTCGAATTTGAAGGCAGCTCGGGGTCTGGCACTGGCCACAGCTGCTGCAGGCTCCTTATGCCATCCTGTATGGTTCATTTGGAAGCCTTCAGAGGATGCAGTGCTTGCTATGGACCTTGAAAGCACCACGAATGATGACATCATACTGTGGGGATTTCTGACTCGATTTAGACAATTAGCAAGGCTTCCCACATGCTGGGAATTAATTGGCCAATTGAGGGAAAATTGCGTGGGGCTGGCTGACACTTTTTTATGTGTGTCAGAAACCCCACATTCGGGGAAATCCGACCAATTCCCACACAAGCTGAAAATCGGGCCCTATATGTACATAACATACATATAAAAATACATTAAAAAATATTTCACATTACACACCAGTTTCTTTTAAATCCCATTCCATTTGTTCATAAACAATTAATGTAAAAGAACTATATGATTTCATTTTTTTTAAATTGCATTAATTTCGTGTCAATATCTATAATTTCTCTCTACCATTTTCTCTGTTTTACCTACATTTTGTTTCTTCTAAAATGTACTTAAAATACAGCAAGCTAATAATACGTTCTCCTCCTTATCAAACAACACATCCAGTCAGATTTTCCTCCGCCCTGAAGCCACTTCTCTGGCAGTACTGGGGTGACCGGGGGGGCACCAAACGGATCGGGAAACTGCTATTCCAGGTCCCCGCTCATGTTTGCATCGATGGGAATATCTGCCAAAAGTGACAGCAGCCTCCATAATTATGCACTGATGTCACACATTTCCATTTTCCATCATTACCCCCCCTCAGCAATGCTGGATGATCGTCACGCCAGCATTTTACTGGTGTCAAGCCTTGCTTGGGCTGGTACGGAGGGTTTACAGGCTGAAGGGCCCGGCCCAGCGAGTGTGGCCGACTTGACTTGATTCCCAGATGCTCCACTCTTGCTTGTGTATGGGAGAGGCGGCCCCTTTTGAGCTACTGCAGTCTCCCATCTGTAGCAGCTGTGATTTTCCACCCGCAGCTCTTCCCCGCCCCCCCACCCACCACCTCCCCCCACTATCCACCTCAGTGAAGCAGTGAACACTACTAAGAGCTCACCAAGAAAATTAGCGTTCTGAACAACAACGACTCGCATTTATATAGCGCCTTTAACATAGTAAAACACCCAAGGCGTTTCACAGGAGTATTATAAGACAAGAAATTTGACACCGAGCCACGTAAGGAGAAATTAGGACAGATGACCAAAAGCTTGGTCAAAGGGGTAGGTTTTAAGGAGGAAAGAGAGGTTTAGGGGGGGAATTCCAGAGCTTAAGGCCTTGGCAGCTGAAGTCACGGCCGCCAATGGTGGAGCGATTAAAATCAAGGATGCTCAAGAGGCCAGAGTTAGCGGAGCGCAGATACCTCGGAGGGTTGTGGGGCTGGAGGAGATTGCAGAGATAGGGAGGGGCGAGGCTACGGAGGGATTTGAAAACGAGGATGAGCCACTCGGGTGGATGGAAATCCCGCCCGTCAAACTTCCCATCCGCATTGTTACCAGAGTGGAAAATCTCAATAAATACGCAGTCACAGAATTCAAAACTAAAAATCTTACCAACGCATCCACAATACACTGTAATAAAAAGGCTATTTGATTTCTTTTGAACCTCCATAATCAGTGCCCTGATGATCTATCTGCACCATCACTAAGACCGCCTATTTCCACCTCCGTAACATCGCCTGGTACCGCCCCTGCCTCAGCTCATCCGCTGCTGAAACCCTCAGCCATGCCTTTGTTGCCTCTAGACTTGACTATTCCAATACACCACTAGCCGGCCTCCCACATTCCACCCTCCATAAACGTAATCGTCCAAAACTCTGCTGCCCGTGTCCTAACTCGCACCAAGTCCCATTCACCCATAACCCTTGTGCTCGCTGACCTACGTTGGTTCCCGATTAAGCAATGCCTCAATTTTAAAATTCTCATCCTTGTTTTCAAATCCCTCCATGGCATTGCCCCTCCCTATCTCTGTAATCTCCTCTATCCCTACAACAACCCCCCCCCCCACCCCCGAGATATCTGCGCTCCTCTAATTCTGCCCTCTTGCGCATCCCCAATTTTAATCGCTCCACCAGCAACTCGCCAAGGCTTCTTCGACAACACCTCCCAAACCCGCGACCTCTACCACCTAGAAGGACAAGGGGCAGCGGGTGCGTGGGAGCACCACCACCTCCAAGTTCCCCTCCAAGTCACACACCATCCCGACTTGGAAATATATCGCCGTTTCTTCATCGTCGCTGGGTCAAAATCCTGGAACTCCTTCCCTAACAGCACTGTGGGAGTCCCTTCACCACGCGGACTGCAGCGGTTCAAGAAGGCGGCTCACCACCACCTTCTCAAGGGCAATTAGGGATGGGCAATAAATGCTGGCCTTGCCAGCGATGTCCACATCCCATGAAGCAATAAAAAAAAATTATTGGTGGCCTGCCTTCAGCTGTCGAGGCCCTAAGCTCTGGAATTCCCTCCCTAAACCTCTCCGCCTCTTTACCTCTCTTTCCTCCTTTTAAGACGCTCCTTAAAACCTACCTCTTTGACCAAGCTTTTCGTCATCCACCCTAATATCTCCTTATGTGGCTCGGTGTCAAATTTTGTTTGATAATCACTCCTGTGAAGCACCTTGGGATGTTTTACTACGTTAAAGGAGCTATATAAATACAAGTTGTTGTTGTTTATGTAGGTTAGTACAAAGTATCCACTGACTTAACATATGCAATGCTACTGAAGCTCACTACTAATCTATTGCCTATAGCATAGATTGTCAGACCTACTTCCTGTAACGCTTTTCGACCACCTCACTTGTGTACTTTACTTGCCTCCTGATCAGTCCTCTCAGTTGTTTCCAACACACGTGGCATTGTTCGACAGTGCCACCCACCGCAAGTTTACTGTCAGATGTGTTGCTGGATGGTTCTCCTGCTACCTGAGCACTTCTCTCAGATACTTTGAAGGTGGCAGGACAAGCTGAGAAGGCTGTTTAAAAAAAAAAGCATACGGGATCCTGGGCTTTATAAATAGAGGCACCGAGTACAAACGCAAGGAGGTTTTGCTAAACTTCTACAAATCACTGGTTAGGCTTCAGCTAGAGTATTGTGCTCAATTCTGGGCACTGCACATTAGGGTAGATGTGAAGGTCTTGGAAGGTGCAGAGGAGATTTATAGAATCATAGCATGGTTACAGCACAGAAGGAGGCCATTCGGCCCGTCGAGCCCGTGCCGGCTCTCTGCAGGAGCACTTCAGTTAGTCCCCCTCTCCCGCCCTTTCCCCGTAGCTCTGCAATTTTTTTTCCTTCAGGTACTTATCCAACTCCCTTTTGAAAGCCATGATTGAATCTGCCTCCACCACCCTTTCAGGCAGTGTATTCCAGATCCCAACCACTCGCTGTGTAAAAAAGTTTTTCCTCATGTCGCCTTTGGCTCTTTTGCCAATCACCTTAAATCTGTGTCCTCTGGTTCTCGACCCTTCCGCCAATGGGAACAGTTTCTCTCTCTCTATTCTGCCTAGACCCCTCTTGATTTTGAACACCTCTATCAAATCTCCTCTCAACCTTCTCTGCTCTAAGGAGAACAACCCCAGCTTCTCCAGTCTATCCACGTAACTGAAGTCTCTCATCCCTGGAATCATTCTCGTAAATCTTTTCTGCACCCTCTCTAAGGCCTTCACATCCTTCCTAAAGTGCTGTGCCCAGAATTGGACACAATACTCCAGTTGAGGCTGAACCAGTGTTTTATAAAGGTTCATCATAATTTTCATGCTTTTGTACTCTATACCTCTTCATGAAGCCCAGGATCCCGTAAGCTTTTTTAACGCTTTCTCAACCTGCCCTGCCACCTTCAACGACTTGTGCACACATACCCCATGGTCTCTCTGTTCATTTATTAGAATGGTACCAGGGGTGAGGGACTTCAGTTATGTGGAGCGACTAAAGAAGCTGGGGTTGTTCTCCTTGGAGCAGAGAAGGTTAAGGGGAGATTTAGTAGAGGTGTTCAAAGTTTTGAATGGTTCTGATAGAGTAAATAAGGAAAAACTGTTTCCACTGGCGGGGGGTGGGGGGGGGGGTCGAAAACCAGAGGACACAGATTTAAGATAATTGGTAAAAGAACCAGAGGGGAGATCAGGAGAATTTTTTTTTATGCACTGAGTTATGATCTGAAATGCGCTGCCTGAAAGGGCAGTGGAAGCAGATTCAATAGTAACTTTCAAAAGGGAATTGGATAAATACTTTATGATAAATAAAAAATTGCAGGGCTACGGGGAAAGAGTGGGGGAGTGGGACTAATAGGACAGCTCCTTCAAAGAGGCACAATGGGCTGAATGGCCTCTTTCTGTGCTGTATGAAACTATGAAAAGTGAAAGCGCAGATTATATGCAGTTCCCAGTCATAATCGCAGGCATGGCTGTCCCACTTTACACAGCACTACCCCGCAACCTCCCTCCACTGTTTGCACCCACCAGAATCTGCTTTCCACTCCTCCCACTCTTACCAACTCTCACCCTCCGCCACCACCATTCCAATGCTTCCAGTTAAGCAGTGCCTTGATTTTAAAATTCTCATCCTTCTTTTCAAATCCCTCCAAGGCCTCGCCCCTCCCTATCTCTGTAATCTCCTACAGCCCTCCGAGATCTCTGTGCTCATCCAGTTCTGGCCTCTTGCGCATCCCCGATGTTAATCGCTCCACCATTGGCGGCCGTGCCTTCAGTTGCCTGGGCCCTGAGCTCTGGAATTCCCTCCCTAAACACCTCCGCCTCTCTTTCCTCCTTTAAGACGCTCCTTAAAACTTATCTGTTTTGCCCTGATATCTCCTTATGTGGCTCAGCATCAATTTTTGTTTGATAATCGCTCCAGTGTAGCGCCTTGGGACGTTTTACTACTTTAAAGACGCTGTATAACTACAAGTAGTTGTTGTTCTCGTCTCCTAATATGACTTATACCCCTGATCCTTTAACCTCCACTACTCTGATACCCACTCCCTCCTCGATACCTTCACACCCCACAACTCCTACACCACCCTACCAGCAGACCTATAACCACATCACCTCCCCTCAGTACTTGCCAGAAAATATTTATTTTCACAGTCATTGCTGTCTGAGACTTGCTGTCAAGAAATGTGGTAGCTATGAAGTGAATACCGCCTTTTAAGAGAGAGCTGAACAAGTTCCTGAGAGAAGGCGACGGTTCCAATAATATAAGCTGTTGTTTAATTGTGATTTTCATGATTCATAAGCAACTTTGAAATCGGTGGCTTTGATAATGCATGACATAAAACAGCTTATGATTTGACTCCTGGGGAGCAATGCCACGAGAGGTCTGCTAGTATTTGGGGGTGGGGTGGGTGGAAATCACACAATGTTAAGAAACATAAAAGTACAATTTAAAAGGGGCCAATGACAATTGCACTATGCTACCAGAAAGGCAGCGAATGTACTGCTGGAAGAAGTTTACGCGGTTCCACTCACTTCTGAATTTAACCGCTCTTATGTTTAAAGGCAAAGCTTGCACACAGCAGGAGGGCAAGGAAGGGAACAGGTGGCGGGCCCTTGGAGCAGCAGCCTTTAACTGCACCAATATGGCGGCAATAATAGGGAGGGAGGCTGTAGAAGACGCTGATACACAGGGAGTAGGAGGTCCACCAGAACAAGGTATGTACTGTCTTAATCTTGTGTTCCACGCTTGTGCGAGTGTGCCCCTACACACTGTACACAAGTTTTCCATTGTGCATGTATTGAAAACGCCTGAATGCATAATTGTGCTTCAGTACTAGTAACGTCCCATCTGCTCTCTCTTTACAGAGCGTGGGGAATCTCATTCTCCGGGCTGCGGCCCCAAGCACCGTTGCCCACACGTGCGTCGAGCAGCATCTCGGATAGATATTTAGCAATGAAGATCAGGCTGCACAGAGTGAAGCATGAGTCGCTGGCGTTGTAGGCTGAGTAGAGATGTTAGTCGTTAAGGGGGGGGCCAGCACGCCCAGGGCAGAAGCCTGGTGTACCAAAAGCTCCTTGTGAGTTGCCCCAGTTTATAGACCAAAGTTGAAAGTGCCACAGCTGCTTCCCCGCTCACACCCCAGTTACATTTGCAGCAGGGTAATATTGGTGCACTAGGACCCCACTTGCTTTAGGCGGGCACCTCTTCTGCTTGCATCCTGCAGCTTAGCGTTGCAATTGGTCGGGTATTTTACTTGCTCACTTTTAATTGCCACTGTGCCCAGTTTTCGCTGGGCGGGCAGAGTTAAAATCAATCCTACTGCATCCAATCCAACTCCCTGCCCTTTCACAGGGGCAACTCCTTCTCCTTTGTCCCTCCCAATTCATACTGGCACTATTCTCCCTCTCAGTTCAACCCGGATCTCCTCTTCCCCTCCAACCTAGTTCAAGTTTCTACTTGTACTTTATTCAAGGTGACGCTCTTCGCCAGCCCCCAGTTAAAGATGGCACTCTTCTTCCCTCATTTACATCAACACTCTCGCCCCTGCAAGACCTCAGTTCTAGCTGGCACTCTTTTTCTCCCCTTAATTCACGCTCGCACTTCCTCCCTCCCCTCCCTTTCCCAGTTCATGCTGGAGCTCCTCTTCATCCCCACCCCAGAGTGCTGCTGCTAGAATCTTCACTTTCCCCTTTACCTTCCATTGCCCCCCTTCTCTCCCCCTCGGCACTGCTCCCAAGTCCTACTGTGAAGTGATTCAACCACTGCATATTGTAGCTGGAAACTCCTGTTCTCACGAGAATTCCCACCTACAATATGCAGGGGCCAGGCTTATTTTCATGAGTTGTCGGACTCCAGTGGTGAGAGGCGTAGAAAGGGAGGGGTGGTGGTATTTGGCTTTGGGATTATTGTCTGGCCAGTCAGGCGTACCTGAGCTGCTCCAGGCCCCGTGTGGTTTCGAATCGCTTCCCTTTCTGGTTCTGACCGCTGGACTTATTTCAGTAGCGATATAGACAAAACGAGACTCGTGGTTGGGTGCAAAGAAGACCAACGTTTATTAAAAATAAAGAATAAATTGCTATACAGTGAAAATAATTATGAATACAGCACACTTTACTTAACGGGGAGGAGAGAAAACGGACACATCGAGGGAAAATTGACTAAAAATGATAATTTAACAAAATTCCCCTATAATTCTCACCCCTTCTACCTATCTAGGTTGCCTTGTAATGGGCCAGAAAGTCTATGCTCACCAGTAAACGCCTGCTCCATGCCCCTGCGACCTACCTTGAATTCTTCACCGTCCCGAAGTAGAGAGACCCCAGTAATTCAAAAGTAACTGCTGGTATTCCACTTCTTTGGGCGGGCTGCTGAGCTGTTCCTCTGGTAAGCAGGGCACTGGAGGTGAGGCGGCAGAGAGAGAGAGAGAATGGCTTCCTGAGGGGCTATCTTTATACCCCATTTGGGAGCCCTTATCTTCACGCCCAAATCTGGACGTATCCGGGGTACACAAAAGGGACCGATTTGTCCCCATTGACCGTAATGGGTTTGAATGCGTTTCCCATTCGTTTAACTGGTTTGTGCTCAGTTTAAAATATCCCACTGATTTCTCAAGTGCTGGACAAACAAATCCTTAAGTGTTCAGTAAACAGTCCTTTGTCCTGCGGTTACATTCCAACCGCAATTGATTGACAGCTTCAAGTGCTTAAGCCCTTGAGTCAACACTGTTGAGAGCTTGTAAACAAACAATCCTTTGTTCGATGTTGAACTTCCTAAACCGCAGTTGATTGACAGTTTAAGTACCTCAAGTACTTCAGCCAGTGATGGGAGATATTCAGTCAGGCTGTCTTTCTCTTTTGCCACGAGGCCTGGCAGCCATCTTTGATGCCCTGGGTTTTTAAGGTACATTCCAACCAGGTTTTCTTTAATCAACTAATCTTCGGGGGCTGTTGAAATTTTCCGATATTTTGCGAACCTTACAGAGGGGTACATGCTGACATTCAGATAGGATCCACAGATCTCTTGACTGCCAGCGTAGAGCGTTGATGGTTGTCATGTATTGAAACATAGAAGATAGGAGCAGGAGTAGGCCATTCGGCCCCTCGAACCTGCTCCGCCATTTAATGAGATCATGGCTGATCATCCAAATTCAATACCTTGTCCCTGCTTTCTCCCCATATCCCTTGATCCCTTTAGCCTTAATAAATATATCTAACTCCTTCTTGAATATATTTAATTAATTGGTCTCAACTGCCTTCTGTGGTGGAGAATTCCACAGGTTCACCACTCTCTGGGTGAAGAAATTCCTCCTCATCTCTGTCCGAAATGGCTTACCCCTTATCTTTAGACTGTGACCCCTGGTTCTGGACTCCCCCCAATCGGGAACATCCTTCCTGCATCTAGTCTGTCTAGTCCTGTTAGAATTTTATAAGTTTCAATGAGATCCCCTCTCATTCTTCTAAACTCCAGCGAGCATAAGCCCAATCGACCCAATCTCTCCTCATATGTCATTCCTGCCATCCCAGGTATCAGTCTGGTGAATCTTCGCTGCACTCCCTCCATGACAAGAACATCCTTCCTCAGGTAAGGTGACCAAAACTGCACACAATACTCAAGGTGTGGTCTCACCAAGGCCCTGTACAACTGCAGCAAGACATCCTTGCTCCTGTACTCGAATCCTCTCGCTACGAAGGCCAACATACCATTTGCCTTCTTAACCGCCTGCTGCACCTGCATGCTTACCTTCAGCGACTGGTGCACAAGGATACCCAGGTCTCGTTGCACTTCCCCTTCTCCCAATCTATTGCCGTTCAGATAATCTGCCTTCCTGTTTTTGCCACCAAAGTGGATAACCTTGCATTTATCCACATTATACTGCATCTGCCCAATCGCCCAACATGTCCAAATCATACTGGAGTTTCTCTGCATCCTCCTCACAGCACACAAGCCCACCCAGCGTTGTGTTGTCTGCAAACTTGGAGATATTACATCTAGTTCCCTCGTCTAGATCAGTATGAGCGAGGGATTTGAAGAGTCTCACTGCTAAACGTTCCGATACATCAGCAACGTGCGAGGAGGAGCAGGGCGATAATTACAGCGTTTCTGGGCCACCACCTGCAGAAATGGCTCCAGGCATTTCCTCAGAAAGCTGTGAATCCCCAGCAACATTTCTGGCACTGTGGTAGACACCTCGAGTTATTCCACGATCCAAGTAATGGGTCTTCTGAATCGCAGGCAGTTCATCAATTGGCTCAGCAATCGGCCACCACCATTACACCTTCAGCTGCAGGACATGTGTAAGAGTGGTATAGAGAAGGATATGAACCAGAAGGTGAAAACATCCTAGAAAACACATCACAGATTTACAGCATGTGCACTTTTTCACTGAATAAAATTATATTTCTTGTATATCTCTTGGTGTTTGTCATTCGTAGTACTTGTATTAACTGGGATTGAATCAGTGTAAAAGGTATAGAAGGCACAGAATTCTTAAAATGCATTCCGGAGAATTTTTTTAACCAGTACGTAACAAGCCCAACAAGAGACGGGGCGGTTCTGGACTTAGGTTTAGGGAATGAAGCTGGGCAGGTGGAAGGGGTATCAGTGGGAGAGCATTTTGGTGGTAGTGATCATAATTCAGTTAGATTTGGCGTAGTTACGGACAAGGACAATGATAGACCAGGAGTAAAAGTTTTCAATTGGGGAAATGCCATTTTTACTAAGCTGAGATGTGATTTAGCAAAAGTGGACTGGAAACAGCTACTTGAAGGTAAATCAGTGTCCGAGCAGTGGGAGGCATTCAAGGAGGAGATAGTGAGGGTTCAGAGCAAATGTGTTCCCACAAAGAAAAAGGATGGGACTCCCAAATCTAGAGCCCCCTGGATGTCGAGGAACATACAGGGTAGGATAATGAAAAAAGGGAAGCTTTTGTCAGATACCGAGAGCTCAATACTACAGAAACCCTAGAGGAATATAGAAAGTGCAGGGGTGAAATTTAAAAGGAAATTAGGAAAGCAAAGAGAGGGGATGAAAAAATATTGGCAAGTAAAATCAGGGAAAACCCAAGGATGTTTTATAAATACATAAAGAGCAAGAGTATAACTAAACAAAGAGTAGGGCCTACTAGAGACCAAAAAGGTAACCTGTGTGTGGAGGCGGAAGACGTAGATGTGGTTCTTAATGAATACTTTGCCTCTGTCTTCACAACAGAGAGGGATGATGCAGACATTGCAGTTGAGGAGGAGTGTGAATAATTTGATGAGATAAACATAGTGAGAAAGGAAATATTAAGGGGTTTGACATCTTTGAAAGTAGATAAATCACCAGGCCCAGATGAAATGTATCCCAGGCCATTAAGAGAAGCAATGGAGCAAAAGCGGAGACTCTGACCATCATTTCCCAATCCTCTCTGGCTACAGGCGTGGGACTGGAGAACTGCTCATGTTGTTTAAAAAGGAAGAAAGGGATAGACTGAGTAATTACAGCCAGTCAGCCTAACCTCGGTGGTGGGCAAATCATTGGAAAAAATTCTGAGCTACAGTATTAATCGTCATTTAGAAAGGCACAGATTAATCAAGGACAGTCAGCATGGATTTGTTACGGGAAGGTCGAGTCTGACTAACTTGATTGAGGTGGTAACAGGGAGGGTTGATGTGGGTAGTGCGTTTGATGTAGTCTACATGGATTTTAGCAAGGCTTTTGACAAGATCCCACATGGCAGACTGGTCAGAAAAGTAAAAGCCCATGGGATCCGAGGGAAAGTGGCAAGTTGGATCCAAAATTGGCTCAGTGGCAGGGTAATGATTGGTGGTTTTGTGACCGGAAGGCTGTTTCCAGTGGGGTTCTGCAGGGCTCAGTACTAGGTCCCTTGCTTTTTGTGGTATATATCAATGATTTAGACTTCAATGTAGGGGGCATGATTAAGAAGTTTGCAGATGATAGTTGATAGTGAGGAAGAAAGCTGTAGACTGCAGGAAAATATCAATGGACTGGTTAGCTGGTCAGAAAAGTGGCAAATGGAATTCAATCCGGAGAAGTGCGAAGTAATGCATTTGGGGGCAGCTAACAAGGCAAGGGAATACACATTAAATGGTAGGACACTGAGAAGTGTAGAGGAACAGAGGGACCTTGGAGTATATGCCTACAGGTCCCTGAAAGTAAAGCAGGAGAGGTAGATAACGTGTTTAAGATGGCATGCAGGATACTTTCCTTTATTAGCCAAGGCATACAATGTAAGAGCAGGGAGGTTATGCTAGAACTGTATAAAACACTAGTTAGGCCACAGCTAGAATACTGTGTACAGTTCTGGTCACCACATTACAGGAAAGATGTGATTGCTCTAGAGAGGGTAGAGAGGAGATTTACAAGGATGTTGCCAGCATTGGAGAATTTTAGCTATGAGGAAAGATTGGATAGACTGGGGTTGTTTTCTTTGGAAAAGAGGAGGCTGAGGGGAGATTTAATTGAGGTGTATAAAATTATGAGGGACTTAGAGTGGAAAGGAAGGACCTATTTCCCTTAGTAGAGAGGTCAATAACCAGGGGACATAGATTTAAAGTAATTGGTCGGAGGATTAGAGGGGAGTTGAGGAGAACTTTTTTCACCCAGAGGGTGGTGGGGGTCTGGAACTCACTGCCTGAAAGGGTGGTAGAGGCAAAAACCCTCATCGCATTTAAAAAGTAGTTGGATATGCACTTGAAGTGCCGTAACCTACAGGGCTACGGACCAAGAGCTGGAAAGTGGGATTAGGCTGGAGAGCTCTTTTTCGGTAATGGACGAAATGGCCTCCTCCTGTTCCGTAAACTTCTGTAATTCTATGATTAACCAAAATTAAACAGGCACATTAGCTACCAGTTTGCGGTTTATCAATATACCCAGTATAGTGGCAGCTTTCAGAGCCCACGGAGTTCTGGGAAATGAGTTCCATTTCCTGCTGCTCACGTCTCCTTCAGCTCATCATCGGCTGCTGCTGCTGGTGGTTCCTGCACAATATTGCCCTCCTGGCTTTCCACGCCGGAGTTCTGCGCCTCATCCAGGTCTGCGGTGAGGCCTCCATGCATGTACGGTATTGTGCAGCATACCTGCACTGTTATAAATCTCATCATCAAGAAACTACTCGTGAAATAACACTGGACGGCCAGCTGGTGGCGCCGTCCAAGGAGTATAAATACTCGGGCGTGGGCCCAGCTTTCCAGGGACATTTTGTGAGACAAGGAACTAGTGAAGTACAACTAGACCTCCATGTTTTGAAACAAGTTGATTAAAGCCTTGCTTTATACTCAAACCAAGTGCGTAGTGAGTTTTATTACGTCATGCACTATGACAGTTTTGCGCAGCTTCAGCGGAACAACTCGCCCCCACAAGCGATGCAGGCATCTGAAGCGTTGCTCATTGTTGCACCTGACCTCTGTGGGGGAGGGGTGGCTGTGTAAAAGCCCATGGTTGCACTGCGTAGCTCCTATTTCCAGGGAGCAAGGCCATCTTGCCGGGGAGTCTAGAACCAGGGAGGGTCACAGTCTCGGAATAAGGGGTCGGCCATTTAGGACTGAGATGAGGAGAAATTAGCGGAAATAACAACAGAAAATGCTGGAAAATCTCAGCAGGCCAGGCAACATCCATGGAGAGAGAAATAGAGTCAACGTTTCGGGTCGAAACCCTTCATCAGGACTGAAAAAACACAGGAAATGAAACAGATTAAAAGGCCAGTTTGGAGGGTGGGAAATGGGGATGAAAGAACAAAAGAGAAGTCAAGAGACATTAAGAGGTATTCAAAACCAGACGAGATGGTGATCGGACTAGTGGAGACAAAAGACGGCTCCAGATTAGGTGTGAAATGCGCTGGGAGAATGGGAGACAGCTGCCATGTGGGAGAGAAAAAAAAAGGGGGAAGGGCACAAAATAAAGGTGTGGATAAAAAATATATATAAAAATGTAATAGGGGCCGAGGTTATTGAATGGCGGAGCAGGCTCGAGGGGCCGAATGGCCGACTCCTGCTCCTATTTCTTATGTTCTTACCTTCTGGGTCAAAAACGTTTGTCACATTTGATTGCCTCAGTGGGAAAGCATCATACGTACATCCCCCAGGAAGTGTGTCTTGATGTGTGTTATTTTCTGGAGGTGGTGGTCACATGTTTGCATATTGAAATAATATGCTGCTTTATTAAAGGATGCTGCACAATTGTTGATTGGTGCAGGCGTGGCTACATTCATACAGTCAGTGTGGTAGCGAGCATTGGAGTAACTCCACTGCCGGCCCTTGCTGAAGGATTAGGTAGGTGGGTGTATGGAGCAACACAACTTCAGCTCCTCTCTTTATGCAGCAGTGGATATGGAATTTCAGGTAATTTTGCAAATACATTTTTGCACGGGAGCAAGACTCAACCTTAGCGAAACAATCGAAGAATAAATCCATTGCTATGTTGCACCCATCTTGTTTCCTGCTCGCTCGGGGTATATTTTTTTTATTGAACTTCACACAAAAGAGGAAAATGTGACCCTTGATGTTTTTTTTCCCATAAGTCAGTATAAAGCTCTGTTGTTTCATTGCTTTGTGGCAACTACAGAAAATGGCACTTGAAATTCTTCCATTTTTGTTCATTTTTTCGCCCATTTGTTACTGAGCCATCTGTCTGTTGAACTGTGTTTTTTTTTGATTATCATGGCACTTTCTAACTAAACTTTTGCTATGTTACATTTGGTACATTGGTAAAGGTGGAACGGAAACCCAGGTTAAAAACGACAGCAGAGCTTAACTTGCCCGTGATGCAGAGAATTAATCTCTTATTACAAAGTCACAATGATGATGAGAATCCTGCCATTTATTGAAAAAAGACTAAGGAGGGAAAATTCGCTAGTGACCATTTTTGGGTCGCTAACATCGCCTGGGCGCTAAATTTAGCGCCTGGCGGAAAAATAGCGCCGCGATCAGTAATTTCAGTTTTAGCGCCAGAAGAGGGAGGTGGAGCGCTAATTAATCCAAGCTCCACTTCCTTCTTAGAGCACTAACCCTGAATATCGGGGCGGTGTGTTCTGCAGCGCTACGCACTGGGTCACGTAGCATTGCAGCATGGAAGGGCTCCTCCCCAAGCCCACAACTCTGCGGGGCCCTGCCTGGACCACCGGGGAGCGGGCTGCCGTGCCTGCAGCCCTGTCACTCAAGAGGAGCGCCGGCCTGCCGGATCGCGGCATGGACCCTGCATTCAAAGACGATAATACGTTGGCCGATTTTTTTTTTTTTTCCCCCGGCCCGCCAGCTCCCTTTTAGTTAGCGCCCCGCGAGCCTTCTGCCGCTCCGTTCCCGCCCCCCCTGAATCGGTCGCTGTCATCGCCCGGCGCAGATTCAGGGGGCGCGCGGACCACTTTTGCAGGCTGGGTGAAAACGGGCTCTGCGCGCGCTAATTGTCATTACCTGTGGAGCGGGGCACGACCGGTTACCGCCGCCGCTAAAGTTCCGCTGAATTTAGCGGGAGGAGTTAGCGGCACTGCACCCGGGCTAAAAGTTGTTAGCGCCCCGTTAGCGCCCAATGCACTGCATTTCGAGCATTTTAAAATCAGGATTTATGATTGTATTTGTTTTGAAGATAAAAATGATTAAATTAATGAACAACTAGACACCCATTATTAAAAATAACACAGTATTACTGTCCATAATACCGTCTTAACATGGCAAGCATTCTCACAAATACAATGCCCGATTGTGGCTTAGAAAGAAGGCAAGATTCGCGTTTCTGTAGCACCTTTCACGACCACCAGATGTCTCAAAGCGCTTTACAGCCAATGAAGTGTAGTCACTGTTGTAACGGAGGACAGGACAGCAAGCTCCCACAAACAGCAATGTGATAATGACCAGATAATCTGTTTGAGTGATGTTGATGAGGGATAAATATTGGCCCCAGGACACCGGGGAGAACTCCCCTGCTCTTCTTCGAAAGAGTGGCCATGGGATCTTTTACGTCCACCTGAGAGAGCAGGTTTAACGACTCATTCTGAAGACACCACCTCCGACAGTGCGGCACTCCCTCAGCACTGCACTGGGAGTGTCAGCCTAGATTTTTGCGCTCAAGTCTCTGGAGTGGGACTTGAACCCACGACCTTCTGACTCAGAGGCGAGAGAGAGCTGCCCACTGAGCCACGGCTGACACTAACTGTTGGTGCTACCAACTGAGACAGCAAGATGTCTCACAAGTGAAATGCCTGATTGTGCCTTGATGAGGTAATGCATGGTTATCAAAATGCTTAATTGATGAAGGAAGACTGACCATTTGATGTTACTGTGGCAATGAAATATATTATGTATCTGTGTGGTATGAAACTACGTATTCTAAAAGTATTATCATCATTGATGGAAAGCTGAAACTGCTTAATAATTCAGCATTAAAGAGTGGCAGGACATGACTACCAGTAATTGTCCACACAATGAGTTCCTAGTTTTTGCTGGGCGATTAGAGGGGGCACTTAGTGTAGACAAGAGACTGAATCAACCTGTATATTGTTAAAGACATAGGATCAGGCTGCATGTCTTTCTTGTAGCCAGTATTGGTGTTTTATTAAGGCTAATATATTGGTCCTTGTAAGTGCAAGAAAGTTAATTCAAACAGATATAACTGGAACCTAAGTTACTAAATGCATTGTAACAACATTGACCAGGCCAATAGTACCGAATCTCATTGAGGCACTAAATCACGATGCTAAACTCAAAACGTAATGCTTCCATATTTATCATTGACGTGTGATATCACTGCAAGGAATTGTACTGCTGTTTTTATGTTTTTTTTTACATTCTGATATCTGTCACTTCATAGTGTATTTTTATTTAAGTTGACGTGCCCATTTCAGAGCCTATACAGGAGAAACTTTTCAAGAAGTGATAATTAGCTATGCCACCATATTCTGGTTACTTGAATGAGCTTTCTGCCACTCTAAGGAGCCAAAAACAACTTTAACCGAGTTTCCAAAGTGCTCGAATCAATTACACAGCAATTTCAGTTTTACATCATGATAAAGTGCAGCTTTGTTGCTGATTGTTAACATTGAGCATTTTGGGAACTGTTTAACTTGATGTTGGCAGTGATGCTGGGCTCTATAGAGCTCGGGGTATATTCTTGGAACTAAGGAAATGTTATTGGAAAATTACTGCGTCGATGCGATTGTAAGTTAACATGTCTTTAATCTTGGTGGGGGGTGGGGAGAGAAAGAAATTAACTCTATGACTAAATATAAGTCATGAGAGTGTTGACTTGTAACTTGAAGCCAGAAATGGTTCCAGACCATTTGCACTGAACAGTTCACATTTATACAGATTTTTTTTAAAGGACTGCAGTGGTCAAACATTTTGAATTAATTCTGTCAATATATTTACCCTGTCCTATCATTGTTAAAGTAGCATGCAACATTCAATTTTTGCAAACTGTGTAAGCTTTTGCTGTTTTTTTGCTGCTAATGGGACTCCGTGCTATACAGTAAAAATCCTTCACTTTTTCAGGATGATTGGATCAAGGGTTTTGTGGAGCAATTAGGAACGCACATAGTCTGCATGAATTCATTGGCAAGTTTTGTTGTGAACACTGACTTATTCAGGAAAAAAAAAACTGCATTTCGGCTTTAAAGAGTAAAGTAAAATGGACTGCTGCAGAGACAATCACATCGAATTGTGGGACGGCTGAGCGGACAGAAGCAGACCCAGGATTGCACTTTGAGAACTGCAGTGAAGAAGCTGTTGCGACATTCACATTTGAAAAAAAAAATACGTAAAACTGGCTGCAAAATGCTGACTCTTCTCTCATACACAATCCATCTTTTAGACAGCTACAGAAATGAGGTACTTGGATGCACTTGTTCAGCCGGTAGGTATAATGTTTGTACAGTGTAAATATAATTTCTGATTTTTTTTGTGAGCTTTTCATTTTAACGCTTTCGAAAGAGCTATGGTTCCTCTTTCACAATTTAAAAGTGGACTGTATAAAGCTTTCTAACATGTATTCCATTACTGTAAAATTGCCATCGACGCATTTGCTAAAATGCCATTCCTCGTTGTCTCTAGAACCTATTTTTTAACCATGAAATATCGGTGAGCTTGCTGTCTCTAAGCTAGAAGTTCTAAATGCCACTTAAAAGAAGCTTTGTGCTTACCTGGGTCGTTGATGAGGGTGGAGGCGGGGAGGTGGGAGGGGGAAATGCACAGTACATTTTTGGAGACAGCAGTGGCAAATTAGGGAAAAGAATCACACTAATTCTTCACTCATTTTTTCTTCAGAGTACAAGAACCGCACAAGAAACATGGCTACTGATATGCCATACAGTGTGTATTTTGGCAGCTCCATAATTGCTTGGAGTCAGCAAAGATCGCTGAAATTGCAATGCTGTCAACAACTCTTTGATCCATTTTTTTTTGTCACCTCATTATGCAGTGACAATACATGTTGTCCTATTATAAATACATATGTTTTTTTTTAAAAAGACTGAAATGTACAGTTTTTATAAACAGTATTTAATCAAGGACGGAGTAGATGTGTCATCAGGGCACCGGCAGTTCATGTTACTGTACAAATGTATCTGTAAATTCTTTATATCGATATAGCTAGTGCTTCAAATATGCACTGAAATGTTTGCCTGGGGAATGACAGATAAGGTTATAACGTATTTAATGTATATAATGTTTTATTTAAGATGTGTTTTTATTGTACTCTGTACCTACCTGTAGTGATTGTTGTGCGGTTGCAAGGTCGGTTTTTAGCACATTTTTTTGCCTACATGCAGTGTGCACCCAAAGATATATCTTTGTAAAACAATTTCGTATGGACTTTTTATTTGTAAGATGCAGTATTATATGATGAATTTCGGAGTACAGATGATAATAAGCTCAGGGTGTCATTTCTGTTGACTTGCCTGATTTGATCTGTTTATTGAGTGGTTTGTGTGGGGGGGGGAAAAAATATGAACATTTTTAACCATTTTCTAAACAAATCGTCTTCACATTATGTGTTCTTGAAGTTGTAACTCAGTGACTGCCTGATTGTGTTTAGTTCAAGTTCACATAAAATACAGACCAGCATTACCGTAGATGAGCTTTTCGCCTTGCTTCTCCCCTTCTTCCCTCGTCTTGACAAGATTTACATTTCTGCTTGCATACACGATAAACCACTATTGACGGTCTCCAAGACAAGAATTGCACCTTCCTCCAGTGATAGGGGCCTAACTTGTTTTTATTTATATTACAATCATCGAATGCGGAATGTAAGGCCTGGACAATCACTGCCGTTCACTGAGTGTATGCAGTGGTCTTTCATCACTTAAACCATTGCAGCAGTCGTGGCCTACTTAAGGGGAAGGGAAGAGTGTGGATGCTGGCGCCCGTAAGTCATTGAATCCATCTGCAATTCGAAACAAAGCCTAAATTCTCGAGAGTCCCACCAAAACATTTGCAGGAGTCAAATGATTTCTTTCAGGACGTTTTACAGGGTTGGCGGGTAGATATTCTGCAGCTGATTTGGTAAGAACATCAGGAGCAGGAGTCGGCCATTCAATAAGATCATGGCTGATCCAATCTTGGCCTCAACACCACTTTCCCGCTCTCTCCCCGTACCCCTTGACTCCCCTGTAGTTCAAATGTCTGTCAATCTCCACCTTGAATATATTCAATGACTCCGCCTCCACAGCTCTCCGGGGTAGAGAATTCCAAAGATTCACGACCCTCTGAGAGAAGAAATTCCTCCTCATTTCATCTTAAATGGGTGACCCCTTATTCTGAAACTATGCCCCCTAGTTCTAGATACCTCCACGAGGGGAAACATCCTCTCAGCATCTACCCTGTCAATCCCCCGCAGAATCTTATATGTTTCAATAAGATCACTTCTCATTCTTCTAAACTCCAATGAGTTTCGGCCCAACCTGCTCAACCTTTCGTCATACGTCAACCCCTTCATCCCAGGAATCAACCTAGTGAACCTTCTCTGCACTGCCTTCAATGCAAGTATATCCTTCCTTAAATATGGAGACCAAAACTGTACGCACCAATGCCCTGTAAAGTTGCATCAAAACTTCCCTACTTTTATACTCCATACCCCTTGCAATAAAGGCTAACATTCCATTAGCCTTCCTAATTACTTGCTGTACCTGCATGCTAACGTTTTGTTTCATGCTAACTTTTTGTGTTTCTGCTTTAATTTTGGAGATTGGTGGCCCCATTGTCAGATTCTGAGCTGAAAATCCGGAGTCCTGGGGCCCTGAGCCTTGTGATGGCAGAGGCTGCTGGATTATTTTCTAGGTTGATTTTTTTTTCTCTCGATATTGCTGATCTATAAATTACAGCACCCTCGAGCCACTCCTGGTGACTGTTTCTACTTCAGTAGGAATGAATTCCTGCTGATTAATAAGGATGGTAACTATTGCTTGATCTTGTTATATAGCACGAGTACAGCTCGGACCGCAGGTGTTTCCCAAGGCAATTATGCATTGACATGTAGAAAGCTCCATCATAGCCATTCTCCAGACATGGATGATGTATCTCTTTCGAATGAGCTAATGTTTCTCAACAATATAAGATGGGCAAGGTGCTCTTTTCCTCGGTTCTGCCAGAGTCGCGACTCTGATATGCCCATAGTTTGTAAGCAGTACCTCATCAGCAGATTAAAAAATGAGTAGAAATTAGTAATTTGCCATCTGAGCTAATTGGACAATAATTTAAAAAGGGTGAAAAATCTGACCCAGATAATTACAGGTCCATTAACCCCAAATCACTAACATGGCAGGGGGTTGGGAACCTGAGCAGGGAGACAGAGGAAAGGGAAGCAAGGATAGAAACAAAAGACAGGAAGGAGAAAAGCAAAAGAAGGCAGAGAAATCAAGGGTGTAAATCAAACAGGGCCACAGTAAATAATAATTCTCAAAGGATTATGAGTGTTAAAAAATCAAGCCTGAAGGCTTTGTGTCTTAATGCGAGGAGCATTCGTAATAAGGTGGATGAATTAGCTGCGCAAATAGATGTAAACGGGTATGATATAATTGGGATTACGGAGACATGGCTCCAGGGTGACCAAGACTGGGAATTTAACATCCAGGAATATTCAATATTCAGGAAGGACAGGAAAAAAGGAAAAGAAGGTGGGGTAGCATTGCTGGTTAAAGAGGAGATTAACACAATAGTAAGGAAGCATATTAGCTCTGGTGATGTGGAATCTGTATGGGCAGAGCTGAGAAATACCATGGGGCAGAAAACATTGGTGGGAGTTGTATACAGACCCCCAAACAGTAATGCTGAGTTTGGGGATGGCATTAAATGGGAAATTAGAGACGCGTGCAATAAGAGCACAGCAGTTATCATGACTGACTTTAATCTACATATAGATTGGGCTAACCAAATTAGTAATAATACTGTGGAGGAGGAATTCCTAGAGTGTATACGGGATGGTTTCCTGGGCCAATATGTCGAGGAACCAACTAGAGATCAGGCCATCTTAGACTGGGTATTATGTAATGAGAAAGGAGTCATTAGCAATCTTGTTGTGTGAGCCCCCTTGGGGAGGAACGATCATAATATCATAGAATTCTTCATTAAAATGGAGAGTGAAGTAGTTGACTCAGAGACTAGGGTCCTGAATTTAAATAAAGGAAATTACGATGGTATGAGGCACGAGTTGGCTAGGATGGATTGGGGAATGTTACTTAAAGGGTTGACGGTGGATAGGCAATGGCAAACATTCAAAGACCGCATGGATGAACTACAGAATTTGTTCATCCCTGTTTGGCATAAAAATAAAACAAAAAAGGTGACTTAACCGTGGCTAACAAGAGAAATTAGGGATAGCATAAGATCCAAGGAGAGGACATATAATTTGGCCAGAAAAAGCAGCAAACCTGAGGATTGGAAGCAGTTTAGGATTCAGCAAAGGAGGACAAAGGGATTAATTAAGAGGGGGAAAATAGATTATGAGAGCAAGCTTGCAGGGAACATAAAAACTGACTAAAAGCTTCTATAGATATGTGAAGAGAAAATGATTGGTGAAGTCAAGCGTAGGTCCCTTGTAGTCAGAATCGGGGGAATTTATAATGGGGAACAAAGAAATGGCAGACCAATTAAATACATACTTTGGTTCTGTCTTCACAAGGGAGGACACAAATAACCTCCCAGAGATGTCAGGGAACATAGGGTCTAATGAGAGGGAGTAATTGAATGAAATCAGTATTTGTAGGGAAATGGTGTTAGGGAAATTGACAGGATTGAAGGCCGATAAATCCCCAGGGCCTGATAATCTACATTCTAAGGTACTTAAGGAAGTGGCCCTAGAAATAGTAGATGCATTGCTGGTCATCTTCCAGAATCTATAGAATTTTGGAACAGTTCCCATGGATTGGAGGATAGCTAATGTAACCCCACTATTTAAAAAAGGTGGTAGAGAGAAAACGGGGAATTATAGATCGGTAAGTCTGACATCGGTAGTGGGGAAAATGCTAGAGTCCATTATAAAAGATGTAATAGCAGAGCACTTGGAAAACAGTGACAGGATCGGACAAAGTCAACATGGATTTACAAAAGATAAATCTGCTTGACTAATCTACTGGAATTTTTTGAGGATGTAACTGGTAGAATAGATCAGGGAGAACCAGTGGATGTGGTGTATTTGGACTTTCAGAAGGCTTTCGATAAGGTCCCGCATAAGAGATTAGCGTGCAAAGTTAAAGCACACGGGATTGGGGGTAAGGTACTGTCTTGGATAGAGAACTGGTTGGCAAACAGGAAGCAAAGAGTTGGAATAAATGGGTCTTTTTCCGAGTGGCAGGCAGTGACTAGTGGGGTACCGCAGGGATCGGTGCTGGGACCCCAGCTAGTCACAATATATATTAATGATCTAGACGAGGGAACCAGATAATATCTCCCAAGTTTGCAGACGACACAAAGCTGGGTGGGCGTGTGTGCTGTGAGGAGGATGCAGAGAAACTCCAGTATGATTTGGACAGGTTGGGTGATTGGGCAGATGCATGGCAAATGCAGTATAATGTGGATAAATGCGAGGTTATCCACTTTGGTGGCAAAAAACAGGAAGACAGATTATTATCTGAATGGCAATAGATTCGGAAAAGGGGAAGTGCAACGAGACCTGGGTGTCCTTGTGCACCAGCCGCTGAAGGTAAGCATGCAGATGCAGCAGGCGGTTAAGAAGCCAAATGGTATGTTGGCCTTCATAGCGAGAGGTTTCGAGTACAGGAGCAAGGATGTCTTGCTGCAGTTGTACAGGGCCTTGGTGAGACCACACCTTGAGTATTGTGTGCAGTTTTGGTCACCTTATCAGAAGGAGGATGTTCTTGCCATGGAGGGAGTGCAGCGAAGATTCACCAGACTGATGCCTGGGATGGCAGGAATGACATATGAGGAGAGATTGGGTCGATTAGACTTATATTCGCTGGAGTTTAGAAGAATGAGAGGGGATCTCATTGAAACTTATAATATTCTAACAGGACTAGATACAGGAAGGGTGTTCCCGATGGCCGGGGAGTCCAGAACCAGGGGTCACAGTCTAAGGATAAGCGGTAAACCATTTAGGACAGAGATGAGGAGGAATTTCTTCACCCAGAGAGTGGTGAACCTGTGGAACTCTCTACCACACAAGGCAGTTGAGGCCAATTCATTAAATATATTCAAGAAGGAGTTAGATATATTTCTTAAGGCTAAGGGGATCAAGGGATATGGGGAGAAGGCAGGGACAGGGTACTGAATTTGGATGATCAGCCATGATCTCATTAAATGGCGGAACAGACTCGAGGGCCCGAATGGCCTACTCCTGCTCCTATCTTCTATGTTTCTATGTAACAGATAACCAGGTGTCAGCCTTGGCTCAGTGGTAGCACACTCGCCTCTATATCAGAAGGTCGTGGGTTCAAACCCAATCCAGAGATTTGAGCACATAATCTAGTGCGGCAGTGCAGTGCCTTACTGAGGGAGTGCTGCACTATCAGAGGTGCCGTCTTTGGGATGAGATCTTAAGCCGAGGTCCTGTCTGCTCTCTCAGGTGGACTTAAAAGATCCCACAGCCACTATTTGGGGGGAAAAAGCTGGGCAGTTCTCCGTGTTCTGACCAACATTTATTCCTGAACCAATGCTCAGAACCGAAAATCTGGACATTTATTTAATTTCTCTTTGTGGAACCTTGGCAAGTTGGCTGCCACGTTTCCTTACATTACAACAGCCGTTACACTGGATTTAAAAGGCTTTGGGACTTTCCGAGATTGCGAAAGGCGCTTTGTAAAAGCCAGTTCTTCCTAGATAAAATAATGGAACCCATTTTATTGAGCAGGTTGGATGAGCAATTGTAAAAAGAAAGACTTGCATTTCTATATCGCCTTTCACAACCACCGGACGTCTCAAAGTGCTTTACAACCAATGAAATACTTTTGAAGTGTAGTCACTGTTGTAATGTGGGAAACACGGCATCCAATTTGCGCACAGCAAGCTCCCACAAACAGCAATGTGATAATGATCAGATAATCTGTTTTTGTTATGTTGGTTGAAGGATAAATATTGGCCCCAGGACACCGGGGAGAACTCCCCTGCTCCTCTTCGAAGTAGTGCCATGGGATCCTTTACGCCCACCTGAGAGAGCAGACAGGGCCTCCGTTTAACGTCATATCCGAAAGACGGCAGCTCCGACAGTGCAGCACTCCCTCAGCACTGCACTGGAGTGTCAGTCTAACTTTTTTTATGTGCTCAAGTCCCTGGAGTGGGACTTGAAACCCACCGCCTTCTGACTCAGAGGCGAGAGTGCTGCCCACTGAGCCACGGCTGACACCTAAAGGAAAAACTGAAACTGTGTGAATTTAAAAACACAGCGAAAAAGGAAAATCTTGCCCGGCAAACCTCCTCGGCGACTTTTGAAGATGTCACAAATAAAGTAGATAATAGAACACCCTGTGATATCATTTAGTTTGACTTTCAGAAAGTTTTTGACCAAGTTCCACTTGAAAGGCTTTCAATTCAACTAAAATTCACAGGGATGTCATGCTCGATAACCGCCCCGATGCCACCAATTTCCATTTATAGAGCGCCTTTCATGTAGCAGAACATCCCAAGACGTAGTGAGCTAGGTGCTGTGTCACACTGAGGAAGGGTGTTGAGTGATATCCCAATGCTTGGACCTCTGTTTCTTATCTACATACATGACCTGGATATCAAACCCAATTGTAAGTTTGCCGAATTGGTTGAAAAGTACTAAACATGCAGAGCATTGGACGTGAAAGATGCATTTTACGGCATTTGCAGAAGAACTTAGAACAAACATGCATTGGGGCAAACAATTACATTTAATACTGACATGTTAAAGTGTTGCACGTTGGGTGCGGTAAAAATGCGCGTCATAAATATTTGGAGTTGCAAAGTATTTTCCTCGGCTTTCTTTTCCGCTGTTAATGAACCAAATTTTTTTTTCCCCGCCCTTTTAAATTGCCACAAGTTTCAATTCCTGAACGAGACGAGTTTTATCATTTATGACGCTTTTGTCAGGATTTTTTTCCCCAAATAATGTAATGTGAGTGTCCGGAAGAGATTTGCTTGAACCTGTTACCTCACCGAATGGTGCTTGCATCTGGGAGCATTGTGGGATGTAGGAGGAAGAGGTATGCCCGCCCTGGCGTTGCTTTAGGGTGTAAAGTAAAGCTTCCCTCCCATTAAAATTCCAATTTTTTTTATTAAGCATTTCTCGGAGTCACTCCCTCCAATTTTGATGAATGATTTATACTAAATAATTGCTTCAAGTGCAGATTTAGGAAATTGCTCATCCGTATGCAGATCTGTCTAAACATGGCTTGTCTTTTAATGCCAATATAAAGATTAAAGGCACAGAATTATTCTAATAAATATACATAAGGTGCAAAAAATAAATCTTCCAGTAAAGTATTTCCAATCCCTTTGCCTAATTTTGAAATTGTGGAAAATAATTTTAATCAACAATTTACCCATACTCTTAAATGGTTATTTAAAAAGATGATTTTAAGTACTTATTAAAACTCGTTGTAAAGTCTCAGACATGTAGAACTTTTTTAAATTATTCGTTCCTGGGATGTGGGCGTCGCTGTCAAGGCCAGCATTTATTGCCCATCCCCTAATTGCCCTCGAGAAGGTGGTGGTGAGCCACCTTCTTGAACCGCTGCAGTCCGTGTGGTGAAGGTGCTCCCACAGTGCTGTTAGGGAGGGAGTTCCAGGATTTTGACCCAGCGACGATGAAGGATCGGCCGATATATTTCCAAGTCAGGATGGTGTGTGACTTGAAGGGGAACTTGGAGGTGGTGGTGTTCCCATGCTCCTGCTGCCCTTGTCCTTCTAGGTGGTCGAGGTCGTGGGTTTGGGAGGTGCCACCGAATATTATGTGTGCGGTTTTTTTTTGGCTTGGAGATGATAGAAATTTCATATCATGACCATAAATTGATAAATGAAGGAACTGCCTCCTTCTGGATATCAGTGCAATGAAGTAAATTTCCCTACTAAAAGCCATAAATTAAATATTTAAGTTTTATATCTGATCAAGGAAAAATGGATGTATTTGGATTTCTCAATATAATGTGCTTCTGTTAAGGATTTATCTTTTTTTTGCCCCCATTTTATTTGGTCACCAAGCATGAACCTTTAAGTACATTCAAGGCTGAGATCGATAGATTTTTCGATTCTAGGGGAATCGAGGGATATGGAGATCGGGCAGGAAAGTGGAGTTGAGGTCGAAGATCAGCCATGATCTTATTGAATGGCGTAGCAGGCTCAAGGGGCCATATGGCCTACTCCTGCTCCTAATTCTTATGTTCTTAACAGGAGTACCGTGTAAAAGCTTTGAAATGCAGCTCTTCAGATTTTGGTGTTTACAATTTTTATTTAACAGAGCCACATATTTTACACGGGACAGTTGCTACAGTTCAGACTCCACTCAACGCTTTTTTGCTCAAGTAAATGATTAGACTAACGGCGTCCAGAAGCAGTCACATCTGAAGGGTGGAGCTGAGTTTAACCCCCCATCCCATGCTCTGCGGGCACACTGTGGGTGGGGCGGGGGTTAAAGATGGAGCAGCGAGGGTTCGTGCCGCGTTCTCAACGTGTTCCTTTCCCAACCCCTCTCCATTTATACTTGCCTGGATTCAGGCACGGGAAGGCCACCGGTCCCAGAGGAGCGGGGACCTGATTTAAATGGCAGTGCCGCATCCCAATGACATCACTTGGACGCGCACGCCTTTTTAACCGGGGCGGGCCGGACTGAGAGACGCACTGTCTGCAACCTGCCAGCATAAGCTGGTGGCGGCGAGGATCCTGGTCACAGTTCACCCAGGTACGTGTTCTTTTTAATTTTCAAAGGATTCTTGTGGGCCAGGAGGAGCAGGATTGCACCTTCTGGTCCCACAAGGATACCTCGGGCCACCCTTGCCCTGGACTTCCCCACCCCCCCCCCTTACCCCCCACAAATCGGTACCTTGCTGGATCCGTTTCCACGGGATGGGTCCCGGCAGCAGCAGTGTTCTGACATCCCCCCCTCAACCCCCCGCCAATTGAGACTCCCAGCTTCAGGTGGGAGTCGGAATCGGGGCACCTAAATGAGGCCCAAGGGTTAAAATCTCCCAGGCCTCATGCTCCATGGGGGGTAGGATGATGGATCAGCCCCCACAACCTCGATTCCTGCCTGAGTTAAAATCGGCCCTTGTGTCTTTATACTTTGCTGAAATTGGGTTAGGCACAATCCAAACACAATAACTTACTGGAGAATACATAGGAGGGCACGGATTTCAGGTGATTGGCAAAAGAACCAGAGGTGACATGAGGAAAAACTTTTTTACACGAGTGGTTAGGATTTGGAATGCGCTGCCTGATAGGGCGGTGGATACAGATTCAATAGTAGCCCTCAAAAGGGAATTGGATAAATACTTGAAGGAGAACAATTGCTGGGATCTGGGGAAAGAGCGGGGGGAGCAGGACTAACGGGATTGTTCTTCAAAAGAGCCGGCGCAGACTTGATGGGCCGAATGGCCTCCTTCTGTGCTGTACTATTGTGTGATTCTATAAGATGCCCACCGTGTCTCAGATGGGAGAAAAGCCCATACCACTAGATCACTTTATGTAGGGTAAGCCACTTTTCTGAATTTTTTATAACAGGTAAACTGATACAGAGAAGCAAAAGTACTACACAGCCCTATCAGATGTACATGACATACAAACTAGCATCCCTAACTCTTCCAGCTTATCTCAACAAATAGTTTAAAAAGACAAGACTTCTGCTGCTGCAGACATGAGTACTGCTCCAAAACTCAGTCCACTCCACCTCATCGCAGTAAGATGAAGAGAGAACTGAGCGACGCATGATGGCCCCCGGGTGATGAGGATGGTTTGCCCTTCAAAGTTCAAGCAAGTTCCTTGAAGTCGGCATCGCCCATCAACTTGATTACACGTTCTGTGGATACTGTTGCAGAGTTTCACCCCACTTCAGCCAGATGCACCATAATTTCGCCAAGGAAAATCAACGTGGAATGTTCGCGCAGCCTCTTAAGTGGAGTAAAGGTATGTTAATGCAGAAAATGTGCTGGCACATCCTCTGTGTCTGGGCACACAGACTAAACAGTTAAAGATGGCTAGAAGATTTTCTGTACTTGCACTCGCTAAACTCTAGTTGATAAAAGAATTGCCTTTTCCAATGGTGCAAATGGTACCCTGGGTTGCAAAACTACACTTCACAGAAAACCGTTGTTTTTGATGACAGGATAAGCTTCGGTGGAAATAAATATGGGAACTGTTTTGGGCTTAAAAACAGCTGTATCTATATATATATTTTTTTAAGTTTAAATTCTTAAGGTTTAAAAATAAACCCCATATTTCGAAAACAATCCAGGGCTTGGCGTGAAAATGCTTTCGGTGATGAGGTTCAAGTTAATACAGAAACAGAATATCTCTCAAAGAACATGGTTGTTCTTATAGCGAGCAAGCAAATGTTAACGTGGGGTTTGGAATTGTAAATATTTATTCGTGTGGTCACAACTCTGGTTTTTGCATTGATGCACATAAAGGAACAATGCAGCTACAATATGACCTCTTTTTGAACAGACACATGCTTTAAGGCACCAAAAGACAAAGGAAGTCGATGATAGGCTAATCACAGGATGGTTAACTGGTTATCAGCTGTTTGAGAGAGTGACTTCTATGAGAAATATGATCACAAGGTGCTGTACCAGCCAAGAGAGGAATGGGGTTAAGTAGTCTGCTTGAAAAAAAAGTGATTCCTTGCTATAACAGCTTACGCTTTGACAATCAAGTAAAAAATAAAATAAAAAGGGCAATAAGATGCTCTTGGTCAAAAACGTTCCATTTAGCCTTCGTCTATATGTACCTTCTGTCTATTACTTTCACCGTTGTTAATAAAGAAACATATGCGTTGAATGTTTTGTCTTCTGTCTATTGCCGGGCCAACTGATAATGACTAAACCACCTAGCCTGCTCCAGCAAGATAAACCTGAGCAGGCTTTACAGTTACACAACACTCAACACCCTCTTGCATCTTTGCTAAACCAAGAGACTAAGGCAAACCTTTAAAAGGATTGGTGTACGTGTTGGGATTGTTGACTGTACCTGATTCTTGGTCTGCCATCGGAATCTTTGTGTCCTTGGTAATGAGGACAACATTGAAATGTTCTGCATGTAATCTCATTTAAATTATTTTGAGTGCTGAATCAAAAAAGGTTTGTGCAGTGTGTACATGAATTAAGTTATAAAATAGATATTCTGTGACTTTGATGCCCATCAGAGGAACAAGATGAAAGTGCAAAAGCCAGACTTGTGTCTTTTCATTTCAAGGCTCTAGATTTGAATCTATTCCAGACTGATGAGTCGCTGTCTCCTGTGTCTTAACATCTGTAAAGGTGCTGAGTAAATTTGGACCTTTTCAGTTTTCAGTCGATGCTTTTTTGTGTCTTCCTGCAGCACTGACATTTTCGAGCATTCCTTAGTCCTTCCAGTAAGTTTTTACATTTCTTTTGAATGCTAACAATCTCCCTTAAAATAGTCACCTGGCTTAGATAGTTTGGTTTCCTCAACAAGTTTACAAATACCACAAGTACCTTTTGACAAAATTAAGACTTTTCCCCTCTTAAGATTTGGTGTAATATTGGCCTCTTCTGTCAAGGTGCATAAGGGGTTTAAAAACCAGCTTCACTCTCAGAAGGTTCTGTGTTAGCTTAACTTTATACATTTGTAATGTCAGTTGAACATAACATAAGAACATAAGAAGTAGGAGCAGGAGTAGGCCATACGGCCCCTCGGGCCTGCTCCGCCATTCAATAGGACCATGGCTGATCCGAATCTAGACTCACGTCCACTTCCCTGCCCTCTCCCTGTAACCCCTAATTCCCTTATCTGCTAGGAAACTGTCTATCTACGTTTTAAATTTATTTAATGTTGCAGCTTCCACAGCTCTCTGGGGTAGCAAATTCCATAGATTTGCTACCCTCTGAGTGAAGAAGTTTCTCCTCATCTCAGTTTTGAAAGGGCAGCCCCTTATTCTAAGATTATGCCCCCTAGTTCTAGTCTCACCCATCAGTGGAAACATCCTCACCGCATCCACCCGATCAAGCCCCCTCACAATCTTATATGTTTCGATAAGATCACCTCTCATTCTTCTGAACTCCAATGAGTAGAGGCTCAACCTTTCCTCATACATCAACCCCCTCATCTCCGGAATCAACCGAGTGAACCTTCTCTGAACCGCCTCGAGAGCAAGTATATCTTTTCTTAAATATGGAAACCAAAACTGCACGCAGTATTCCAGGTGTGGCCTCACCAATACCCTGTATAACTGCAGCAAGACTTCCCTGTTTTTATACTCCATCCCCCTTGCAATAAAAGCTAAGATTCTATTGGCCTTCCTGATCACCTGCTGCACCTGCATACTAACTTTTTGTGTTTCATGCACCAGGACCCCCAGATCCCTTTGTACTGTAGCACTTTGCAGTTTCTCTCCATTTAGATAATAACTTGCTCTTTGATTTTTTCTGCCAAAGTGCATAACCTCACACTTTCCAATATTATATTCCATCTGTCAAATCTCTGCCCACTCACTTAGCCTATGTCCTTTTGCAGGTTTTTTATGTCTTCACTCACTGCTTTCCCTCCCATCTTTGTATCGTCGGCAAACTTGGATATGTTGCACTCGGTCCCTTCCTCCAAATCGTTAATATAGATTGTAAAGAGTTGGGGTCCCAGCACTGACCCCTGCGGAACACCACTAGTTACTGATTGCCAGCCCGAGAACGAACCATTTATCCCAACTCTTTGTTTTCTGTTAGATAGCCAATCTTCCACCCATGCCAGTATATTACCCCCAATCCCGTGATTTTTTATCTTGATCAGTAATCTTTTGTGTGGAACCTTGTCAAATGCCTTTTGGAATTCCAAATACACTACATCCACTGGTTCCCCTTTATCCACCCTGTATGTTACGTCCTCAAAGAATTCGAGCAAATTTGTCAAACATGACTTCCCCTTCATAAAACCATGCTGACTCTGTCCTATTAAATTATGTTTATCCAAATGCTCTGTTACTGTTTCCTTAATAATGGACTCCAACATTTTGCCAACCACAGATGTTAGGCTAACTGGTCTATAGTTTCCAACTTTTTGTCTACTTCCCTTCTTAAATAAGGGTGTTACATTAGCAGTTTTCCAATCTGCTGGGACCTTTCCTGAGTCCAGGGAGTTTTGGAAAATAATCACCAATGCATCCACAATCCCTACCGCCACTTCTCTCAAGACCCTAGGATGTAGGCCATCAGGTCCGGGGGATTTATCCGCCTTAAGTCCCATTATTTTACCGAGTACCATCTCCTTAGTCATTTTAATCGTGTTTAGTTCCTCCCCCCCCCCCCCCATTGCCCCCTGTTTGTCCAGTGTTGGGATATTTTTAGTGTCCTCTACTGTAAAGACTGATACAAAATATTTGTTCAGCATCTTTGCCATCTCCATGTTCCCCACCACTAGTTTCCCGGTCTCATCCTCTAAGGGACCAACGTTCACTTTAGCCACCCTTTTTCTTTTTATATAGCTGTAGAAACTCTTGCTATCTGTTTTTATATTTTTTGCTAGTTTACTTTCATAATCTATCTTCCCTTTCTTAATTCATCTTTTAGTTATTCTTTGCTGGCCTTTAAATGCTTCCCAATCTTCTATCCTCCCACTAGATTTGGCTACTTTATATGCCCTTGTTTTCAGTCGGATACTATCCTTTATTACTTTACTAAGCCACGGATGGCTGTCTTTTCTTTTACTCCCCTCTGCACCCATGGGAGGAGACGAGCCCTTCAATTCGAATACAAACATCATATGTCATTTGTTGAAGTATGTTATTGAATGATCGCTCTTTTTGAATTTAAAAGACAGTTGTTTAACATCAATAGTTCCCCTTCATTATCTTGAAATTATTCATTAGCCTGTCTATTTCAGATCAATTAGTCTGGAACTTTCAAAGAGAGTTGGTTAGACCAGATAGTTTCTGTATTTGGCGGGGGGGGGGGGGCAAAAAAAACACACTACGTAAGAAAATTACTTCTAGTTCAGCATAGTAGTTGTGAACTATTATTTTCTGTTACAAGCCTAAAAAAACCTGCTGTAAATGTGTGTGTTTTGTTACTGCTACCATTCACTTGTTCTTTCATTGTTTAATTAACTTGCTCGGCTGTTAACGCCTAAGGCAACGTCTCGTGTAATGTTATACTGCAGTCTAACGAAGAACAGAAGGGAATCCATGAACACACCGGATAACACCATTGGCTAAAATAATCCGAAGCAGGATGTTTATTCATTACTCAGATGCGTTATTAATTTTACCAAATGAAGCCCTTTCTGGGAACGACAGCTCACCTGGGAGAGCAGCCTGAAAAGACAGAAGCCAAAAATATCTGGAATCTAAAAGGTAAAAGGAACCCAACCGTGTAACAAGAGCCTCCTCCTCCATGTTGTTTATGGGTAGTGAAAACAGCAGATGTGCTACTTTATGAAATGTCTTCTGAAAAAAAGCAAGTTCAAACTGAAGCAGTCAAACAGTGGGCTTGACTCCTAGCCACAGGATGATCAGTTTGCCCCAGGGATCTGTGTTGCTCACTCACAGAGTTTAATTAGTTCCTGGTTAGATGCCAAGATTGAAAATCAGACATAAATCAAGTTTTTAAAAAAAATATATATATATATATATCTAGTTGGGAAGGGGAAGAAAACGTTTATCCTCCTCCACCATTCCTAATGGGAACTGTTTCTCATACTGGCTGATCATTTTGCAGTTAGGAGATTCCCTCAGTCTACTCTGTCTTGGATGAAGGCATGGAGCAGGAAGCTGGCTGCCATTGGAGGATGGGCGGGGGGAAGCGAATAACATTGTAAAAAAAAATCAAAATTGATGGTTTGTTTTTCAAAATAAAATAAAATTAAGAATATGAAAGGAAACTCTGGTTGGTATTAATTTTCTCTTGATTAGCATTTGCATCTGGCGATGATGTTTATTGACCTTGATTAAGATGTGCAGTGGTGACATCTATTGGTAGGTAAAGGCACTACATCCCAAAATAACAACAGTAATCAATGTGCCAATTTCAAGTGTACTTAACATCAGTATGTGAAGAATATATTTTTTTAAAATAGTTGGTTCTTACCCTCAGGTTTTTGGCATCCTTTACCACTGGTTGAGAAAAGCTAATGCGATAAGTTCAAGTAAATCCACAACTGAGATGACTAACAATAAATGTCTTAAATGAATGTTTTAATGAATCCTTCATATGTTCAGAGATTTTAATTCCTCCATGTATAATGTAATTTTTTTTGCCCAATTTTACAGGCCTCCCCTTTCTGAATGGACTGTTCTTTCGATGATGCCGGATGCTGCCGCTTCGATCTCTGCGCTCCTCTTGAGCAGCCCTGATTTTAATCGCTCCACCATTGGCGGCCGTGCTTCCAGCTACCGAGGCAGCGTTATACCCAATAACTCTGGAATTCTCCCCCTAAACCTCTCTACCTCTCTCTCCTATAAGACGCTCCTTAAAACCTACCTCTTTGACCAAGCTTTTGGTCAAATGCCCTAATATCTCCTTATGTGGCTCGGTGTCAAATTTTGTTTGATAATCGCTCCTGTGAAGCGCCTTGGGACGTTTTACCATGTTAAAGGCGCCGTGTAAATCCAAGGTGTTGTTGTTAGCCGTAGACTTTATATGTGCATATTTCTTGTTCTTTGCCGTTGTCGAGTGAACTGGAAGGAAGCACTGTCCTTTTGAGAAGTAGAATTGTGGTCTTCACCTTCCTGCACTATATGCGATTGCCTCTAATTCAGAAGCCCTGGGTCTTTTTCCTCTTGCTGATGAATGAAATCACGAGATAGATACAGATGAGGAAGTCCTCTTGACCCATTTTAGTTCATCCAACAGTTTTCCCCGTCACAGATTCCGGCTATTTAAAAAATAATTCCGAGGTCTTTGCCTCCCACACGCTGTACTGAGGTCCAGGCCACGTGTTGATCACTCTGTGAGGAAGAGCTTCCATTGGGGAAAGTTTTAGACATTAATCCGGGGTAAAATTAATTAGTACTTGGATAAATATGGGTTAATAAATGAAAGTCAGCATGGATTTGTTAAAGGAAAATCATCTTTGACTAACTTGATTGAGTTCTTTGATGAAGTAATGGAGAGGGTTGATGAGGATAGTGTGGATCAGCCATGATCTTATTGAATGGTGGAGCAGGCTCGAAGGGCCGATTGGCCTACTCCTGCTCCTAGTTCTTATGTTCTTGTTAATCTATATTGATGATTTGGATCAGGGGACCAAATGTAATATATCCAAGTTTGCTGATGATGCAATGCTAGATGGGAATGTAATAAGAACATAAGAAATAGGAGCAGGAGTAGACCAATCGGCCCCTCGAGCCTGCTCTGCCGTTCAATGAGATCATGGCTGATCTGATCCTAACCGCCAATCCACTATCACAGAACCATCTCCTGAATCTAACAGAATTAGACACACGAAATAGGAGCAGGATCAGGCTACACGGCCCCAGGGCCCGCTCCGCTACCCACAGGGCCATGACCGATCCGAACCTAGACTCATGTCCAAATTCCTGCCCGCTCCCCGTAACCCTTAATTCCCTTTACTTCTAGGAAACTGTCTATTTCTGTTTTAAATTTATGTAATGATGTAGCTTCTACAGCTTTTTGGGGCAGCATATTCCATGGACCTACCACCTTCTGAGTGAAGTAGTTCCTCCTCATCTCAGTTTTGAATGTAAGTTGTGAGGAGGATGCAAAGAGGCTTCAAGGGGATATAGATAGGCTAAGTGAGTGGGCAAGAACATGGCAAATGAAATGTAATGTGGAGAAATGTGAAGTTATCCACGTTGGTAGGAAAAATAGAAAAGCAGAGTATTTTATTAAATGGTGAGAGATTGGAAAAATGTTGGTGTTCAGAGGGACCTGGGTGTCCTTGTACACGAATCACTGAAAGTTAACATGCAGGTACAGCAAGCAATTAAGAAAACAAATGGTATGTTGGCCTTTATTACAAGAGGATTTGAGTATAAGAGTAAAGATTTCTTACTGCAATTATATAGGGCCCTGGTGAGACCACACCTGGAGTATTGTGTACAGTTTTGGTCTCCTTACCTAAGGAAGGATGCACTTGCCATAGAGGGAGTGCAACAAAGGTTCACCAGACTGATTCCTGGGATGGGGGGATTGTCCTATGAGGAGAGATTGAGTAGACTAGGCCTATATTTTCTGGAGTTTAGAAGAATGAGAGGTGATCTCATTGAAACATACAAAATTCTTACAGGGCTTGACAGGGTAGATGCAGGGAGGATGTTTCCCCTGGCTGGAGAGTCTAGAACCAGGGGTCACAGTCTCAGGATAAGGGGTCGGCCATTTAGGACTGAGATGAGGAGAAATTTCTTCACACAGAGGGTGGTGAATCTTTGGAATTCTCTACCCCAGAGGGCTGTGGAGGCTCATTCATTGAGTATATTCAAGACAGAGATCGATAGATTTTTGGATATTAAGGGAATCAAGGGATATGGGGGATAGTGCAGGAAAGTGGAGTTGAGGTCGAAGATCAGCCATGATCTTATTGAATGGCGGAGCAGGCTCGAGGGGCCAAATGGCCGACTCCTGCTCCTATTTCTTATGTTCTTAAATCTTTATAAAATACTGTTTTGGCCCTAGCTGGAGTATTGTGGCCAGTTCTGGGCACCACACTTTAGGAAGGATGTCAAGGCCTTGGAGAGGGTGCTGAGGAGATTTACTAGACTGGTACCAGGAAGGAAAGGCTTTAGTTACATGGAGAGACTAGAGAAACTGGGGTTGTTCTTCTTAGAGCAGAGAAGATTAAAGAGAGATTTGATTGAGGTGTTCAAAATCTTGAAGGGTTTTGAAAGAGTAAATAAGGAGGACCTGTTTCCAGTGGCAGAAGGGTTGGTAGAGGACACCGATTTAAGATAAATAGCAAAAGAACCAGAGGCGACATGAGGAAACATTTTTTGAGCAGCGAGTTGTTATGATCTACAATGCGCTGCCTGAACGGGTGGTGGAAGCAGATTCGATAATTTTGAAAGGGAAATTGGATAAATATTTGAAAAGGAAAAATTTGCAGGGCTATGGGGGAAGAGCAGGAGAGTGGGACTACTTGGAGAGCTCTTTCAAAGAGCCGGCACAGGCGCGAAGGGCCGAATAGCCTCCTGTGCTGTAGGATTCTATGATTCCTGATCTCAGTTATAAATTTACATATTGTTAGTTTGAGTTTATCCTACTCTTACTACAATTTGAATAGTGTCCTAGATCTACCTTTCTATAGCATATATCACCCCATAAACCTTTATAAGGTCTCCAGAATTCAAAGGTGATAAGACCAAGTTTTCACAATCTTTCCTCATAACTCTGTCCTGTGAATCTAGGGATCAGTCTCCTAGTCTTTCGCTGTGCAGCCTCAAGGATTTACATATCTCCGTTGTCCTCCTTCTTAGGCAGTCCCTCGGAACCGAGGTTGACTTACTTCCACATTAAAAATGAGTTCGCAGGTGACTGATGAGTCCAATGCGGGACCTACAGTCTTTGTCACAGGTGGGGCAGACGGTGGTTGAAGGGGCGGGTGGGTGGGGTGCTTGGGTTGACGTGCGCTCCTTGCGCTTGGCTTCCGCTTGCTCCCTGCGATGAGACTCGAGGTGTTCGGTGCCTTCCCGGATGCTTCTCCCTTGTATGTTAGTGGTCACAGGTCGTTCCTGCTCCCAACCTTCATCCAGTGACTCCCCACTACCAGACGGACAACATATGTGGACACCAAGTGAGGGCAAGATCAGCTCTGACTATAATATACCCAACTGGAGCATTGACACACAGCACTATGGAGTAGCAGGTGCTGTGGGGAGAAGTTGAATGAATAGTGTCTATTGTATTGCTGAAAAAGGTATTCTGAACCGATACTGATCAGTTTGTTGGTATTACATCCCTATTTTATTTATTGCCACAAACCTGTATTTTTAATTTCAAAAATTCAGTACAATCCAGTCTGCTTAAAGGAACTACTTTGGTTGTGGTGAAGGGATAATTACAGTCCTAGCCCTTTCGGGCTATCCCAGATCAGGCGTATTCCCCAGACGTTCACCCTCAACTTAAGTTAGAGATAGCCGAATTCCATAAGACGCTTAAATGGGTCTAAAGGTTCAGGCTATCTCTCCCTAAAGGAAAGGAATGACTGAAGGTGTTACTGTCCTCCAGATAGTACTTTTAATAGGTTGAACTAGACTGTAACCTTCCGGATATTATGAGGGTCCGGAATAACCCCCAGATTTCTGCAACTCCTTACAAGAGTGTACAGAATCAGTTGCAACATTAACAATTCAAAATACAGATAGCTTACATTTCTTATTTTTCTGAGATCCTTATTCTCAAATCTTTACTTCGTTACATTTCTTATTTCTTACTTATTTCTAAATCCAGAACATCCACCAAAATCAATTACTTTGACTTCCCGAGACTCATAGTTAAAGACTTACAGAGCTGCCTCTGAAGAGTTGAGAAACGCTTTGCCCGTTCAGCGAGTTCTGCCTTTCTGTTGGAAAGGTCTATGTTTTATACTCTTTTTGCATTGGTTTCTTCTTTGATGTTCTCTGCTGATGTCAGCTAATTGCCTTTATTGATACCTCTGTTTGAATGCTTTCTATCTTACGATCAATTCAACCATTACATGCATAATTATTTCTCTACCTTTAGGTGTTCCAAAAACCATCATAAAAACAATGACAGCTATGGTTTCTGTTTCATGCCATTCTTATCGAAGATTCTTCATTCAATTCTTAATATTGGCTTTACTGGTTTTTAGCAGACATTGTGACTCTCCTTACTGCTCCAAGTTTAATACAAACACAGTGTAATTGCTTGGTGCTTCTATTGAAGCCATGGTGTGGAGATGCCGGTGTTGGACTGGGGTGGACAAATGTAAGAAATCACACAACACCAGGTTATAGTCCAACAGCTTTATTTGAAATCACAAGCTTTTGGAGCGCTGCTCCTTCGTCAGGTGAAGTGGAGAGATGCATAAAAACACAGCTTATATAGTCAGAGAATAATGTCAGATGTTTACAGGTAATCTTTCTAACTGCCATTTATCACACCTCGGCAGAGATAATCACAGCAATCAAAGGTGTAAATGGTCAGTCAGGAAAACATTACATCAAAGAACAATGAGGTGGGGTCACAAGGGGTCAACCCGGACGTCCTATCGTATCAGGCAACGGAACCCTGTGTGAGAACCTCTCTGGATACGTCGAGGGCATCCTGAAACCCATCGTACAGGGAACCCCCAGCTTCTGTCGTGACACGACAGACTTCTTACAGAAACTCAGCACCCACAGACCAGTTGAACCAGGAACACTCCTCGCCACGATGGACGTCTCGGCACTCTACACCAGTATCCCCCACGATGACGGCATCGCTGCGACAGCCTCAGTACTCAACACCAACAACAGCCAATCTCCAGATGCCATCCTACAACTCATCCACTTCATCCTTGACCACAATGTCTTCACCTTCGACAACCAGTTCTTTACCCAAACACACGGAACAGCCATGGGGACCAAATTCGCACCCCACTACGCCAACATCTTCATGCACAAGTTCGAGCAAGACTTCTTCGCTGCACAGGACCTCCAACCAACGCTATACACCAGATACATTGATGACATTTTCTTCCTATGGACCCACGGCGAAGAATCACTGAAAAGACTACACGATAACATCAACAAGTTCCATCCCACCATCAAACTCACCATGGACTACTCCTCAGAATCGGTTTCATTCTTGGACACACGAATCTCCATCAAAGACGGACACCTCAGCACTTCACTCTACCGCAAGCCCACGGACAACCTCAGGATGCTCCACTTCTCCAGCTTCCACCCTAACCACGTTAAAGAAGCCATCCCCTATGGACAAGCCCTGCGAATACACAAGATCTGTTCAGATGAGGAGGAACGTGATGGACACCTACAGACGCTGAAAGATGCCCTCATAAGAACGGGATATGACGCTCGACTCGTCGATCGACAGTTCCGACGGGCCACAGCAAAAAATCGCATAGACCTCCTCAGAAGACAAACACGGGACACAACCAACAGAGTACCCTTCGTCGTCCAGTACTTCCCCGGAGCGGAGAAACTACGCCATGTTCTTCGCAGCCTTCAACATGTCATCGATGACGACGAACACCTCGCTAAGGCCACCCCCAAGCCTCCACTACTCGCCTTCAAACAGCCGCCTAACCTCAAACAGACCATCGTTCGCAGCAAATTACCCAGCTTTCAGGAGAACAGCGACCACGACACCACACAACCCTGCCACAGCAACCTCTGCAAGACATGCCAGATCATCAACGCAGATACCATCATCACACGTGAGGACACCACCCACCAGGTACATGGTACATACTCATGTGACTCAGCCAACGTTGTCTACCTCATACGTTGCAGGAAAGGATGCCCCGGAGCATGGTACATCGGTGAGACCATGCAGACACTGCGACAACGGATGAACGGACACCGCGCAACAATCGCCAGGCAGGAGTGTTCCCTCCCAGTCGGGGAACACTTCAGCAGTCAAGGACATTCAGCCTCCGATCTTTGGGTAAGCATTCTCCAAGGCGGCCTTCGAGACACATGACAACACAAAATCGTCGAGCAGAAACTGATAGCCAAGTTCCACACCCATGAGGACGGCCTCAACCGGGATCTTGGGTTCATGTCACGCTACATGTAACCCCACCTGATGTAGGGTCATCCAGACTCGAGTCGTCGTTGGCTTGTTCTCTCCACACAGATGCGGCCGGACCTGCTGTGATTTCCAGCAAAAAAAATGTTTTTTGTGTTTTTTTGTTTTTCATACAGACCCCAGCATCTGCAACATTTGACCCCTTGTGACCCCACCTCATTGTTCTTTGATGTAATGTTTTCCTGACTGACCTGTTTGGACACCATTTACACCTTTGATTGCTGTGATTATCTCTCTGCTGAGGTGTGATAAATGGCAGTTAGAAAGATTACCTGTAAACATCTGACATTATTCTCTGACTATATAAGCTGTGTTTTTATGCATCTCTCCACTTCACCTGACGAAGGAGCAGCGCTCCGAAAGCTTGTGATTTCAAATAAAGCTGTTGGACTATAACCTGGTGTTGTGTGATTTCTTACTTCTATTGAAGTCATATCTTCAAAGTGTCCTTGTTAGTAACATATTTACTATGTCTATAAATTAAAGACACTTTGACCAGAGTGGTTCATGCATTTCTAGTTATCTCAATTGGTTGCATATTTAATCGTGTTTCCTGTCATCCAAGTTTAACATAAAACTATTTGACCAGCAGGTGTTTCTTTTACTTGATGTCATGTTTTCAAAGGCACATGCCTGTCTTAATGTTTGTGTTTCTGTTTTACGTGTTAGCTTCTTAACACTTTAAACTGGGCATTCTCATTGTGTTGGTTGCAAACCGTAGACCTTTCTGAAGCACCAATTGTTTGCTTCAATCTTTCATTGTTTTAGTATTTTTAACTAATTCCCATTTCAAAGCTTGTTTACAACTTTGTTATCAACTGATCTTTATCTCAGGAGCCTGTATTCTGTTTACAGCCTGCGTCTCCAAAGCTTTAGATTTTTAAACCCAGTATATCCTGTATTAATAATATCAGTATTCTGTTCATATTATGGTGTATCTGTCTGAAATATGGCTTATTCCCTCACAGTGGATCCTTTGGTACCTGCAAGCACACGACTCCCGTTGCTCTGCTGTCTTTTACCAGTACCAGTGCTTTAATTAAAGACTGTTGCGATGCAATGCAGGTTGGTTGAATGTTGCAGCTTTTTGTCACTGCATAAAGAAGTGCAGGGAGTGAAGTGACTGCCAACCCTGTCTGACTGATGAGAATACAGTGAATTCTGCTGTGCCCTGCCAAGGAAACCTGCCAGCATGCCGCTGCTATGAGCCCTGCAGTCCCCTGTGCACTGTTGCCTGACTCACAAAAGGCAAAAAATAACATCCACAAAGTCTGCATTGAATAAATCAGGACCGACAGTTCTCTTTCTTTCACGCGCTCTCTCTCTCTTTTCTCTCCCCTCTCTTTTCTCTTCCCTGTGTATATATGTATGTGTGTGTTGGGAGTTAAATTCCCAGTACATAATGGTGGGGGGCGGGGGGGAGCTGATTAGCTTTGCAAATTAAATAGAAAAATAACATTGCAGTCTATTGGAGTAGATAATTGGTTTCTCTTTTTGATTCCCTTAAGTTAAAATGTGATTCTCTTAAAAAACAGATTTCATTACATAAGATTCTGAGGGGGATTGACAGGGTAGATGCTGAGAGGTTGTTTCCCCGGGTCTCCTTAGCTAAGGAAGGATATACTTGCCATAGAGGGAGTGCAACGAAGGTTCACCAGACTGGTTCCTGGGATGGGGGGATTGTCCTATGAGGAGAGATTGAGTAGATTGGGCCGATACTCTCTGGAGTTTAGGAGAATGAGAGGTGATCTCATTGAAACATACAAGATTCTGCGGGGGATTGACAGGGTCGATGCTGAGAGGTTGTTTCCCCTGGCTGGAGAGTCTAGAACAAGGGGCACAGTCTCAGGATAAGGGGTCGGCCATTTAAGACCGAGACGAGGAGGAATTTCTTCACTTGGGGTTGTGAATCTTTGGAATTCTCTATACCAGAGGGCTGTGGAGGCTGAATATGCAAGGCTGAGATAGATAGGTTTTTGGAATCGAGGGATATAGAGAGTGGAAGTGGAGTTGAGGTCAAAGTTCAGCCATGACCTTATTGAATGGCGGAGCAGGCTCGAGGGGCCGAATGGCCGACTCCTGCTCCTAATTCTTATGTCCTTATTAGGTTTCTAATTCTGTGTCACCTGCAAAAAAAACTCTTATTCTGTTGTTGACAGTCCTGCAGATTTCTTGCATTGGCACTGTGATAAATCCATGTAGTGAGACAAGGAACTTGAAGAGGCGAGGTATGAGGATTAATACGAGTGCTTTATTGAACGACTGCGAGACAACCAGGCAGGCCTGCTTCCAGGCATTGCACCTTTGCTGACCTTAGCAGGAAGCTAAACCCTGACCTTAACAGGAAGCAACCCCTGACCTTAGCAGCAGCATTGGCTATAGCACCACCTGGTGGATAACCTTAATCATAACATCCCAGATTACTATATCCCTCCCCCCTTAAGATTTCAGTATGAATTTCTTAACAAACAACCATTCCTAAGGGTCACATAAGAAGTCTCCATTCACCATGTTCCATACTTGACGAATCAAACAGGTCAGTATCAATCTCTCTGGTGGCTTGTGAGCCCTTTGTGAACGTCTGACAGTAAAGTCCCTGCTCGTTTGTGGTGAAGCCACCAGCTGCTCCTGAGCAGTGCTCGGAGTACCTGACTGCAACGATGGTTTCCTCTTGACGAATGGGTTCTTTTGGAATGGTCTCTGTCCCTGGTGGTGGCACCAAAGATGCACTTGGATAACTGGGGGCAAACCTGTCCTCAAGCCATTGCATCCGGAACCTTCATTTCAATTTCCCCTTGTCTGGTAAGTATCTGATCTACATGTCTGCGTACTACCCTATCATCACCCAACATGACCTTGTATGATACGGGACCGGTCATTGAGTCTATGAAGCCAGGGATCCACTTGGGTCCATAACTGAAATTCCTGGTAAGGACCGCATCTCCTCCAAAACTTCGGCTCTTTGTTCTTTTGTCATGGTTCTCTTTTTGTTTGTTTTGTCTGTTTTCCATTTTCCTTTTTAGGTCTGGGTGGACAAGGTCAAGAGTGGAGCGTAGTCTACTACCTAATAACATCTCAGCAGGAGAGAGTCCTGTGGTGGATTGAGGTGTTATTCTGTAGCTGAACAGAACCCGCGACACTTTGGCTGCTAAACTCCCTTCTGCACTTTTTTTCATCATCTCTTTAAATGTTTGTACGGCTCCCTCCGCAGGTCCATTTGAGGATGGATGATATGGGGCCGAGGTCACCTGCACTATGCCATTTTTTCTCAAGAACTCTTTTGTCTCTGTACTCACAAAACAAGTGGCATTGTCACTTACCACGATCTCCGGTAGCCCTTAATTACTGAAGCTCCGACGCAGGCAGTCTGTAGTAGTCGTGGTGGAAGCAGAATTTACAGGATAAACATCCATCCATTTGGAATGTGCATCAATGATTATGAGGAACATCTTCCCCATGAATGGACCTGCATAATCTAAGTGCAATCTTCTCCATGGTTTATCCGGCCACTCCCAGGGGTGGAGAGGAGCCGCTGCTGGTGCCTTCTGGTGTTCCTGACATGTGCTGCATGTCTTGATTAGATTTTCTATCTCCTCATCTAGCTTTGGCCACCACAAGTAACTCCTAGCCAAGGCTTTCATATGCGAGACCCCAGGATGACACTGATGTAGTTGCTCTAGGATAGACTGCCGTGCTGGCTGTGGAATAATCACTCGTGCTCCCCACAACACGCAGCCATCCTGCACACTCAGCTCTCTTTTCCTGACACTGTAGGGTGTGAAGTCAGCCCCTTCCAGATGCTGTGGCCATCCCCTCACCACATATTCTCGAACTCTAGACAGTACTGGATCTTTACCTGTCCATGTTCTTACTTGCTCTGCAGTCACAAGTGCCATGTCAGTGTCCTCCAACATCAAAACTCTGTCCTCTGGAGCTGCACGGATAGGTGTGCCTGGCAGTGGAAGACGGCTCGAGGCATCTGCGTTCCCATGGTACTTGCCCTCCTTGTAGACGATGACATACTCATATGCCCTCAATGTCACGGCCCACCTCTGGATCCGGGGTGACATCATCTGTGGAACTGCTTTCATTTCATTGAACAGAGAGAGAAGAGGTTTATGATTGGTGCATATGGTGAACTTCCTGCCATATATGTACTTGTGGAACCTCTGTAACCCAAACATTACTGCTAACCCCTCCTTGTCTAACTTGGAATAGTTTTTTTCCGCTGGTGTTAGAGTTCGGGACATAAACCCTATTGGTCTTTCAGTTCCATCTTCCATGCAGTGTGAAAGAACTGCCCCCACCCCATAAGGTGAAGCGTCACAAGAGAGAATGATGCCTTTCTCTGCATTGTAGTGAACCAGCACATCCGACGACAGCATCAGTTTCTTGGACTGTTCAAATGAAACCCCCTGCTCCTCTCCCCACTGCCACTGTGTCTCCTTGTGCAGTAGTTTGTGAAGAGGTGCTAACACAGTTGACAAGTTTGGTAAAAACCTGTTATAATAGTTCAGCAGTCCCAGGTAAGCTTTCAACTCAGCCACATTTGTAGGAGCAGGGGCGTCCTGCAGTGCTTGTACCTTCTCCTTGAGTGGATGGAGCCCGGTGGCATCCACTCTGTGTCCCAGGAACACTGCCTCATTCCCCAGGAAAGTGCACTTACTCCTCTTGAGCCGGAACCCTGCCCTCTCCAATCTCTGTAGTACCTCTCTCAGCATGCTCAGATGCTCCTGGTCGGTTCTTCCTGTCACCAGAATGTCATCCAGATAGATGGAAACATGTGGAATCCCTTGCAGTACACCTTCGATTGTCCTCTGGAAGATAGCTGGACTAGATGAGACACCAAACGGTAAGTGGTTATATGTAAACAAGCCCTTGTGTGTATTTATGGTGACATACTTCTTTGATTCGTCATCCAGTGTAATCTGCAAGTAGGCATGACTCATATCCAACTTTGTGAATTTCTTTCCACCAGCCAGGTTTGCAAAGAGATCCTCTGTTTTGGGAATAGGATACTGCTCTAGTTTGGACACCCGATTGACTGTCAATTTATAGTCTCCACAGAGTCTTACCGAATTGTCCGGTTTTAAAACAGGTACTATGGGAGCTGCCCATTCTGAACATTTCACTGGCTCCAGTATGTACTCTCTCTCAATAGATGGTCAAGCTCAGCCTCTACCTTTGGCTTCATGGCATAAGGCACAGGTCGTTGTTTAAAAAACCTTGGCGGTGCCTCCTTGTCTACATAAATCTTAGCTGGGGGGCCATTAAATGTGCCAGGTTCCTCCTTGAACACATTCTCATGTTCACTCAACACTTCTTACAAAGTCAACTGTTTGCCCGCATCTATTTGATGTACTGCTCCCCAGTCTAATTTAAGTTCTTTTATCCAGCCCCGACCTAACAGGTTTGGTCCGGTACCCAATACTATAACTACAGGTAGCTGTTCCACTGTGTCCCTGTGTTGCACAGTTACCTTAGCTGTACCTAATGTCGCTACTCGTTCACCTGTATATGTTTTAAGATGCAGGGAGCAAGGCTTTAACTCTGGAACCTTTGCACGGTTCCACAATTTTGAGTACTCTGCCTTGTTCATTATGGTCACGCCGCACCCTGTATCCACTTCAAAGTTCACCTTAGAGTCATTTACTATCAGTTGCAATGTGATAGGAGCCACTTTTGGAATGTTCTCTAACATGCCATACATTATGAACATGTCCTCTTCCTCAGCTTCCCCGCTGATGTGTTGTGCTCCATGTTTTTTCACTTCTCTCCCTTGGTTTTGCTGTCCTCCCCCTTTTGGTTTGGATTCCTCCACAGGTGATTTCGCCCTGCCAGCTCGTTTTATGTGTCCTTGTTTCCCACACTTGTAGCACTTTTCCTCCAGAAACCGGCATTCACTCGCCAGGTGATCGTCCTTGCATCTATAACATGCCTTCACATGCTCACGTTGTGGTTTCTGACGCATGTTCAACTTGTGCACAACAACCTGACCTGCAACTTGCATAGCATTAGCCCCGTCTGAACCCTGTATTTCTTTTACATCTCGGTTCGCTGTCTCTATGGCTTGAGCAAGTTCCAATGCTTTTTCATAAGTAAGCCCAGTCTCGGATAATAATCTGCGCTGCATTCGGTCGTCCATTATTGCAGGATCTACTGGGGAAAGCTCGAGAAGAACACAACTTGTTGGAGTCTACGTGGATTCAGGAAGGAGAGGTCAAGCCTAGCTAACTTGCCAGTGTTTTTTTTCCCCCAAGATATCACTGGCGAAGACAAGGAATTGCAGTTGATATTATACACTTGGATTTCAAGAAGGCTTTTGATAAGGTTACGCATCAGCAATGAATGGCCGCCGTGAGAAGTCACTGACTGCTATGTCGATTGTTAATCGTAGGAATTCTCCCAAGCTTTTAGTCTCACGCTGAATTGGAAAGTTGTGCTTTCACTTTTTAAACAAGCAGTCAGATACATTAATTGATGGGCTATGTTGCCCCAATAAAGTCAGAAATCATTCTTCTGGACCACTGTCATGTCAGCATTGAATACCTGCGTTGACTGCATGCATCAATCGGCACTCATTCATTAAGCATTGTTGTCTCAACTTGGTTGCTGAACAATTTGGCACAGCTATGCTAAAATTACCTCGTCCTACAAGTCAAGCTGCTCCAGATTTCCCACCAGAAACACTATTTTGTATGGGCCACCCATTGAATGCAAAAGATAAAAGTCGATGACACATTTTTAGGTATTACAGTAATTCTTCAAATAAAGCTGCACTTCTTACCCTGTTACCCTCAGGAGTTACAGGATTGTGAATGCTTCATGTTTGCGGTGTGTCTCTTGGTTTGAAAATGTATGAATTCCATTTTTAAAGTAAAAACAACATTTAGTTTATTTACGGCCTTCTGGACTCAACATTGAGTTCAACAATTTCAGACCATCCCCTATTTTTCAGGCTGTATAATTTTGCCATCCCCATTTGCAACATTTTACCTCTCCTGTCTCCGACCCTAGCACAGAATATTCCTTCCTCCCCTCTTTCCCCTCTTTCCCCGCCTCTGCACCTGCTTAATATCTGTTACATCTCTAGCCTTTTCCAGTTCTGATGAAGGGTCCCAGACCTGAAATGTTGAAATTCGGCTCTCCACGGGTGAGTACGCACGGGGTACTCACCCGTAGGCCCAATGGAAGTGCCGGTTTCCTGCATGCACTGTGCATGCGCGGGAAACCGGCACTTTCGTTCCTCTGAACGAAGGGGTTCAGAGTTCGAACGCGTGCGCGGGAGAGGCTGCGCGTGCGCATCGAACTTACGTTTTTTTTGCAGGTTTTCCCGGGAGGGTAAGTCTGCAGAAGTTACACATATAAAAAGCAGTCGCAAGGCCTGCTTTTTACAAGGTAAGTGGTGAATTAATTAAAATTAAAACATTTTTTCCACAGGTTTATTATTTTTAAATACTTTAAAGAAAGGTAAGTTTATTTTTAGCCCCGTTAGAAAATAAAAAAAATTTCAAAAATTTAAATTATTGTTTAAAATAGTTATTTCATGTAATTTATAGTTTATTTTAAAAATGTGATTTTTTTAATTTATTTGAAGATTTAGTGATGTTTTGGGGCTTATAGTATTTATAAGTTTGACAGCCCTTCCTGTCAAACTTATGAATGAAGCATTCCCTGCTCCGATTGGCTCTCCATGGCCCACGTGATCGCAGGGAACGCATCGAACTAACTGCGCCCCGGGATACGCAAGCACTGCGCGCTGGCAGCTGGAGCAGGCCCAGGATCGGAATCCCACGGGGGCCCACAGCTCAACGGCCGGTGCGCTAGGTATGTGCAGGTCGGGGGGGCTTACATCCGCGGGAAGCCCCCGACCCAAATTTCTGGGCCAATTAACTCTTGTTTCTCTCTCCACGGATGCTGCCTGGCCTGCTGAGTGTTTCCCAGCATTTTCTGTTGTTATTTTAGTTTACTTTTGTTTATATGGCAAGTTTTCTGCATTCTGAAGGTTTTTTTTTAAATATAGGATTCCTATGCTGCTGCCTCTGCTGTTGGATAAAAAACCCAAGTTGAACTATTGTATTCCAGGAAAAGACGATTGCACACCGCACCTCCGACGTCTCTGGGGAAAGACAAGTATTGCTGATTTTTTTTTTTCATTTGGCTGCGCTGCTCATTTATGTGCGGAATGCAGATTCATTCAAGGAATACTGATGACAAGCCTCTAAAACTCTTTCAACTTATCACGTCATCCATTCCAGCAGTTCATATGGGGGGAAAAACAATAGGGGAGCAATGACTGCTCGGGAAATTCTTTGTTCGAAGAAAAAGCATTTCATGCCGAAGAAAAATGGGCCTGTGTATTCAAACTGCACAGCGAAGGCTGAGCAAAGTTGCCGTTAGTTAACAAAAAAAAAAAAATCGAAGTGAATGTTAGACATGTAAAACTTGCACCCATAGACTGACATGTTCCAATGAAAAATACTGCAGCAAAATGTCTTTGTACACCGTGTAATGACAGTGAATAAATTGAACGTTTATCTTTCTCGTGCCTTAGTGTTAGAATTTTTCGAACAACTTGAAGGTTTTTACCTTTTACCAATTTAAACGTCCTGCAAAAAAAAAGTGGTGCTTGGGGATGCCAGCTGTATGTTTAACTCAGAAGAATGCCTTACACAGCAGTTTATCTTGAATAACCTATTTCTGGCAAAATTCCATAGTCACAAAAGCTAACTTTCTTGAATTTCAAACTAATTTGAATATTTGTAGACATTAAATGATAAAATATTCAAACTATCACAAAACTAAATCCTCTGAATCCTTTTAAAACTATAAATTGTTTCATTATTTAATGAAGTAATTATTAAACTATTTCTCAATTATTAAACTATTTTTCTTGACCAAGCTAAGGATGTTCTCTCCTTCGTTTTTCTGAAATAATTGTTTCTATTAATTATTCTGGTATGCATATTTAAAAGCCGCTTTTCACATTATGTATTGCAACAGCCATTAATAAAACTACTTACACATAAAAGGGAAGGACATCATTTTGGAAGCAAAATCCAGTACAATGATATAGAATTCTGTTGAATCTGCGATTGATAAAGGCTGAATTTAAAATATCAAAACATTTAGTTGTACTTTGGCGATTGTTTCTCTTTGTCAGAATGTTGAATAATTAACAATATAATCAAGAAGTTGCGTTTTCTCCCAGTTTTTGGAAATAGATGAAAGGCCCAGTTGAATTCTGATCTATGTGACCAGCTTGTCGATGAGCATTAGGTATGGCCACAACTGCTGCTGCACACTGCTTCGGAAATGCAAGAGAGAAAAAAACCTGTACTGCAGCCACTTAAACAAAAAGTGCTGGCTGGGAATTAAAATGAGCACCAATGATGAAGAATGTTTGCTGTGTGCCAAGGGTGCAGTGTTTTAGCTGACTGAAGTTTATTTTTTAAGCCTCTGAAACTTCATTGATGACACCATGTACAAAGTTACGCCTCTCCCCATAGATAAGGTCTCTGCTGTGTATCCTGCTTGGACGGATTGCTACTTCAGACAGTTTGACATTCTCTTCGTATTCTGCCTTTTATTTTACACAAACAGCTTTTATCCAAACGAGTGGATTCATTTTGTCTTGACATTTTCGATGTCTATTTTTCCAATCCCTTCACTAATTAAAATAATACGATGCAAACATTTTTTTTTTTAACAAGAAGTTGACTCCTTGGAAAAGAAACACTTTTAGGTTTAGAGGGGATTTGAGGAAAAACTTTTGCACCCACAGGGTGGTTGGAACCTGGAACTCACTGCCTGAAAGGGTGGTAGAGGCAGGAACCCTCACAACATTCAAGAAGCATTTAGATGAGCACTTGAAACGCCATAGCATACAAGGCTATGGACCAAGTGCTGGAAAATGGGATTAGAATGGACAGGGCTTGATGGCCGGCGGGGACACGATGGGCCGAAGGGCCTCTTTCTGTGATGTATAACTCTATGGGCTGGATTTTATCAATGGAGGCGTATAGGAGGCAGGACTACAACTTTTGGGGTTGTAGTCCCGCCTCCATCGAGTTGTGGCCAACCCACGCGATTTTCACTTGAGTGACCTTGTTGAGCCCACCCAGCGGGCTCAGCAGGCCAATTAAGGGCCACCCGGCAAAAGGTGACGACACAGATTGACTTCATCTGTCAAGAGCTTTTGACCGATGAAATATCAGCATTTGACAGCTCTTTGAAGCTGTCAAACACTGACAATCTGCACTCTAAGTTAATTCCTTCCTCTCAGGATGATTTAGAGATCTCTCCAGAACAGATAGCAGAGGCTGCAGATTTTGATAGCTCGCAGCCATTCTGCTTTCTGTGCCGGTGAAATGAGGGACTCCCGAGACCTGAAGGAAGGAAGGCTGCATTAGTAAGAAAAGGTAAGTGAAACTTATTTAAACACTTTACACACACCAAACATACTTACTTCTGCACTCATGCACCCATCACTCACCTGCACAATGGACATCTCGACCCCTTCAACCCCTGCAGACCGACGGTCCGCCTGGCTAACTTGGCGGGGTTTGGAGCCGTCGGACAGCACACACTTCAGGGCTAAAAATAGGGATTAGGCAAAAAACTGCCTGTTAACAGGCTGTTAATTGGCACTAATCCCCTTCCTGCCTCGGGGAGGCGGCTCCCAGCACAGGTCGGATACCCGCCTCCTGGGTCATTGGCATGGGGGCGGGATGGGTTCCTGCCCCCCGATTCTGCAATTTTCCCACCACTCCCGCCTCCACAAGGCTTGGAAAATCAAGCCCTATGACTCTATGGCCTAGAAATTCAGTGCCCTTAGCACCGATTTTGCGGCGCTAGAGGGCCTAGCGCTGCAATTGGCGCCTGTTCCTAAATTGCCTGGCGCCCTTCCGCGGCGGTAGACCGGTAGCGCTGCGCCGGCACCGATGACGTCATCGGTGTGCGCAGCGTCCCGGTTGCCGTGGTAACCCGGCCCCAAGCCGAAATTCAGTTGCGGCCGCCTCGCCAGTGGCAGCCGCAACTAAGACTCCGGCAAACGAGTGTTGCCGGAGTCTGCGCCGGCGCTTTAAGGAGGCGCGGCGGCCGGCCGGCCGCCTGCCCGCAGCTCCCTCCCCGGACTTCTCCGCCCCCCCCGGAACAGATGCAAGCCCGGCACTTGTCCGAGGTGCCGGGCTCATTTTTGATGAGATTTGCGCGGGCCGCGGCCGGGTGCAGGCAGCTCCTCCTTAACGGAAGGAGGAGGCCTGCACTTCCCGAGCCTGCCGCACCGCAGCGGGCGCCGCAGCGCCGGAATAGCGCCTCAATGCGGCGCGTTGCGCCAGTTTTCAGGCGCTAAAACCCTTCAGTAGCGCCGGCAGCCGTTTGGGCGCGGAGCTACTGAATTTTTGGCGTGCGCAAAGGGCTTTAGCGCCGGCGCTAACTTCCGGCGCTAAAGCCCTGGCGCAGCGCAAACTCAATTTCTAGGCCTATGACTATGACTTGCTATTTAGATTTATAATATTCAGTGCGTCGCACAGTAAATAAATGCTAGGATTAGGTTAACACTTCAGTGTTCTGCACATCACCATTCTGTAGAAGTATGAAATATGCACTCACCTAGACTTAGCTATATGTTACCCTCTAATTGAATTTTCTTATGGACATACTTTTTATTAATGTTCCTTTTATATATTGTTTAGACTTTATTATTGTAGTGATGTATTTGCTGATCCCCATATCAAGATGAGAATTTCTGGATTATGGTCTCAACAGCAGAGCAATTGTATAAAATATAGATTGTCTTTCTAAGGTCAGTAGAAGGCTGCTTTCTGTGTAGTATACTTCCTAACATCTGTACTACATTAAGATTCCTGTTGTAACTTTCAAATCCCTCCATGGCTTTTGCTCCACTCTACCTCAGTGATCTCATCCAGTCTCGCATCACATCCTCATGTGTCAGCTCGTGGCTCAGTGGGCAGCAAGCACACTCTCTCACCTCTGAGTCAGAAGGTTGTGGGTTCAAGTCCCACTCCAGTGACTTGAGCACAAAAATCCAGGCTGACACTCCCAGTGCAGTGCTGAGGGAGTGCTGCACTGTCGGAGGTGCCATCTTTCGGATGAGACGTTAAACCGATGCCCCGTCTGCCCTCTCAGGCGGACGTAAAAGACGTTAAAGATCCCATGGCTCTATTTCAAAGAGCAGGGGAGTTCTCCCTGGTTAATATTGATCCCTCATTCAACATCACTAAAAAACAGATTATCTGGTTATTATCACGTTGCTGTTTGTGTGTGCAAATTGTCTGCTACATTACAGCAGTGACTACACTTTAAAAGTACTTCATTGGCTGTAAAGCACTTTGGGACGTCCTGAGATCGGGAACTGCGCTACAACTTCTTATTCCCAGATCCCTCATTGGCAACTGCTCCTCCAACCAATAAGCCCTTTCCCTCTGGAACTCCTCCCTCAAAACCTCCATATTGTAGCCTCCTTCCACACTTTCAAATACCTCCAAAAGACTATTCTTTGACCAAGGTTTTACTTTCCCCGACCCCTCTCCTTCTTCCTCCTGCTTATAATGCAGATTGACCAGAAATCTGACACCAGTGCAGTGCTGAGAGAGTGCTGCACTGTCAGAGGTGCCGTCTTTCAGCTGAGAAGTTAAACCGAGATGTAAAAGATCCCACGGCACTATTTCGAAGAAGAGCAGGGGAGTTACCTCCGGTGTCCTGGCCAATATTTATCCCTCAATCAACATAACAAAAACAGATGATCTGGTCATTATCACATTGCTGTTTGTGGGAGCTTGCTGTGCGCAAATAGGCTGCCGCGTTTCCCACATTACAACAGTGACTCCACTTCAAAAAGTACTTCATTGGCTGTAAAGCGCTTTGAGACGTCCGGTGGTCGTGAAAGGCGCTGTGTAAATGCAAGTCTTTCTTTTCCACACGTAGCCTTTATTGAGCAAGCAAAGAGTCCGAGAGCAGGAGCAGTCATACAACAACAACTGTGAAACCGCTAAAGTGACGTCACAACCAGGGAAGGAGCTGATTGGTAAGTAGGACCTGGTGAGTATTTCTACAGTCCAGTCGTTAAAGTAAAAGTAAGGTCTGTAGTTTAGAGTAAGTATTGTTTAAAGGGAAGTAAGGTCCCTAGTGTATTTAATATTCTTTAATTTAAAGGACGTAAAGGGAGTAAATTAAGGGTAGGACATGGCAGGGCAGCTTGGCAGTGTGGAGTGCTTCACCTGTGCTATGTGGGAAGTCAGGGACACTTTCGGTGTCCAGGGCGAACACGTGCAGGAAGTGTCTCCAGCTGCAGCTACTCGAAATCCGTGTTTCGGAGCTGGAGCTGCGGCTGGAGCCACTGTGGAGCATCCACGAAGCTGAAATCTTCATGGATAGCACGTTTAGTGAGGTGGTCACACCGCAGGTAAAGAGTGCACAGACAGACAGGAAATGGGTGACCGCCAGACAGAGTAAAAGAACTAGGAAGGTAGTGCAGGAGTCCCCTGGGTCTATCTCCCTCTCCAACAGATTTTCCATTTTGGACACTGCTGGGGGAGATGGTTTCTCAGGGGAATGCAGCAAGAGCCAAGTCCGTGGCACTACGAGTGGCTCAGCTGCACAGGTGGGGAGGAAAAAGTGGGAGAGCAATAGTGATAGAGGATTCTATCGTAAGGGGAACAGATAGACGTTTCTGTGGCTGCAGACGTGACTCCAGGATGGTATGTTGCCTCCCTGGTGCCAGGGTCAAGGATGTCACTGAAGGGCTGCAGGGCATTCTGAAGGGGGAGGGCGAACAGTCAGAGGTCGTGGTTCACATTGGTACCAATGACATGGGTAGAAAGAGGGATGAGGTCCTACAACAAGAATTTACAGAGCTAGGTAGCAGATTAAAAAGCAGGACCTCAAAGGTTGTAATCTCTGGATTACTCCCGGTGCCACTAGCTAGTGAGTATAAGAATAGGAGGATAGAACAGATGAATGTGTGGCTAAAGAGTTGGTGCAGGAGGGAGGGCTTTAGTTTCCTGGATCACTGGGTCTGCTTCTGGGGAAGGTGGGACCTGTACAAGTTGGACTGGTTGCACCTGAACCGGAACGGGACCAACATCCTTGCGGGGAGGTTTGCTAGTACTGTTGGGGGGGTTTAAACTAACTTTGCAGGGGGATGGGGTACGGAGTGGAGCTATAGTAGGGGGTGATGCACAACCAAATATACAGGAAAAAACAAGCCAGCCTGGAAGGCAGAGCAAATATGTAACAGCACAAGGGAGTATGGCAAGGTTGGATGGCATTTATTTTAATGCAAGGAGTCTTGCGAGTAAGGCAGATGAATTGAAGGTGTTGATGAACACATGGGAGTGTGATATTGTTGCTATCACAGAGACATGGTTGAGGGAGGGGCAGGACTGGCAGCTCAATATTCCAGGGTATAGAATCTTCAGGCGAGACAGGGGGGGTGTAAAAGAGGAGGGGGTGTCGCAATATTAATCAAGGAGTCAATTACTGCTGTAAGGAGGGATGATATCTTTGCAGGTTCCTCTAATGAGGCCATATGGGTAGAACTTAAAAACAAAAAGGGGGCAAGCACTTTGCTGGGAGTATCCTATAGGCCCCCAAACAGTCAGGGGGAGATAGAGGAACAGATATGTAGGCAAATCTCAGAGAAGTGTAGAAATAATAGGGTAATATTAGTAGGGGATTTCAACTTCCCCAATATTGACTGGGATAGTCAGAATGTGAAAGGCTTAGAGGTTGCGGAATTCTTAAAGTGCATCCAGGAGAGCTTTTTGAGCCAGCATGTAGAAAGTCCTACAAGAGAGGGGGCGGAACTGGATCTAATTCTAGGGAATGTAGCCGGGCAAGTGGTAGAAGTGTCAGTAGGAGAGCATTTTGGTGACAGTGACCATAATTTGGTGAGATTTAAGGTAGTCATGGAAAAGGACAAAGATGGACTGGAAATAAAGGTTCTAAATTGGGGGAAGGCCGATTTTAATATGGTTAGGCAGGATCTGGCCAAAGTGGACTGGGATCAGCTACTTGTAGGAAAATTCACATCAGAGCAGTGGGAGTTTTTCAGAAAGGAAATAGAGAGAGTACAATGCCAACAGGTTCCCGTAAAGGTCAAGGGTGGGACCAACAAGCCCAGGGAACCCTAGATGTCAAGGGATATACAAGAATGGATTAGGAAAAAAAGGGAAGCTTCTGGCAGATACAAAGGACTAAAAACAGTGGAAGCTCTAGAGGAGTACAGAAAGTGCAGGGGGGTACTTAAAAAAGAAATTAGGAGAGCAAAGAGGGGGCATGAAAAAACACTGGCGGGCAAAATAAAGGAAAATCCCAAGATGTTTTATAAGTATATTAAGGGCAAGAGGATAACCAGGGAAAGAGTAGGGCCCATTAGGGACCAAAGTGGCAATCTGTGGGTAGAGCCAGAAGATGTAGGTGAGGTTTTAAATGAATATTTTGCATCTGTGTTCACTATGAAGAAGTACGATGTAGGCATAGAAATCAGACAGGGGGATTGTGATATACTTAAACAAATTAGTATTGAGAGGGAGGAGGTACTAGTGGTTTTAGCGGGCTTAAAAGTGGATAAATCCCCAAGCCCAGACGAGATGTATCCCAGGCTGCTGTGTGAGACAAGGGAGGAGATTGCAGGGGCTCTGACACGAATTTTCAGAACCTCTCTGGCCACAGGGGAGGTGCCAGAGGACTGGAGAACAGCTAACATAGTACCATTATTCAAGAAGGGTAGTAGGGATAAACCAGGGAATTATAGGCCAGTGAGCCTAACATCAGTGGTAGGGAAATTATTGGAAAAAATTCTGAGGGACAGAATTAGTCTCCACTTGGAGAGGCAAAGGTTAATCAAGGATAGTCAGCATGGCTTTGTCAGGGGGAGATCATGTCTAACCAATTTAATTTAATTTTTCAAGGGAGTGACTAGGTGTGTGGATGAGGGTAGTGCAGTTGATGTAGTCTACATGGACTTCAGTAAGACTTTTGACAAAGCCCCGCATGGGAGACTGGTCAAGAAGGTAAGAGCCCATGGGATCCAGGGCAATTTGGCACATTGGAAATAAAATTGGCTTAGTGGCAGGAGGCAGAGGGCGATGGTCGAAGGTTGCTTTTGTGACTGGAAGCCTGTGTCCAGTGGTGTACTGCAGGGATCAGTGCTGGGTCCTTTGCTGTTTGTAGTGTACATTAATGATTTAGATATGAATGTAGGAGGTATGATCAGTAAGTTCGCAGATGACATGAAAATTGGTGGAGTGGTAAATAGCGAGGAGGGAAGCCTCAGGCTACAGGACGATATAGATGGGTTGGTCAGATGGGCAGAACTGTGGCAAATGGAATTTAACCCTGAAAAGTGTGAGGTGGTGCATTTTGGGAGGACCAACAAGGCAAGGGAATAGACAAGGAATGGTAGGACCCTAGGAAGGACAGAGGATCAGAGGAACCTTGGTGTGCATGTATATCGATCCCTGAAGGCAGCAGGACAGGTAGATAAGGTGGTTAAAAAGGCATATGGGATACTTGCCTTCATTAGCCGAGGCATAGAATATAAGAGCAGGGAGGTTATGATGGAGCTGTACAAAACGCTAGTTAGGCCACAGCTGGAATACTGTGTGCAGTTCTGGTCACCACACTATAGGAAGGATGTGATTGCATTGGAGAGGGTGCAGAGGAGATTCACCAGAATGTTACCTGGGCTGGAGCGCTTCAGCTATGAAGAGAGACTGGACAGGCTGGGGTTGTTTTCCTTAGAGCAGAGAAGGCTGAGGGGGGGACCTGATTGAGGTGTACAAAATTATGAGGGGCATAGATAGGGTAGATAGAAAGGAACGTTTCCCTTTAGTTGAGGGGTCAATAACCAGGGGGCATAGTTTCAAGGTAAGGGGCAGGAGATTTAGAGGGGATTTGAGGGAAAACTTTTTCACCCAGAGGGTGGTTGGAATCTGGAACTCACTGCCTGAAAGGGTGGTAGAGGCAGGAACCCTCACAACATTCAAGAAGCATTTAGATGAGCACTTGAAACGCCATAGCATACAAGGCTACGGACCAAGTGCTGGAAAATGGGATTAGAATAGACAGGGCTTGATGGCCGGTGCGGGCACGATGGGCCGAAGGGCCTCTTTCTGTGCTGTATAACTCTATGATTCTATCTTTTGTGTGTAGGTTGGGAAAAGAATTTGAAATGGGACTTTTTGACTTCAGTGAAATTCTGCCGGTCCAAATGCCCCTTTGTGTTTGTGTCAGTGTGATGGCTCCCTAAAGCCAGGGTTCAGACCATCTGAAACATGAATAATCAGCATAAAAACACACTGCAAGGTTCATTGTGACTACAATAATATATGGTTGAGAAGAATCTAAAATTGGCTGTCCAGCAGTCATTAATTCCTGGTACACACATTCAGATTCTATGCACCGAGTGGTCTCGGGAGAATTCCTATTGTATGCTGTAATATCTCACAGTTCTGGCACACACTCAGAAGTGGAGCAAAGGCACTTTCAATTGAGAGTTAAATGCTGTTTATAAAAATGCTAAAAGTCAGCCCAGAATGTTCGAGAGGCGCCGTAGAAACGGCATATGCTGCAGTTGGGGACATGTTCCAAACACCTCTCTGCTGAGTGAAAGTATTGTCCGAACTTTGGAACAGACACTCCACCCTGATCAGGAGAGTCCCGCAATGTTAAAGTGGCAACCTGCAATCCAATACTGCGAAAACAGATTTTAAATTATTTTCACAGGTTAAAGCAGGACAACATTTTTATTTATTTAAGAACATAAGAAATAGGAGCAGGAGTCGGCCATTTGGCCCCTCGAGCCTGCTCCGCCATTCAATAAGATCATGGCTGATCTTCGACCTCAACTCCACTTTCCTGCACTATCCCCATATCCCTTGATTCCCTTAATATCCAAAAATCTATCGATCTCTGTCTTGAATATACTCAATGACTGAGCCTCCACAGCCCTCTGGGGTAGAGAATTCCAAAGATTCACCACCCTCTGAGTGAAGAAATGTCTCCTCATCTCAGTCCTAAATGGCCGACCCCTTATTCTGAGACTGTGACCCATGGTTCTAGACTCCCCAGCCAGGGGAAACATCCGCCCTGCATCTACCCTGTCAAGCCCTGTATGAATTTTGTATGTTTCAATGAGATCATTCTTCTAAGCTCTAGAGAATATAAGCCTAGTCTACTCAATCTCTCCTCATAGGACAATCCCCCCATCCCAGGAACCAGTCTGGTGAACCTTCGTTGCACTCCCTCTATGGCAGGTATATCCTTCCTTAGGTAAGGAGACCAAAACTGTACACAATACTCCAGGTGTGGTCTCACCAGGGCCCTATATAATTGCAGTAAGACGTCTTTACTCTTATACTCAAATCCTCTTGTAATAAAGGCCAACATACCATTTGCTTTCCTAATTGCTTGCTGTACCTGCATGTTAACTTTCAGTGATTCGGGTACAAGGACACCCAGGTCCCTCTGAACACCAACATTTCCAAATCTCTCACCATTTAAAAAATACTCTGCTTTTCTATTTTTCCTACCAACGTGGATAACTTCACATTTCTCCACATTATATTCCATTTGCCATGTTCTTGCCCACTCACTTAGCCTGTCTATATCCCCTTGAAGCCTCTTTACATCCTCCTCACAACTTACATTCCCACCCAGCTTTGTATCATCAGCAAACTTGGATATATTACATTTGGTCCCCTCATCCAAATCATTGACATAGAATGTGAATAGCTGAGGCCCAAGCACTGATCCTTGCGGTACCCCACTAATTACAGCCTGCCAACCTGAAAATGACCCGTTTATTCCGACTCGCTGTTTTCTGTCCGGTAACCAATTCTCAATCCATGCTAGCATATTACCCCCAATCCCATGAGCCTTAATTTTGTTTAATAAACTCTTGTGTGGCACCTTATCGAATGCCTTCTGCAAATCCAAATACACCACATCCACTGGTTCCCCCTTATCTATTCTGCTAGTTATAATCTCAAAAAACTCAACGGATTCGTCAAACACGATTTCCCTTTCATAAATCCGTGTTGACTCTGCCCAATCCTATTATTATTTTCTAAGTGCCCTGTTACCGCATCCTTAATAATAGATTCTAGCATTTTCCCTACTATTGATGTCAGGTTAACTGGTCTGTAGCTCCCTATTTTCTCTCCCCCTCCTTTCTTAAATAGTGGGGTTACATTTGCTACCTTCCAATCCGTGGGAACTGTTCTAGAATCTATGGAATTTTGGAAAATGACAACCAATGCATCCACTATATAGTCACCTCTTTCAAAACCCTAGGATGTAGGCCATCAGGTCCAGGGGATTTATTGGCTTTCAGTCCCATTAATTTCTCCAGTTTATTTTTTTTACTAATACTAATTTCTTGCTAGACCCTTGGTACTCCACTATTTCCGGGAATTTTTTTGCGTCTTCTTCTGTGAAGACAGGCACAAAGTATCTGTTTAATTTCTCTGCCAGTTCCTTATTCCCCATTATAATTTCTCCTATCTCAGCCTGTAAGGGACCCACATTTACTTTCGCTGATCTTTTCCTTTTTACATACCTATAGAAGCTTTTACAGTCTGTTTTTATGTCTCTCGCTAGTTTACTCTCATTCTATTTTTCCTTTATCAATTTCTTGGTCCTCCTTTGCTGAATTCTAATATTCTAAAATTACTTAAAGTAAGCCTTAAGGCTCATCCTGACCCATATATTTATGATCAGGTGCTGTTAATTATTAATAATCCAACCAAACAGATTTATACTGAAGAACCTCAAGTTAATTCAAGTACTTTTCAGTTATATCATACTTTAATTAACTCTATTCCCTATTCCATCGAGTTACCTCTTGTCATAGAATCATAGAAATTTACGGCACAGAAGGAGGCCATTCGGCCCATCGTGTCTGTGCCAGCCGACAAAGATCTCTCCAGCCTGATCCCCCTTTCCAGCTCTTGGTCCGTAGCCCTGTAGGTTACGGCACTTCAAGTGCATATCCAAGTACTTTTTAAATGCGATGAGGGTTTCTGCCTCTACCACCCTTTCAGGCAGTGAGTTCCAGACCCCCACCACCCTCTGGGTGAAAAAAGTTCTCCTCAACTCCCCTCTAATCCTTCTACCAATTACTTTAAATCTATGCCCCTTGGCTATTGACCTCTCTGCTAAGGGAAATGGATCCTTCCTATCCACTCTATCTACGCCCCTCATAATTTTATACACCTCAATTAGGTCTCCCCTCAGCCTTCTCTGTTCCAAAGAAAACAACCCCAGCCGATCGAGTCTTTCCTCACAGCTAAAATTCTCCAGTCCTGGCAACATCCTCGTAAATCTCCTCTGTACCCTCTTGAGTGCAATCACACCTTATAACCTTATTTGTAGATAGGATTGTACAGATTGTACAATTATGTTGGCGGAGAAAGTATAAATGCGCAACAAAAGCAACATGCTTGGAACAGATTCAGCTCCCAAAGTTCAGTTTTGCCTCAGTATCCATCTAATACTGGCCATAAAAATACTGCCGTTTGTGTTATGTTGGAATTTGGAGCATAATCTGATTAAAGCACTTGAATGTAGCTGGTATTTTATCAGCTGCCTGTCCACTATTTGCGTAAAGCCCAATGCATCATTCACTGAAGCTTTAATAAAAGTGATTGCTGTTCGTGAATGATGAATAGTAACAAAGTGTGCTTTACATAAAGTTACTTTTACATATTTGAAATCTTTTACTTCAAGCAGTCATGCTCTGGCAAATTTCTAACTCAAAATCTACTGAGTGGTGAAATATTATCTCCCATCCTTTGGAGAACAACAGAGACACCAAAATAGTAAAAAAAAAAAATTTAGCATGGGGTTGCAATTTCTTTTTTAATATACTATGGAGTTAAACTGTACTGTGCAGATGTCCTATTGTGCACCGAACACAAGTATGAGCCTGTGGTTCCTTAAAGCTGCATTCCAAATCACAAGCTGGCTGTTGGAGGAGCACTGAGTAAAGAGCTTATCCCTAGGGGAAAGGATGAAAGTGATAAGAGTACGTTACTTCAGGCTGCTCGCATCCTCTCCCTCCCATACACAGACACACACATCAGCTAGTTACAGAGCAGCATAGACAAGAGAGGGTGGAAGCACTCATTTGCCTGCATTCTTGGTAAGCGATGATGCCACAGCCGCCCATTAGCCGCGAACAGAAAGAATTCTAAGCAATTTGATATTTATGTCAATCTACTTCCCAATATTCACGACTTGAAAATTAGCCTCTTTATGAACTGCAAAGTACTATGGGTGAGAAATTCAGCTCCTTTGTGCCTGCTGTTAGTGCCTCTAGGGGGTGCTAACAGGCCGCAAATGGCTTATAGTCCGGGGGGTGAGGGGGGAAGCGCCTCCCGAAAAATTTGGCAGGGCGTTGCTGAGGCGCTACCTGATAGCACTGTGTCCCCGCCGGTAACGCCCCGGGCCGCTGCGCCGTCGGCGATGACATCATCGGCGTGCGCCGTGAACCCTTCACGCCCCGCCGTTGCCACTTACCGCCCTGCGGCAGAAATTTGGCTGCATCCCACGAGGCTGCCGCGGGGCAGTGTCAGCGCCAGCCTCGTGGGTCGTGAGCCGGGCCGACCTCTGCTCGCGGGGCGGTATTTAAAGGGGAAATGTGACCGTGGCCCGCCCTCCGCGGTGGGCCGTGGCGTGGTCCTGGCCGCCATCGCGCAGCCCGGCACCGCGTCTCGATGCCAGGCTGCGGCCGCAGCACCACGCTGCCCTGGTAGCCTAATGAGGGCCATGGGAGGCCCTGCAGCGCGCGCAGGGGCCCCTCTCCTTTAACTGAAGGGGAGGGGCGTTGAAACGCGGCAGCGCTCCGCGGAGCTTCCGCAGAACGCTGCCGATCGCACCCCGACATCGCCTCGGTTACCGCCCCTCCAGGAAGTGAAGCACCCGAGATTGCACTCAGTAGTTTGTTCCGCGCCGGGCTCTAAATGTGCGGCCTTAACTCAGTTACCGCCCCCGGGGCGTAACCGAATTTCGCACCCATTGAGTTCTTAAAGGTTTAAATATGAATTTTCTTTATGCGGAAAATATATAGAAATATAGGGCTGGATTTTGCTGGCGCTCAGAGGGCAGGTTTAGAGGCAGGTCTGCTGTCAAAATAGCAAAGATTAACAGTGGGTACAACCCGCCTCCACGCGAGTCTCCCAGGTGTTGGGTCTGTCTGCGCAGAACTGACCCAACACCGAGCGGCGGGGGAGACAATTGAGCTCATTAAATGGCTTGTTAAGAGCCAATTTAATGCTATTTTGAGCCTACATTGCAATTTTACGCTCTCCCCACGGGTTACCTGCTGCTCAGGGAACACGCCAGCTCACCCGGTCATGAGTTGAGATGGCTTTCATAGAATCATAGAAAGTTACAGCACGGAAGGAGGCCATTTTGGCCCATCGTGTCCGCGCCGGCCAACAAAGAGCTATCCAGCCTAATCCCACTTCCCAGCTCTTGGTCCGTAGCCATGCAGGTTAGAGCATCCCAAGTGCACATCCAAGTACTTTTTAAATGTGGTTAGGGTTTCTGCCTCTACCACCCTTTCAGGCAGTGAGTTCCAGACCCCACAGCCCTCTGGGTGAAAAGATTTCCCCTCAAATCCCCTCTAAACCTTCCCCCAATTACTTTAAATCTGTGTCCCGGGCTGGTTTTTGACCCCTCTGCTAAGGGAAATAGGTCCTTTCTATCCACTTTATCTATGCCCCTCATAATTTTATACACCTCAATAAGGTCTCCCCTCAGCCTCCTCTGTTTCAAGGAAAACAAACCCAGCCTATCCAGTCTTTCCTCATAGCTAAGATTCTCTACTCCCGGCAACATCCTCGTAAATCTCCTCTGTACCCTCTCTAGTGCAATCACATCTTTCCTGTAATGTGGTGACCAGAACTGCACGCAGTACTCTAGCTGAGGCCTAACTAGTGTTTTATACAGTTGAAGCATAACCCCCCTGCTCTTGTATTCTATGCCACGGCTAATAAAGGCAAGCATTCCGTTGATTTATTGATTTATCTGATAATCTGACAGCTGCAGAAGTGGTATAAAGAATGCCATGTTGCAGCTATTCAGTTTCAGAGCTCAGAAACTGTTGGTTACTGCATTTGTAAGACATTTAGGGGGAAAAATTCAGTTGTTTGTGCCTCCTGTTAGCGCCTCAAGAGGGTGCCAATTGGGGCGCAAAGCAACTAGCGCCCGGGTGCGGCGATGTTTGCGCCGCTCGCAAAATTAACTAGACATTTTGCAGCGGCGCTAAACACTACCGCCACGATCTCCTGCGCCGGCAGATTGTGACATCAGTCGAGTGCGCAACGCCCCGGTAGCGCCCCGGACCGGATATTGAGTGGCGCCCCCTGCCTTACCGCCTGCCGCTAGCAACGACAGGTTGAAGGGAGCGTTTTGCTGTCAGAAAGGGACTGGGGGAGCACTATTTAAAGGCGACCGCTTCCTGCCTTTTTTTTTGGTGACATTTTTGCACCACGCATTCTGAGAGAGAGAGACTTCTGGAGAGATTCAACGCTGTGTGAAGGAGTTTTGGGTACTGAGCAGCACTTTGCAGGTTTATTTTGATTTGCCCTTCCTTGCTTCGCCAGCGCTCTGAGGTAGCGCCGCGCTCCTCGGCCTTTGCGCCTTAAGACAGGTGTGAAGCGCCTGATTTAGTGCTCCAATCACCTCCAGGGGCGATAAAAGCCAAGTTTGCTGCCGGAGGCGATAATTGGCGCCAGGCGCTAAACCTTGTGCACGGCCAATAATGGCGCCCCAAACGGGGTGATACTGAATTTTTCCCCCATAGAGATTTATTTAACTTGCAAGTGTTTAGAGCCAACTGTATGTCCAGTGCCACCTCATTGGAACAACCTCTCTCACCATTGACAGATCACTTCTGTCACCTCACCTGCAGCTGCCAGCCACATCGGTGCCTTTGAAAAAATCACACCTTGGTCCTCAGAATCCTTCCGCGATCAGCTCCAACACCAACATCACCAGGCACACCAACATCACCAACCTTCTCCGCCATCACCTGATGCTGCACAGGACACAGGGCATCAGCCCCTGACAACTTTGCTGCCCGGGAGGCCAGCAATGGCATCACTGATGCGCCTCAATAACTTCAAGGCTCAAAGTTAACTGGATAAAACTAGGCTTTTATTAGCAAAGAAAGATGCCTGTGTCTTCACCTAGCATTCTGCTGTTCTGCTGCAAGACAAGCCTGGGCTTGTCTTAAGTAGGGCCAGGTATGGGCGGAGCCGACACACCCAATGGGGAGAAAGGGGACGGTGCACTATATACAATACAAGGTAAAAACACAGGAGCGGGCAATACGATATATGTAGTTAAATACAGAGTCTGATGAATGACATATTTCATCACATTCACCCCTTCTACAGATTTAGTCTGTCCGGGGGTGTGATAGTCCTCTGTGACCGACGTAACGGTTGCGGTGCTGCGGGTGCCGGCTGGGTGTCCCAGGTGACCTCCTGGGTCTCTGCCGGGGGCGCCACCGGGGTTGTTGTAGGAGTAGGTGGTGGGGGTACCGTTGGCTGGTGTTCTTCCGGGGGTGATGAAAGAATAGTGGGTGGAGTGGGTGGGTAATAGTTGTTGTGGTTGTTGTGGTTATTGTTGTAGTCGTTGTCGTTGTTGCTGTTGTTACCGGCTGGGGCAAGGTCTTTTATGGACACAGTGTCCTCCCGTCCGTCGGCGTGCCGGACATACGCATATTGTGGGTTGGCGTGGAGCAGGTGCACTGGCTCCACGAGAGGATCCGTCTTGTGGCCCCTCACATGCTTCCACAAAAGTACCGGACCTGGGGTGGAGAGCCATGGTGGTATGGATACGCCTGAGGTGGATTTCCGGGGAAACACAAACATTAGCTCATGAGGCGTGGCATTAGTGGCGGTACACAATAGTGACCGTATTGCGTGGAGCACATCTGGGAGGAATTCCTGCCAGCGGGAGATAGGGAGGCCCTTGGTCCTTAGAGTTAGAGTGACTGCCCTCCATACTGTCCCGTTCTCTCGCTCCACCTGACTGTTACCCCGGGGGTTGTAGCTGGTGGTACGGCTCGTGGCAATCCCCTTGGACAGCATGTACTGGCGTAGCTCTTCACTCATGAAGGACGCCCCCCTATCCGTGTGGATATAGCTTGGCATCCCGAACAGGCAGAACAGGCTGTTGAGGCATTTAATGACCGTGGCGCTGGTCATGTCTGGGCAGGGGAAGGCGAATGGGAAACGGGAGTATTCGTCCACAATGTTCAGGAAGTAAACATTGCGGTCGACGGACGGGAGGGGGCCCTTGAAATCTAAGCTGAGCCGCTCAAAGGGCCATGTAGCTTTGATTAGGTGGGCTCTATCAGGGCGGTAGAACCGAGACTTGCACTCAGTGCAAATGCGGCAGTTCCTGGTCAGAGACCGAACTTCCTCAATCGAATAGGGTAAGTTGCGGGACTTTATGAAGTGGAACAGCCGTGTGACCCCTGGGTGGCAGAGGTCGTTGTGGAGGGTCTGTATCCGATCCCCGGTGGCGTTGGCACACATCCCTCGTGAGAGGGCGTCGGGGGATTCGTTAAGGGCCCCCGGCCGGTATATGATGTCGTACTCGAAGGTGGAGAGCTCGATCCGCCACCTAAGGATCTTATCATTTTTAATCTTCCCCTCTGTTTATTATTGAACATAAACATGTTTGCGTGGGTTTTCTCCGGGTGCTCCGGTTTCCTCCCACAGTCCAAAGATGTGTGGGTTAGGATGATTGGCTATGATAAATTGACCCTTAGTGTTAGGGGGATTAAATACGTGGGGTTACGGGGATAGGGTGGGATATGTGTTGGTGTAGGGGTTACAGGGATCGGGTGGGATATGTGTCGGTGCAGGCTCGATGGGCCGAAATGGCCTCTATCTGCACTGTGGGGTTTCTGTGATTCTGTGATTTCTGTGATAAACGCTACCAACCGCTGGTCGGTAAGTAGGGTGAAGCGTTTGCCGGCTAGGTAGTGCCGCCAGTGGCACACTGCCTCCACGATGGCTTGGGCCTCCTTTTCCACGGAGGAGTGTCTGATCTCGGGCCCCTGGAGGGTCCTCGAGAAGAAAGCTACGGGCCGCCCCACCTGGTTGAGGGTGGCTGCCAAGGCAAAGTCAGACGCATCACTTTCCACTTGAAAGGGAGTGTTCTCGTCCACTGCCTGTAGCGTGGCCCGCTCAATATCCTGCTTAATGCTTTTGAAGGCAGCATAGGCCTCAGCAGAGAGCGGGAAAGAGGATGCTTTCAAGAGGGGGCGGGCTTTATCGGAGTAGTTAGGGACCCATTGGGCATAATACGAGAATAACCCCAGGCACCTTTTCAGGGCTTTGGGAGTGTTGGGCAGGGGCAGCTCCCGTAGGGGGCGCAATCGGTCGGGGTCTGGTCCGATTTCCCCATTCTCCACCACGCTGCCTAGTATGCAGAGGCGCGTGGTGTTGAAAATGCACTTGTCCTCGTTGTAAGTGAGGTTGAGTTTTTGTGCGGTTTTCAGAAACCTCGCGAGGTTTGAGTCGTGGTCCTGTTGGTTGTGGCTGCAGATGGTGACGTTGTCGAGATAGGGGAAGGTTGCCTGCAAGTGGTGGTCATCGACCATGCGGTCCATCTCCCTCTGAAAGACCGAGACCCCATTCGTCACCCCAAAGGGGACTCTAAGGAACTGGTAGAGGCGTCCGTTTGCCTCGAAGGCGGTGTACGAATGGTCCTCTGGTCTGATAGGGAGCTGGTGGTACGCTGACTTGAGGTCGATAGTGGAGAACACCCGGTATTGGGCAATTTGGTTCACCATCTCGGATATGCGGGGTAGCGGGTAGGCGTCTAGTTGGGTATAGATGTTGACTGTTTGACTATAGTCAATCACCATCCGCTTCTTCTCGCTACCCCTCACCATCACCACTTGGGCGCGCCACGGGCTGTTGCTGCGTTCAATAATGCGCTCTCTCAGGAGCCTGTCTACCTCGGTCGCGATAAACCGCCTGTCCTCCCAGCTGTACCTCCTGCTTTTGGTCGCTATTGGCCGGCAGTTAGGGGTAAGGTTCGCGAATAGCGAAGGCGGCTTTACCTTCAGGATAGCCAGACCGCACACTGTGAGGGGCGGCTGGGTCCCACCGAAATTGAGCGTGATGCTTTGGTGGTGGCACTGAAAATCCAGGCCCAAGATCACGCTCACACATAAATCCTTCATAATTAACAGTTTAAAATTATTATATACAGTGCCTTTAACGGACAATCGTACCGCGCAGTAACCCTCAATAGTCGATATCTGGGTTTTGTCGGCCATAGAGATCGTGCCCTGAGTAGGGACTATAGTTAGAGAGAGTCATTGTACCAGACCAGGGTGAATGAAGCTCTCCGTGCTCCCGCTGTCAATTAAACATTTAACCTTGCACCCGTTGACCTCGATGTCCACCATCGATTTGGATAGTGGGTGCGGTCTGGACTGGTCCACTGTGATTGACGCCACTGTAGGGCCCTGATCGGGACAAGATGGTGGGCCACACGAGGCCGGGTAAGATGGCGTCCACGATGTCTGCTCGCGAGATGGCGGACCCCACGAGGTCGGACAAGATGGCGTCCAAGATGGCCGCTCCCACGGCACGCACGCGGCAGTGGCGGGTTTGCCTGCGGGGTTCCCTCTGCACACCTTCCCAAAGTGCCCCTTCTTACCGCACTTACAGCAGGTGGTGCCTTTCGCCGGGCACAGGTTCCTGGTGTGCTTCGGCTGCCCGCAGAAGTAGCATTTGGGGCCCCGATGCGTCGCGGCGGTCGTAGGGTTTCTCGGGGGAGAGCAGGGCCCCGACGGTGTTGGGCTACCGGGCGGGGAAGATGTCTTCCAACATGGCGGTGCCCTTGGTGCGTACGAGGCGGCGTGGGCCGTGCGGCCTGAAGAGTAGGAGTCAGAGTTCTTCTGAGCCACATCCAGCGATCGCGCTGTGTCCACAGCCTGTGTCAGATCTAGGCCCGTTTTCTCTAGCAGTCTCTGCCGGATGTAATTAGAGCTAAGGCCTGCGATAAAGGCATCCCGAATAAGCTCGTCTGTGTATACCGTGGCTTTCACGTCTTTGCATTTGCAGTCTTTGCCAAGCACTTTTAGGGTGACTAGAAAGTCCTCTAGCGACTCTCCGGGTCGCTGTGTGCAGGTAGCAAGCAGATGCCTGGCGTACACCTCGTTGGTAGGCCGCTGATAGTGGGCCTTTAGAATGTTGCAGGCATCCAGGTAGGTGGCGGCGTCTTGGATGAGTGGAAAAACCCGGTGGCTTACCCGATTCTGCAGGATCCCGAGTTTCACATCTCCGGTGGCTCTAGAGGCTGTGACGGCTTCGGAGTTGGCCATAAAAAATTCCAAGCACTGGAACCAGTGTCCAAACCGTGCCGATGCATCCGAAGCATGCGGGTCCAAATCCAAGCGTTCCGGTTTCAAAAGTGGATCCATCGTTGAAAGTTTGCTAATAAAATTGATGCGCCTCAATAACTTCAAGGCTCAAAGTTAACTGGATAAAACTAGGCTTTTATTAGCAAAGAAAGATGCCTATGTCTTCACCTAGTGTTCTGCTGCAAGACAAGCCTGGGCTTGTCTTAAGAAGAGCCAGGTATGGGCGGAGCCGACACACCCAATGCGGATAAAGGGGGCGGTGCACTATATACAATACAAGGTAAAAACACAGGAGCAGGCAATACGATATATGTAGTTAAATACAGAGTCTGATGAATGACATATTTCATCACAATCACCATGGCCAGATTTACTTCACTTGACGCTGTACACCCTGGCTGCCACATGATGCACCAGGTTGGCACCATCGCACCGCAGCACAGCACCGTAAAGCATCCATACAATGTCCAAGCCATTCCTTTCACACGCATCACTATAGCTGGGGGGGGGGGGGGCTGAGTTATGACTGAACAATCACTGGAACTCAGTAAGACACTTCTCAAGGTGCGCTCAGATCTGACCAATAAGGTGAAGTAGTGAAAATATAGAATTCACTATATGACAACACATTACCAGAAACTTCACATGAACATTGGCTAAACCTCTCAAGTGCCTACCCTTGTGTGTTGTTAGTTGGTATGCTTGCAGTAGGATGAGTGTGAGGGGTGGCTCGTGAGATGGGGAAGCGATAATGTAGATAGAGAGGGATGGATGGAGGTGCAAGGTAAGTTGGTGTGAGTAAGGGAAGGCAGAGTGATGGGGATGTGATGAGTGGCACAGCAGGATGAGGTTGAGTGTGGCATTGCAGTAACGTTTCATGATCTACTGAGATCATTGAAAGGTTTGCGCCACTGCAGCCTGGTCCTCCTGACTACATCCCTGCTTGTGCCCTCCTGTGCAATGTGCGACCAGACTGCATTGATTTCCTGGGGAGGTCTCTTCCGTCCATGGGAAGGGAAGAGAACCTCCCTGCATATAGAGGGAGTCATGGGAGAGCTTGGGTGCAGCCGTGCACCTCTGTGCAGTGCTTGTCAGTGTTTGCAACACCTCAATGCTGTAGAACGCTGACCAGGTATGGGCGGAGCCGACACACCCAATGCGACTGTCAAAATCAATGTAGCCGTGGTCCCTTTTAGAAAACCGGCTAATAACATGTCATGAAATGACATCATCAGGCCCGCTTCCTATTAATTGGCTGGGAATCCTGCAGGGCGGGCTTAACAAGCCCAATCAACGGAAAATCATTTTCAGAGAGCGGCTGCAGACGGGAAGCGGGACCAGAAACCGCCAAACAGCTCTCCCGCCGCCATCCCGCCTCCGCAGGGAAACTCCAGCCCATAAAGTGGTTATGAAAAATAGCATTTCCTAAAATGTAGGCTAATGAGCCGAATCAGGTGAACCCTGTAAATTTCAGGTTATGCAATGGAAAGCCTGTGTCAATCGGAGCAAACAGCAGACGAAAATGGTTGGTGGAAAAAACCAAAAGACAAAGTGAACCATGTGGAAAAATTCCAAGAGTGGCCATTACGTCAACAACCAGTTTGCTGCAAGTTCTTTTGAATTTTTTTTATCATGCAACATAATGGCCCAGAACTTGGTGTCGGGGGCTTGCCGCGCGTGCAAGCCCCCGATCTGCACTCACCCGGCGCGCCGACATCTGAAGCCCGGGCCTGCCTGCATTTCCTGTCACAGGCCCGGTTCAGATGTCAGCGTGCTGTGCTTACCTGATCCAGCGGCGTAGTTAGTGCGATGTGCCGGCTGGGATCAGGTGAGCACTGTACAACCAATCAGGGGAGGGGAAGGTTCATTCATGAGTTTGAGAGTAAGAACTGTCAAACTCATGAAAACTACGGGGGCCCAAAACACTATTTAAACTTTAAATAAAAATTTAAAAAACATCCCAATCATTAAATTAAGTATAAATAAGTTTAAAAAAATAATTTAAACAATAATTAAAAAAAAAAAATTTAATAAAAAGGGTCTAAAACTAAACTTACCTTATTGTAGATTCTTTAAAATAATAAATCTGTGGGGAAAAAAATTCTAAATTACACTAAAACACCACTTACCTGTAAAAATAAATACTTACGTGTGCTTTTTACAAGCGTAAAGACCGGAGGCCTTTACACATGCGCAAATCCCCCAAAACAGAGGAAATCCAAGATGCACGCGCTGCCCCCTACAGCGCACGTGCTAGCCTCTTCACCTCTTGGGTTGGAGGAGAGGAAATGCCGGTTTTCAGCGCATGCGCTGTGCATGCTGAAAACCGGCATTTCCTCCGGCCAGACGCGTGAGTACCCCTTCCGTACTCACGCGTTTGGGGAGGAATTACTGCCCCAATATCTCCAGTTAACTCTGCCAACAGGGCAGCCATTTCTTTGTAACACATGGTGAGGGTTTTTCTATACCAAGATCTTTTTTTCAATAACATGGTGATAAGCCAGAGGAGAGCTAGTTGCATGAGCAGGAGCATTTCTTTTTGCTGTAATTGTTTACTCGGTTTGAATCTGCAGAGTCTTGTTCTCCGCTGGTGTGGCAGTAGGTCAACTCGAATTAGCCTCAGCACCCTAAGTTAGGAAGCAGGAAAAAATAAATCAGCCAAGGTTTTCACTCCTGATCCCCATCCAGTGACCCTTGCAAGAAATGTCTGTGGGGACTTTGAGTGAGGACAGGATTTGTTTGCTCCTGATAATTCCCACATTAAATAGCTTACTAACGCTCATGTTGAATGATGGCCATTTGGAGGAGTTACCAGAAAACATCAAATTCAGGTGAAATTATACTCCATCCACACCTTCAGGAGAGGGGAAGAGGAGAAAAATGGAGGGAAAGACATATTAAACACTAATCCACTTAGGATTACAGACTAACTGTAGATGTGGACAAAGATTTTAAGTTTAATGCAATGGAACAGGAGACAATGTAGATCAGGAAGGATGGGGTTAACGAACAAGCGGACCAGGAGAGTTTTGGACAAATTGGAATTCATGGAGTGTGAAGGCTGAAGGCCAGCGGGGAGAACATTGGAATAGTCGGGTGTGGAGGTGAAAAAAGCTCGATAAGGGTTTCAGTGGCAGAAGCGGGCAATGCTGCAGAGCTGGAAAAAAGCTGCCGTGATGATGGCTAAGATGTGGAGTTTAAAGTTCTGCTCAAGGTCTAAAAGAAACATAGAAACATAGAAGATAGGAGCAGGAGTAGGCCATTCGGCCCCTCGAGCCTGCTCCACCATTCAATGAGATCATGGCTGATCATCCAAATTCAGTACCCTGTCCCTGCCTTCTCCCCATATCCCTTGATCCCTTTAGCCTTAAGAAATATATCCAACTCCTTCTTGAATATATTTAATGAATTGGCCTCCACTGCCTTCTGTGGTAGAGAATTCCACAGGTTCACCACTCTCTGGATGAAGAAATTCCTCCTCATCTCTGTCCTAAATGGCTTACCCCTTATCCTTAGATTGTGACCCCTGGTTCTGGACTCCCCTGCCATCGGGAACATCATTCCTGCATCTAGTCTGTCTAGTCCTGTTAGAATTTTATAAGTTTCAATGAGATCCCCTCTCATCCTTCTAAACTGTAGCGAGTATAAGCCTAATCAACCCAATCTCTCCTCATACGTCATACCTGCCATCCCAGGTATCAGCCTGGTGAATCTTCGCTGCACTCCTTCCATGGCAAGAACATCCTTCCTCGGATAAGGCAACCAAAACTGCACACAATACTCAAGATGTGGTCTCACCAAGGCCCTGTACAACTGCAGCAAGACATCCTTGTTCCTGTACTCGAACCCTCTCGCTACAAAGGCCAACATACCATTTGCCTTCACAACCGCCTGCTGCACCTGCATGCTTACCTTCAGCGACTGGTGCACAAGGACACCCAGGTCTCGTTGCACTTCCCCTTCTCCCAATCTATTGCCATTCAGATAATAATCTGCCTTCCTGTTTTTGCCACCAAAGTGGATAACCTCGCATTTATCCACATTGTACTGCATCTGCCATGCTTCTGCCCAATCACCCAACCTGTACAAATCATACTGGAGTTTCTTGGCATCCTCCTCACAGCACACACGCCCACCCAGCTTTGTGTCATCTGCAAACTTGGAGATATTACATCTAGTTCCCTCGTCTAGATCATTTATATATATTGTGAATAGCTGGGGTCCTAGGACCGATCCTTGCGGTACCCCACTAGTCACTGCCTGCCACTCGGAAAAAGACCCGTTTATTCCAACTCTTTGCTTCCTGTCTGCCAACCAGTTCTCTATCCAAGTCAGTACCTTGCGCCCAATCCCATGTGCCTTAACTTTACAAGTTAATCTCTTATGCGGGACCTTATCGAAAGCCTTCTGAAAGTCCAAATACATCACATCCACTGGTGTTCCCTTATCTATTCTACCAGTTACATCCTCAAAAAATTCCAGTAGATTAGCAAGCACGATTTACCTTTTGTAAATCCATGTTGACTTTGTCCGATCCTGTCACTGTTTTCCAAGTGCTCTGCTATTACATCTTTTATAATGGACTCCAGCATTTTTCCCACTACCGATGCCAGGCTTACCGGTCTATAATTCCCCGTTTTCTCTCTACCACCTTTTTTGAATAGTGGCGTAACATTAGCTACCCTCCAATCCATGGGAACTGTTCCAGAGTCTATCGAATTTTGGAAGATGACCAGCAATGCATCTACTATTTCTAGGGCCACTTCCTTAAGTACCCTAGGATGTAGATTATCAGGCCCTGGGGATTTATCCGCCTTCAATCCCATCAATTTCCCTGACACCATTTCCCTACAAATACTGATTTCTTTCAGTTCCTCTCATTAGACCCTATGTTCCCCGACATCTCTGGGAGGTTATTTGTGTCCTCCTTTGTGAAGACAGAACCAAAGTATGTATTTAATTGGTCTGCCATTTCTTTGTTCCCCATTATAAATTCCCCTGACTCTGACTGCAAGGGACCTATGCTTGACTTCACCAATTTTTTTCTCTTCACATATCTATAAAAGCTTTTACAGTCAGTTTTTATGTTCCCTGAAAGCTTACTCTCATATTCTATTTTCCCCCCTCTTAATTAATCCCTTTGTCTTCCTTTGCTGAATCCTAAACTGCTCCCAATCCTCAGGTTTACTGCTTTTTCTGGTCAATTTATATGTCTTCTCCTTGGATCTTATGCTATCCCTAATTTCCCTTGTTAGCCACGGTTGAGTCACCTTTTTTGTTTTATTTTTATGCCAAACAGGGATGAACAAATTCTGTAGTTCATCCATGCGATCTTTGAATGTTTGCCATTGCCTATCCACCGTCAACCCTTTGAGTAACATTCCCCAATCAATCCTACCCAACTCGCGCCTCATACCACCGTAGTTTCCTTTATTTAAATCCAGGACCCTAATCTCTGAGTCAACTAATTCACTCTCCATCTTAATGAAGAATTCTATCATATTATGATCGCTCCGACCCAAGGGGCCTCGCACAACAAGATTGATAATTAATCCTTTCTCATTTCATAATACCCAGTCTAAGATCTGATCTCTAGTTGGTTCCTTGACATATTGGCCCAGGAAACCATCCCGTATACACTCCAGGAAATCCTCCTCCACAGTATTGTTACTAATTTGGTTAGCCCAATCTATATGTAGATTAAAGTCACCCATGATAACTGCTGTGCCCTTATTGCACGTGTCTCTAATTTCCCATTTAATGCCATCCCCAACCTCCGCATTACTGTTTGGAGGTCTGTATACAACTCCCACTAACATTTTCTGCCCCTTGGTATTTCTCAGTTCTACCCATACAGATTCCACATCATCAGAGCTAATATCCTTCCTTTCAATTGTGTTAATCCTTTCTTTAACCAGCAATGCTACCCCACCTCCTTTTCCTTTTTGCCTATCTTTCCTGAATATTGAATACCCCTGGATGTTGAGTTCCCAGCCTTGGTCACCCTGGAGCCATGTTTCCGTAATCCCAATCATATCATATCCGTTTACCTCTATTTGCGCAGCTAATTCATCCACCTTATTACGAATGCTCCTCGCCTTCAGGCTCTTACACCTTTTAGAATTATTATTTACTATGGCCATGTTTGATTTAAACCCTTGATTTCTCTGACTGCTGCCTTTGTTTTTCTCTTTCCTGTCTTTTGCTTCTATCCTTGTTTCCCTTTCCTCTGTCTCCCTGCTCAGGTTTCCAACCCCCTGCCATTTTAGTTTAAACTCTCCCCCAGAGCACTAGCAAACACTCCCCCTAGGACATCAGTCCCAGCCCTGCCCAGGTGCAAACCACCCGCTTTGTACTGGTCCCACCTCCCCCAGAACTGGTTCCAATGTCCCAGGAATTTGAATCCCTACCCCTTGCACCATTTAGTTTCAGCCTATGCATGTGGCCGGTGAAAGGGGTAGAGTTTGTGGTGGGTGTAGTGTATGTAACCGTCTACCTTTAAGAGACTATGTATGTAACCGTTCACCTTTAAGAGAACTATTTTAGGTGTGGCACTACTTGTTTGGCTTCTGTATACGGTAATACCGACGGTGACCACACCGGTATATAAGTGCTGTGGCATGACTTATTGGGCAGATTCGCCCTGACCTTCGAATAGTAAAGTCCTGTTGTATGTTACTCCTGAAGTCTGTGTCGTAATTAACTGCACAACCCACAGACTTTACAGTGGTGACGAGTCCGATCGTACCCTGCGGCAACAATAATTTCAAAGCAACGAAAGAGCGTCGAAAAGAGGCAACCACCCTCGTCATTCGGCTGGGAGAAAACTCAAGGCTGCAGCAATAGAAAGGAGGAAGACTTTAGCGACAAAAACTTCCATCAGCAACAGGCACTGACTGTCCCTTCTGCCACGGTGACTGTGAGTAAGGGAAAGTGAAAAGAATAGCCGGAGGATAAGGGCTGGGCACTCGACCACAGTCGAGGGGGAAAAGGAGCCGGACAAAAAGTCGGGTCCAACGGCGTCGTGAGAGACCGCGACCGGCGGGAAAAGCCGGGCGGTGACCGAAGCCACGAAGCGCTGCGACCGGGAGCGTAGGCGCGGGAAGAGAGAAACTCAGCCGCAGCCGGGGAGAGAAGCACCGGACTGCGAGAGGGCTGGGAGGCGCGATTGGGGTCCGAGCGAGCGGGAGAGGCAGAGCCGACCAAGAGAGACTGCACGAGAGCCAGTCCAGCGGCTGAACTGTCCTCCGTCAACGGGGTGTAACCAGCGCCGGTAGAGCCGAGCGAGCGGGAGAGAGACAGAGCCGAGCAAGGGGAACTGTGCGAGAGCCAGCCCAGCGGCTGAACCTGTTCGCCGTCAACGGGGTACCCAGAGCCGGTCGCCCTGCCATAAAATTTAAAAAAAAAGGGAAAGCCTTGAAGCCGACGCGCAGGCTGTGAACCTGAAAGCCAGCGGCCATCGCCCGTGGGGAAAGTGTACCCCTCCCGCCAGGGAAGAAACGCGGGAAGCCGCCATTAGGCGGGGAAGAAGACAGAAGCGGGAAACCGCCATCGAAGTGGGCGGGGAGAGAAGATAAGAGCGGGAAACTGCCATTTTCGCGGGAAAACCGCCATCTTAGAAAAAAAAAAGAAATAATAATTTAAAGAAATACTTGTGTTGTTCCCAAAGAGAGGAAGATGCCTAAGCGTGGTAACATCAACGATTTTAATTCCGAAGTAGAAGACTGGGCCACGTACGTGGAATGCATTGAGATCTATTGTGAGGCCAATAAAATAGAAGAAGATGACAAAGCTATAACCTTGCTGAACTCGATGGGCGCAGAGACATACGGGCTCTTGAAGCATCTACTAGCACCAGCTAAACTGGCGGATCAGACTTTCGATGATATTGTGGCTGTCCTGAAGGACCACTTGAACCCTACACCGTTGATGTTGGCTGAACGATTCAAATTCTATGCGAGAACGCAACGGAAAGACGAAAGCAACGCGGAATACTTGGTTGAACTGCGGAGGCTAGCGAAAGACTGTCAGTTTAGGGACAACCTGGAAGAGGCACTGAGAGACAAATTCGTGTGCGGAATGTTGAAGGAAGAAACACAAAAACGACTGCTTGAAGAGAACGATCTTCCACTTGATAAGGCTGTCCTTATCGCAGCATCAAGCGAAGCCGCAGTGAAAGGAACTGCGGAAATGCAGCTAAAGGCAGCGGCACTCAGGGTACAACAAATTACTTCGGTTACAACGAAATGCTATCGTTGTGGAAAGACAACACACGACCAGAACCAATGCTGGTTTAAAAACCAAGAATGTAGGAAATGTGGCAAGCTTGGTCACATAGCTAAGGTATGCCGGTCAGGGAAGAAGACCAACAATAATGAGTCACCACAAAAGTGGTACAGAAAGGTACATGAGGTGACTAGGAAGAGTCCGGAGGAACAGAAGTCGGACTCACACTCCAACTGCAAAGGGCTGGATAGTTTGAGAGTTCACAATGTGAGTAATGAAGCTGACCGACAAACTATCTGGATCACACTACAGATTGCAAAAGTCCAAGTGAAAATGGAAGTGGACACCGGATCGGCGCTGATGGTCATGAATAAGCATGACTATAAAAAGTTATTCAAGCATATTCCACTACGGGATACGGAACTAGTACTACAGACATACACGGGGCACAAAGTATTCCCCATCGGAAAGATAGAAGTCAAGGTGAGATACAAGGATAAAGATTACCAAAGGATGGACCTGTATGTGTTGCCTGAGGGAAGTCCACCACTTCTGGGACGGGAGTGGATCCGGAAAATAAAGATAGACTGGCATTCACTAAACACCATGACGGTGGATTCCGGAAAGGAAGATGTCAAACCTGAACGGTTGTCCAGAATATTGGACGAAGCTAAAGAGGCATTCCAGCAAGGACTGGGAACACTGCGAGGAATTAAAGCAAAGGTTAAGATTGCAGAACATGCAAGCCCAAAATTTTTCAAAGCCAGATCGGTACCTTATGCGATACGACCAGCTGTGGAGGCAGAGCTGGAAGAACTTGAACGATCAGGGGTACTGTCAAAAGTGGACTGGAGTGAGTGGGCCACGCCCATTGTTCCCGTCATGAAGTCTTCACCAAGTAATAAGCCAGGGGGACCGGGGAAGGTCCGCATCTGCGGAGACTTCAAGATCACAGTGAATCCGGTGCTTCACACGGTACAATACCCGCTTCCGCGGATTGAAGATATCTTTGCTTCGTTGGCTGGAGGGAAACACTTCACCAAGATAGACCTGGCTCAGGCATACTTACAAATGGAAGTCGAGGAAGAGTCACGCCAGTACCTCACCATCAACACACACAGAGGATTGTATCGTTATAATAGACTGGTTTTTGGGGTAGCTTCGGCTCCAGCAATTTGGCAGAGGGCCATGGAGCAGGTATTACAAGGAATTCCAAGCACGCAGTGCTACTTAGACGATATCCTAATTACGGGAGAAGACGAGGAAGAACACCTCACAAATTTGAAACTGGTGCTCACCAGGTTGAAGGAATATGGCCTTCGAGTTAATCGCAAGAAGTGTGAGTTTTTCCAAAAACGGATCTCGTACTGCGGTCATGTCATTGACCGAGAGGGGCTGCACAAGTCACCTGACAAGATAGAAGCTGTCGTGAAGGCCCCCGCTCCAGAAAACGTATCACAGTTAAGATCATTCTTGGGGTTGATTAATTATTATCACAAGTTTCTGCCAAATCTATCCACGGTGCTGCATCCGCTGAATGCTCTGTTGCGGAAAGAAATACCATGGAAGTGGAGTGAGGAATGTAAAAAGGCTTTTCGCAGAAGCAAGGAGTTGATTACCTCTGAAGAAGTGTTGGCTCATTTCAACCCAATGTTACCCCTTCGTCTAGCTTGTGATGCTTCCCCTTATGGAATTGGAGCAGTACTTTCACACAAGTTACCAAATGGCTCGGAAAGGCCAGTGGCATTCGCATCCCGATCATTGACCTCCGCGGAGCGAAATTATGCTCAAATAGATAGGGAGGCCCTCAGCCTTGTGTGGGGCGTGAAGAAATTCAATCATTACCTGCAAGGTAAGAAGTTCACATTACTGACAGACCACCAGCCGTTGGTGTCCATATTCAACCCAAACAAGGCCGTTTCCACCATGACAGCACAAAGGTTACAAAGGTGGTCCGTGTTACTTGGGGCACACCAATATGACATCGAATACAAAAGGTCCAAACAGCATGGAAATGCTGATGGGTTATCGCGCTTGCCATTGCCGATAGTAGAAGAAGCGACTACATTGGACCCGGTAGAGATGTTCCACTCATCCATAGTGGAGTGTCTACCAATAACAAAATCGATGATCGAAAACGAAACAAGAAATGACCCGACTCTTTCACGAGTCTATGATTTAACGGTGGAGGGATGGCCAGCACAGGGCGAACCAACACTGCAAGCATTTTCACAGAGGAAAGAACAGCTGTCAGTGTGTAGAGGAACCCTGATGTGTGGATCTAGAGTGGTGATTCCACCCAAACTTCAAAAGAAGGTGTTAAAGGAGCTGCACGAGGGACATCTGGGTGGAGTGAAGATGAAGAACCTAGCAAGAGCGTTTGTATGGTGGCCAGGCATCGATGTAGACATCGAAGAAATCACTAAGAACTGCCTAGGATGTCAGAAGGTTCAGAACGCGCCACCACAGGCTCCGCTGCATCCATGGGAGTGGCCCTCATCTCCTTGGCAAAGGGTACACATCGACTTTGCTGGTCCATTTATGGACTCAATGTTCCTAATAGCGGTGGATGCACACTCCAAGTGGCCAGAGGTAATAAAGATGACCACCACCACCACGGAAAAAACCATCACAGTGTTAAGGACTATGTTTGCTAGGAATGGCCTGCCGGAACAGATCTGTTCTGATAATGGACCGCAATTTGTGCCCGAAGAATTCAAGAAATTCTTAAAGAGCAATGGGGTTAAGCACTACACGTCAGCCCCATACCATCCCGCCTCCAATGGATTGGCTGAAAGGTTTGTCCAGACCTTCAAGAAGGCCATCAAGGCCATGGGTAATGAAGACATTAATTTACAACATAAGGTGGATAGCTTCTTGTTGGCGTACAGGAATGCAACACATGCGGTCACAAATCAAACTCCCGCCATGATGTTTTTTAATAGACGACTAAGATGCCGGCTGGATTTGCTCAAGCCAAACGTCAGAAGGGACGTAGAGAACCGGCAATTCCAGGGCATGAATGAAAGGGCCACTAGATCTTTTCAGATAGGTCAACAAGTTTTGGGCCGGGACTACCGTACCGAGAAATGGCAGCCTGGAACTATTGGAAAAAGGCTAGGGCCGTTGATGTATGCGGTGGATCTTGGGGACAGTATAATAAGGCGCCATGTTGACCAGATCATAGGGTCAGCCACAACTGGCCAACCTACTTCACCACCTTACCCGGTTACTGTTGAAACCGAGATACCCAGAACACCTACCTCCGATCTGGTAATACTGGAATCAGAGGAACCTGACACTGTCTTTCAAGCCGAATCGACTTTGTCAGAAGCACCTACTACCCCGCCAGGAATGACGACACCACTGAGGCGTTATCCGGACAGAGTCCGGAAACCTCCAGAGAGGCTGAATCTGTGAACTGTCTTGCATAAAGTTGTATATATGTTATAATGTATGTTTAATGGGAAATACGTATGTTGTAAGCTAAAAAGGGAGGATTGTAGTGTATGTAACCGTCTACCTTTAAGAGACTATGTATGTAACCGTTCACCTTTAAGAGAACTATTTTAGGTGTGGCACTACTTGTTTGGCTTCTGTATACGGTAATACTGATGGTGACCACACCGGTATATAAGTGCTGTGGCATGACTTATTGGGCAGATTCGCCCTGACCTTCGAATAGTAAAGTCCTGTTGTATGTTACTCCTGAAGTCTGTGTCGTAATTAACTGCACAACCCACAGACTTTACAGTGGGTGCCATTGATGGACCTAGCATAGGGGCCAGGAAGCAGAAGTGAACAGTCAGGAATTGATTAGGGAGAGGACAATGGGAGCGGGAGGTGGGTCTCATGGAAGAGTTGGGCTTGAAGAATGCAGGGTGGGAGATGGCAAAGAAGCAACAGCATGACGAGGGTTCAGGGCTAGAATGGCTGAGGATCTGGGAGGGTGAAAGGATTTGGAGGACGCTGCATGGATGATCTCGGTTTTGGAGACGAAAAGTTACATGTGCTCCTCAAAGCTGGTGTTTGAGGTGAGACTTTAGGGGATGGTGAGAGATGCTTAAGGAGGCAGGTTAGTCATTAAAACAAGCCTAGGACTGTCCTTGCCCTCCATGGGGATCCTGGAGAGCGAGGCCTGGTCATGCTTGATGCAATTGAGCCAAATCAGGCGGTTGTGCAGCGAAACTGCTCAAGCTTGCACCCCTTTGAGTTGAGGGTGCAAATTTGGGGAATGTACTCGCAGGAATGGCAAGGATGGAAGATGATGATTGATTTACTGGGAAAAGGGCCATCAGAGGCAGAGGTGAGGGAGTGGGTTAGCAGGTGAACAGCAGTAGAGGTGATGTGATGGATTGTGAGCAACAGGAGAGGAAGTTGGAGGCTTGTGTGAATTTTTGAGGGAGCTAGCACAGTTTTAAAAAAAATATTTGTGTCTACCTTGTATAATGAAGTTATTACAGGTAGACTACCCTTTATCCGGACTTCCGAAAACCGAAACCCTCTAAAAACCGAAGGTTTTTTCGTTCAGCGTAAGTCGTGCGTACGAACGAAAAAACCTTCGGTTTTTAGAGGGTTCCGGTTTCGGAAGTTCGGATAAAGGGTAAGTCGTGCGCACGACCCCCCGCCGACCCCGCCGGCCCCGACAACCGCCGACCCCCCCGCGGACCGCGCCGGCCCCGACAACCGCCGACCCCCCCGCGGACCCCGCCGGCCCCGACAACCGCCGACCCCCCCGCGGACCCCGCCGGCCCCGACAACCGCCGACCCCCCCGCGGACCCCGCCGGCCCCGACAACCGCCGACCCCCCCGCCGGCCCCGACAACCGCCGACCCCGCCAGCCCCGACAACCGCCGACCCCCCCGCGGACCCCGCCAGCCCCGACAACCGCCAGCCCCGACCCCCCCGCGGACCCCGCCGGCCCCGACCCCCGCCGACCCCGACTGACTTACGCTGAGCGTCAGCGTAAGTCGTGCGCACGACCCCCCGCCGACACCCCCGCGGACCCCCGCCGACCCACCTTCCGAAATCCGAAATTCTCCTTTATCCGAAACTCGGCTGGTCCCGAGGTTTTCGGATAAAGGATAGTCTACCTGTACTGCAAACATGAGACACACCATAATTTACCACAACACCTTTAAGTAAGCTAGCACATGTTTTTATTTCTTCTTGGGTTGTCGGTATTGCTGGCTAGGTATTGTCTGACCAACCTTGTGGACTTTTTTGAGGAGGTGACTTCTAAATTGATTGGGGTGGCGGGGCGGGGGGTGGGGGTGCCATTTGACATACTTAGCTAGACTTCCAAAAGACCTTTAAGGAAGTACCACAGGAGACTCATTTACAAACTATGATCAGTGGGTATCAAGGGTAGCCCATGGGCTTAGACCAACAACTGGCTAAAGGGCAAAAAGTTGAGGGTAGTTATAAGGGGAGCAAGACTGCAGTGGTGGTAGGGAGGAGGTATTGTGTGGGGTGTCTCGGGAGTATGCCTGGGATCAGGCTTGTTCCTGATGATCGGGAATCACAGTCTCAACATGAAGTAGTTACATTTGCAATTGTCGGAGGGGGGGGCAGTGGCGGGGGGTTCAGGAACTGTGGATTCAGGGGAGTCAACTAAGATCTTACAATGAAAACTTGCCAGGATTTGCACCGGGACTGTTCATTGGTAAATAAAATGTAATAAAAATCCAAAATACTGCATATTGAAAGTAAAAATAGGAGGCACATGTACTCTGTGAATGAGATAGAATTAAACCTAAGGGTACTCGTTGTCTTATCTCCCACCGGGGTAAACTTTGACTTTGTCCAAAATAACAACAGAAAATGCTGGGAAAACTCAGCAGGCCAGGGCAGCATCGGTGGAGAGAGAAACGGAGTCAACGTTTCAGGTCGAAGACCCTTCGTCAGGACTGCAGTTCTGATGAAGTGTTTCGACCCGAAACGTTAACTCTGTTTCTCGCTCCGCGGATGTTGCCTGGCCTGCTGAGTTTTCCCAGCGTTTTCTGTTGTTATTTCGGATTTCCAGCAGCCGCAGTATTTTGTTATCGTATTTGACTTTGTCCAAATGGAAATAGAAATGGAAAGAGATGCAAGACGGGCTGCCAATTTGTTGTCACCCGTTCTACAGATTCGCACAAAGTTAAAATCCACCCCACGGTGTCTGAACAGTGTGAGGTGGCAATGGACGAAGCAAGTAGCATACTGGATTATATTGTGAAATCGATTGAGTTGAGAGCTGAAGTTGTACATTGCCTGGTCAGGCTGCAACTCCATGCACTTCTAGTTGTTGCAAAATAAGCCAGCCAACCCCTAGAAGCAATATAGAAGAAAGCAACGAGGCTGATCTCCAACGTCAGAGGGAACAATTATAAGAACAAATTGATAAGCGAGGGATCTTCTGCTCAAAAGCATTTCACTTGGGTGCACAGAGTTAATGCAGGATTCTGGGATGAAGTCAACTTTCAGAAATTCTAGGGAAACGACAAGAAAGCACATGTTCACAGTACTGAAGGGCAAATGTAGACTAGACATAATGCAATATTCCTTTACACAGTGAGTGATCGACAGCTGGAATGGGTTGCCAATGGTTGGACTCTTTTAAGAACAGCTGGATGCTGCAATGGGAAGATGGTAGGGATGGTATTTCTGAAGGAAAATATCAAATGGGCTTGAGGATCATCTTCATTAGAACCTACTTTGTGATCTTGTGAATTATTGCACTTGAGCAGTAATTGAACACATGCTCAAGGTTCTTCTTCTCTTCCTCTGCCTTACTGCATGTTCTACCTTCTTCGACATCATTTCAGTCTCTGTCTATTTTACCATCCTCATCCATCAATCCAACTTCCTAATGGTGATAGCAAAATACTGCGGATGCTGGAAATCCGAAATAACAACAGAAGACGCTGGAAAAACTCAGCAGGCCAGGCAACATCCGTGGAGAGAGAAATAGAGTCAACGTTTCAGGTCAAAACCCTTCTTCAGAACCTGGTTGACGTTTGTTGTGTATGTACCTTTAAGAGAAGAACTGATTCTATACTGCAGTACCGGCAGTGACCACCCCTGTATATAAAGCCATAGCAGGCTTCTGTATTTCAGTCTTAAGTTACCCTCTGTTCAGCTACAAGCACGAGCAGAGGGAGCAGCCAGACTTTGGAGAGTGGATTAAAGTGGTGGTCCCCTGACCAGGAAGAGGAGGAGAACGTTGGGCCACCACCACCAACTCCACCATCATTACATCAACTGAGGTGCCTGGAGAGAGAGGACAGAGGAGGAGAAGGAGAAAGGAGGCCTACATCAACATCAACCAGGGGAGAGGCCTTTCTATCACTGCCTTCCCAAATTGGCCTCCACTTCAGGAGAGGGAGAGAGGGGAGAGAAACCAACTGCTTGAAAGGAGGGAAGAAAACTTCATCCGGAACATCTACAGGTGGGTGTTATTTGGGGCACTCTCCCAAGACTTTGTATTTTAGGTGGGGGGAGAAAAGAAGAAGCAAGGCCGGATCATCAAGGGGTGTAGTGTGTGTGTGCTCTTGTTAAAAGCTAGGCCACACACACCACTAATTAGCATCCCTTCTATTGCCTGCCCTGGGAGAGCTTGGAGCTGCCCAAGGTGAAGTCCTTAATTTAATTTAATTACATCGTTAAGACCTGTTGCAGGACTAAGCCTGGGCTTCTCCAGCTTTTCCAGGTGAAGACGTCTTCTCCCCCTGCCAGAAGACCACCATCACCAAAGACTTTTTCCATCGGAGAGTGCAACCCTGCCAACACCCACCCACCATCCTGAGTGGCAACACTGCCCTTTGCGGCCTCCCTCTTTCCCACCCCCCCACCTCTCTCTCTCTCTTTGTCTCTCTCTGCCTGTCTTTCTAAGGCACCTTAGTTTCATCTATTTTATTAATTGCCAATTGAGCAGAGGGGAGAGGACTCCTCTCCCAATTTAAATCAATAAGGAGAGAGGTGTGTCCTCAGTTTAATCAGCTCCCTCTGCTCAATAGAGGACAAAAAATATATATATACACCGAGGCCATTAACACCTTCAGGCCTGTGACTTGGGGTGAGTGTAGCCCTTAAAAAAAGCACCCCAGAATGGCGACTGCATCTTCGCCGGTGGCGGGGCCAGCCGGGACCTATGCGAGAGTGGTAGCCACAGCCACAGCTGCTCCCGCTGTTCCTGCTGCCCCGTCACCTTTTCGATTAATAACGAAAAAGCTTGGGGTGAAGAGCTACACTCACCCCACTATGACCATCGAGGCCTGCGTCAAGGCCATGGCTGGGGTTGTCGGCCCCTCCGCCATCGTCGCGGCCTCGAAAATGTATGGGAAGGCTGTGTTCTTCCTGGGGTCGGAGCGGGCGGTGTCCCTGGCTGTCGCCAAGGGGCTCACCGTGGGCGGGACCTTCCTGCCGGTGGATCCTCTCGAGGCCACCGCGCAGAGGATCATTATTTCCAACGTCCCGCCCTATGTTCCTGGTGAGCTCCTCCTTCCCCATTTGCGACAACTTGGGGAGGTGAGGTCGGGGATCACGCCCATCCCGCTTGGCTTCCGGGAGGCCAGCCTTCGCCACGTCTTCTCCTTCCGGCGCCAGCTGTTTATCCAGCTGGCGCGGGAGGAGGACACTGAAGGGGCGTTCGTCGTCCTCCACGAGGGGACCGCCTACCGCGCCTTTTGGACGTCGGACGGTGTGAGGTGCCATGCCTGCAGGGAGGTGGGGCACATCAGGAGGAACTGCCCTGCCTCCAAGGCCGCCGGATCATCTCGTGCGGCCGAGGCTGGCGCCGCCGCCGCCGCCCTTCCCCCCGGATCTGCCCGCGCGTCAAGTACGTCTGATGCGCGGTTGACGTCGGGGGCCGATGCCACCAAGGCCTCCGGCGGGGGGGAGGGAGCGTGTCCGGCCGGAAAGAAGGCGCGGGGAAAAAAGAAGCACCTTGGGGCAGGCCCCCCCGTGGATGGTGAGCCCTTGCCCCTTGAGCCCCTTACACCCGCGCTCCTCGCGGAGTTGATCAGGGCAGATGTGAGCGGGAGGGGCCCCGTGCCCGAGCCTGTGGCCGCAACCGCCGCAGCGGTAATGCCAATACCTGCGGCCGGGCTCGGGCCCGAGGAACCCGACAAACCTGCTCCGCCGGAGGGAGTCGAGGAGGAGGCCTTTGCAGACATGGAGGTCTCCCTCGCTCCCTCCGTGCTAAAAAGAAGGCGCGACCCCCTGGATGAGGAGGAGGACCGGGAGGAGGAAGGTCCCTCCGAGCAGGGGGAGTCGTCGCCCGCCGCGGGTACTGCGCCCCCCCGCCCCCCCAGCGCTGTCGTCATCACCAGCGATCGGCAGGGGTCGCCTGTCCCTCGGGAGGCTGAGGCAGATGTGTCTGTCCAGCACGTGCCTCCCGGGGATGGGGATGAGACCCTGCCCGTGGGGGGGGTTGCGGAACAACCCGCGGCAGTAATTGAAGTTGACCTTTTATCGGTGTCGTTACCCCTCGCCGGGTCGGGCAGCCTGGGGGCTGGGTCGGGCGAGCTCGAGGATAATGAGCTCGCCCAATGCGACCCGGACGTCTCCCAGGGGATGCTCGTCCTGGTAGAGCTTTTAATTCAAAACCCCCCGTCCGCTGGGTCGGAGGTTGGTGGCGGGGAGGAGGATGGCCCCCTGGCTGCGTCTCTGGTGCCGGACGTACTGGAGGAGCTGGAAATTGTTCTCTCCCCGGTTTCTCCGGTCGTTCCGGCGTCTGAGGCGGAGGGGAGCTCTGAACCGCCGCCGTCATCTGGCCCGGCACCCCTAGAGGAGCCCAGGGAGAAATCCTCTGCCGCCGATCCTGGGGGTGGGATCCGGGCGGAGGCGGGGCTGGCTGGCGCGGCCGAGTCGTTCGCTTCGCACTGCGCGGCGGACGGGTCGGCCGCTGGTGACGACCCCCTGGAGGAGGATGGGGACTCGGTGATGGGCACGGAGGACGATTCGGACTCCAGCGCCGACGTGGCGATGGATGACCTCGTGCCCCTTGCCGAGTCTCCCCTCATTTCCGTAAGGGAACTCCGGGATTTTATGGCCACGTGCCTGGGTCAGCGCAATAAGGTCCGGCTGGCCCTCGACAGGTGGTCGGAGCTGGCGCTGCTCATCGATTCCGTCCGCGCCGCCGTTAAGATCTTGGGCGCGGACGAGGGTGTGAACCCGCTCGAGCTGCGTCGGCTCACAACGTTTCTCACTGGGCTGCTGAGGAAGTGGCGGCGGACCAGCGGCTGCGCTTCCTCGCCCCGTTAGGTGTAGGTAGAGGTTGCACTATGCTTCTGACATGAAGATAACCATAGCCAGCCTCAACATCAATGGCAGCAGGGAGGCGCGCCGCAGATTCAATAACTTCTCGGTCCTTCGGGACGGGAAGTATGCGGTGTGCTTCCTGCAAGAAACCCACACCGTTCCGGGAGACGAAGCCACGTGGCTCCTGGAGTGGCAAGGAGGGGTCAGCATGAGTCACCTCTCCAACAATTCCAGCGGGGTGGCTATCTTGCTGGCCCCGCATTTTCAGCCGGAGATCTTGGGGGTCAAGGAGCACGTGCCGGGCCGCTTGCTCCATGTCACTGTTCGCCTGGGGGGCGTGCCGCTCCATCTAGTGAACGTGTACGCCCCTCAGACCAGTGCGCAGCAAGTGCGCTTCTTCGAAGAAGTGTCCGCTCTCTTGGGCTCCATCGACGTGGGCGAGTGCGTCATCCTCGGGGGGGATTTTAACTGCACCCTCGAGGCGAGGGACCGTTCGGGTCCCCCGCGAAGCCCGGCGGCGATGGAGAAGTTGAGGGACCTGGTTGGGTCCTTCGACTTGGTGGACGTCTGGCGAAATCTCCACCCCGACTCCAGCGCCTTCACTAGCGTGAGGTCTGGGGGAGGAAGGTCCAGAATCGACCGCCTCTACATTTCCCGGGCGTTCGTCTCCTGCGTTCCGGCAGCTTCCATGCGGCTGGTGCCGTGCACGGACCACCACCTGGTGTGGGCGGAGCTCGCTCCGCTGCGCGCGCGGGGGGGGTCCGTGTACTGGCATTTTAACAACCTGCTGCTGGAGGACGCACGGTTCCGGGATTCGTTTCGTCGATTCTGGGCCGACTGGAGAAGGAAGCAGGGGGGCTTCCCCTCCTTGAGGCTATGGTGGGATGTGGGCAAGGCTCACATCCGTCTCTTCTGTCAGGAGTACGCGAAGGGGTCGACCAAGAGGCGGGAGGCCCGGGTCGGGCGGTTGGAGAAGGAGGTGCTCGACCTGGAGTCCCGTCTCGGTCAGGTCGTCGAGGACCCGGCCCTGCGGAAGGTGTACGAAGAGAAGAAGGGCGCGCTGAAGGACCTGCAGCTCGTCGGGTCCCGAGGCGCGTACGTGAGGTCGCGGATCCAGCTCCTGCGGGACCTGGACCGCGGCTCCCCCTTCTTCTACTCGCTGGAAAAAAGACGGGGGGTCCGTAAGCAGCTCTTGGGGCTGCTGGCCGACGACGGATCTCTGGTCTCGGATCCGGAGGGAATCAGCGCGGAGACCCGCGCCTATTACGGGGCTCTGTTCTCTCCGGATCCGTCCAGCGAGGATGCGCGCAGAGTTTTGTGGGAGGACCTGACGAAGGTTGGCCCGGAGGGCGCCGAAAAATTGGACGCTCCGCTAAGTCTGGCGGAGCTGACCGGCGCCCTCCGCCAGCTCTCTAGGGGAAAGTCCCCGGGGCTGGACGGGCTGACCGTGGAGTTCCACAGGGCGTTCTGGGACGTCTTGGGGGGCGACTACGCGCGGGTCCTGGGGGAAAGTTTGGCGACCGGGGAGATGCCCCTCTCTTGGCGCAGGGCGGTCATTGTCCTGCTGCCTAAGAAGGGCGATCTCCGCCTCCTTAAGAACTGGCGCCCGGTCTCCCTCCTCAGCACGGACTATAAAATCTTTGCCAGGACCATGTCTGCTCGCCTTGGCACCGTGCTGGCCCACATGATCCACCCCGACCAGTCCTACACGGTCCCGGGCCGGACCATCCACGATAACATCCATCTGGTCCGGGACCTGGTCCACCACTCCCAGAGGGCTGGTCTGTCGGTCGCCTTCCTTTCCCTGGATCAGGAGAAGGCGTTCGACAGGGTGGATCACGAGTATCTCTTCGGGACTCTGCGCGCATTCGGGTTCGGGACGCATTTCGTCGCCCGGATCCGACTTCTGTACGCCGCCGCGGAGTGTCTGATTAAAGTTAACGGGTCCTTGACGGCGCCCCTTCGCTTCGGGAGGGGGGTGCGTCAGGGATGTCCCATGTCCGGTCAGTTATATGCCATTTGCGTGGAGCCTTTCCTGCGCCTCTTGCGGAAGAGGTTGACGGGACTGGCTCTGCAAGGGCCGGGCGTGGAGGTGGTCCTCTCGGCTTACGCCGATGACGTGCTCCTCACGGTCACGGATCCCGCTGACTTGCGGAGGATGCGGGAATGCCAGCAGATTTACTCGGACGCATCCTCTGCCAAGATCAACTGGGAGAAATGTTCCGGACTCCTGGTGGGTCAGTGGCGGGTGGACTCCCTGCCGGAGGAGTTCAGGCCTTTCGCCTGGAGCACCACGCACCTCCTCTATTTGGGAGTCTACCTTAGCCCTGCCGAGGACGCTTGGCCGGCGAACTGGCAAGAGCTGGAGGCCAAAGTCACCGCTCGCCTAGGACGCTGGACAGGACTGCTCCGAGTGTTGTCCTACAGGGGTCGAGCGCTGGTCATAAACCAGCTGGTGGCCGCCATGTTGTGGTACCGGTTGGTCACTTTGATCCCTCCCCCTGCGTTTGTCGCCAAGATTCAGAAGAAGCTCATCGACTTCTTCTGGGACAAAAGGAAGCACTGGGTCTCTGCCGCGGTTCTGTGTCTCCCGCTTAGGGAGGGCGGTCAGGCGCTGGTGTGCCTTCGCACCCAGGCTGCGACTTTCCGTCTTCAGACGCTGCAGAGATACCTGTACGTCGAGAATCCTCCGAGATGGTGTGCGCTGGCGACGTTTTTCTTCCGCCAGCTGCATGGCCTCAATTACGACACGCAGCTCCTGTTTGCGAAAGTGGGCAGCAGGCGTGCCGGCCTGCGGGAGCTGCCTGTCTTCTACCAGGAACTACTATGGGTTTGGAACTACGTCGCTTCCAGGCGGAGCTCTCCCCCGTCAGGAGCGGCGGCTCTCCTTCGGGAGCCGCTGCTCAGGAATCCGCACCTCCACGAACACGGGTTCGGGCGGCTGGCGGAGGGTAGGGCTGTGGCTGGCAAGGTGACCAGAGTCGGGGACCTGCTCGATGGCGGAGGAGCGGGCTGGATGGCGCCGGAGGAGCTGGCGCGGCGCCTGTCCTGGGCCAACGTCCAGCTCGCGGTCGAAACCATCGAATCGGTAAAAGCGGCACTGGGCCCCGACTCCACTAGGTGTATCGAGGCGGCTCAAGCACGTGGGGCGATCCCGTCCGAGCTTACCCCCGTTCGGACGGAATTCCTCATCGGCGCCCGGCCCCGAAACTCCCCTCGGGAACCGGCGCCTCACAACTTGAGCCGTCTCGAGGAAATACCCTCCGTGCCTTTTCATTCCGCGCGGAGGGGTTTCCTGTACGGGCTGCTCCTGCACACTCTCCACTTTGCCATCTTCGTCTACCGTCCGGACACGCCTTGGCGTGGTGTTTTGCCGACCGGCGGTAGCGGAGGTCCCCAATGGAGGGCTCTCTATGCGGGAGTCCTCCCTTGTTCCATCGGGGACTTGGCCTGGAGGGTGTTGCACGGAGCGGTCCCGTGCAATAAGGTTTTAAGTAGGTTCACGGACTCCCAGGCCGCCTGCATTTTTTGCGGCCTGGAGGAGTCCGTGTTTCACGTTTATATGGATTGTGAGAGGTTGCAGCCCCTCTTTCACTACTTGAAGGGGCTGCTCCTCGATTTTTGGTTGCACTTCAGTCCCACGCTCTTGATCTACGGTCACCCGGTGCGGAGGGGAGCGGACAGGTTGGAGGACCTCCTTGTGGGCCTGCTCCTGGGCCTGGCTAAAAGAGCCATCAATTGGTCCAGGCAGCGGGCGGTCGAGGGGGTCGTCCAGCCGGATTGCCTGCATCTCTTCCGCGGCCATGTTCGCGCCCGGGTGGCCCTGGAGATGGAGCACGCGGTGTCCGCCGGTGCGCTTGAGTATTTCCGCGACCGGTGGGCGCCGCGGGGACTGGAGTGCATCATCAACACGGAAAACCAAATTTTAATTTGATTTGTTAAGCTTTAGTTGAACTTTTGTTTATTTACAGTCGAATTGGGTTTTTTTTGGGTCCAAATAAAAGAGTACCCTCTGTTCAGCTACAAGCACGAGCAGAGGGAGCAGCCAGACTTTGGAGAGTGGATTAAAGTGGTGGTCCCCTGACCAGGAAGAGGAGGAGAACGTTGGGCCACCACCACCAACTCCACCATCATTACATCAACTGAGGTGCCTGGAGAGAGAGGACAGAGGAGGAGAAGGAGAAAGGAGGCCTACATCAACATCAACCAGGGGAGAGGCCTTTCTATCACTGCCTTCCCAAATTGGCCTCCACTTCAGGAGAGGGAGAGAGGGGAGAGAAACCAACTGCTTGAAAGGAGGGAAGAAAACTTCATCCGGAACATCTACAGGTGGGTGTTATTTGGGGCACTCTCCCAAGACTTTGTATTTTAGGTGGGGGGAGAAAAGAAGAAGCAAGGCCGGATCATCAAGGGGTGTAGTGTGTGTGTGCTCTTGTTAAAAGCTAGGCCACACACACCACTAATTAGCATCCCTTCTATTGCCTGCCCTGGGAGAGCTTGGAGCTGCCCAAGGTGAAGTCCTTAATTTAATTTAATTACATCGTTAAGACCTGTTGCAGGACTAAGCCTGGGCTTCTCCAGCTTTTCCAGGTGAAGACGTCTTCTCCCCCTGCCAGAAGACCACCATCACCAAAGACTTTTTCCATCGGAGAGTGCAACCCTGCCAACACCCACCCACCATCCTGAGTGGCAACACTGCCCTTTGCGGCCTCCCTCTTTCCCACCCCCCCACCTCTCTCTCTCTCTTTGTCTCTCTCTGCCTGTCTTTCTAAGGCACCTTAGTTTCATCTATTTTATTAATTGCCAATTGAGCAGAGGGGAGAGGACTCCTCTCCCAATTTAAATCAATAAGGAGAGAGGTGTGTCCTCAGTTTAATCAGCTCCCTCTGCTCAATAGAGGACAAAAAATATATATATACACCGAGGCCATTAACACCTTCAGGCCTGTGACTTGGGGTGAGTGTAGCCCTTAAAAAAAGCACCCCAGAATGGCGACTGCGTCTTCGCCGGTGGCGGGGCCAGCCGGGACCTATGCGAGAGTGGTAGCCACAGCCACAGCTGCTCCCGCTGTTCCTGCTGCCCCGTCACCTTTTCGATTAATAACAAAAAAGCTTGGGGTGAAGAGCTACACTCACCCCACTATGACCATCGAGGCCTGCGTCAAGGCCATGGCTGGGGTTGTCGGCCCCTCAGCCATCGTCGCGGCCTCGAAAATGTATGGGAAGGCTGTGTTCTTCCTGGGGTCGGAGCGGGCGGTGTCCCTGGCTGTCGCCAAGGGGCTCACCGTGGGCGGGACCTTCCTGCCGGTGGATCCTCTCGAGGCCACCGCGCAGAGGATCATTATTTCCAACGTCCCGCCCTATGTTCCTGGTGAGCTCCTCCTTCCCCATTTGCGACAACTTGGGGAGGTGAGGTCGGGGATCACGCCCATCCCGCTCGGCTTCCGGGAGGCCAGCCTTCGCCACGTCTTCTCCTTCCGGCGCCAGCTGTTTATCCAGCTGGCGCGGGAGGAGGACACTGAAGGGGCGTTCGTCGTCCTCCACGAGGGGACCGCCTACCGCGCCTTTTGGACGTCGGACGGTGTGAGGTGCCATGCCTGCAGGGAGGTGGGGCACATCAGGAGGAACTGCCCTGCCTCCAAGGCCGCCAGATCATCTCGTGCGGCCGAGGCTGGCGCCGCCGCCGCCGCCCTTCCCCCCGGATCTGCCCGCGCGTCAAGTACGTCTGATGCGCGGTTGACGTCGGGGGCCGATGCCACCAAGGCCTCCGGCGGGGGGGAGGGAGCGTGTCCGGCCGGAAAGAAGGCGCGGGGAAAAAAGAAGCACCTTAGGGCAGGTCCCCCTGTGGATGGTGAGCCCTTGCCCCTTGAGCCCCTTACACCCACGCTCCTCGCGGAGTTGATCAGGGCAGATGTGAGCGGGAGGGGCCCCGTGCCCGAGCCTGTGGCCGCAACCGCCGCAGCGGTAATGCCAATACCTGCGGCCGGGCTCGGGCCCGAGGAACCCGACAAACCTGCTCCGCCGGAGGGAGTCGAGGAGGAGGCCTTTGCAGACATGGAGGTCTCCCTCGCTCCCTCCGTGCTAAAAAGAAGGCGCGACCCCCTGGATGAGGAGGAGGACCGGGAGGAGGAAGGTCCCTCCGAGCAGGGGGAGTCGTCGCCCGCCGCGGGTACTGCGCCCCCCCCGCCCCCCCAGCGCTGTCGTCATCACCAGCGATCGGCAGGGGTCGCCTGTCCCTCGGGAGGCTGAGGCAGATGTGTCTGTCCAGCACGTGCCTCCCGGGGATGGGGATGAGACCCTGCCCGTGGGGGGGGTTGCGGAACAACCCGCGGCAGTAATTGAAGTTGACCTTTTATCGGTGTCGTTACCCCTCGCCGGGTCGGGCAGCCTGGGGGCTGGGTCGGGCGAGCTCGAGGATAATGAGCTCGCCCAATGCGACCCGGACGTCTCCCAGGGGATGCTCGTCCTGGTAGAGCTTTTAATTCAAAACCCCCCGTCCGCTGGGTCGGTGGTTGGTGGCGGGGAGGAGGATGGCCCCCTGGCTGCGTCTCTGATGCCGGACGTACTGGAGGAGCTGGAAATTGTTCTCTCCCCGGTTTCTCCGGTCGTTCCGGCGTCTGAGGCGGAGGGGAGCTCTGAACCGCCGCCGTCTTCTGGCCCGGCACCCCTAGAGGAGCCCAGGGAGAAATCCTCTGCCGCCGATCCTGGGGGTGGGATCCGGGCGGAGGCGGGGCTGGCTGGCGCGGCCGAGTCGTTCGCCTCGCACTGCGCGGCGGACGGGTCGGCCGCTGGTGACGACCCCCTGGAGGAGGATGGGGACTCGGTGATGGGCACGGAGGACGATTCGGACTCCAGCGCCGACATGGCGATGGATGACCTCGTGCCCCTTGCCGAGTCTCCCCTCATTTCCGTAAGGGAACTCCGGGATTTTATGGCCACGTGCCTGGGTCAGCGCAATAAGGTCCGGCTGGCCCTCGACAGGTGGTCGGAGCTGGCGCTGCTCATCGATTCCGTCCGCGCCGCCGTTAAGATCTTGGGCGCGGACGAGGGTGTGAACCCGCTCGAGCTGCGTCGGCTCACAACGTTTCTCACTGGGCTGCTGAGGAAGTGGCGGCGGACCAGCGGCTGCGCTTCCTCGCCCCGTTAGGTGTAGGTAGAGGTTGCACTATGCTTCTGACATGAAGATAACCATAGCCAGCCTCAACATCAACGGCAGCAGGGAGGCGCGCCGCAGATTCAATAACTTCTCGGTCCTTCGGGACGGGAAGTATGCGGTGTGCTTCCTGCAAGAAACTCACACCGTTCCGGGAGACGAAGCCACGTGGCTCCTGGAGTGGCAAGGAGGGGTCAGCATGAGTCACCTCTCCAACAATTCCAGCGGGGTGGCTATCTTGCTGGCCCCGCATTTTCAGCCGGAGATCTTGGGGGTCAAGGAGCACGTGCCGGGCCGCTTGCTCCATGTCACTGTTCGCCTGGGGGGCGTGCCGCTCCATCTAGTGAACGTGTACGCCCCTCAGACCAGTGCGCAGCAAGTGCGCTTCTTCGAAGAAGTGTCCGCTCTCTTGGGCTCCATCGACGTGGGCGAGTGCGTCATCCTCGGGGGGGATTTTAACTGCACCCTCGAGGCGAGGGACCGTTCGGGTCCCCCGCGAAGCCCGGCGGCGATGGAGAATTTGAGGGACCTGGTTGGGTCCTTCGACTTGGTGGACGTCTGGCGAAATCTCCACCCCGACTCCAGCGCCTTCACTAGCGTGAGGTCTGGGGGAGGAAGGTCCAGAATCGACCGCCTCTACATTTCCCGGGCGTTCGTCTCCTGCGTTCCGGCAGCTTCCATGCGGCCGGTGCCGTGCACGGACCACCACCTGGTGTGGGCGGAGCTCGCTCCGCTGCGCGCGCGGGGGGGGTCCGTGTACTGGCATTTTAACAACCTGCTGCTGGAGGACGCACGGTTCCGGGATTCGTTTCGTCGATTCTGGGCCGACTGGAGAAGGAAGCAGGGGGGCTTCCCCTCCTTGAGGCTATGGTGGGATGTGGGCAAGGCTCACATCCATCTCTTCTGTCAGAAGTACGCGAAGGGGTCGACCAAGAGGAGGGAGGCCCGGGTCGGGCGGTTGGAGAAGGAGGTGCTCGAACTGGAGTCCCGTCTCGGTCAGGTCGTCGAGGACCCGGCCCTGCGGAAGGTGTACGAAGAGAAGAAGGGCGCGCTGAAGGACCTGCAGCTCGTCGGGTCCCGAGGCGCGTACGTGAGGTCGCGGATCCAGCTCCTGCGGGACCTGGACCGCGGCTCCCCCTACTTCTACTCGCTGGAAAAAAGACGGGGGGTCCGTAAGCAGCTCTTGGGGCTGCTGGCCGACGACGGATCTCTGGTCTCGGATCCGGAGGGAATCAGCGCGGAGACCCGCGCCTATTACGGGGCTCTGTTCTCTCCGGATCCGTCCAGCAAGGATGCACGCAGAGTTTTGTGGGAGGACCTGACGAAGGTTGGCCCGGAGGGCGCTGAAAAATTGGACGCTCCGCTAAGTCTGGCGGAGCTGACCGGCGCCCTCCGCCAGCTCTCTAGGGGAAAGTCCCCGGGGCTGGACGGGCTGACCGTGGAGTTCCACAGGGCGTTCTGGGACGTCTTGGGGGGCGACTACGCGCGTGTCCTGGGGGAAAGTTTGGCGACCGGGGAGATGCCCCTCTCTTGGCGCAGGGCGGTCATTGTCCTGCTGCCTAAGAAGGGCGATCTCCGCCTCCTTAAGAACTGGCGCCCGGTCTCCCTCCTCAGCACGGACTATAAAATCTTTGCCAGGGCCATGTCTGCTCGCCTTGGCACCGTGCTGGCCCACATGATCCACCCCGACCAGTCCTACACGGTCCCGGGCCGGACCATCCACGATAACATCCATCTGGTCCGGGACCTGGTCCACCACTCCCAGAGGGCTGGTCTGTCGGTCGCCTTCCTTTCCCTGGATCAGGAGAAGGCGTTCGACAGGGTGGATCACGAGTATCTCTTCGGGACTCTGCGCGCATTCGGGTTCGGGACGCATTTCGTCGCCCGGATCCGACTTCTGTACGCCGCCGCGGAGTGTCTGATTAAAGTTAACGGGTCCTTGACGGCGCCCCTTCGCTTCGGGAGGGGGGTGCATCAGGGATGCCCCATGTCCGGTCAGTTATATGCCATTTGCGTGGAGCCTTTCCTGCGCCTCTTGCGGAAGAGGTTGACGGGACTGGCTCTGCAAGGGCCGGGCGTGGAGGTGGTCCTCTCGGCTTACGCCGATGACGTGCTCCTCACGGTCACGGATCCCGCTGACTTGCGGAGGATGCGGGAATGCCAGCAGATTTACTCGGACGCATCCTCCGCCAAGATCAACTGGGAGAAATGTTCCGGACTCCTGGTGGGTCAGTGGCGGGTGGACTCCCTGCCGGAGGAGTTCAGGCCTTTCGCCTGGAGCACCACGCACCTCCTCTATTTGGGAGTCTACCTTAGCCCTGCCGAGGACGCTTGGCCGGCGAACTGGCAAGAGCTGGAGGCCAAAGTCACCGCTCGCCTAGGACGCTGGACAGGACTGCTCCGAGTGTTGTCCTACAGGGGTCGAGCGCTGGTCATAAACCAGCTGGTGGCCGCCATGTTGTGGTACCGGTTGGTCACTTTGATCCCTCCCCCTGCGTTTGTCGCCAAGATTCAGAAGAAGCTTATCGACTTCTTCTGGGGCAAAAGGAAGCACTGGGTCTCTGCCGCGGTTCTGTGTCTCCCGCTTAGGGAGGGCGGTCAGGCGCTGGTGTGCCTTCGCACCCAGGCTGCGACTTTCCGTCTTCAGACGCTGCAGAGATACCTGTACGTCGAGAATCCTCCGAGATGGTGTGCGCTGGCGACGTTTTTCTTCCGCCAGCTGCATGGCCTCAATTACGACACGCAGCTCCTGTTTGCGAAAGTGGGCAGCAGGCGTGCCGGCCTGCGGGAGCTGCCTGTCTTCTACCAGGAACTACTATGGGTTTGGAACTACGTCGCTTCCAGGCGGAGCTCTCCCCCGTCAGGAGCGGCGGCTCTCCTTCGGGAGCCGCTGCTCAGGAATCCGCACCTCCACGAACACGGGTTTGGGCGGCTGGCGGAGGGTAGGGCTGTGGCTGGCAAGGTGACCAGAGTCGGGGACCTGCTCGATGGCGGAGGAGCGGGCTGGATGGCGCCGGAGGAGCTGGCGCGGCGCCTGTCCTGGGCCAACGTCCGGCTCGCGGTCGAAACCATCGAATCGGTAAAAGCGGCACTGGGCCCCGACTCCACTAGGTGTATCGAGGCGGCTCAAGCACGTGGGGCGATCCCGTCCGAGCTTACCCCCGTTCGGACGGAATTCCTCATCGGCGCCCGGCCCCGAAACTCCCCTCGGGAACCGGCGCCTCACAACTTGAGCCGTCTCGAGGAAATACCCTCCGTGCCTTTTCATTCCGCGCGGAGGGGTTTCCTGTACGGGCTGCTCCTGCACACTCTCCACTTTGCCATCTTCGTCTACCGTCCGGACACGCCCTGGCGTGGCGTTTTGCCGACCGGCGGTAGCGGAGGTCCCCAATGGAGGGCTCTCTATGCGGGAGTCCTCCCTTGTTCCATCGGGGACTTGGCCTGGAGGGTGTTGCACGGAGCGGTCCCGTGCAATAAGGTTTTAAGTAGGTTCACGGACTCCCAGGCCGCCTGCATTTTTTGCGGCCTGGAGGAGTCCGTGTTTCACGTTTATATGGATTGTGAGAGGTTGCAGCCCCTCTTTCACTACTTGAAGGGGCTGCTCCTCAATTTTTGGTTGCACTTCAGTCCCACGCTCTTGATCTACGGTCACCCGGTGCGGAGGGGAGCGGACAGGTTGGAGGACCTCCTTGTGGGCCTGCTCCTGGGCCTGGCTAAAAGAGCCATCAATTGGTCCAGGCAGCGGGCGGTCGAGGGGGTCGTCCAGCCGGATTGCCTGCATCTCTTCCGCGGCCATGTTCGCGCCCGGGTGGCCCTGGAGATGGAGCACGCGGTGTCCGCCGGTGCGCTTGAGTATTTCCGCGACCGATGGGCGCCGCGGGGACTGGAGTGCATCATCAACACAGAAAACCAAATTTTAATTTGATTTGTTAAGCTTTAGTTGAACTTTTGTTTATTTACAGTTGAATTGGGTTTTTTTTTTGGGTCCAAATAAAAGAGTACCCTCTGTTCAGTAAATACCTGTTATTATTGTTCTCCTGCAGTCCGTGTATTATTTATACTCGGACACTACAACGTTGACTCTATTTCTCTCTCCACGGATGTTGCCTGGCCTGCTGAGTTTTTCCAGCGTGTTCTGTTGTTATTCCTAATCGTGATGTAAGCCATATTCTGTAGTGGCAGATCGTATTGCCTTTTTCAGAAGACCCTAAAGCCACCGATGACAGATGTACAGGACACCTTAAACCACCCACTCTCCTGTTGCTTCAGTGGTTCAAATCCAATCATCTTTCCTCCTCTTTTTACTGAGGCCATCTACAAACGAAGTTTCTCACAATAAGCTCATCTGTTTGTTTCTTCCACTGCTGCTTCTTTCTGCACCCAGAAATCTTCCTCGACTGATTTCATATTGTAAGCTCTTGTTCCTTTTTCCAGTTCTCAAGTTACATTTTTGCTGTTTTTGTTTCCTTAAATTTTTGTAACAGGCGGAAGGGGGCCAATTTTCATCCACTGGTGTTATTCAGATTGAAACGGATAAGAACTAATCGCACTCAAATTACTGGGATGGCCCAATTGCAAAATTATTCACAGACACAGCTTCAGATTTGGGCAATTATAAGGAGAACTGTGTGTAAGTAAAACTTAAAAGGAAGAGATCAAATAGACTTCTTCATTAATGGGAACTTGTGACAACATTCATGAAAGTCTTTGGCTGTGAAATTCGGTAGGTTAGTGCCTCCCGTTAGCACCCCCCCTTCCTGGCCAGGCGCTAACGGGGCGCTAAAGGGTTGGCACCCAGCCGCGGCGAATCCAATGCCGCACGCAACCTTCAGTGACGAATTAGCGCTGGCGCTAACCGTTAGCGCCGAGGCCACTGGCGCCTCTCACATGGCGACATCAATGCGCATGCAACCGCCCCGTTAATGGCCCCCGATGCAAAATTGCCTTTCGTCTCCTGCTTTAGCGCCCCGCGCCGACAACGCCAGTACGAGGAGGCATTGCACACTCGGAAGTGCGCTGCAGGAGCATTAATTAAAGGGAATGCTTCCGTGTCGCTTGAACGTCACGAAAAAGACGCTTGCGGTGATCGCACCATTTGTTACTGGCACCAGTCTGCTGCCTGCGCAAAATATTTTACACCTTTTCCTCAAACGTCTCCAAATGCTGCACTTTCTGAAAGTGACGGGGGCGGCAATGGCAGTCGCCCAGGTCACGTTGGAAAACGCCACTGAGGACTGTGAGGTTATACAGCCTGATTGGCCTTTCCCTTTAAGAGATGGAAGCAGCCTGTGTGACTAACGAGTGCCGTTTGGACTGCGCATGACCACCTTTATCGCTCTGCCGGTAGCGCCCCGCTCTCGGAGGTTAGTGCCCTGAGTTAGGGAGTGTAGCGCTTGATTCAGCGTGCCACTTCCCTCTTGGAGCGCTAACAATGAATTTCGCGGGAGTCGACAATGACTAGCGCCTGACGCTAGTTCTTCAATTCGGCTATACCGAATTTCTCCCCTAACTTTAGGCTAATAGGGCGGTGGAAACAGATTCAATCGTAACCTCCAAAAGGGATTTGGATAAATACTTGAAGGAGAAAAAATTGCAGGGGATATGGGGAAAGAGCGAGGAGAGTGGGACTAACTGGATTGCTCTTCGAAAGAGCCGGGTCAGACTCGATGGGCTGAATGGCCTCTTTTTGTCCTGCACTATTCTGTGATAAAAGGTATCTCATCCATTAGCATTTTTTGTCATGGATGAAGGAGCAGGGGGGTCTAAGAAGTGACAGACAAAACTGAAGGGAAAATAACTGCACAGTTGGTGCAAGCAAGCACCTGCCCCCTTAGTTAATGGCGACTGAAGTTCAGGTGGTGCTACATGAGGTGGTTGCAATAGGGTTGCCCTCTATGTCACACCACAATGCTATCCTCATAAGTCTGCATCTAGGGATACCTGGAAGGAGGTCCCACCATTGATTGTGCCAGCCCTTCAATGCACGTTAGCAGCAGGTATTTTGAAGGCAGATGGCACAGTCCTGCATTTGGCTTTCTGCTGGTCTGGAGCCGGTGGAGACGGTTTCCTACAGTTTCCAGGGAGATGCACCAATGGTTGGTGACAGCTTGGTGGATGTAGCCAATCCAGATTTGCTGACTGATTATGCGTGGATTCTTTCATGCCGTACGACATGAATGCTGCGATTGGGTTGCTTTTGAAGAATCATGCAGCGTAACGGTTATGAAGCCTTCATACCTATCTGTGCCATCTGTCCTGTTGTAATCGCCCTTCAACAGTGGAGCCTCCACCTGTACTAATCACCTGTTGAAGAGTAATGAGCCTGTGGGTCCCAACCCTGCTTCCAACCCGCCTCCGAACCATCTACCCGAGAGGTGGTTCCCGACTCGCACAGGGACCCATCTTCCAGCGGCGGGAAGGAGATTAGAGCCAATTAACTGCCTGTTAACCGGCTTTTCCCCATTTTCAGCCTGCTGATGCGGCCTTCCCGACGGCGGGAAACCCCGCCAGGATCAGCGAGGCGAGCTGTGGGTCGGCTGCAGTGTAAGTGTGCAAATGACAGCTGCAGAGGTAGTGTGATGGGTGCAATTGTGCACAGGTAAGTATGACAGATGAGAGAATGTAGGGAGAAATATTTTTATTCTGTTTATATGTAGCTGCAGGTGACAAGATTTGATGTTTCATTGAAGCCTCACCTGATCGGGAGAATTGACAGATGGCTTCTGCAATCTCACCTGCAGCTGCCATCTGTTTGCTCCTTAGGAGAGAGTCATTGGTGGGCCTGGGTGCAAGGGCTCACCTGTGGACAGTGATTCTCAGTGTTTGACAGCACCTCAATGCTGTCAAACACTGACAATTCATCTGTCAAAAAATTATGGTGCCTGTCACTTTAACAAAGCCGGCAGATGAAGCGTCATGCACTGACGTCATCTGACAGCGGCTTTCCCTTAATTGGCCGGCAGGCCCGTAGGGCGGCGCTTAAGAAGGCCAATCAGGGGAAAATAGCGTCTGTTCATCGGACGTCGCTGGGGGCGGGACTAGAACCCGGAAACCAGCAGTCCCACCCCCAAAGCGCCTCCTCAGGTAAAATCCAGCCCTTATCACCCAGCCTTGATTCGGTTATCTCAGCACACTACTTAATGTCTGAAATGGTTTTATATAGACACCTTATCAAATCCTTTACTGAAATCCAAGTATAGCACATCCACATTCTTGTATTATATCAAAACATCTGTAGATCTTCATATTTATTCATGTTTATTTGCCAGCACCAAAGGAACGAGATGTAGAGAGGCTGTGGGCTACCCACAAGAAGGCTGTGGTAGGGAAAACAAGAGAGGTTCTCAGACCAAAGAGAAAAAGAAAGCAGATTAAAGCTGTGAGACTGATTCGTCTTGTAGTGTATGTGCCTTTAAGACAGAACTACTTTTACAGCTCCTGTATACTGTAGTACCGGCAGTGACCACACCTGTATATAAGCCTTGCGCATGTCTCTGTACCCCCAGTCTTGAGACTACCCTCCTCCAGTAAATACCTGTTTATCGTTAAGTTCCAGCATCCGTGTGGTTATTGAAAAACAGCATACTCTCAGAATCACGGATCTAACACTTCTGTCCTTAATACCCCGTGTGACAAGGCTTATTGGATCACATTGCTACATTAGATTAAATGTAAACTCTCCACTCTTTTTCCAATCTACAAATTTTTTTTTGATGTAGTGCCAAAATGTAGATTTCTGTATATAAAATTATGAGGGGCCTGGATAGAGTAGATAGGATGGACCTAGTTCCCTCAGCAGTGAGGTCAGTAACCAGGGGGCAGTGATTTTAAGGTAATTGGTAGAAGGATTAGAGGGGAGTTGAGAACTTTTTTCACCCAGAGGGTGGTGGGGGTCTGGAACACACGGCCTGAAAGTACTGGGATATGCACTTGAAGTGCCGTAACCTACAGGGCTACGGACCAAGAGCTGGAAAGTGGGATTAGGCTGGAGAGCTCTTTTTCGGCCGGCACGGACACGATGGGCTGAATGGCCTCCTTCCGTGCTGTAAATTTCTATGATTCTATGTGGTATACTCGCTGCCAAGGTATTTGCAAATTATATTGGGACTTGTTTCAGGCGAGAGCTCCCTCTGCCTATCTCCCAGCCCACTTGTCATGCATAAAGAGGCTGTAGACCAGGAATACTGGGTTTCTATCCCCCTTTCTAGCCCATCCCACCATGTGGACTGGCACACACCGGCCCTGATATGTACTCAAAGCTGGGAGGAGGGGGTGGGGGGGGGTGGGATTTTCGGATGGGGATCCCAGAAGTGAGGGTTTCCCACACGTCCTGACGACAGGGCACCTTTACATTTTTTCAACAGGTTTCCCACCCGACAGCTAACCAGATCGATAGCTTCCTGTCGGGCTGGGAAGCATTCGGGGGAGCGGATGTCAGGTAAGGCTGCCCATTGCGGGGGTGGGGTTGGGGAGTTCGGACCTCATGGGGGGTGAGTGAATCGGACATCGGGGTGGGGGGGGTGGGGTTCGGCTGATCGTAGGGGTCCGATCACATGGAGGTTAGCTTGTCGGGCCTGAGGGAAACACTCCTGCTCCTCCTGGCCCACAAGCAGGGCACTTATCTCTTGGGTCCGGCCCTTCTCGCCTCCTTTTACCTGTCGGGATTCCCGCGGCCCAGGAGTCCCGGCCTCCGTGCTTAAAAATAAAAATGGGAGGCGCGCAGCCTCCTTAAAAGATTTTAGTGAGCGACGCGCCTCCTGAGGGTCGGGTTGGTCGCTCGTCCCGCTTCCATTAAACTGGCAGTTGACGGATTGGGCTCGGGTTTGAGAATTTAACATTTTTACCTCCACCAACCAACCCACCCATTCTTGGGCCTTAAAATTCCCCCCGTAGTGGTCAGATTAGGAAATTTGGCCCTAATGTTTCTGTCACTTCATCTACTTTCTTTTCCTTTGGACCCTACATTTGTCTTGATGTCTGGACTATAACTATTTTGCAGGTGTCCCGCAGCCTCTCCACCTCTCTCCTGTTCTCCTAGGAGCGGAAGGCGGATGTGCTGCCGACTAAACAAGCCATATGCTCTGAGAATCGATGGGACTTGGTGAGACTCCGTGGAGCGACACTGGCAAAGACCGATGGGAGATTTCATCTTCCAGTACAGTGGCCGACACTGTTGGAAACCGGAACAGCCCCGAAGATTCAAATTGCTGGGACAGTGATCGCGTTCGTACCACTTGGCGGGAGAATTGTGGCGTTGGAGGTAACGTGCTATTCTATGGCGATTGTGCACGCCTATGCACCTACTGAATGAGATGTATGGTGGAAAAGGAGGGATTACAGTGGGTAGCCAGAAATTCCCGTCTTGCAGTGGTGGATGATTTGTCTGTCTAGGCAGCTACAGGCCCTGACATATGGAGGCTGCGCTGAACTGCATTGCTACAAAACCTGAAGTGTTACTGATTTGAGGAAACACGAGGGGCTGGATTTTGATACAGGAGGCGGGACTACAACTTTTGGGGTTGTAGGCCCACCTCCATCGAGTTGTGGCCAACACACTCGATTTTCACTTGATTGACCTTGTTGAGCCCACCCAGCTGGCTCAGCAGGCCAATTAAGGGCCACCCGGCAACAGGTGACGTCACAGATTGACATTTCATCTGTCAAGAGCTTTTGACAGATGAAATATCAGCGTTTGACAGCTGTTTGAAGCTGTCAAACACTGACAATCTGTACTCCAAGTTAATTCCTTCCTCTCAGGCTGATTTAGAGATCTCTCCAGAACAGAAAGCTGAATGCTGCAACTTTTGACAGCCCGCGGCCATTCTGCTTTCTGTGCCGGTGAGATGAGGGACTCCCGAGACCTGAAGGAAGGAAGGCTGTAAAGGTAAGTACATGGAAGTAAAACTTCTTCAAACACTTTACACACACCAAACACACTTACCTCTGCACTGATGCACCCATCACTCACCTGAACACCGGACATCTCGAACCCTCCAAGCGCTTCAGCCCGACAGCCCGCCTCGTTAACTTGGCGTGGTTTGGAGCCGTCTGGAATCCCACACTTCAGGAATAAAAATAGGGATTAGGCTAAAAACTGCCTGTTAACTACCTGTTAACAGGCAGTTAATTGGCACTAATCCCCTTCCCGCCTCGGGGAGGCGGGTCCCAGTGCGGGTCGGGTACCCGCCTCCTTTGAAACTGGCATGGAGGCGGGTTGGGGGTGGGATGGGTTCGTGCCCCCCGATTTCGGGATTTTAACCCCCCCACACGCCTCCAATCCCGCCTCAACGGCCCAATGAAAATCCTGCCCGATTTCATCGACACAAATTTCGACATCTACATGGGCTTAACCTGAAGCTGTAGAGTTTTTTTCCCCCAGGACCAGTGTTTAATAATTTTCAACGAAATTATTGACGATGTAGAAGATGTTTGTTCAAAATTGGCGGAACAAACTGACGGCGATCTGTACTTGCCGGTTGCTCGCAGAAAGAAAGTTCAGCAGATGGGGTAATCGAAAGCTCAGTCAACAAGTGATGGGACGAGAAGCAGCCAGTGTCTGTGCGGGACAGGATTTTGATTCCGGCCACCTTACTGTGGCTGGGGCAGATGAAACTGGTAAAGGGGAAATGAACGCAGAATGCTTACAAACATGGAGCTTGTTGCATTCAGTGAAGAAGACTCACTTCAGGTAGATGGGTGTTGACCAGATTGTTCAATCCGATAGCGTTCTTCACCCCCACCACCCCACTGAAGGAGTTAGAGATAACTGCTGATGTTGTCTATGTTGCCCCATTTCCTTGCAACATGCCATTTTCAAGATTCTAAAGGATGCCTCCGTTTCAGCATGTCTAAATTACCAATACCCATCAGTCATTCTGAAAAGAGAAGCCACTTTGCAATGAGTGCTATCATTTGAATAACTGCAGCGGAAAGACTGATAAGGAAGTAAGAATTATTTTTTATTATTTGTTTATGGGATGTGGGTGTCGTTGACAAGGCCAGCATTTATTGCCCATCCCTAATTGCCCTTGAGAAGCTGGTGGTGAGCCGCCTTCTTGAACCGCTGCAGTCCGTGTGGTGAAGGTGCTCCCACAGTGCTGTTAGGGAGGGAGTTCCAGGATTTTGACCCAGCGACGATATATTTCCCAAGTCAGGATGGTGTGTGACTTGGAGGGGGAACTTGGAGGTGGTGATGTTCCCATGCGCCTGCTGCCCTTGTCCTTCTGGGTGGAAGAAGTCGCGGGTTTGGGAGGTGCTGCCGAAGAAGCCTTGGCGAGTTGCTGCAGTGCATCTTGTAGATGGTACACACTGCAGCCACGGTACGCCAGTGGTGGAGGGAGTGAATGTTTAAGGTGATGGATGGGGTGCCAATCAAGCGGGCTGCTTTGTCCTGGATGGTGTCGAGCTTCTTGAGTGTTGTTGGAGCTGCACTCATCCAGGCAAGTGGAGAGTATTCCATCACACTCCTGACTTGTGCCTTGTAGATGGTGGGAAGGCTTTGGGGAGTCAGGAGGTGAGACACTCGCTGCAGAATACCTAGCCTCTGACCTGCTCTTGTTGCCACAGTATTTATGTGGATGGTCCAGTTAAGTTTCTGGTCAATGGTGCCCCCAAAATGTTGATGGTGGGGGATTCGGTGATGGTAATGCCATTGAATGTCAAGGGGCGGTGGTTAGACTCTCGCTTGTTGGAGTTAGTCATTGCCTGGCACTTCGGTGGCGCAAATGTTACCTGCCAATTACCAGCCCAAGCCTGAACGTCATCCAGGTCTTGTTGCATGCGGGCATGGACTGCTTCATTATCTGAGGAGTTGTGAATGGCGCTGAACACTGTGCAGTCATCAGTGAACATCCCCATTTCTGAGCTTATGTTGGAGGGAAGGTCATTGATGAAGCAGCTGAAGATAGTTGGGCCTAGGACACTGCCCTAAGGAACTCCTGCAGCGATATCCTGGGGCTGTGATGATTGACCTTCAACAACCACAACCATCTTCCTTTGTGCTAGGTATGACTCCAGCCAATGGAGAGTTTTCCCCCTGATTCCCAAAGACTTCAGTTTTACTAGGGCTCCTTGATGTCACACTCGGTCAAATGCTGCCTTGATGTCAAGGGCAGTCACTCTCACCTCACCTCTGGGATTCAGCTCCTTTGTCCATGTTTGGACCAAGGCTGTAATGAGGTCGGGAGCCGAGTGGTCTTGGCGGAATCCAAACTGGGCATCAGTGAGCAGGTTATTGGTGAGTAAGAGACGCTTGATAGCACTGTTGATGACAACTTCTATCACTTTGTTGATGTTTGAGAGTAGCCTGATGGGGTGGTAATTGGCTGGATTGGATCTGTCCTGCTTTTTGTGGACAGGACATACCTGGGCAGTTTTCCACATTGTCGGATAGATGCCAGTGTTGTAGCTGTACTGGAACAGCTTGGCTAGAGGCGCAGCTAGTTCTGGAGCACAAGTCTTCAGCACGACAGCCGGGATGTTGTCAGGGCCCATAGCCTTTGCTGTATCCAGTGCGCTCAGCTGTTTCTTGATATCACGCAGCTTCTGTGATGGTGGGGACCTCAGGGGGAGGCTGATATGAATCATCCACTCGGCATTTCTGGCTGAAGATGGTTGCAAATGCTTCAGCCTTGTCTTTTGCACTCACGTGCTGGGCTCCACCATCATTGAGGATGGGGATATGCATGGAGCCTCCTCCTCCCGTTAGTTGTTTAATGGTCCACCACCATTCACGACTGGATGTGGCAGGACTGCAGAGCTTTGATCTGTACCGTTGATTGTGGGATCGCTTAGCCCTGTCTATAGCATGCTGCTTCCACTTTTTAGCATGCATGTAGTCCTGTGTTGCAGCTTCCACAGGTTGGCACCTCATTTTTAGGTATGCCTGGTGATGCTCCTGGCATGCTCTTCTACACTCCTTATTGAACCAGGCTTGGTCCCTTGGCTTGATGTTAATGGTAGAGTGAAGAATATGCCAGGCCATGAGGTTACAGATTGTGGTGGAATACAATTCTGCTGCTGCTGATGGCCCACAGCACCTCATGGATGCCCAGTTTTGAGCTGCTAGATCTGTTCTGAATCTATCCCATTCAGCATGGTGGTAGTGCCACAGAACACGATGGAGGGTGTCCTCAGTGTGAAGACGAGACTTCGTCTCCACCATGACTGTGCGGTGGTCACTGCTACCAATACTGTCATGGACAGATGCATCTGTGACAGGTAGATTGGTGAGGACGAGGTCAAGTAGGTTTTTCCCTCGTGTTGGTTTTCTCACCACCTGTCGCAGGCCCAAACTGGCAGCTGTGTCCTTCAGGATTCAGCCAGCTCAGTCAGTAGTGGTGCTACCGAGCCACTCTTGGTAATAGATATTGAAGCCCCCAACCCAGCGTACATTCTGCGTCCTTGCTACACTCAGTGCTCCTTCCAAGTGGTGTTCAACATGGAGGAGTACTGATTCATCAGCTGAGGGAGGGCGGTAGGTGGTGATCAGCAGGAGGTTTCCTTGCCCGTGTGTGACCTGAAGCCATGCGACTTCAAGGGGTCCGGAGTCAATGTTAAGGACTCCCAGGGCCACTCCTTCCCGACTGTATACCACAGTGCCGCCACCCCTGGTGGGTCTGTCCTGCCGGTTGGACAGGACATACCCAGGGATGGTGATGGAGGAGTTTGGGACATTGGCTGAAAGATATGATTCTGTGAGTATGACGATGTCAGGCTGTTGCTTGACTAACCTGTGGGACAGCTCTCCCAATTTTGGCACAAGTCCCCAGATGTTGGCAAGGAGGACTTTGCAGTGTCGACTGGGCTGGGTGCGCTGTTGCTGTGTCCGTAGCCGGTGCTGAGGTCAATGCCGGGTGGTCAGTCCAGCTTCATTCTTATTATTGTGTTTTGTAGCGGTTTCTTACAGCTGAGTGTCTTGCTGGGCCATTTCAGAGGGCAGTGAAGAGTCGACCACATTGCTGTGGGTCTGGAGTCACACATAGGCCAGGCCGGGTAAGTTCATCTTATATGTTAATATAGTCGCATTCTCCTCCAGTGGAATGGCTTATTATATATGTACAAAATGTGCTGAGGCACAAAGGAATAGAGAACATGACTCGCATTAAACAGTGGCACAAAAATAAACGGAGGCACTTTTGGATACAGTTTAATATTTCTTCCAAGTCAGTCCCCAGCGGTGTCATCAGCGCACGACGTTAAACAGAAACTGTGGAAGAAATTCAATAGGGATGGAAACAAAAAATGATAAAAATTAATCACAATTCTATTTGCTTGATTCAAAGTATTACAGACAGCGAAGAGTTTCCCTGATTGACGATTTCAAGATTTAAAAAGTACTGGAGTAAAATTTAATTTTTTTAACCCAATTTTGATGCAGGAATACTCTGCAGTGCACCATTTACTGTCTGAACTGCTGACATCTTGTGGGAAAATAGTCCACAGCATTGTTTTCTATACTGGAGCGAAAGTAAAGGAATCTGTCAACAGCAAAAGCTATTTAAGCAGCGTCTTCTGTAGCTTAATGTTAAACTCTGTATATGACCAGCAAAAATAAATGTCAGCAACTCACAAAATAGCTATATATATATATATATATATATACCTGTATATATATTTTACAGGTTGGAGAAGCTGGATTTGTTTTCATTGGAGCAAGGGAGGTTGAGGAGTGATTTGATAGAGGTGTACAAAAATATGACGGGTTTGGATAGGCTAGACGGAGAAAGGCTGTTCTCACTAGTTGATGGTACAAGGACTAGGGGACACAGATTTAAGGTTTTGGGCAAGAGATACAGGGGGGGATGTGAGAAAAAAACATTTTTACGCAGCGAGTGGTGAGGACCTGGAACTCGCTGCCGACGGAAGTGGTGGAAGCGGAGACACTCAGGCCTAGAAATTCAGTCGGCTGCGCCACCAGTTTGCGCCCAAAGAGGGCACTCAGTGGCTTTAGCGCCACTGGCCACACCTACCGCGATATTTAGCGGGGCGCTAATGGCGGCGTTAGCCTGTAGCGCTGCGCCACCACCGATGACGTCATCGGTGTGCGCAGCGCCCCGCTATCGCCCCGATGGCCATATTTGGTCGCGCCCGTCTCTTCAGCGCCCGCCGCAAATAGCGACCGGTACACAGGGGCCTACCTGTGGCGGTAGTGGCGCTAGTTAAGGTGGAGGTGCGGCCGGCCGCTTTTTCGGCGCCCGCCTGCCCGCACCTCCGTTCCCGGCCTCCTACACGCCCCCCCCCCCCGCGGCATTGCCGGCTGTTTCCCGAGAGCCCGGCACTTCTCCTTGGTGCCGGGCTCATTTGCCGGCACTCGCGAGCGGGGATCGCGCTGTTGCAGGCACCTCCCCCTTAACAGTGGGAGGAAGGCCTGCAGTACCGCAGCCTGCCGTGCCGCAGCGTGTGGCGCTGCGGCCCTTAGCGCGCCGATATTCAGTTTCAGCGCCCCAAGCGGGGCGCGGGAAGCCTCGTTTAGCGGCCCGCTTCCATTTGGGGCGCAGAAACTGAATATCCGGATGGCGCAAGTGGCTCCGCACGCAGCGGTAATTCCGGCGCCCAGGCGAGCTTGGCGCCCCAAACTGAATTTTTAGCCCTCAATGTTTTCAAGGGGAGACTGGATAGGCACTTGAGGGAAATAAACTTGCAGGGCTACGGGGATAGAGCGGGGGAATGGGACTGACTGGATTGCTCTACAGAGAGCCGGCACGGACTCGATGGGCTGAATGGCCTCCTTCTGTGCTGTTATGCTTGAGTTCATCATTATTACACTCCCATGGAACACGAACATGAAGTGAAAGCTTAGTTGTCAACAGTGATGGGGGAGAAGCAGCCAGTGTCTGTGGGAGACTGGATTTTGATTCCTATCATCTTATTCTGCCTGGAGTGGATGAAGCTGGTAAAGGGGAAATGAACACGGAATGGCTACCAACACAGATCTTGGTGCATTCATTGAAGAAGTAAAATAATTAGAGCATGAAATATGTCGCAAAAAAAATTCTAGTTTGGTATTCAGATACCTCACTTGGTATTTAGAGATTCGATTTTTTTATATCCCATTGGTAAAGGGCACCAAAGTTTAGTTTAGCTATTTTGCAAATACTTTTCATATTTATTTTAGTTTTTGGGTAGGTGGATTACACAGGATATATGGCACAGAAACAGGCCATTCGGCCCAACCAGTCCATGCCGGCGTTTATGCTCCACTCGAGCCTCCTCCCGTCTTTCCTCATCTAAATCTATCAGCATAACCCTCTATTCCCTTCTCCTGCATGTGCTTGTCCAGCCTCCCCTTAAATGCATCGATACTATTCAGCTTCAACCACTCCCTGTGGTAGCGAGTTCCACATTCTCACCGCTCTCTGGGTAAAGAAGTTTCTTCTGAATTCCCTATTGGATTTCTTGGTGACTATCTTATATTGATGGCCTCTAGTTTTGCTCTTCCCCACAAGTGGAAACACTCTCTCTGTATCCACTCTATCAAAACCTTTCATCATTTTAAAGACCTCGATTAGGTCACCCCTCAGCCTTTTTTCAAGAGAAAAGAGACCCAGCCTGTTCATCCTTTCCTGATATGTATACACTCACATTTCTGGTATCATCCTTGTAAATCTTCTCTCCACCCTCTCCAGTGTCTCTATATCCTTTTTATAATATGGCGACCAGAACTGTGTGCAATACTCTAAGTGTGGTCTAACCAAGGTTCGATACAGTTTAGCATAACTTCCCTGCTTTTCAGTTCTATACCTCCAGAAATAAACTCTAGTGTTTGGTTTGCTTTTTTTATGGCCTTGCTAACCTGTGTCGCAACTTTTAGTGATTTTGTACCTTTTGTGTATTTTTTTTGTGTATTTGTACCCCGAGATCCCGTTGTTCCTCTACCCCACCTAGACTCGCACCCTCCAAGTAATAAGTGACCTCCCTATTCTTCCAGTCAAAATGCAATACCTCACATTTATCTGTGTTGAACTTCATTTGCCAATTATTTGCCCATTCTGCATGTTTATTAATGTCCTCCTGTAATTTGTTGCAGTCCTCCTCAGTATTGACAATCCCCCCCAATTTGGTGTCATCCGCAAATTTAGAAATTGTGTTTTTGATTCCAATGTCTAAATTGTTGATATAAACTGTGAACAGCTGTGGTCCCAGCACTGATCCTTGTGGAACACCACTACCCACCTTCTGCTACTCTGACTAGCTATCCTTTACCCCTACTCTCTGCTTTGTGCTTTGAAGCCAGCTAGCTATCCATTCTGCTACTTGTCCCCTGACTCAGCATTCTCTGACCTGGTTCGTCAATCTATTATGGGGTACCTTATCGAAGGCCTTTTGAAAATCTAGATAAATTACATCTACTGCATTACCCTTGTCTACTCTCTCTGTTACCTCTTCAAAAAAATCAATGAGGTTGGTCAAGCAAGACTTTCCCTTTTGAAATCCATGCTGACTATTCATTATTATATTTGTGATTTCTAGATGTTCTTCTATTTTCTCCTTTAGTAGGGATTCAATTATTTTTCCTACCACCGATGTTAAGCTGACTGGTCTATAATTCCCTGGACATGTTCTATCCCCCTTCTTAAATATAGGTATTATGTTAGCTATCTGCCAGTCCTCTGGCACTACACCTTTTTCTAACGAATTATTCATTATGTGTAGTAATGCCTTTGCTATCTCTTCCCTAGATTCTTTTAAAATGCGTGGATGCAATCCATCTGGACCAGGGGTTTTACCCTCTTTGAGTTTGATTAGTTTGTTTAATATATCCCCTCTTTTTATTTTAAATGCACTTATCTCATTACTAATCTCGTCATCCAATGTCATGTCCACCTGTTCTATCTCCCTGGTAAATACTGAAGCAAAATAATTATTTCATATTTATGTCATCTCTCTATCATTACCTGTGGTATTATCCTGTCTATCCCTTAATGGCCCTATTCCCATCCCAACCTTCCTTTTTTTATTGATGTGCCTGTAAAATATTTTACTATTTTGTTTTATGTTCCTTGATAATTTAACTTCATAGTTCCTCTTTACCTCCCCAATTGTTTTTTTGACTTCTGTCCTAATCTCTTCATATTCTCTCTTATCATCCCTTGCTGTCTATGCCTCTAATGTATGCCTCTTTCCTTACCCTCAATTGTTCCCTTATGGCTTTATTCATCCATGGAGTCTCATTAGTGTTTAGTTTGTTCTTTCCTTTTAGCGGAATATATTGTTCCTGCACTCTGTTGAACACTGTTTTAAATGTATTCATTAAACGAAAGACTTGCATTTATATAGTGCCTTTCATGACCTCGGGATGTCACAAAGCGCCTTACAGCCAAAAAAGAATTTTTTGAAGTGGAGTCACTGTTGTAGTGCAGGAAACGTGGCAGCCAATTTGCGCACAGCAAGCTCCCACAAACAGCAATGTGATAATGACCAGATGATCTGTTTTAGTGATGTTGATTGAGGGATAAATATTGGCCAAGACACCGGGGAGAACTCCCCTGCTCTTCTTCGAAATAGTGCCAGGGGATCTTTTACATCCACCTGAGAGAGCAGACCAGGCTTCGGTTTAATATCTCATCCAAAAAGACGGCACCTCCAACAGTGCAGCGCTCCCTCAGCACTGCACCAGAGTGTCAGCCTAGATTTTTGTGCTCGAGTCTCTGGAGTGGGACTTGAATTCACAACCTTCTGACTCAAGAGGCGAGAGCGCTACCCACTGAGCCACAGCTGACACACTGTTAAGATAATTTCTGTTCCTCTCAGTTCTCATTTCTCCAACCAGAAAGGTGGGTTGGCAATCTCTTCCTGCTGCTTTGAAGCTGGCTGCCAGGAAGTGTGCATGAAGACTAAAGTTAGTCTCCCTTTAGCTCTCTCTCCCTATCCAGAGGCACTTGGCTTCTGTATGACTCTTTCCTTCAGCAATGCATTTGATTGAGCTTGGTTTCTTAGCGTGCGGAACGTCATGATGATGGATGTCAGTCCTATCCCTTGGCTCAGCACATTCATCGTGTCACCCTATGTCTCAGTATTTAAGGCTGCTGGAATCACATTTTCAATATACTCTTCCTATCTTCGGGGCTATTCTAGCTAATGCAAGCAAGCTAGCCTGCTGCCAGGCCTCTTACAACATTCCACTTAAGACAGTTGCTAGGAAGTTCAGCAAATTCGCTCAGGAAGCTCCCATTTCCCTTCCTAAACCCTTGTTGGTTATCCTGGCATCTCCGCGTCATGAGGTGGCGAGGGATTCACCAGAGGGAGAGATGAATATGTAAACCTGCATTCTACCACACTGTAACACAGTGTGCCGGCGCGCACAAGTGCTGTTCCGTTGTGCTGCCTTGGTAACCTAATTGTTATCATCAGTGTTCAAACCAACCAATTACAAGTGTAAAATTGCCCTGTTAGGACCAGAAGTTGAACAGATTTCCTAAGGTCACAGCTGGATTGCTGCTTGTTAATTATGAAAATGGTCACAGATGTGTTTAAGAATCTCTCCTCAGGTGTATGTAACACAGAAAAGACAATGCCAGTGAAATGAAAGCTGCAGTGGCCGATATCACAGGAACCCAGACCTGACTATTTCAAACATCCGCTGCCCTGTCCACGTTGGAAGAAATATTTCTTCCGGTGACCATGAAAGTGGGTTTCAGGAACACACGATATACAGATGACGTCACTGAGCTCGATTATGTTACCTGCACATTTCTACCAATTGTACAGACGGAGGACAGGAGACAGTGGCGTTACTCTCGTTACATAATTCACCTTTGTCGTGATAAGTTGACGCATTCTATGGTGACAGTGCTATGAAGTTGAATTTGTACGTCAGCTCCCCTACCCAAGAATTGGAGTTCCTTCTTATATTGGAGATAAGTCTTCAATTCCAATTTGTACATGGAGGCAATGATGAAAAATTACAAGACAACTACATGGGAGAAGGGAACTGTGACTTTGAAATATGACTAAAACCCAATAACGTGAGGGAACTGAAGTCAATCAAGCAAATTCAATCAGAATTTGAGCAGTTTTTAAAAAAATATATTGGCCTAGGAATTGCAGCCAGAGGTGCATCTCCGGAGTACGCCTCGGGCCCGCAAAACAATTACGAAAGTATTTCCTGGCGCCTGGGTTGCAAAGAGTTGCGGTCTCAGGCCTTGAGGCAGAGGGCAGCGTAATGGCCCACGGATATCAGGGACGCAGGCGGTTCGGAAGCATACCTGGGATCGCGTGGGTCCGGTCCTCCAATGACAAAGGAGAATTCGATTTTAATCATTTCCGAAGGGAATCCCCTAATGATATGCAATGGAATCCCAAAATGTAAAAATTAGACAATTAACAGGATTGGAATTTGAATCATAATTACCTTCATTCCGCCAAACTCAATAAAAATATAATTTTTTTGATAATTTCGCACATTATTAAAACTGTAATCCGGGCCAATATTTGCATAAACTCATTTCATAAAGTGTATGTGCATAATTTTGGATATGTAAAAGTTTAATTTAAGCCTTCGATGTCCACTTGCACTGATGCAAGCAGGCCCTGTGTCTGCTTGCATCAACTGTAAGACTTACGTGCACAATCATTGGCCAGTCGCTGGGCAAATAGTCCAACTCTGTGCCAGTGATTGCTTTTTTGGACACCCCACGGATGGCCTGTTGATGCATGCGTTGACAGGCCGCAAGTTCCGGATTTCTCACATGCACAATAGTACGCCTTCACTGGGCCATTATGTTGATGTCCTTTGTTAGAGAAACTATGCATTCTAAGATGTTACACGTGGCCTGCACCACTTTCAGTAAAAATGAGATCTAGATGAAACCGGCACTGTGGCATATAATCGGGGTGATACATCATCATATGATACCAGTCCGGAGGAATCCTTAATGGCATTTTGCTACTTGTGAAGAGAATGTCGTAAAGAAACACTACGTAAGCTTCAGTGAGATTAAGTTTATTTTTAATTGAAGGATGAACAACTGTTATGCTAACAGATTCTTATAATCATCCGGGATTCAGGACAGGAGACTTTTTTCCACATACGTTCAGGTTAAAGCATTCATGTCAGTGCCTATAAGCCACCTTATAAATCTACACATGAGGTTGCAGACTTTACAAATATAGAAGAATCATTTGAGGTTTCCAAAAAAAATCACAAGTTCGTTGAATTTCTGAATAGGAAATTAAAACCTTTAATGAAATGGACACACAGTAGAAGAAATAGTTAGCATGTTGTACATTTTTACAGTATTTACCATGTCTTGTATCATATATACTGTAGTCTAAGAAAACATAAATGACTCAAGTTTGACTTTATGCTCTACGAACATCTTCTATGGGCTGAAATAAGGACAAAGATGGTAATGAAGTGTGCTACTGTAAACCCACATTAAACTTCTCACAGGAACAGGACACAATACACCAAGTAACACATATTACATAGGAGGCACTTTAAATGGTTACATTAAAAATATGACAAATACCAAATTTTTCCAATAAAAAAACTGTCAACATTGAAAATTCGCTCTTCCTTTTTCAAGAAACATATATACCAAATTTAAACTGATATTAAATATAGTCTGAATTGCAATCATCGTTGTTTGATATTTAAAATCTTACATTAATTTATTCTTGTATATAAATAGCAACTTTTTTCACTTGCTGTGCTTTGGGTGATTCTAAAGGGGAGTACAAGAAGTCCATTCACCAACACACTCCTCCGCGACTGTGATTTGAAAAACAGCTAACTTTGTTTCCGAAACTTTATGCCTTATTTTTGTTGCCTGTCATCCACGGTTAGAAATCGGCTGGGCGGGCAGAACAATCCAGCCACATTTACATGGGTGCCATTTCCGTCTTTGATTGGCGGGAGCACTGTGCCTTGCAAGGACTCCCTCCCCGGATAGTCTTACACTGTTCAAGCCATCCACTCCCTCACCAAATTCTATTTTGTGTTTGTTATTTTACAAGCACATTTTTCCATTCTCCCTTCATCATCCCTGCATCTATGTTAATCTCAGAGCTCACCACACCCTCTATTCATTCTTTCATAGGACTTGAAACCGCAGAGTTCTTTACCTTCCCTCCCTTTCCCCCAGCAATCTACTGGTTTTTAAAAGCCCATGCTTTTGGTCTCATTAAATCATCACCTCTTGATGTATCTCATCCTTAGTCCTCTTTATCAGCCTCGACGCACTGTGGGTCATGGCCATTCACCTGAGTTCCTCAATATATACAAATATTTTAGCAAGTGAGTTTCATTCCTCTACAATAGCAAAAGACTGCGGATGCTGGAAATCTGAAATAACAACAGAAAATGCTGGAAACACTCAGAAGACCAGGCAGACCAGCTGAGTGTTTCCAGTTTCATTCCTCTGCTATCTCGTGTACTTTCCGTACAGGGATTGCCTTAACATCAATGGATAATTTAATAACTTTGAGTCTCCAAATACATCTCTTAGATCAGTGTCACGCTGGTCATAAATTAGATGGCTGATGGATTGCGCAACACACAGAAAGCGATAGGACCTGCAAAGGAACCTCACTGAAAGATGGTGTCACTCATCCTGATTCAGGCTAGAGCTTTGCTACATGCAACTTGAACAATTTCTGAGACATTTATTTTCAGTCAGGCCTAAGCTGAGGGCTGGTCGACAATTCATTTTGAATTCTAATTTCAGCTAAAATGGAGCCATTACTGCCCCGTTACAGCTAGCGAGGAAAGAAATAAGAAAGTTTGGAAACAGATAAGGGGATTACGTCAAAATGAGTAGAAAGACTAAGAAGGGAAGAGAGCAAATTAGGAAAGTCCAAGACAAAGAGGGGAGAGAGAACAAGTGGCCAGGCATCAAGTGCGGCAGGAGGTGAAATAAGCAGAATCTAATGCGAAGAAAGAAAGGGAAATCGAGTGAGTAGAGCCATGCAAGACTTACACAAAAGCATAAATGAATGAAAGAGAAAAAAAACAATAACAACTTGCATTTACATAGCGCTTTCAAAGTTGTAAAACGTCCCAAGGTGCTTCACAGGAGTGTAACCGGACAAAAAGGCACCAAGCCAAAAAAGGAGACATTCGGACAGGTGACCAAAAGCGTGATCAAAGAGGTAGGTTTTAAGGAGCATCTTAAATGAGCAGAGAAAGGTGGAGTGGTTTAGGGAGGGAATTCTAGAGCTTAGGGCCTAGATGGCTGAATGCACGGATGCCAATGGTGGGGCGAAGAAAATTGGGGATGCTCAACACGCCAGAGTTCTCGGAACGCAGAGTTCTCGGAGGTTTGTAGGGCTGGAGGAGGTGACAGAGATAGGGAGGGGCGAGGGCCATGGAGGGATTTGCACATGAGGATGAGAATTTTAAAATTGAGGCGTTGGTGGACCAGGAGCCAACGGAGGTCAGTGAGCACAGGAGTGATGTATGAACAGGATTTGTGCGACTTAGGATCCGGGCAGCAGAATTTCTGATGAGCTCCAGTTTGTGGAGGATGGGAGGTTGGCCAGGAGAGCGTTGGAATAGTCAAGTCTGGAGGTAAGAAAAGCATGGATGAGGGTTTCAGCAGCAGACGGTTGAGTGCGATATTACGGAGGCGGAAGTAGGCGCTCTTTGGGATGGAGATGATATGGGTTCGAAAGCTCAGCTCTGTGTCAGATAGGATGCCGAGGTTTCGAACAGTCTGGTTCAGCCTGAGACAGTGACCGGGGAGTGGGATGGACTAGCTGGTGAAGGAATGGAATTTGTGGCAGGGGCCAAAGGGAATGGCTTCAGTCTTCCCAATGTTTAATTGGAGAAGATTTTGGCTCATCCAGGACTCGATGTTGGACAAGCAGTGTGACATCACAGAGGCAGTGGAGGGGCCGAGAGAGGTGGTGGTGAGGTAGAGCTGGATGGTACCAGTGTACACATGGGACACGATGTCATGTCTTCGGACGATTTTAAAATTCTCATCCTTTGTTTTCAAATCCCTCCATGGCCCTCGCCCCTCCCTATCTCTGTAATCTCCTCCAGCACCACAACCCTCCGAGATATCTGCGCTCCTCCAATTCTGGCCTCTTGAGCATCACTGATTTTAATCGCTCAACCATTGGTGGACGAGCCTTCAGCTGCCGAGGCCCTAAGCTCTGGAATTCCCTCCCTAAACCTCTCCGCCTCTCTTTCCTCCTTTAAGATGCTCCTTAAAACCTACATCTTTGACCAAGCTTTTGGTCTTCTGTCCTAATATCTCCTTATGTGGCTCGGTGTTAAATTTTGTTTGATAATCGCTCTTGTGAAGCACCTTGGGATGTTTCACTACATTAAAGGCGCTATGTAAATGCAGGTTGTTGTTGTTGGATATATCTTGTCATTGTCTCTTGTCTTTCTAGGAGTGTCAAACTATCACTTCATTAGTCAGTCATCCTCTCCAGAATATGACATGTTCTTCACACTTGCCAGCTTGTTCTATTAAGTCTATCTTGGCATTAGGAGTAAATCAAACTAATTTAGTTTTTGAGCTTAAGTGAATGTAAAGCAATCTCTTCTTATTGTTGTGCCATGTGCAATCCTGCTTATTTGCCATGGCACTGTGTATCAAGGGATCAGAATCTTCATTTTCTTCCTCAAACATTCTGGACTTTTTCAGTGATCTGTGAATGTTTAAGTGGCTATGGGAGGGGGAGAGACAGCTCAGTTCAGCACAAATGTACAAGTGATGTTTGGGGGAAATATTCAAGTAACAGTTTAATTAGTGGTGCCTGTTTTCCAATAACTAATATCAATTTCGGTACACGCAGAAACACAGGGCTGGCTAATTTGAATTCCAAGTGCGAATTCTGCTTCAGTAATGCAGATTAATGCAATTGGGCTTCATAAATAGAGGCATAGAGTACAAAAGCAAGGAAATTATGATGAACCTGTATAAAACACTGGTCCGGCCTCAATTGGAGTATTGTTTCCATTTCTGGGCACCGCAATTTAGGAAGGATGTGAAGGCCTTAGAGAGGGTGCAGAAAAGATTTACCAGAATGTTTCCAGGGATGAGGGACTTCAGTTACGTGGATAGACTGGAGAAGCTGGGGTTGTTCTCCATGGAGCAGAGAAGGTTGAGAGGAGATCTGATAGAGGTATTCAAAATCTTGAGGGGTCTGGACAGAGTAGATGGAGAGAAACTGTTCCCATTGGCGGAAGGATCGAGAACCAGAGGTCACAGATTTAAGGTGATTGGCAGAAGAACCAAAGGCGACATGAGGAAAAACTTTTTTACTCAGCGAGTGGTTCGGATCTGGAATGCACTGCCTGAAAGGGTGGCGGAGGCAGATTAAATTGTGGCTTTCAAAAGGGAATTGGATAAGCACCTGAAGGAAAAAAATGTGCAGGGCTACGGGGAAAGGGTGGGGGAGTGGGACTAGCTGAAGTGCTCTTGCAGAGAGCCAGCACGGGCTCGACGGGCCGAATGGACCTCTTCTGTGCTGTAACCATTCTATGATTCTATAATGTATCAGGTGATGGTTATGTAAGCTACAACCAATGGGTCAGTTAGCCCGAGCAAGCTGTCCCATGAAGCCCAATCAACTTTCCGTCTCTGCTTTTATTTCTTCCTCACGAGTTTGTCCTGTTTGACTTCTGCAGGCCTGGAGGTTTGAACGGGACTGTTCTCAACGCTGCTGCAAAATGAGCTGGATAAACCCTAAATCAGAACACCAAGATCTATTGATATTGGTAGTTTCAGATGCACGGAAATTAAAGGGATCACTGAAAATCAACTGTGCATTTGGGCCGTGAGGCTCCATAGTGCACACCTCAGCAGCCCATGATTAACAGGGTTTGGACACTTTCGCAATAGATAAAACAAATCGAAAGACTGGCATGTTTTGTCCTTTTATAATAATATAGATGTCATTTTACCCATGCTCATCACGTTGAGGAATGGTGGTGCAAAAGACTTTTCACTTAGCTTCTAATGTCAGGATTAAGCACTCTCGGGTCAGATATCTCCTAGATTGGATGCAGTGTAACCAGCCCACCTCCCGCAACATACTTGCCTGATAATAGTATCTTAATCTTAACTTCAGAAAAAGAATACTCTCTATTCAACTTAAGTGACTTTTCTATTTCCAATAACTGCCCATTGTTATAGCCCCTTTGAGGGAATTATTGCAAATCATTGCAAATGTATTGAATTTAAGGGCCATTTTGTTCTCTGGTCTTCTGCCCATTGGGAACTAGAAATGGCCCAAGTGCCTTTCAGTTAAGACCTAGGTGACCGAGAAGGAGAGTTTCATACCATCTGTTTGGGCTCAATTCAAAGCCAGATCCCAGATGTGGAAAGACAATGTTTAACCAAATGCGTTATTCAACCTTCTGTACAAAATACAGTGTTCAGGAAATTGTATATCATTATTAAACACATTTTTAATAAATTGGTGTTTCTGTTAGTCCTCTTTCAATTTTACCTTTGTTTAAAATGTTCTATTTTTATGTCTTCTTTTATATTTACAATAACAGCAACAACTTGTATTTATACAGCACCTTTAATGTAGTAAAACATCCCAAGGTGCTTCACAGGAGCGATTATCAAACAAAATTTGACACTGAGTCACATAAGGAGATATTAGGACAGATGGTCTAAAGCTTGGTCAAAGAGGTAGGTTTTAAGGAGCGTCTTAAAGGAGGAAAGAGAGGTAGAGAGGCGGAGAGGCTTAGGGAGGGAATTCCAGAGCTTAGGGCCTCGGCAGGTGAAGGCACGGCCGCCAATGGTGGAGCGAACTGGTTATTTCTGCATTTTATGTTTTTGCACTTGACTGATATCCCTTATATTTTCTCTAACATTAACGGCTAAGGTACCTCTCTGACTGTTGTAGAGATATACCAGTATGAAGGTTGTAGGTGGGAGATATCAGCTAAATGTTACTTAATTAAATAATTTAATGGGGCAGTTTTTCATTAATGAGTATGTACACCTGATCAAACCAAAAAGTTAACAAAAGGGGGTAAAGTGATTGACTTGCAAAATGTCTATACTCTTCTATTTTGTTCAAAATACAAAACTTTACTTTTAATTATCGGAGTAATTTCCCCATATTTTAAAGAGTTAAGAAATATCAGATTATTTCTGGGTCTGATTATCTGTAGCCATATGACAAAACCATTCAGCATCATACTGCCCAGCCTGCATTATAAGAAAAGGCATTGCCCTTACCCTTCCATATAGTGAAAAAAAGTGCACAGTTCCAGGCTGTTGCCGGATATTTGTACAACACAGGGATCGGGATTAATATTTTTGGAATACCTGGCAGAGTATTGTGTTGGTGATCAGGCTGTTGAAAGTGACCTCATATTAAAATGGGTTAAAATTCCCTTTAAAATCATTAGTTCAGGCAATCAGTGCCATTTCAAGTTGCATAAAATGGTTACATTTTTAGAACAACATTTGATCAAACATAAGTGGGATGTTTCAATATTGAGGTGCAAAGGTCTGTAATACTGTGCAGTAGAGGAAGGATATAGAGGCACTGGAGAGGGTGCAGAGAAGATTTACAAGGATGATATGAGAAATGCAAGGGTATACATATCAGGTAAGGATGAACAGGCTGGGTCTCTTTTCTCTTGAAAAGAGAAGGCTGAGGGGTGACCGAATAGAAACATAGAAGATAGGAGCAGGAGTAGGCCATTTGGCCCCTCGAGCCTGTTCTGCCATTTAATGAGATCATGGCTGATCATCCAAATTCAGTTCCCTGTCCCTGCTTTCTCCCCATATCCCTTGATCCCTTTAGCCTTAAGAAATATATCTAACTCCTTCATGAATATATTTAATAAGTTGGCCTCAACTGTCTTCTGTGGTTCACCACTCTCTGGGTGAAGAAAATCCACCTCATCTCAGTCCTAAATGGCTTACCCCTTATCCTTAGACTGTGACCCCTGGTTCTGGACTCCCCTGCCATCAAGAACATCCTTCCTGCATCTAGTCTGTCTAGTCCTATTAGAATTTTATAAGTTTCAATGAGATCCCCTCTCATTCTTCTAAACTCTAGCAAATATAAGCCTAATCGACCCAATCTCTCGTCATACGTCATTCCTGCCATCCCAGGTATCAGCCTGGTGAATCTTCGCCGCACTCTCTCCATGGCAAGAACATCCTTCCTCAGATAAGGCGACCAAAACTGCACACAATATTCAAAGTGTGGTCTCACCAAGGCCCTGTACAACTGCAGCAAGACATCCTTGCTCCTGTACTCGAATCCTCTCGCTATGAAGGCCAACATACCATTTGCCTTCTTAACCTCTTAAATGCTTACCTTCAGCAACTGGTGCACAAGGACACCCAGGTCTCGTTGCACTTCCCCTTTTCCCAATTTATTGCCATTCAGATAATAATCTGTCTTCCTGTTTTTGCCACCAAAGTGGATAACCTCGCATTTATCCACATTATATTGCATCTGCCATGCATCTGCCCAATCACCCAACCTGTCCAAATCATACTGGAGTTTCTCTGCATCCTCCTCACAGCACACACGCCCACCCAGCTTTGTGTCATCTGCAAACTTGAAGATATTACATCTAGTTCCCTTGTCTAGATCATTAATATATATTGTGAATAGCTGGGGTCCTAGCACCGATCCCTGCGGTACCCCACTAGTTACTGCCTGCCACTCGGAAAAAGACCCGTTTATTCCAACTCTTTGCTTCCTGTCTGCCAACCAGTTCTCTATCCAAGTCAGTACCTTGCCCCCAATCCCATGTGCCTTAACTTTACACGCTAATCTCTTATGCGGGACCTTATCGAAAGCCTTCTGAATCCATGTTGACTTTGTCCGATCCTGTCACTGTTTTCCAAGTGCTCTGCTATTACATCTTTTATAATGGACTCTAGCATTTTCCCCACTCCCAATGTCAGGCTTACCAGTCTATAATTCCCCATTTTCTCTCTACCACCTTTTTTAAATAGTGGGGTTACATTAGCTTCCCTCCAATCCATGGGAACTATTCCAGAGTCTATAGAATTTTGGAAGATGACCAGCAATGCATCGACTATTTCTAGGGCCACTTCCTTAAGTACCCTAGGATATAGATTATCAGGCCCTGGGGATTTATCGGCCTTCAATGCCATCAATTTCCCTAACACCATTTCCCTACAAATACTGATTTCATTCAATTCCTCCCTCTCATTAGACCCTATGTTCCCCGACATCTCTGGAAGGTTATTTGTGTCCTTTTTGAAGACAGAACCAAAGTATGTATTTAATTGGTCTGCCATTTCTTTGTTCCCCATTATAAATTCCCCTGATTCTGACTGCAAGGGACCTATGCTTGACTTCACCAATCTTTTTCTCTTCACATATCTATAGAAGCTTTTACAGTCAGTTTTTATGTTCCCTGCTAGCTTACTCTCATATTCTATTTTCCCCCTCTTAATTAATCCCTTTGTCCTCCTTTGCTGAATCATAAACTGCTCCCAATCCTCAAGTTTGCTGCTTTTTCTGGCCAATTTATATGTCCTCTCCTTGGATCTTATGCTATCCCTAATTTCCCTTGTTAGCCACGGTTGAGTCACCTTTTTTGTTTTATTTTTATGCCAAACAGGGATGAACAAATTCTGTAGTTCATCCATGCGATCGTTAAATGTTTGCCATTGCCTAACCACCGTCATGATCTTTAAAATCATGAAAGATTTTGATAGAGTAGACACAGAGAGAGTGTTTCCACTTGTGGGGAAGAGCAAAGTTCAGGGCCATCAATATAAGATAGTCAACAAGAAATCCAATAGGGAATTCAGAAGAAACTTCTTTATCCAGAGAGCGGTGAGAATGTGGAACTCGCTACCACAGGGAGTGGTTGAAGCGAATAGTATAGATGCATTTAAGTGGAGGCTAGATAAGCACATGAGGGAGAAGGGAATAGAGGGTTACACTGATAGATTTAGATGAGGAAAGACGGGAGGAGGCTCGAGTGGAGCATAAACACCGGCATGGACTGGTTGGGCCGAATGGCCTGTTTCGGTGCCGTATATCCAGTGTAATCCTGTGTACAGCATCTATTCAATGATTACACGTACTAATCGATGCGTTTAAGGACCACCTGTTTGCAACATTGTTTTCTTTCTCTTTGCATGTCACATATTAGGTAGAGGAAGTGGATTCCAGATTTGCCTTTTATACAGCGATTTTGGTAAGTTAAAGTTAGTCGGGGTTTAGCTATGATTTTTTTTTCTTGGCATAAACCTACCACAAGCGTTGCAAGTGGTAAAATCCGTCAATGAAAACAGCACACGCCAAAGTAGTGCGTACTTTACGAAGCTATTATCTTAATATTGCACCAAATTGCTGTATGCAGAGGACAGGCATAGCACAAATTGGGCTGCACTTCTATGCCTATTTTAACTATGACACGTAAGCTGTTACAACAGATTAACATCATTGATGCAGTAACTCGTGTTTCATGCTTGGTTCTGTGCAGCTCGGATGCTTTCTTCTCTGCTGTGAAGCTAATACTTGACATAACTCGCAAACTCGAAGCTGTAATTGTTGAACTGAGCGTACTGCAAATCTTTGCGCTTGAATCCATCCACGGCTGGAGGTGCCGAACAGGAGATGCGACATTTCGAACTCTGCACGGAATGACCAGAATTAATTTTGACGCCTGGACTTAGCAGTGTGGCTGCATTGTAAATCTACAAGCCCGTTAATTTCCTATTAAATCGAGAGCTGCTAATGCTCATGAATAGAACATTCACTGTATCTGGTCGCATCAAGCAATCCCAGTCCAGCAATAGCACGTGCCCAAAGCACTGCAAGGCGCCCTGTTCATCTTACTGCACCAGCAACATGCCTTAAATCCACAAAAACACTCACTCTCACAATGTTTTTTATGGACCCTATTCTTTTGGCCTTTCTGGCTGACATAGTTAAAATTGCATAGGAATAATTAATCATAATATTTATTTAGTTCTCAATAATATCAATTACAGGACGCCTGGAAAAATAATTGCCTTCTATGATATATGCAGTCGGAAGTAAGTTGACACACACAGTTTAAATGTCACGGTAAGTGCGCTGAACCTTATTTGGCAAAAGTTGGAGCAAATATCGACAATAATTGGCGCAACACACCATAAAAAGAAATGCATTTATTCCCATCTAATTTCATCCGACCTAGTTTTCCTGGTCGGTATACAGTGCCTTTACCAACTGATCCTATGATTGGTGGGGCTAAACGGGGTGTATTTAAGGAAGATTATCGTGAGGCTATAGGCCTGGCGTTTCTGCTCGAGTGCGCTGTTTTTGTCGGCGCAATTCGGCCGCAATCTCGGCGGGACCAACGCCAAAGATCGCGGGATTTTCAGCACAATTTGCATTCGGCGCAACTCGAGTTTCGCGCGAGTTTTTAAAAAAAAAAAATCACACCGGAAGCAGGCCCCACCCACAAAGCAGGACACGCCCCCAGATCGAATTGATCACCATTGGGAGTTTCCGCTAATCGTGCTCGTTTGTGGAGACTCCAAAAATTAAGTTGGTTCTTTTGGGTGCAAGGACACTAATAGGTACGTCTTAAAAGCTTTTAAACATGATTTTTGTTTTAATTTGCTAAGTAACTGACTTAATGTACCCCAATATAACTAGAAAGTAGTTTTATATATTTAAAAAAAATAAACTTCAGCCACTTAAAATCGGGTTACTCACAGGTGGTGGATTGACACGGTGATTAAAAATACTTACATTTAAGATCATAAGAAATTGGAGCAGGAGTCGGCCATTTGGCCCCTCGAGCCTGATCATAGATCATAGATCATTCAATAAGATCATGGCTGATCCTCTACCTCATCTCCACTTTCCCGCACTATCCCCATATCCCTTGATTCCTTTATTATTCAAAAATCTATTGATCGCTGCCTTGAATATACTCAACGACTGAGCCTCCACAGCCCTCTGGGGTAGAGAATTCCAAAGATTCACCACTCTGAGTGAAGAAATTTCTCCTCATCTCAGTCCTAAATGGCCGACCCCTTATTCTGAGACTGTGACCCCTGGTTCTAGACTCCCCAGCCAGGGGAAACATCCTCCCTGCATCTACCCTGTCAAGCCCTGTAAAAAATGAAATCACCTCTCAGTCTTCTAAACGCCAGAGAATATAGGCCTAGTCTACTCAATCTCTCCTCATAGGACAATCCCCCCATCCCAGGAACCAGTCCGGTGAACCTTCGTTGCACTCCCTCTGTGGCAAGTATATCTTTCCTTAGGTAAGGAGACCAAAACTGCACACAGTATTCCAGGTGTGGTCTCACCAGGGCCCTATATAATTGTAGTAAGACATCTGATAAACATATTTTCAGCTGTTTTAATCAAACTTCACCAAGTTACCACTTTTAAATATATGCTGGCGAAGCTCATGTGATGTCAGTCAGCAATGGAACACAGACACACTGGCGCCGGCCAGTTCTTAAAGGGGAGGGTCGATCTTTCTCTCCATCCACACCCTGCTCATTGCAGCCTTGAATCTCGGCCTGGAGAGACCTGTACATCAAATCTGTTGGAAAGAACAATGGAGAGACCCAGGGAAAGAGCTCAGCGTGCAGCCCCCATAGCCTCTTCTAAATTGATGCAAGGAAGATCAAATCAAAATGAACCTGCAAAGTGCTGCTCAGTACCCAAAACTCCTTCACACAATATTGACTCTCTCCAGAAGTGTCTCTCTCTCTCAGACTGCGTGGTGCAAAAATGTCGCTGACAAAAAAAGGCAGGAAGTGGTCGCCTTTAAATAGCGCTCCCCCAGTCCCTTCCCGACTGCAAAACGCTCCCCTCAACCTGTCGTTGCTAGCGGCAGGCGGAAAGGCATGGGGCGCCACTCAATATCCGGTCCGGGGCGCTACTGGGGCGTTGCACGCTCGACTGACATCAAGATCTGTGGGCGCAGGAGATTGTGGTGCTAGTGTTTAGCGTTGCCGCAAAATGTCTGGTCAATTTCGCGAGCAGTGAAAACATCGCCGCACCCGGGCGCTAGTTGCTTTGCGCCCCGTTAGTGTTAGGGCACTAACGGGAGGCGCAAAGCAACCGAATATTTCCCCCTATATGCTTTCAGTGTTTGATGGGGTAAGGTCAGGTGAATTTGATCAGGAATTGCTGGTTTTCTTCTGAAGCTGAAAGTTGTTTCTGTCAGCGGGTTTACACGGTAATGCTCTGATTGTGAGGGGCTGAATCAGTATCTTACTAACTCTTCGGCCGCGATTTTGCCGACCGAGGCATGGCCGGGGTCAGTGTCGCGGTCCCAGCCCGCTGCCTGCTCCAGCCCGCTCTCTCCGAGTGATTTTACATTAATAGGGCTTGTTAAGCCCACCCTGCGAGGCTCCCGGCCAATTAAAAGGAAGTGGGTCTGATGACATCATTTGATGACGCGTCATCAACCGGTTTCCTTAAAGGGGCCATGTCCAAATTGATCTTGACAGTTCTGCTGTCAGTGTTCTACAGCATTGAGGTGCTGCAAACACTGACAAGCACTGCACAGAGGTGCAGGGCTCCACCCAGGCTCTCCCATGACTCCCTCCATATGCTTATGGAGGGAGTCACAGCATGCAGGGAGGTTCTCTTCCCTTCCCATGGGCGGAAGAGACCTTCCCAAGACATCAACACAGTCTGGTTGCACATTGTACAGGAGGGCACAAACAGGGATGTCATCAGGAGGGAAAGGCCGCAGTGGCGCAAACCTTTCAATGATCTCAGTAGCTCACGAAACGTTACTGTCAAGCCACACTCAACCTCATCCTTCTGTGCCACTCATCACATCCCCATCACTCTGCCTTCTCTACCCTACTCCTGCACATCCTTACTCACACCAACTTACCTTGCACCTCCACCCATCCCTCTCCATCTACATTATCACATCCCCATCTCACTAGCCACCCCTCACACTCACCCTCATCCTAGTCCAATCATACCAACTAACAACACACAAGGGTAGGCACTTGGGCGGTTTAGCCAATGTTCATGTGAAGTTTGTGGTAATGTGCTGTCAAACATTGAAACCTTTATTTTCAGCACTTTGCGTTCTTGGACAGATTTGTGTGCACCTTTGGAAGAGGCTTAGTGAGTTGTAGTGAATGGTGAGACAAAAGAGTACCACCCCCCCTCCCCGCAATGGTAATGAGTGTGAAAGGAATGGTAGATCATTGTAGGGATGCTTTATGGTGTCGGTGTGGGGTGGTGCCAACCTGGCACATCATGTGGCAGCCAGGGTGTACAGCGTCAAGTGAAGTCAATCTGGCCATGGTGAGGCCATCCCTGGCGTCCCGGGCAGCAATGTGGTCTGATGTTGATGCACTGTGTCCTGTGCAGCATCAGTTGGTTGCGGAGAAGGTTGGTGTTGTTGGTGCTGCTGGTGTTGGGACTGATCATTTTGGGATTCTGAGGACCAAGGTGAGATCTTTTCAAGGGCAATGATGCTGATGGAATAGATGGCAGGTGAGGTTGAGATGACAGAAGTGATCTGTCAATGGTGAGAGAGGTTGTTCCAATGAGGTGGCACTGGATAGAGAGTTTACTCCAAACACTTGCAAGCTGCAGAAAGCTCAATCTGTCTTTCAAATGCAGTAACCAACAGTTTCTGAGCTTTGAAAGTGAATAGCTGCAACATGGGATCTATTATACAGCTTGCTGAATCCACTCACGACATGCTGAGCTGACATGTAATCCGTGGGGGAGCACATAAAATTGAAATGTAGGCATAAAAAACTTAATTGGATGTTAACTATCCATTTAATTATGTCAATTGCCTCCCCCACTCCTTGGTGTCGGGTCTGCTCAGCGCTGACAGACCCAACATCTGGGAGACTTGCGTGGAGGTGGGTTGACAGCGGGTTCCCCACCCGCTGTCAATCCTTTCTATTTTGACAGCGGACCAGCCTCCGAATCCGCCCTCTGAGCGCCGGCAAAATTCAGCCCTTTGCATCTGCTCCTTTTATATTGATATTAATGTCACAGCACCAGACTGCATTCGCAATCTTGCATTAGTGCAGTTGTTTGGCCATTTGTAACGTTATTTTCTGACTTGCCAGATTTTCTTCAATGGCTCATGGGGAGCCACTCAGGTCAGTGAGTGAAAAATCACATCACCAGTTGTACAGATAGGCTGAGCGCTCAGCCTATGGGAAGCCAGGATAGATGGCATCCTGCCTGTCTAGCAGAGACGTCTATATTTGCTGCCGCCTTCAGCCACAGTAACTTTCACCTTGATAATGGGCGTGTCCATATTACTCCCATCGTTAACAGCCCAATGCGAAACAAGCCACCCAACCGCGTTGCAGACCCTAATTGTCCTGCATCCCATGAGTTGCTGGCAGAACTTGGTTTCTGGAAGGGTGAAACCCGCTTCATGTAGCAATGTCTAAATGCAAATATTCCCAAATGCGAAAATAATTGCTCCAAAATAAACCCTGGGTTGGTGCGTCATGACATCACACTCTCAAGCTACACATTCGTAGTTACGAAAATTGCAGTAATGTTCAAAACATGGGCTGTGCTTTCTTAACTGTCTTCCTAATAGCCTGCAATGGAAGTGGTGTTTGGAGGCTGTGGGCCTCCAATCACTGTCCCAAGACCTAGCACCAAATATGAAAGTGCCTGAAAACCATTTCCTGGCTGGATCTCAAAGCCTCGCGAGACAGCATCCTGACTCGTTCACTGCTGCGGAACTTAGGGCCGTTATAGGTCGCAGCACTGTACGATAAAAGGGACATGAGAGAGCAGTCAGATAAGCTAATTAAACCTCTGCCAGCCCAAGTGTGTTATAGCCGCATGGGCTGACTTCCACCTCCCGCCCCAGGCCTTCCTTCCGAACGTAATAACAAGTCATTTTGTTGCCACTCAGGGCCACTTTCCAAGGCCCATCTGAGACCAGGAAGTGAAGATGTAAGAAACGGTGGGCGTAAACTCGTGCCCTAGCACTCTGTGGCAACTGGTTATTATAAACAACATTAAACAACAAGCTGTGTCACAAGCCATCCTATTAAACTTTCTTCTGCATCAGTGATAGACTATGCAGTTTAAAACTGATCAGAGTTTTACGTTTTTAACTTACGGCACAGAAGGACGCCATTCGGCCCATTGTGTCTGTGCTGACCGAAAAGAGCTATCCAGCACTTTACAGCCTTCTGGACTCAACATCGAGTTCAACTATTTCAAACCATAACCTCTGCCCCTATCTTTTTTTTCTCTCTCTCACACGGCAGCTGTCGATCATTCTGCCATTGCCATTTACACCTCATCTAGAGCCATCTTTTGTTTCTTAACTTGTCCCATTACCATCTCCTTTTGCCTCGCACCATCATCCCTTTTGTCTTTTAATCTCTCCTGCCTTCCAGCCTATCACAGACCTTCCCTTTTGTTCTTTCCTCCCCTCCCCCCTTTCCCTGCCCCTGCACTTGCTTAAAAACCTGTTCCATCTCCAGCTTTTTCTGTAGTGTATGTACCTTTAAGAGAGAACTACTTTTACAGCTCCTGTATACTGTAGTACCGGCAGTGACCACACCTGTATATAAGCCTTGAGCATGCTTCTGTACCCCAGTCTTGAGACTACCCTACTCCAGTAAATACCTGTTGATTGTTAAGTTACAGCATCCGTGTGGTTATTGAAAAACATCATACTCTCAGAATCACGGATCTAACATTTTCCAGTTCTGACGAAGGGTCATCGACCTGAAACGTTAACTCTGATTCTCTCTCCACAGATGCTACCTGGCCTGCTGAGTGTTTCCAGCATTTTCTGTTTTTATTTCAGATTTCCAGCATCCGCAGTATTTTGCTTTTGTATCCAGCCTGATCCCACTTTCCAGCTCTTGGTCCGTAGCCCTGTAGGTTCTGACATTTCAAGTGCATATTCAAGCACTTTTTAAATGCGATGAGGGTTTCTGCCTCTACCACCCTTTCAGGCAGTGAGTTCCAGACCCCCAGAAAAAGTGTTCTCTTCAACTCCCCTCTAATCCTTCTCCCAATTACTTTAAATCTATGCCCCCTGGTTATTGACCTCTCTGCTAAGGGAAATAGTCATGTCAGCATCGTAATGCATGCAGGAACAAAAGTAATGACAGCACCTTTGTGAGGCTCAGAAATGTGCTATTAACTCAGTTCTGATAGCCACTAAAATACATTTGGATAATGGAAAGGATTAATAATAGTATATATAGATTCTGTGGCATGGAATTCTTAATACACAATAAGAACATAAGAATTAGGAGCAGGAGTCGGCCATACGGCCCCTCGAGCCTGCTCCGCCATTCAATAAGATCATGGCTGATCTTCAACCTCAACTCCACTTTCCCGCCCGATCCCCATATCCCTTGATTCCCCATTCATCTAAAAATCTATCGATCTCTGTTTTGAATATACTCAACGACTGAGCCTTCACAGCCCTTTGGGGTAGCGAATTCTAAAGATTCTCAACCCTCCAAGTGAAGAAATTCCTCCTCATCTCAGTCTTAAAAGGCCGACCCCTTATCCTGAGACTGTGCCCCCTGGTTCGAGACTCTCCAGCCAGGGGGAAACAACCTCTCAGCATCTACCCTGTCAATCCCCCTCAGAATCTTACATGTTTCAATGAGATTTCAATCCAAATTAATCTAACGAGAAACAACTGAATAATGAAATTATCACCAAGTATTTCACTTGGTCCCACTCAAAAAAGACTAAGAAAAAAGTAATTATTCTGTAATATTATGAAGTAATGGAGTAGGTCCCAAAGTTAAATAATTCCTTCGAAAATGGAATAACTGTAGAGAGACAGTAAGGAGAGAATGAGGAAGATGTACAGCCCAGCAAGCGCATCCTGTCATTTCAGTCTCTGTTCAGCATGATACACGCTATTTTTTTTTTCTTCTTTAAGTGAGGGAAATGAAGATTGAATAAACAGATTAAATAAACATTCCAATTTACATGAGGGTAATTCAAACCATCTGTTCTCTTATGTGACAATCACTAATGATGAGTTCAAGGGATTTGTTGCAGTCATCCATGGCATGCCTGCATCGGGTTTGGCAGTGGGGGGAGGGGAGTGGCGTAGTTCACTGCTTCTCTACGCGATTTCCAGGCGCCCTCACATCTGCTCCATTCAAATATATAAAACACTGCAAAAATACTGCTGCAGACCATTCGCAAGTTATTTGTAACTTATAAATGATCGATGGCACTGCAACCTATTTGAAAATTGATTCAACGGCACTGTTGAAATTCGGATAGCAAATAAACGTTCATTTTAAAGACTTGCAAACCATAACAAGCGATCGAAACATTTGGCAGTTGATAGTTCCCAGATTCGTGTAAGCTAGCTGCTTGCATTTAACATCCAGTTTTAGATTTAGGGCAATTTTTTGGCATTGTTTTCAAGTGACAATGCCAGCAACAAATTAATGCCTATGCTGAGCCCATATCTTTGTGCTAATGCGAATTTTATTATTTTATTATTTATTAAATCACCAGGGAGTTTCCACAAAATGTAGCGCTGTTGTTATGGACGCGCAGTCCTTTATATCCCTGAAATTGGTGATAAATCTGATTCTTGTCCCGGGTAGGATTGAAGGTGCCCCCAGACTGTTATAGCTGAATTCCTATTGGAACCCAAGCCAAGCCTTACATAAATATAGGGAAGAACGGTCGAATATCTGGATGTTATAAATGTCCTCCTTTCCTCTCCAACTTTATGCTTACAGTTTCTATCCAGAGTCTCATTTATATGCAATTTGCCACAGGCAAAAGCAATGCCATATGCCACAGGAAAACACTGCCTTGTATAGCCGGCTTCATATCGACCCACATGCAGCAGATTTTAAATAGCACATCGCAAATATACTACTTTTAACTTTAAAAAAAATTGATCAGCCCACTTTAGGCAGTTAGAGGTAAGCAAAATAAATATTACTTAATGCTTTTGTGTCCTTGGAAAAAAATGCCTTTGAAGTTAATGATTTTTGAAGGGAGAAGGTCTCCCAGTGAGATTGTGTTGATTGTAGATGAGCCTTGTTCTGCTTAAGTGTCATTTATATGACTTGTTTTTATCCTTGGGTAGCTTCTATTGGCTGCTTAAAGTAGACACACCACCAACTCTTTCTGCTAAATTGTTTAATTTTTGATGTTATAGCACTGTTATAAAATTAGAATCATAGAATGGTTACAGCACAGAAGGAGGCCATTCGGCCCGTCGAGCCCGTGCCGGCTCTCTGCAAGAGCACTTCAGCTAGTCCCACTCTCCCGCCCTTTCCCCGTAGCCCTGCAAATGTTTTTTCCTTCAGGTACTTATCCAAACATCTGGATGTTTGAAAGCCACGATTGAATCTGCCTCCAACACCCTTTCAGGCAGTGCATTCCAGATCCTAACCACTTGCTGCATAAAAAAGTTTTACCTTATGTCGGCTTTGGTTCTTCTGCCAATCACCTTAAATCTGTGTCCTCTGGTTCTCGATCCTTCCACCAATGGGAACAGTTTCTCTCTATCTACTCTGTCCAGACCTCTCATGATTTTGAACACCTCTATCAAATCTCCTCTCAACCTTCTCTGCTCCAAGGAGAACAACCCCAGCTTCTCTAGTCTATCCACAAAACTGAAGTCCCTCATCCCTGGAATCATTCTTGTAAATCATTTCTGCACCTTCTCTAAGGCCTTCTCATCCTTCCTAAAGTGCAGTGTCCAGAATTGGACACAATACTCCAGTTGTGGCCGAACCAGTGTTTTACAAAGGTTCATCATAACTTCCTTGTTTTTGTACTCTATACCTCTATTTATGAAGCCCAGGATCCCAAATGCTTTTTAAACCACTTTCTCAACCTGCCCTGCCACCTTCAACAATTTGTGCACATATACCCCCAGGTCGCTCTGTTCCTGCTCCCCCTTTAGAAGTGTACTCTTTTGTTTATATTGCCTCTCCTCGTTCTTCCTACCAAAATGTATCACTTTGCACTTTTCTGCGTTAAACTTCATCTGCCACATGTCTGCCCATTTCACCAGCCTGTCTATGGCCTCTTGTAGTCTATCACTATCCTCCTCACTGTTCACTATACTTCCAAGTTTTGTGTTCTCCGCAAATTTTGGAATCGGGTCCTGTACACCCACATCCAAGTCATTAATATATATCAAGAAAAGCAGTGGCCCTAGAACTGACCCCTGGGGAACACCACTGCATACCTTCCTCCAATCCAAAAAAACAACCGTTCACCACTACTCTCTGTTTCCTATCACTCAGCCAATTTCACTGTGTTCTACAGTCTGAAACCCCGTCTATATTAACCTGCAATGGTCAGTGAAATTAGATGGATCCAAGTCAATAACCGATACCCTTATTTACAAGCAATGTTCCCTCTAGTTGTTTTTGCGTGCCCGACCCCTTTAACGGGCTGCGCGGCCCATTCAAATTACCGCGCACGTGCGGTCTTTCCATTTAAAAGCCGCTGAGCGGCCTGCGTGGCCATGCAACTTAACGGGAACATTGGCTGCGTGCCTATTATATGTATCAGTTCCGCTAGTGTGTTATTTATGTAAGATGCGTCACATGCTTCTGAAGCCGCACTCCAAACATCACGGGGGATAATTTCGGTGTCGCCCCTTTAGCACCTCCTCCGCCTGAAATTGAGTGGTAGCGCCCCAAGCAGGAGGTGGGGCGCCACTGCAAGTGTTCCCCCTCCTTCCTGGGGCACTACAACTGAATATGGCGGTGCTACGTGCAACAGCGCCACCCGCGTGTCGGCAGGTAACGCCGCGGTATTGCAGGCCTCCCTCCCCTGATTAAAGGGGAGGGGCCTGGCACCGCGCGCACCTGGGGCCCTGCTGGACCACCGGGGAGTGGGGTGCCGTGGAAAACAGCCCGGCACGCAAGAGAAGCGCCGGGCTGAGCGATCGCGGCTGGCGCCCCGAAGAAGAGGGGAAGGGGGGCAGGTGCTGGCAGTCGGCCAAAAACAAATGGCCGTCCGACACCTGCCCCTTTAAGTAGTGCTGCTGTGGCTGCAAAACCACCCCCCTGACCCTGTTGGACATATCGTCCGGTGATAGGTCAAGGGCGCAACCCAAGTTAGTGGCCAGGGCGCTGCGCACGGTGATGACGTCATTGCCAGAGGCGCAGTGCCGCAGGGCGCTACCGGCTACTGCCGATGCCGCTAACCTCCCGCTGAATTTCGCCCCATTAGCGCCCCGAGAGGCACAAATCAATCCAATTTCTGCCCCCCCACGTTATTTTGCCCATGCGGAACAATTTTTCAAAAAAAATGACAAAAGCCAGTCATTGCACAGCAGGTTCTTTTGACTTGGAGCCAGAAATTTACACACAATTACAGCTGCCCTCTAATTGACCACGGCTACTTGGACCACGGCTCTGCAGCTGTGGGTTTAAAGGGACAGGCACCTAAAAATCAAAACCTTGCTCCAGACGCTAAGCTATTCGTGGGCAATGTCGTGGGAGAGCCACTGGTCTATACATAAAACAAAAGTGCTGTGTGTATCGTGTTCATCACTCGTGAAAGTGTCACACATGGTGTCACTTTCCCCTCATGAGATCAAATACCATACACAATAAAATAACAACAAGGGACAACTGAGCAATCTTTAAAAAGTATTGTAAAAAAAAAAGAAAGGCTGGAATTTTATGGGGTCTGTGCGGGCGGGTCGGATGAGAAATTTGAAAAAAGTGGGAGCGGGCCTGTAACCTGCCATCATCCCGCGCTCCCCCCCGCCACGTGCCTTTCTCTTGGGCGCGTTCGCGGATGCGGCAGTGACCCGACCGGCAGAGGTGGGCGACCTAGTTGAAATCATTAGAACCTTGTTTACAAGCACTTAAGAGCCTTTTACCCCCTACATTTTAAATTTACCTGCCTGGCCACGGGAACCTCGCTGCTCGGGAACCATGTCTGTCAACCTGAGGCAGGAGCTGAGAGGCCATTGCTCCAGCTGATTAGTTGACAGCATGAAGTGTACCATAAAAGCTCCCAGCCGACAGCTGATCACTTTCCTCCGGCAGAAGCTGTTGCTCGCTGCATTCCCAGCCCAGACTGAGCTTTCAGCAAGTGGCAAGTCTTTCCAGCAAAGTCTCCATCCAGTGTCATCTCATTGGAAGAAGCTCTCTCACCATTGACAGATCGCTTCTGTCATCTCTACTTCACCTGCCATCTATTCCATCATCGTGGGTGCCATTTATATTGCCTCACCTTGGTCCTCAGAATCTGACCACGATGAGCCCCAACACCAGCGGCACCAATAACAACACCACCAACCTTCTCTGCAATCGCCTTATGCTGCACAGGACAGAGGGCATCAGCACCCAAGCACGTTGCTGCCAGGGATGGCCTCATCATGGCCAGATTTACTTAACTTTACACTGTACACCCATATGGCTGCCACATGATGCGCCAGGTTGGCACCACCCCACACCAACACCATAAAGCATCCCTACAATGCCCAAGCCATTCCTTTCACACTCACCACCATTACGAGGGGTACCGTTATGTCTCACCATTCACTGCAACTCACTAAGCCACTTCCAACGGTGCACACAAATCTGTCCAAGATGGGAAAGTGGTGAAAATAAAGATTTTTATGTTTGACAGCACATTAGCGGAAACTTTACATAAACATTGGATAAAACACCCAAGTGGCTACCCTTGTGAATCTACTTGTGTGTCATCTTTCTCTTCCGCATGCTTCTACGAGGTGCTAGCCCTGTGGCTTCAGCAGAGGTAGAGGCAGCCTGCTCACTTCCCTGCTGCCAAGGAACTGGAGAGCACCTTGCTGCACATCAGTGGGGCCAGGAGGACCCACGTCTACCCTGACATCCCTCCTAGAGAGGAGGTCTATGAGCCTCTGCCAGTATTCTCCACATATAGCCATCTATCCTCCATAGATAGCCATCTATCCTCCATACATAGCCATCTATCCTCCATAGATAGCTATCTATTCTCCATGGAGACCATGTGCTCCTGTGAGTGGTGCATTAGCTGCTCCATGTAGGTGGCCATCCTTTCCATGGAAGAACCTACAGTCGCCATCGACTGCGACACTGTGGTGCTCATGTTGGAGATGGACTCCTCCATTCTCTGAACATTTGCAGACATTGCGTTTGCAAAGCCTGTCAGAGCCTCCTGCACTTCTTGCTGCACCTCTAGGATCGCGTTCCTTTGGCTGGCCCCTGAGGCTCAGCGTCTGCATGCAGCTGAGCAGAGCTGGGAGCGTCCTGTGCCCTCCGGCGAGGACTCTCCACTGCTGTCCCTGTCGCCACCATCTGCTGATGCTCACTTGTGTGTTGTGAGTTATCACACTACTCTATCTTGCGTGGCACCCACCGAGGTGGGCGTATCTGCGCTGGTGCTGGGTGCGCTTATGTCTGGTGATGGTACGTCCTCAGAGGCTGGAGGTTCCTCTGAGGAGTCATCTTCCTCTTCCTCCTGGACAGTGAGGGGGGGGGTGCTCTTGATGGACCTGTGGGAGAGTAAAGAGATGAGTTATTATATGTCATATGAAGAATGGGTACAGATACCATTATCCACATGATGACCATTCAGTGACATCAGTGCCCATATGAGTGACTGATGTATGCCATGTAGCTGTATGAGATATAATTCTGTCACCAGGTTGTTGAGATGTCCCCCTCTCTCCATCTCCCACCTCCAGCTGCTCGGCAACTCCAGATATTTCTAAAGCAGCCTCCTCTGCTGTTGTAAGGTTTGCAAATGATGGAGGGCCACTTATGTTGGGCTCTCTTTTCCTGCAAGGAGGGAAAGAAGAGAAGGTCGAGTAAGAGTGATAGAATGAGTGTAAGGAATGAATGGGTTAGATCTATAGAGGGTGACTATGATGGAGTGGGGGCCTCCTTGTGTGTTGTTAGTTGGTATGATTGCCTGAGGGTGAGGGTGAGTGTGAGGGGTGGCTAGTGAGATGGGGAAGTAATAATGTAGATAGAGAGGGATGGGTGGAGGTGCAAGGTAAGTTGGTGTGAGTAAGGATGTGCAGGAGTAGGGTAGGGAAGGCAGAGTGATGGGAATGTAATAAGTGGCACAGCAGGATGAGGTGGAGTGTGGCTTGGCAATAACGTTTCGTGATCTACGTAGATCATTGAAAGGTTTGCGCCACTGCAGCCTGGTCCTCCTGATGACGTCCCTGCTTGTGTCCTCCTGTGCAATGTGCAACCAGGCTGCGTTGGTCTCCTGGGGAGGTCTCTTCCGCCCATTGGAAGGGAAGAGAACCTCCCTGTGTGCTGTGACTCCCTCCATAAGCATATAGAGGGAGTCATGGGAGAACCTGGGTGCAGCTGTGCACCTTTGTGCGGTGCTTGTCAGTGTTTGCAGCACCTCAATGCTGTTGAACACTGACAGCACAAATGTCAAACTAAATTTGCACATAGTCCCTTTAAGGAAACCGACTGATGACGTGTCATCAAATGACGTCATCAGACCCGCTTCCTTCAATTGGCCAGCAAATGCGCTGGGCGGGCTGAACAAGCCCAATCAAGGGAAATTCATTCTACACAGCGGGCTAGAGCCAGCAGTGGGGCTGGGACCCGCCACCAATATCGCCCGACACGGACCCACCGAGGTTGGTAAAATCCGGAAATAGTAGCGAACCAAGGGTGTAGCGAGAATGAGGAACTGAAAGAGTTGAATTAGTGTTAGTAAAAAAATAGTACTGGAGAAATTAATGGGACTGAAAGCCAATAAATCCCCTGGACCTGATGGCCTACATCCTAGGGTTTTGAAAGAGGTGGCTATGGAGATAGTGGATGCATTGGTTGTCATTTTCCAAAATTCCATAGATTCTAGAACGGTTCCCATGGATTGGAAGGTAGCAAATGTAACCCCACTATTTAAGAAAGGAGGGAGAGAGAAAACGGGGAACTACAGACCAGTTAGCCGGATATCAGTAGTAGGGAAAATGCTAGAATCTATTATTAAGGACGTGGTAACAGGGCACTTAGAAAATAATAATAGGATTGGGCAGAGTCAACACGGATTTATGAAAGGGAAATCGTGTTTGACGAGTCTGTTAGAGTTTTTTGATGTGGTAACTCGCAGAATAGATAAGGGGGAACCAGTGGATGTGGTGTATTTAGATTTTCAGAAGGCATTCAATAAGGTGCCACACAAGAGGTTATTAAACAAAATTAGGGCTCATGGGAATAGGGGTAATATACTAGCATGGATTGAGGATTGGTTAATGGACAGAAAACAGAGAGTAGGAATAAACGGGTCATTTTTGGGTTGGCAGGCTGTAACTAGTGGGGTACCGCAAGGATCAGTGCTTGGGCCTCAGCTATTCACAATCTATGTCAATAATTTGGATGAGGGAACCAAATGTAATATATCCAAGTTTGCTGATGATACAAAGCTAGGTGGGAATGTAAGTTATGAGGAGAATGCAAAGAGGCTTCAAGGGGATATAGACAGGCTAATTGAGTGGGTAAGAACATGGCAAATGGAATATAATGTGGAGAAATGTGAAGTTATCCACTTTGGTAGGAAAAATAGAAAAGCAGAGTATTTTTAAATCGTGAAAGACTGGAAAATGTTGGTGTTCAGAGGGACCTGGGTGTCCTTGTACATGAATCACTGAAAGTTAACATGCAGCTACAGCAAGCAATTAGGAAAGCAAATGGTATGTTAGCCTTTATTACAAGAGGATTTGAGTATAAGAGTAAAGACGTCTTACTGCAGTTATACAGTCATGGCGTGGAGATGCCGGAGTTGGACTGGGGTGGACAAATGTAAGAAGTCACACAACACCAGGTTATAGTCCAACAGCTTTATTTGAAATCACAAGCTTTTGGAGCGCTGCTCCTTCTTCAGGTGAAGTGGAGAAATGCATAAAGACACAGCTTATATAGTCAGAGAATCATGTCAGATGTTTACAGGTAACCTTTCCAACTGCCATTAATCACACCTCGGCAGAGAGATAATCACAGCAGTCAAAGGTGTGAATGGTGTCCAAACAGGTCAGTCAGGGAAACATTACATCAAAGAACAATGAGGTGGGGTCACAAGGGGTCAAATATTGCAGATGCTGGGGTCTGTATGAAAAACAAAAAAACAGACAAAAAACATTTTTTTTGGCTGGAAATCACAGCAGGTCCGGCCGCATCTGTGTAGAGAGAACAAGCCAATGTCGACTCGAGTCTGGATGACCCTGCATCAGGTGGGGTTACATGTAGCGTGACATGAACCCAAGATCTCGGTTGAGGCCGTCCTCATGAGTGCGGAACTTGGCTATCAGTTTCTGCTCGACGATTTTGCGTTGTCGTGTGTCTCGAAGGCCACCTTGGAGAATGCTTACCCGAAGATCGGAGGCTGAATGTCCTTGACTGCTGAAGTGTTCCCCGACTGGGAGGGAACACTCCTGCCTGGTGATTGTTGCGCGGTGTCCGTTCATCCGTTGTCGCAGTGTCTGCATGGTCTCGCCGATGTACCATGCTCCGGGGCATCCTTTCCTGCAACGTATGAGGTAGACAATGTTGGCCGAGTCACATGAGCATGTACCATGTACCTGGTGGGTGGTGTCCTCACGTGTGATGATGGTATCTGTGTTGATGATCTGGCATGTCTTGCAGAGGTTGCTGTGGCAGGGTTGTGTGGTGTCGTGGTCGCTGTTCTCCTGAAAGCTGGGTAATTTGCTGCGAACGATGGTCTGTTTGAGGTTAGGCGGCTGTTTGAAAGCGAGTAGTGGAGGCGTGGGGATGGCCTTAGCGAGGTGTTCGTCGTCATCGATGACATGTTGAAGGCTGCGAAGAACATGGCGTAGTTTCTCCGCTCCGGGGAAGTACTGGACGACGAAGGGTACTCTGTTGGTTGTGTCCCGTGTTTGTCTTCTGAGGAGGTCTATGCGATTTTTCGCTGTGGCCCGTCGGAACTGTCGATCGACGAGTCGAGCGTCATATCCCGTTCTTACAAGGGCGTCTTTCAGTGTCTGTAGGTGTCCATCGCGTTCCTCCTCGTCTGAGCAGATCCTGTGTATTCGCAGGGCTTGTCCATAGGGGATGGCTTCTTTAACGTGGTTAGGGTGGAAGCTGGAGAAGTGAAGCATCGTGAGGTTGTCCGTGGGCTTGCGGTAGAGTGAAGTGCTGAGGTGTCCGTCTTTGATGGAGATTCGTGTGTCCAGGAATGAGACTGATTCTGAGGAGTAGTCCATGGTGAGTTTGATGGTGGGATGGAACTTGTTGATGTTATCGTGTAGTCTTTTCAGTGATTCTTCGCCGTGGGTCCATAGGAAGAAAATGTCGTCGATGTATCTGGTGTATAGCGTTGGTTGGAGATCCTGTGCAGTGAAGAAGTCTTGCTCGAACTTGTGCATGAAGATGTTTGCGTATTGGGGTGCGAATTTGGTCCCCATGGCTGTTCCGTGTGTTTGGGTAAAGAACTGGTTGTCGAAGGTGAAGACATTGTGGTCAAGGATGAAGCGGATGAGTTGTAGGATGGCGTCTGGAGATTGGCTGTTGTTGGTGTTGAGTACTGAGGCTGTCGCAGCAATGCCGTCATCGTGGGGGATACTGGTGTAGAGTGCCGAGACGTCCATCGTGGCGAGGAGTGTTCCTGGTTCAACTGGTCCGTGGGTGCTGAGCTTCTGTAAGAAGTCTGTAGTGTCGCGACAGAAGCTGGGGGTTCCCTGTACGATGGGTTTCAGGATGCCCTCAACATATCCAGAGAGGTTCTCACACAGGGTTCCGCTGCCTGATGCGATAGGACGTCCAGGTGTGTTGGCTTTGTGTATCTTTGGGAGGCAGTAGAAGTCTCCCACGCGGGGAGTACGTGGGATGAGAGCATGTAGGATGCTTTGAAGGTCTGGATCGAAGGTTTTGATCAGTCTGTTGAGTTGGCGGGTGTGTTCTTTGGTCGGATCTGCGGGTAACTGTCTGTAGTGTTCCTGGTTGTCCAGTTGTCGGTATACTTCTTTGCAATAGTCCGTTCTGTTCTGTATGACGATGGCACCTCCTTTGTCTACTGGTTTGATGACGATGTTGCGGTTGGTCTTGAGAGCGTGGATGGCGTTGCGTTGTGCTCGGGTGACATTCTGGACTGTCTTGTGAGTGCGGCTGATGAATCTGGCGTTGATGCATCTCCTGACAGCTTGAGCATACATGCCCTGCGAATACACAGGATCTGCTCAGACGAGGAGGAACGCGATGGACACCTACAGACACTGAAAGACGCCCTTGTAAGAACGGGATATGACGCTCGACTCGTCGATCGACAGTTCCGACGGGCCACAGCGAAAAATCGCATAGACCTCCTCAGAAGACAAACACGGGACACAACCAACAGAGTACCCTTCGTCGTCCAGTACTTCCCCGGAGCGGAGAAACTACGCCATGTTCTTCGCAGCCTTCAACATGTCATCGATGACGACGAACACCTCGCTAAGGCCATCCCCACGCCTCCACTACTCGCTTTCAAACAGCCGCCTAACCTCAAACAGACCATCGTTCGCAGCAAATTACCCAGCTTTCAGGAGAACAGCGACCACGACACCACACAACCCTGCCACAGCAACCTCTGCAAGACATGCCAGATCATCAACACAGATACCATCATCACACGTGAGGACACCACCCACCAGGTACATGGTACATACTCATGTGACTCGGCCAACATTGTCTACCTCATACGTTGCAGGAAAGGATGCCCCGGAGCATGGTACATCGGCGAGACCATGCAGACACTGCGACAACGGATGAACGGACACCGCGCAACAATCACCAGGCAGGAGTGTTCCCTCCCAGTCGGGGAACACTTCAGCAGTCAAGGACATTCAGCCTCCGATCTTCGGGTAAGCATTCTCCAAGGTGGCCTTCGAGACACACGACAACGCAAAATCGTCGAGCAGAAACTGATAGCCAAGTTCCGCACTCATGAGGACGGCCTCAACCGAGATCTTGGGTTCATGTCACGCTACATGTAACCCCACCTGATGCAGGGTCATCCAGACTCGAGTCGACATTGGCTTGTTCTCTCTACACAGATGCGGCCGGACCTGCTGTGATTTCCAGCCAAAAAAAATGTTTTTTGTGTTTTTTTGTTTTTCATACAGACCCCAGCATCTGCAATATTTGACCCCTTGTGACCCCACCTCATTGTTCTTTGATGTAATGTTTCCCTGACTGACCTGTTTGGACACCATTCACACCTTTGACTGCTGTGATTATCTCTCTGCCGAGGTGTGATTAATGGCAGTTGGAAAGGTTACCTGTAAACATCTGACATGATTCTCTGACTATATAAGCTGTGTCTTTATGCATTTCTCCACTTCACCTGAAGAAGGAGCAGCGCTCCGAAAGCTTGTGATTTCAAATAAAGCTGTTGGACTATAACCTGGTGTTGTGTGACTTCTTACATTTGCAGTTATATAGGGCACTGGTGAGACCACACCTGGAGTACTGTGTACAGTTTTAGTCTCCTTACCTAAGGAAGGATATACTTGCCATAGAGGGAGTGCAACGAAGGTTCACCAGACTGATTCCTGGGATGGGGGGATTGTCCTATGAGGAGAGATTTAGTAGACTAGGCCTATATTCGCTAGAGTTTAGAAGAATGAGAGGTGATCTCATTGAAACATACAAAATACTTACTGTGCTTGACAGGGTAGATGCAGGGAGGATGTTTCCCCTGGCTGGGGAGTCTAGAACCAGGGATCACAGTCTCAGAATAAGGGGTCGGCCATTTAGGACTGAGATGAGGAGAAATTTCTTCACTCAGAGGGTGGTGAATCTTTGGAATTCTCTACCCCAGAGGGCTGTGGAGGCTCAGTCGTTGAGTATATTCAAGACAGAGATCGATAGATTTTTGGATATTAAGGGAATCAAGGGATATGGGGATAGTGCGGGAAAGTGGAGATGAGGTAGAAGATCAGCCATGATCTTATTGAATGTTGGAACAGGCTTGAGGGGCCGAATGGCCTAATCCTGCTTCTAATTCTTATGTTCATATAATAATAGTGTGCAATAATCCTGTTATTATAAAATGATCCTGACCTTCTGTCTCCTGAGTACCTTACCTTCTCCCCCACCGAGTTCCTGACCTTCTCCCCCACTTCTAACTATGCAGTGCTATGGGACATATACTGATTGACTCAGAATAATATCCTAATTTATAGTATGCAATAACATTGTACATGTAATGCCATATATCCACATTCACAGTTGGATAAGCACTCGATTAATAGTGTTGATGTCCCTATAGATAATAGTGAATTGTTCAACCTATATGCTCACGGTCTATCATGTAGGCAGGCTCTGCTCACACCAGCTCTAGATCCATAACAGTGAATTTGTGCAGGGTCACAGATCTACCCAACAAAACAAACAAAAGCCGACTGGTAGGGACTCACCTGATTAGCAAACAGGGTTGTAACGAACTTTCCCGGTTTGAAGATATCCACTACCTTCTTAATCAGGTCAGTGTAGGAATTCAAGGCTAGATTTGTTTCAAAGCTTACATAGGAGAAGTCAGGTTCTGGCGTGATGTGAACCGTCCAATATGTTCCCTATAGTTATGCAGAGACAAAGAAAGAAGTAGCTGTGGAAAAGTGCTGTGATAAAATACGTACAGTTATTAAAGGGCCACACAAGCAGCAGCCAGTTCAGATTAAAGTGGCATTAACACCAGCACAGATTTTACAATCATTGTATTTTGGTCACTTGGAACAACAACAACTTGTATTTACATAGCACCTTTAACGTAGAAAAACATCCCAAGGCGCTTCACAGGAGTGATAGAAAACAAAATTTGACACCGAGCCACATAAGGAGAAATTAGGGTAGATGACCAAAAGCTTGGTCAAAGATGTAGGTTTTAAGGAGCGTCTTAGAGTAGGAAAGAGAGGTAGAGAGGCGGAGGTTTAGGGAGGGAATTTCAGAGCTTAGGGCCCAGGCAGCCGAAGGCACGGCCACCAATGGTAGAGCAATTAAAATCAAGGACGCTCAAGAGGCCAGAATTAGAGGAGCGCAGATATCTCGGGGGGGGTTGTGGGGCTGGAGGAGGTTACAGAGATAGGGAGGAGCGAGGCCATGGAGGGATTTGAAAACAAGGATGAGAATTTTGAAATCGAGGCATTGCTTAACCGGGAACCAATGGAGGTCAGCGATGGGTGAACGGGACTTGGTGCAAGTTAGGACACAGGCAACTGAGTTTTGGATGACCTTAAGTTTACATAGGGTGGAATGTGGGAGACCAGCCAGGAGTGCGTTGGAACAGTCAAGTCTAGAGGTAACAAAGGCATGGAAACTTGGAAGAGTTTGATCTTCACAGAAAGAAGCTTACACATGTTTTGAAACTAAAGCTTTGTTGTAAAAACTGTAGCAAATGCATATTTCTGCTGCCATCGTCAATATTCTAAACTGTTTGCTGTTTACTTACAGGTGGTCTTGGCCTGTATGCCAGAAAATCCTATTTACAAGACACCTTTAACGTGGACAATCTGAATTGTGAGGAAGGATTAAATTAAAACTTATGTAAACCGCAGGTAATTTACTGACCGCGCCTATCCTTGGTTATGTGAGACCCTAACTTGACAGGAATAGAAGCACGTGATTGTGCAGACATTCCTGGAAACATAGAAGATAGGAGCAGGAGTAGGCCATTCGGCCCCTCGAGCCTGCTCCGCCATTCAATGAGATCATGGCTGATCATCCAAATTCAGTACCGTTTCCCTGCTTTCTCCCCATACCCCTTGATCCCTTTCGCCTTAAGAAATATATCCAACTCCTTCTTGAATATATTTAATGATTTTGGCCTCAACTGCCTTTTGTGGTAGAGAATTCCTCAGGTTCACCACTCTCTGGGTGAAGAAATTCCTCCTCATCTCTGTCCTAAATGGCTTACCCCTTATCCTTAGACTGTGACCCCTGGTTCTGGACTCCCCCGCCATCGGGAACATCCTTCCTGCATCTAGTCTGTCTAGTCCTGTTAGAATTTTATAAGTTTCAATGAGATCCCCTCTCATTCTTCTAAACTCTAGTGAATATAAGCCCAATCGACCCAATCTCTCCTCATACGTCATTCCTGCCATCCCAGGTATCAGTCTAGTGAATCTTCGCTGCACTCCCTCCATGGCAAGAACATCCTTCCTCAGATAAGGTGACCAAAACTGCACACAATACTCAAAGTGTGGTCTCACCAAGGCCTTGTACAACTGCAGCAAGACATCCTTGCTCCTGTACTCGAGTCTTCTCTCTATGAAGGCCAACATTCCTATTGTGATTCCTACATTACAACAGTGACCACATTTCTAAAGTACTTCATTGGCTGTAAAGCGGTTTGGGATGAAAGGTGCGATATAACTGCAAGTCGTTCTTTTCTTTTCTGTGACAGAGATCTGTTTGTTTTACAAGTCTGATATTTTCGAATCTTATGGAAAAGTCATATATTCTGTAGCGTTGTGACTGTTAGAAAATTTAGATGCTTGTAAAATACAAAATATATTATTGGATTTATACAGAATCTTATGAAGTCTCTGAGAAACATCCCAAGGCGCTTCACAATGAATTATTTGGAAGTTCATTAACTGTTACTCTGTAGGCAAATGTAGTTGCTATTTTGCGCACAGTGAGATCCCACAAACAGCGATGAAATGAATGACCAGTTAATCTATTTCTGGTGGTATTGTTCGACAGAGCAATGTTGAGCAGGATGTTGAGCAAAGTCCCGGCTCTATTCCAAACAGCCCTTTGGGATTTTTAATGGCCGCCTAAACCGTCCGGAATAGGGAGACGCTGACAACTGATATTGACGTATGACCATATTTATAGAGGCAGAAACTGATATTTTTAGTGGGGGAATCTGTCAGCTATGCTGTATAATGTGTATATATCCCACATGAAAACATGTATGCTATATAGGAAGTTAATACATTGGATTCCAAATAACTTGCATCATATGCTTCAGATGATCAAGTAATCTGTGGTGAAATGCATCTTTTTAAAAATTTGTTCATGGGATGTGGGCGTCGCTGGCAAAGTCAGCATTTATTGCCCATCCCTAATTGCCCTCGAGAAGGTGCTCCAGTCCATATGGTGAAGGTGCTCCCACAGTGCTGTTAGGGAGGGAGTTCCAGGATTTTGACCCAGCGACGATGAAGGAACGGCCGATATATTTCCAAGTCAGGATGGTGTGTGACTTGGAGGGGAACTTGGAGACGGTGGTGTTCCCATGCGCCTGCTGCCCTTGTCCTTCTAGGTGGAAGAGGTCGCGGGTTTGGGAGGTGCTGCCGAAGAAGCCTTGGCGAGTTGCTACAGTGCATCTTGTAGATGGTACACACTGCAGCCATGGTACGCCAGTGGTGGAGGGAGTGAATGTTTAAGGTGGTGGATGGGGTGCCAATCAAGCGGGCTGCTTTGTCCTGGATGGTGTCGAGCTTCTTGAGTTGTTGGAGCTGCACTCATCCAGGCAAGTGGGGAGTATTCCATCACACTGCTTACTTGTGCCTTGTAGATGGTGGAATGGCTTTGGGGAGTCAGGAGGTGAGACACTCGCTGCAGAATACCTAGCCGCTGACCTGCTCTTGTTGCCGATATTTATGTGGCTGGTCCAGTTAAGTTTCTGGTCAATGGTGACCCCCAGGATGTTGATGGTGGGGGATTCAGCGATGGTAATACCATTGAATGTCAAGGGGAGGTGGTTAGACTCTCGCTTGTTGGAGATAGTCATTGCCTGGCACTTCTGTGGCACGAATGTTACCTGCCACTTATCAGCCCAAGTCTGAATGTCATCCAGGTGTTGCTGCATGTGGGCATTTGGATATTTAAGAAAAAGTGAAATATCTGCATAATATGCGAAGGACAAAAAAACACCTCAAGAGTTATTAAGTAAATATGGGAAATTTTGGTTTCTTTTTCACACTCCACCGAAGATGCATAAGGTAAGACCTGCTGCGGAGAAAATAAAAGCCTGTCCCTTTAGAAGATTCCAGGCAGAGACCATGTGATCATCCCTTACTGAATCTAGAAGACAACCTCCTTTGCTGGGCTGTTCACAGATCATTTTCTTCCACCGCTAACATCAGTTTCACATGAGAGGATTCACAACATAGAAATAAGCCTGGCAAAAGGACGGCAGTGATTCATTCCTCAGTAAGATTCTGGAGCTGTTTCTCCGTGGTTTTATGGCATCTTCTGCTGTCAAACTCTGCAAAGCATTCCTAACAACCAAGGTGCAGGCAGTGTGCCCCTGGTGTCCCCTGCAAGCCCATTATTTCATGGCCTGTTAAATTTAGCAGGGATTTTTGGACGAGTCCAAGAAAAGCAGCTCTGGTTTTGACTGGTTCAAAATAACTAACGGCCTCTGGACTTAAGAAAAAGACTGACAAAAAAAGCCTAAAGCTTCCACTTTTTCCTCAACACGTTATACAGGTCTGTAACAATCCCTCTCATCGTGGAGTCAAACAGCAGATTCAAGGCTGGTTGCTGACACAGTGTTTACCAGATCTATTAAATGGACCTTCAAAATGAAACACATTGAGCAACCACAACCCCAACTCGGTATTTAAGATCACTGCACAGGAAAGGACTAGGCTAAGTGAAGGCGAGTCCCCCTGCGAACAGATGAAAATGACAGACAAGAAAAGACCAAATGGTCCATCCAGCCTGTCCCATATAACTGTGACGTCTGGTTCTATGACACGTCCCACCCACCCGGAAGCCGTGTAATCTCCTGAGAAAGGTGAAAAAACAAATAAAATCCTAAGCCAATCAGGGGAAAAAATGTGGAAAATTCCCCTCAACCCCTACAGATGATCAAAACTAGCCCAGAAGACAACATTGACCCTGATTTATATTAAAGGGCACCTACCTCTTGTACGAGGTGAAATCCACCCCAGATGGAAACAGGTCCAGCTCTCTCTTGAAGGAATTCAGTAAATCAGCATTCACCGCACGAGCCAACAGCCTGCGCCACAGGTCAACTCTTCTCTGGGAAAAGGAGAGCCGACTAATATCCAACCTAGTCCTGCCCTGACACAACTTGTCAGCCTGACCCCTGGTCCTCCCCCTAACCTATCCAGTGGAAATAATTGGTCCACGTGAACACAATCTAGTCCCTTCATCATTTTATAAATCTCGATTGAATTGCCCGAGGTTACGCTTCCCTAGAGTATACAGACCCAACGGTTTGAGCCTGTCTGGGTGGCTAAGGTGTTTTAAACTGGGAATCAATCTTGTTATGTTATTCTGCTTCCGTTCCAAAGCCTCAATATCCCCCATCACGAGGGGAGCAAAAACTGGACCCAGTATTCTAACTGAGGCCTAACCAAGGTGCTGTACAAGGACCGATGCGTGGTTCTCCCACTGTTGACAGCACTCTAAATTGTAACAGACCTGGGGGAAAAAATTGGGTTGATTTGCGCCTCTCGTTAGCGCCCCTGGGGGGGGGGAGCTGGTAGTGCCCCGCAGCGCTGCGCCGCCGGCCATGACATCATCGTCGTGCGCAGCGCCCCGGCCGCAAGCTTGGGTTGCGCCTCCTGACCTATCGCCAGACGATATGTCCGACAGGGTCAGGGTGGCATTTTTGCAGCCACGGCGGCGCAAGTTAAAGGGGCAGGTGTTGGGCAGCCATTTATTTTTTGGGCCGACTGCCAGCACCTGTCCCCTTCACCTTTTTTCTTCAGGGTGCCGGCCGCGATCACTCAGCCCAGCGTTCCTCTTGAGGGCTGGGCTGTTTTCCCGCACCCTGCTCCCCGGTGGTCCAGCAGGGCCCCGGTGTGCGCTGCGCTAGGCCCCTCCCCTTTAATCAGGGGAGGGAGGCCTGCAGTGCTGCGGCGCTATGTGCCGACGCGCGTGGCGCTGCTACACGTAATGTCGCGATATTCAATGGGAGCGCGCCAAGAAGGAGGGGGAGCACTTCCAGTAGCGCCCCGCCTCCTGCTTGGGGCGCTACCACTGAATTTACCGTGCAGGAGCGCTAACCTTTTCGGGGAGCTAAAAGGGGGCGCCACCGAATTTTCCCCCCCTGATCTCCAGAGACCCTCATTTTCTGGTCTTGTGAACAACCATCTCCACTTAAAATGAAACCTACAGATCCTGTCCTTTTTAACAATATGAACTATGATCTATAACCTTCAGTGCTCCTTGACTGGAGCAGTAAAAGAAAGTTACGTGTGTCAATCCCGAGGAGACTTCTAGACAATGTAAAAGATCTTGAGTAGCTGTCTGTGTTAACCCATTGTATTACATCCTTCTTAGAAGCTACAGCTGGATGGTGAGGCAAAATTAAAGGATGTTAGTTTATATGAACTTCCCTTGAGGAAAGTGGGGTAATGAGAGTTTCCCCAAGGCCAGTGTAGTGCACTTTCCAGAGAGGGTTCAGTATTACATAAGCTCATAAGAAATAGGAGCAGGAGTAGGCCAATCGGCCCCTCGAGCCTGCTCCGCCATTCAATACGATCATGGCTGATCTGATCCTAACCGCCAATCCACTATCACAGAACCATCTCCTGAATCTAACAGAATTAGACACACGAAATAGGAGCAGGATCAGGCTACACGGCCCCTGGGCCCGCTCCGCTCCCCACAGGGCCATGACCGATCCGAGCCTAGACTCATGTCCAAATTCCTGCCCGCTCCCCGTAACCCTTAATTCCCTTTACTTCTAGGAAACTGTCTATTTCTGTTTTAAATTTATGTAATGATGTAGCTTCTACAGCTTTTTGGGGCAGCATATTCCATGGACCTACCACCCTCTGAGTGAAGTAGTTCCTCCTCATCTCAGTTTTGAAAGAGCAGCCCCTTATTCTAAGACTATGCCCCCTAGTTCTAGTTTCCCCCATCATCGGGAACATCCTCCCCGCATCCACCCGATCCAACCCCTTCACAATCTTATATGTTTCAATAAGATCGCCTCTCATTCTTCTGAACTCCAATGAGTAGAGTCCCAATCTACTCAACCTCTCCTCATATGTCCATCCCCTCATCCTCGGGATTAACCGAGTGAACCTTCTTTGTACTGACTCAAGAGCAAGTATGTCCTTTCTTAAGTATGGACACCAAAACTGTACACAGTATTCCAGGTGCGGTCTCACCAATACCTTGTACAACTGAAGCAATACCTCCCTATTTTTATATTCTAGCCCCCTAGCAATGAAAGCCAACATTCCATTGGCCTTCTTAATCACTTGCTGCACCTGCATACTAACCTTTTGAGTTTTGTGCACCAGGACCCCCAGATCCCTTTGTACTTCAGTACTTTCCAGTTTCTTGCCATTAAGATAATGACTTGCTCTACGATTTTTCCTGCCAAAGTGCATAACCTCACACTTTCCAGTATTGTATTCCATCTGCCAAATCTCTGCCCACTTACTTAGCCTGTCTATGTCCCCTTGCAGGTTTTTTATGTCCTCCTCACTCACTACTTTCCCTCCCATCTTAGTATCATCTGCAAACTTTGATATGTTACACTCGGTCCCCTCCTCCAAATCGTTAATATAGATTGTAAAGAGTTGGGGACCCAGCACTGAACCCTGCGGAACACCACTAGTTACTGATTGCCAGTCTGAGAATGGACCATTTATCCCAACTCTCTGCCTTCTGTTAGATAGCCAATCCTCTATCCATGCCAGAATATTACCCCCAATCCCGTGATTTTTTATCTTAAGCAATAATCTTTTGTGTGGCACCTTGTCAAATGCCTTTTGGAAGTCTAAATACACTACGTCCACTGGTTCCCCTTTATCCACCCTATATGTTACTTCCTCAAAGAACTCCAGCAAATTTGTCAAACATGACTTCCCCTTCATAAAACCATGCTGACTTTGTCCTATTAAATTATGATTATCCAAATGTCCTGTTACTGTCTCCTTAATAATGGACTCCAAAATTTTACCTACCACAGATGTTAGGCTAACCTGTCTATAGTTTCCAGCCTTCTGTCTACTGCCCTTTTTAAATAAGGGTGTTACATTAGCAGTTTTCCAGTCTGCCGGGACCATTGCCAAGTCCAGGGAGTTTTGGAAAATTATTACCAATGCATCCACAATCCCTACCGCCACTTAAGACACATATCTCAGTCACACTGGCCTCTTCCATATAGGAACGCTCTACCCATTATCAATAAGTGGGTAAATTTGAAGTGTAATGGCAACAATGGTGCAAGTCATCCTTGTTTTCAAATCCTTCGTGGCCTCACCTCTCCCTATCTCTGTAACCTCCTCCAGCCCTGCAACCCCCCAAGATATCTGCGCTCCTCTAATTCTGGCCTCTTGAGCATCCCTGATTTTAATCGCTTAATCATTGGCGGCCGTGCCTTCTGTTGCCTAGGCCCCAAGCTCTGGAATTCCCTCCCTAAACCTCTCCGCCTCTCTCTCCTCCTTTAAGACGCTCCTTAAAACTGACCTCTTTGACCAGGCTTTTGTTCATCTGCCCTAATATCTCCTTATGTGGCTCGGTGTCAAATTTTGTTTGATAATCGCTCCTGTGAAGCGCCTTGGGAACGTTTTACTACATTAAAGGCGCTATATAAATACAAGTTGTTGTTGTTGTCATGTCCATAGGAACATACTGCCCCTCTCTACACAGGTACTGCCTTTTCTTTTAAAAGAACAAGTCAACCTGAATAAAAATTGGGCCAAATTTATGAATTTCAAACTAACGTGAGTTGATTTTGTTCAGCGTTCAGTTTGCAACCGATCCCCATTAGCTCCTCCTGAAACAAAATTCAATTTCTAACTCATTTGCATCAAGCGGTGGGCGCTGAAAGTCTTGGCTTGCATGAGCATTTCCCGACTTCGTCTCACTGTTTAGTGAGCAACTCGGAAATATTCCATGGTAATATTGCCGGTATTAATTCATTTCACATATCAATCTTCAATTCATTTTTAAACAACATGGCCTGGAGTGTCCACTCAAGGGCACTGTTTTTTTCGGCGCAATTCCCCGGATGTCGGCGTAACCGGCGCAAACGATCGCGGAATTTTAAGCACAAATTGCGTTCGCCGCAACTCGAGTTTCCGCGATCTTTCGTGCTGGTTTTAAAAACATCGCGCTAGAAGCAGGCCCCGCCCACAAAGCAGGCCACGCCCCCAGGGCGAATTAATCACCATTGGGGAGTTTCCACTAATTGCGCTCGTTTACGGGCCTTCGAGGAGGCTCCAAAAATTAAACTGGAACTTTTGGGCACCAGGACACCACAAGGTGCGGTGTGAAAGGTTCAGAATGATATTTTATTTAATTTACTAAGGAACTCACTACTGTACCCCGATCTAACTCGAAAATAGTTCTGTATTTTTCTTTTAATTCATTTTCAGTCATTTAAGATCGGGTTACTCACAGGTGCTGAATCGACACTGTGATTTAAAAATCTTTTTTTTTGTGATAAACCCATTTTCAGCTGTATTAATAAAACTGCACCAAGTTAAACATATCAAGGAATATTTTTGACAGCAAAATTAAAAAAAAACCAAAATAGCGTTCTAAAACGCTGGCCAGTTGCGTTGCTGCAGGGCAGATCTTGTGTCCGGCGATATGCAAATGAGTTTGAGTGGAAACTCGGGGCGGGGGGGGAAACACTTTTTTGGTGCAATTTGCGGCAGAATCGCTGATTGCGCCCACAGCGGGAACTCTACCGTGCTCTACCATTCTTAGTGCATCAACGTTTATAAGATAAAGCGTTCATCTAATCCATTGCAAACAGATCAGCATTTCCTCCTTCACTTAAAACAGAAAAAAGATTCAAAGTCTACTTTGTAACTCTCAAACTGATAGTCATACTGTCTGTTGTGTTGACTGAATAACTGAGTTATGCTTTAGGGCTACCTAACATCTGTCACAAAGGTATTATGTGTCATTTTATGGAACTACTAACCAGATTTTTTCTCGATTCTTATTTAAACGCTATTGATGCATTTAACAGGCTACCAGTCTCAGAAGATTGTTTTTATTAACAGCCCGTGCAATAAAATATTTGGACTTCTGGTTGTCTGTGTAGCTGAGTACTTACATCTGCTTTCAGTCCATTCATAGAGTAGCCACAGGGATTGAACATTGTGGCATCTATAACCGAGCCGGGTATCAGGTCACGTATCCCACTCATCTGAGAAAACAGGTCATTTTAGGAAAGTGTAAGGCACATTAAGCTCCAGTTATGTGTCTACAATCATCTGCGCTCAGCCTGTATGACATGTTTGTTTTAAGGCTGGAGTTTTGGAATTCTGAGCATTCTCAAAATGGTTACAGATCCAAACGACAAATGATTTTCGTTTTTAATTTATTCCACTCCTGCTTTCGATTCTGCAAAATAAACCAGACTTCATCCTACTTGAAGCATGACTAAGAAATTGCACATTTTCCGTGCGTACTGTGCTTGAATGCTTTATAATTATACCTTTAAATTGCACTTTATGGTGTTTCTTTTACAACTGTATTCTCCAAAGAAGGCATAGCAATTATATTACAATGTTCCATTGTCTTGGATTCACCATATCTTAAGCACAGAGAGTTCTGTTTTGCCCGTTGGCAAGAATCGTTGCGTTCACAGCAAGTGAACTGAGATGAATATTCCATCTTAATTCAACACTTGCTGAGCTCTACAATGGGATCTCTATCACTGCTCACCAAGTGTTAGAACCCAATGTTTTCTGCTGTCAGGAGAACCGGAATTTTGTATCTGTCCCAGTTTTATTGTTGCGATCAGCCGTCAAGAACAGATAAATTCTCAAACTTTTATATTGGAATTTGAAGGAACAGTGAAAATAATCTTTTATTCAGTTGCACTGAACTTTCCAAGCTCAATTTCACACTAGGTATTGCATGTGGTACATGATTCTGTTCAGCTCCATCTTCTCTATAATAGTATGTTCCTTCATATATCTATAAAAATATATAAAAGCCCCAGGTTTTATATGTGGAACACTAAATAAGATTGAAACAATAAATTACCTTTTGAGGAATGTAAAATTATATATATAATTACCATACTCCATCAAAAGTTCACAGTTTGAGATTTTTTTCATGTAACATGATACCAAATTAATATCAGATTTCCAGTGTCCGCACTATTTTGCTTTTGCCAAGTTAATATCGCGTGTTCCATTTATACATAGAAACATAGAAGATAGGAGCAGGAGTAGGCCATTCGGCCCCTCGAGCCTGCTCCGCCATTCAATGAGATCATGGCTGATCATCCAAATTCCGTACCCTGTCCCTGCCTTCTCTCCATATCCCTTGATCCCTTCTTAAGTAGTATAGTGGGAAGAATGAGCCAATCAGAGGTAAGTGGAAGAAATAAGAAAGACCGACTTGCATTTCTATAGCGCCTTTCGCAACCACCGGACGTCCCAAAGCACTTTACAGCCAACTTTTGAAGTGTAGTCACTGTTGTAATGTGGGAAATGCGGCAACCAATTTGTGCACAGCAAGCTCCCACATAACAGCAATGCAATAACGACCAGATAATCTATTTTTTGTAATTTTGATCGAACATGGGGTAAATATTGGCCAGAACATCAGGGAGAACTCATCTGCTCTTCTTCAAATAGTGCCATGGGACCTTTTACCCTGAGAGGGCAGACGGGGCCTCGGTTTTAATGTCTCATCCGAAAGACGGCACCTCCGACAGTGCAGCACTCCCTGAGATTTTTGTGCTCAAGTCTCTGGAGTGGGATTGGAACCCACAACCTTCTGACCCAGAGGCAAGGGTGCGGCCCACTGAGCCATGGCTGACACCCTAAACATAGTAATTTAAAGTGTGACAGAAGGGTGTGAGAAAAAGCATTATAGAAAGTTACACTTACAAAAAGTAGTTGCTTTTCTGTGAGCCTTTTAACTTAATTTAAACTTAAGTTGAACTTAATTAAAACAGCTTCTAGGTCTGGCGATAGGGAAAGGCGAGGCCATGGAGGGATTTGAAAACAAGGATGAGAATTTTGAAATCGAGGCGCTGCTTAACCGGGAACCAATGTAGGTCAGTGAGCACAGGGGTGATGGGTGAACGGGACTTGGTGCGAGTTAGGACACGGGCAGTTGAGTTTTGGATGACCTCAAGTTTACGTCGGGTAGAATGTGAGAGGCCAGCCAGGAGTGCGTTGGAATAGTCAAGTCTAGAGGTAATAAAGGCAAGTCTAACAACACTTGGGTGGGACTTTCTGGGTCTGGCACTTAGCATTAAATGTTTTATGATTAATTCCTGAAGACTAAATACTGTTACAATTTGATGAATGAGTACCACAGCTGCATAAATTAATAGACAGATTCCACTCTTCATGTCTCGGTCAGTGCCTTTCTGGAACACATGAATGATTTAATAATATATATTTTACTTTCAAATACCAATATTCACTCAGCAATGTTGCCTCTCTTTGGAAGTTGGAACAGGATTTGTAATCAGTATCTTCTGTAAAGGTCAAGTCATGAAAACTTCCAGAAATTACCTCAGAAAACACTGTTTGTCCAAAATAAAAGTCCTAAAGTATTTTATCATCTGGTTTTGTGCAAGAAAATAAAAATCACCATCAGGTTAATTTACTAAAAAAATGTTTGATTGGCCGACAGCGCTCCTGGGATTTTGCACAATGAATCTTCCACGTCAGTTGGATAAACAAGCCTTGTGGAAACAGGGATTTGTTTTCAAATTGTAAATGTAAACATTGGGACAGTGTCTAAATTTACTTGTCTTTCTCGGCTGGCCACATTTTCTGAAGTAATAAATTAAGCTAATAGCTTTTATTTCGAAGTTTAGTTGAAAACATACTCAAAAATCATTATTCAGTTTGTATTCAGGTAATTTTTTAAATCAAAAACGCACAAACTGAAATACTGTTATATACAAAGACCTAATTTGATCTTGGAACATGTGGACAGGAGGAGGCCATTCAGCCCCTCGATGTTGATCCACCTCTCAATGAGGTCGCGGCTGATCCACACCTCAACTCCACTTACCTGCCCTTTGCTCCACATCCCTCGATACCCTTATCCAACAAAAATCTCTCGATCTCAGCCTTGAAAGCTCCAATTGTCCCCCAGCATCCACAGGCTTTTGAGGGAGAGAATTCCGGATTTCTACTACCCTTTGTAAATTGTTTTATTGTTTGTAATTCAAAGAGAAATAAGAGCTGGCACAGATGTGCAATCAGTACAGTCTGCTATGTTTGAAATGAAAAAGAAAGAAAGACTTGCATTTATATAGCACCTTTCACGGCCTCAGGACATTCCAACGCACTTTACAGCCAATGAAGTGTAGTCATTGTTGTAATGTAGGAAACGCAGCCGCCAATTTACGCACAGCAAGCTCTCACAAACAGCAATGTGATAATGACCAAATAATCTGTTTTAGTGATGTTGATTGAGGGATAAATATTGGCCCCAGGAAGAACTCCCCTGCTCTTCTTCGAAATAGTGTCATGGAATCTTTTACCTCTACCCCAAGAGAGCAGACAGGGCCTCGGTTTAACGTCTCATCTGAAAGACGGAACCTTTGACAATGCAGCACTCTTTCAGTACTTGCCAGCCTAGATTTTTGTGCTCGAGTCTCTGGAGTGGGACATGAACCATACAACCTTTTGACTCAGAGGCAAGGGTGCTACCCACTGAACCACTGCTGACACTGGTCAGCAATTGTAGAATTGTAACAACCGGTCTCACAAGCAGCAAATACTCAGTTTTATTCTGCCACCCTGTGTGAAATTAGAGTCTGAATGAATGCACCAGTGAGTGGAGCGGATGTGTGCCGAGTGTAAGGCCGACTGTTCCAATAATCAGCTTTAAATCTCCTTCCCTGTTAGAGGCAAAGAGCCAGAATGCCTTCACTTTAAACACACACTTCTGATTAAAATGGAAGTGCCAGGGAGGTGAGAAACTAACTGTGACTGACCTACACTTGAAAGGAAAATATCCACTACACCAGGCCACACTTGCTTTTATCTTGTTTGTTTTTGTTGCACTAAATCATTTGCTTGAGTAATAAATGAATAATTAAAATCAAAGTGATAATTGGAATCAAAGTGAGCTGATAATTGGAGTTTAGAATTCTGTACGCTAATTCTGGCCAGTAGTAATATCAGCTCCGAATTCATCATTTCACAAACATGGATTGTTATTTACCACAAGGCAATATGCAGTACAGACCTATATTTAATTAATGGAAAAGCAATAAGTATTTAACATACATTTATAATATTTTCATTGCATTCCTCTCAGCTTGAAGGAAAACAATGCCATGACATATCTACATGGAGAGAAATAATGGCCTAAAAATAATAAGCTGACATTTTCAACCATTGTTCAATATACAAATAACTATTTTGTCATAATGTCAATATAGTCTACATTACAGTGCATTAAACCTTGTAGGATTCTGACTGATGTTTACTACATCCTTTCATCGTTTATGGCCAATTCTGAATTGAGCCGAACAAGTGCTTTTCAACATCCCTGATTTTAATCGCTCCACCATTGGTGGCCGTGCCTTCTGTTGCCTGGGCCCTAAGCTCTGGAATTCCCTCCCTAAACCTCTCCGCCTCTCTATCTCTCCCTTTCCTCCTTTAAGACGCTTCTTAAAACCTACCTCTTTGACCAAGCTTTTGGTCATTTGCCCTAATATCTCATGTGACTTGGTGTCAAATTTTGTTTCATAACGCTCCTCTGAAGCGCCTTGGGACGTTTTACTACATAAGTACAATGTTGTTGAAGTAGCAATGTGCTGACATAAAACCAAATGAGTTACTTTGTTTACATCCCCCCGCCCCCCATATTACGGTTATCTGGTTACCTCTCTAGTTCCTCCTCTCACCATTGCACCATTTCTGACCCGAAGGGTGGGAAGACAACCTGCTCTCACCCTCCGTTGATGTTGCTGGGTAACCAGCGACAAAGAGCTGACGAATCTGAGCTGAGGTGACTCAACTTTATAGCTTGCTTTCCCTTCCTGTGGGGAAGTGTTTCTCCTCCATCCACTCTTCCTGTTCCACCAATGGTCCAGGTCACGTGCATTGCTCAATATATGAAGATTGAGTAGATTGGGCCGATACTCTCTGGAGTTTAGAAGAATGAGAGGTGATCTCATTGAAACATACAAGATTCTGCGGGGGATTGACCGGGTAGATGCTGAGAGGTTGTTTCCCCTGGCTGGGGAGTCTAGAACTAGGGGTCACAGTCTCAGGAAAAGGGGGCGGCCATTTAAGACTGAGATGAGGAGGAATTTCTTCACTCAGAGGTTTGTGAATCTTTGGAATTCTCTGCCCCAGAGGGCTGTGGATGCTGAATCGTTGAGTATATTCAAGGCTGAGATCGATAGATTTTTGGACTCTAGGGGAATCGAGGGATATGGGGATCGGGCGGGAAAGTGGAGTTGAGGTCGAAGATCAGCCATGATCTTATTGAATGGCAGAGCAGGCTTGAGGGGCTGAATGGCCTACTCCTGCTCCGAATTCTTATCTTCTTACGTTTCTTATGGGTCACGGAAGCAAAGCTGCTCACTACGACTCTAGGGAAAGTGTTTTCACATATGGAAATGTGCTTCCAACAGGTCATGAAAAAATAACTCTCTAAAGCATGCAAGTTCATCTGGGACATGTAGCCGGATCACTGGGGCACAAACCAATGTGAACAAAAAATAAACCAGAACTTTTCACTCATTCTGAACCAGCTTCCAAATTTCCACAGGGCTTCTGGAGCTGTGTATACTGCAGAGATATTTTTAAATTGTTCACAGTCAGAAAATAAGACTGATTAGCCACAACATTTTCTGTTACAAATAGTCTTGTGCAGTTGCAGGTTCTTCAACAACAACAACTAAAAAAACACCCCGTGCATCTTTAAAATTCTACACAGAATTCGTACCTGAGTGACATCATCAGCAATAACACCATCTTTCAGGAAGAACTGGTTCATCACTTCTGGGTCCAGTTGCCTCATCAAAATTTCCAGAGTCTGATCAGGTTGGAGGATTCCGCAGCCCTCATTGATATCCAGCGTGTACAGGTACCTGGCAGATCAGCAAACACAATACTTACGATTTTACAGACAGAGACAATGAAATATTCAGCGCTCAGACTGTATTGCTGGTAGTGTCATATATTTTGAAAGCTGCCATTCTCTTTTATATATTACTGTACGTGCCAAACTTGGTCCAGCAATAGCATCCTGTGCCTCTGAGTCAGGGTGTTCCAGGTTTACACAGGATATACGGCACAGAAGCAGGCCATTCGGCCCAACCAGTCCATGCCGGCGTTTATGCTCCACTCGAGCCTCCTCCCGTCGTTCCTCCTCATATGCTTATCTAGCTTCCCCTAAAAATTAATCTATACTATTCACCTCAACCATTCCCTGTGGTAGCGAGTTCCACATTCTCACCACTCTCTGGGTAAAGAAGTTTCTTCTGAATTCCCTATTTGATTTCTTGGTGACTATTCTTATATTGAGGGCCTCTACTTATGCTCGTCCCAGGTTCAAGCCCTGCTCCAGGATTTAAGAATATAATCTGAGCTAACATCTTAGTGCCGTGCTGAGTGAGTGCTGCATTGTCAGAGGCGCCGTCTTTCAGACGAGATGTTAAGTGGGCGTCTGTTCAGGTGGACATATAAGATCCCAGGGCACTTTTTTAAAGCAAAGTAGGGAGGTCTCCCAGTGTCCTGATCATCATTCACCCCTCCACCGACATCACCGAAACAGAGTAGGTGGACATAGAAACATAGAAGATAGGAGCAGGAGTAGGCCATTCGGCCCCTCGAGCCTGCTACGCCTTTCAATGAGATCATGGCTGATCATCCAAATTCAGTACCCTGTCCCTGCTTTCTCCCCATATCCCTTGATCCCCTTAGCCTTAAGAAATATATCCAACTCCTTCTTGAATATATTTAATGAATTGGCCTCAACTGATAGAAACATAGAAGATAGGAGCAGGAGTAGGACATTCATCTCATTGCTGTTTGTGGGACCTTGTGATCAAATTGGCAGCCATGTTTGCCTACAAGAAACACAGTGGCCTAGAAATTGACTATAGCCCCGTTTGGGGCGCCAGCCTCGCCAAGTCGCTAAAAGTAGCACCCCGGAAGCAGTCACGGCCGCCCGCCGGAAATTCAGTTGGAGCGCCCCAGAGGGAAGCGCGGCGCTACTGGAGGCGCCCCGCATCCCTCTTGGGGCGCTGCAACCGAATATCGCTGCGCAACGTGCCACAGCGCCACACGCTGTGGCACGTCGTGCTGCGGTACTGCAGGCCTTCCTCCTCTTCTTAAAGGGGAGGGGCCTTGTGCAGTGTGATCTGGGGCCCAGCTGGGCCCCCGAGGATCGCGAGTGCCGGCAAAAGAGCCCGGCACCGAGGAGAAGTGCCGGGCTCTTGGAACGCAGTCGGCACTCCGCGGGGGGGAGGGGGGGCTCAGGAGGCCAGGGACGGCAGCGCAGAGAGGTGCTGGCAGGCGGCCAGCAACAAAAATGGACACCCCGCACCTCTCCTTTAATCAGCGCCTCTACCGCCGCAGGTAGGCCCCCCTGAACCGGTCGCACATAGCGTCCGGTGTTAAAGCAGGGGGCGCATCTAAATATCGCGATCGGGGCGTCAGCGGGGCGCTGCGCACACCGATGATGTCATCGGTAGCGGCGCAGCACTAACGGCTAGCACCGCCATTAGCGTCCCGCTGAATTTAGCGGGAGGCGTGGCCAGTGGCTTCCGACCCACTTAGCGCCCCCTTAAGGCGCTAACGGGTGGCGCAGCCCACTGAATTTCTAGGCCAGTGACTGCTCTTCAGAAGCACTTCATTGGCTGTGAAGTGCATTGGGACATTCTGAACACGTGAAAGGCACCCTATAAATGCAAGTCTTTCTTCTTTCTTTTGTTATGTCAAAGAGTGTTTCTTGCTTTTGTGATGGGGCAACTAGTTGAATCTAATGGCCAGGTCCTGTGTTTTGCAGGTGTTCATGGGATGGGCCATTTTATAAATAAACCAACAGGGATGAGACTGAGTTGCCCCAGTGTCACCAAGGAAAAATATAAAATCATTGACTGGAATTTGAATCTGGAGGCAGGTTGGAAGCTGAGGGGGAGCTGGAAAGCGGTTGGGAAACCCGGGAGAACGGGTTTCCCGCAGTCCCTGCTGAATTAAACGGCAGGGCCTGATTAGCATTTCAAAGCACTGATTCCCGTCCACAGCCAGCCAGATGGAGAGGTTGGCTGGCTGTCAGGCAGATAGGCCTGCAGCACCAGGCCTTAGAGAGGAGGAAGGGAGGGAAGTGGGGGCGGGTTGGAATCCGGAGGAGGCTCTGGTCTGGAGGGGGAAGTCCGGAGGGTGATCGAGGCCGGAGTTGGTAGGCTGGAAGGCCGGAGGGTCGGGGGTGGGGTCGGGCGGTCGGGGGCCAGACGGGGAATCGGGGGCCGAGGATCGAAGGCTGGAGGGGGAATCGGAGGCCTTGGGAGCGATGTCGGGGGGAGATCGGAAGAGTCAGGGGGCAGATTGGAGGCCTCGGGGTGGGGGGGGGAGGAAATCGGAAAGGTCGGGGGGTGTCCGATCACGGTGGGCGGATGAGGCAGGAACGCTGGGTCCAGAAGGTAAGTGGAAAGGCACTTTCCTCTTGGACCCAACAGTCCTCGCCTCCTTTTAGCTCGCGAGTTCCCCGAGGCCTGTGAAACCCGACCAGCCAGAGTTAAATTTTAAATGATGGATCACCATGAGGCACGCAGCCTCATTATAATATTTAAAGTGCCAGCCCGCCTCCTGGGAGCGGGTTGGCCGCCTGCCTCTGCCCCGCCTCCGTTAAAACCCGAAGTGGGCGGGTTGAGGTTGGGATTCAGCTTTTGTAACTCTTTAACCTCCCACCCACCCGTTTTTGGGGATTAAAATTCCCCCCCCCCCCCCATTGTAACAGGAGCCTCAGGGGGCGCCACTAATATAATAGAATAAACAAGAAAAATCCAATTGAAATAACATACTTAACAAAGCAACAGAAAAATAACCCTAGAAATTATTAAACAAATTCTTAAACAATTAAATTATAATATTAGTGATTCAGAGACAATGCCAGGTAGAGAGGCAGATCAAACCCGCATTCCACCCATTCTGGACCCATAAATTGGTTCATGGGATGGGAGTTCCATTAATTGGTCCTCGTCAGTCGGTTCCAAATCAGGAATTGCTTGTTTGAGGTTCATTGTTGTGTAAAGTTAGACTAAAATGTGGTTTCTTTGTGGTTGTGTGTTAAAATTGGTTAAATATAGAGCAAGAGGTCACGAACTGTCCTAAAATGCTGTCTCGTTGTATTTCTGTTTGGTAATATCTTTAAAATTCATCTGTTTTCCCTCTTCAAAAAAATTAGCAGATATAAATGGGTCTATCTCCAGATTCATTGTTTCTTGTGAACTTCGAAGGATGTTTAGACTAAAGAAATTCCCCCGAGAGGTCCAGCTCAAAACAACATTCTGTTGCCAAGAGGGGCGAGAGGTCTGGCCTGTTATCATCCACTGTGCAGTACCAAGGACATTGCTTCACTCCAAGAAATTATTGCCACTGCTGGAGAAGGGCTGGTGAGAACTCTGGTGAACTGTGTGTATAAAATCATCATTTCTTGTGCACTTGTGGAAGAGACGTTAAACCGAGGTCCCGTCTGCTCTCTCAGGTGGACGTAAAAGATCCCATGGCACTATTTCGAAGAAGAGCAGGGGAGTTCTCCGCGGGGTCCTAGTCAATATTTATCCCTCAATCAACATCAATTAGAAAAACAGATTATCTGGTCATTATCACATTGCTGTTTGTGGGAGCTTGCTGTGCGCAAATTGGCTGCCGCGTTTCCTACATTGCAGCAGTGACTACACTCCAAAAAGTACTTCATTGGCTGTAAAGTGCTTTGGGACGTCCGGTGGTCGTGAAAGGGGCTATAGAAATGCAACTGAGATGAGGAGGAATTTCTTCACCCAGAGAGTGGTGAACCTGTGGCATTCTCTACCACACAAGGCAGTGGAGGCCAATTCATTAAATATATTCAAGAAGGAGTTAGTACAGTATATTTCTTAAGGCTAAAGGGATCAAGGGGTATGGGGAGAAAGCAGGGACAGGGTACTGAATTTGGATGATCAGCCATGATCTCATTGAATGGCGGAACAGGCTCGAGGGGCCGAATGGCCTACTCCTGCTCCTATCTTCTATGTTTCTAAGTCTTTCTTTTCTTTCTAGTATCAGTCTAATTCGATGAATTTTATAACCCTTGGTCTGATTCAAAATCATTTTTTAGTTGTTTTGGCCTGCTGAATCAATCATCCGGGTGTAATATTTCCACTTATCCAATTAGATTAAAGGTGTAGGCGTTCTATCTCAACCCCTGTAGGCAATTTACTGCATTTGCGATTATTGTTAAATCTCTCAGTTCACACACACTCTGTAGTTCCACAAAATGAATGGGCGCAGATTTCAACTTGTAGGGACCTGGTCCACTTACCAAAAATTGTCACTCGGCTGGGAAGTGAGAAAAAGGTGCTAAAGAACCGAGAGCCATATTAACATTTTACTGTAGAAAGTGTCACCGCACGCCTGAAAGTTGAGGAAGTGTTTAAAAGTTAAGACACGGAGAGCCTCTCGGATGGTTCAGTACTGACCAGACGCTCTAAGGTTCGACCTCTGGTTTATGCTAAGTCAGCTGATCTCAGCTGGGACAACAGTTCGCGTGCTACAACTGACCCCGCCGAAGGTCGATGGGTCACCCTGAGCTAAGGAAGGGAAAAATAAGCTGGGGTTCCAACTCAGCAAATACTGTAGTTACTATTTACCCACTTAATAACAGTTATTGGCCCAGATATTGCGATCGCAGGCCTCCCGCAGGCAGAGGGCTGCAATCTGGAAAAATCTGCGCCCTTATCTAAGGGCTCCCGGGAGGCGCACAGTTCCAGTGCTGGGCCTCTCCAAACTGCCGGTGCGCGGGGCCCACGTATCCCAGAGGCGCAGGCGGTTCGCAGCGTCCCTGGGATCACGTGGGCCATGGGGAGCCAATCACAGAAGGGAATCTCCCTTCATACACTTGACAGGAAGACCTGTCAAATATATGAATGGAGATCACCCCCAAAAACATAGTAAAACTTTAAATACATTTTTAAAAAATCACATTTTTAAAATGACTTGAAAGTACAATAAATTAACTATTTTAAACAAAGCTTTAAATTTAAAAATAATAATAATTAAAGTTTTTTACGGGGTTAAAAATAAACGTACCCTTTTTTTAAAGTATTTTTAAATGATAAATCAGTGGAAATTTTTAAAAAACTTTTTTCATCTCTTATCCTGGTAAAAGCAGGCATTATGCCCCTGATTTTACCAGACGTAAGAATTGTAAGTGTTTTCTGCGGGCGGAGGGTCTCCACAAAGCAGAACTCTCCGCCCGCAGAGGCCCTTCTCCAGGGCGGCCGGAGGATCTGTCAAGAGCCTTCTTGACAGATCGGAAATGTCGGTTTTCAGCACATGTGCAGTGCATACCTGAAACCGGCATTTCCGATGTCCATACGGGTGGGTACACAGCGCGTACCCACCCGTAGGGATCGGAATATCCGGGCCATTGTATTCCAAAAAGTAATTCATCGCATGAAGTGGTTTGAGATGTTCAAACATAGTAAAACACAATGGAGGTGAAATACCAATTCGGATGTCCCAAAGCACTTTAACAGCCAATTAATATGTTTGAAGTGTAGTCGCTGTTGTAATTGGCTGCCGATTTGCAAACAGCAAGCTCCCACAAGCAGCAATGAAATAAATGGCCAGGCCATCTGTTTTAGGTAGTGGTTGAGGGATAAATGTTGGCCAAGGCAGCAGGAAAATAGTGCCATGGGATAGACAGGGCCTTGGTTTAACATCTCATCCGAAAGACAGCATCTGCCAACAGTGCAGCACTCCCTCAGCACTGCACTGGAGTGTCAGTCTAGATTTGTTGTGTTCAGGTCTCTGGAGTGGGACTTGAACCCACAACCTTTTGACTCAGAGGTGAGAGTGACACCAGCTGAGCCACGGCTGCCACCTGTACAATCAAATGCCTTACCAACACTCAGGGCTAAAAATTGAGTAGCGGGGCGCTATCTTCGCCGTGGCACTACTTTTAGCGCCCTGGAACAATTAGCACCCCCACACCGGAACTTCAGTGGTTGCACCCCAAGAGGGAAGCGGGGCGTTACTGGAAGCGCCCCGCATCCCTCTTGGGGTGCTGCGAGTCAATATCGCGGAGCTACGTGCCGCGGTATTGTAGGCCTTCCTCCCCTTTTTAAAGGGGAGGGGCCTTGCGCAGCGTGACCTGTGGCCCAGCTGGGCCCCCGGGGATCAGGAGTGCAGGCAAAAGAGCCCGGCACTCAAGAGAAGTGCTGGGCTCTTGGAGCGCAGCCGGCACTCCGCGGGGAGGCGGTTCAGGAGGCCGGGGACGGGAGCGCTGGCAGGCGGCAAAAATGGCCGCCCCCGCACCTCGCCTTTAAATTGCGCCTCCCCGGCCACAGGTAGGCCCCCTAACCCCGTCGGACGTAGTGGCCGGCGATAAATCAGGGGGGCGCACCCGAAGATCACGGCCGGGGCACGAGCGGGGCGCTGCGCACAATAATGACGACATCACCGGCAGCGCAGCACCACGGAGCGCTACCGGTTAGCACCTCCGCTAACCTCCCGCTGAATTTCGCGGGAGGCGTGGGCGCCGCCGCGCCCAAGCGCTAGTTGCTTTGCGTCCTCTTAGGGCACTAACGGGAGGCGCAAAGCAACCCAATTTTTCCCCCTCAATGTCTAAACTTGTGCTTGGATGGCCAGTGACACCCATGGAGCTGTACTGGAGCGTTACTTTCCGGAGAATATTCAGCAGATGGAAAACAATAAAAGTACTCCAAATATGATTCTTGATTGTGACGATTGCGGAGCAGTCACATTGGCATGGTACTGTAATGATGTCTCTGCTTCACATTCTGCTAAGTAGATTATTCAAAAGAAAAAGAAAGACTTGCATTTCTCTCACACCTTTCATGACCACCAGACGTCCCAAAGCACTTTACAGCCAATGAAGTGTAGTCGCTGTTGTAATGTAGGAAACGTGGCAGCCAATTTGCGCACAGCAAGCTCCCACAAACAGCAATGTGATAATGACTGGATAATCTATTTTTGTGATGTTGATTGATGGATAAATATTGGTCAGGGCACTGGGGATAATTCCCCTGCTCTTCTTCGAAATAGTGGCCATGGGATCTTTTACGTCCGCCTGAGAGAGCAGATGGGGCCTCGGTTTAACGTCACATCCGAAAGACGGCACCTCTGACAGTGCAGCACTCCCTCAGCACTGCACTGGGAGTGCCAGCCTAGATTTTTGTGCTCAAGTCCGTGGAGTGGGACTTGAACCCACAACTTTTAGGACTCAAGAAGGCAAAGAGTGCTACCCACTGAGCCACTGGCTGACATCATCATTACTACTCTGTGACTTCTTTATTCCTGTATTATAAAAGGCACAACTTTAATACTGTGTATTTGAGAAGTGGTTCTATCCAATTGTGTACTTAACTGATATGTGGCAACTCCAACAGCTAGAAATGTTCCCAAATGCCCGGCTAGCTACTCGAACCTGTCCGTTATGCAAATTATGTTACAGGTAGGACTGAAGTTCACAACAGCACAGATTAGAATCTGGAAATCTTTAAGTAGGTAACTGCCATTTACATAAAACCATTTACAATTGGTCTGATCTTACCATCAATTAATGCCATCAGTAGTTCAGTCGTGTGCTCTCCATTCAGAGATACTGATGGAGTGTTCCATAATCACGAACTCTAAAGCCTTTACGGTGATATTCATTAATGAGCTGACGGTCTGAGCTTGATTCCATTCAAGTTGTAACTGCTAATAATTAACGCATCTCGTTAAAGCGGGCTGGACTTAGCCGTGCTTATTTGATGGTCGAAGCCCATCATTCATGCAGCTGTACGAGACAATTGCTGTCAGAGGAGCCTGCAAATCAGTCTGAGTGCTGCTCAAGTGCAAGAATAAAGGAAACGGAATGGTGATGGACGACGATCTGAGGAAACGGTTGCGCTGCAGTAGATCTCCTGCTGCCCGTGGGGAGTCCGCCACCTGGAATGGGGCTTCTTGATGTTCACGGTGATCTGACTGGTACCCCGACCATGCCTGCTGTTTCCCCATCGCCGTGACACGGCGACTATACTGAAGCAGTACAACCGCGCGAGGTAAAAAAAAATTATCGCACACCTCACACCATTGCTGAAAGACCCGTTCCGGAACTGCTCCCTGATGCACTATCAATTGCTACAAAAGACTGGAGATTGAGAAAGTAATAAACAGGCTTTTATTACCAAAGAACAGAGCATGCCTCTTGTGGTTGCCTGGTATCCAAAAGGGCCGGAGGCTGCCGAGCAGCGACCTTTATACCCAGCCATGAGGGTGGAGCCAGGGGCGGAGTCAGCTGAGGCATGCACAGACAAGTACAACAATATGCAAGAGTGAACAACAGTACTAACAGTGAACAACAGTACTAACAACAGTGGTGAACAACAATACTAACAACAGTGGTTTACCACATTCAACCCTTGTTTAGAATTGAGTCCGGTGGGGTGAAGTGCACTAAAAATTCATGTACTGAAGTCTATCAGGAGGCCTTGTAAGCCGTCCTGAGCGTCGCAGCAGCGGCGGTGATGGTGCAGCATCCAACGTTGAACCCGGTGTCTCGTTCAGAGGAGGTGTAGCAGGTGGCGGACCCTGGGGCTGCTGCATGCCGTCTACAGGGGTCAGAGCATGGGTAATGGGAGCTAGCGATGGTGGTCTCTCAGAGGCACCCGAAGGTGCGAGGTCTCGTGCGGGGACTGTGTCCTGGGGGTAGGCAGGAGTAGCGGTGGGTGGCGAAGAGGGTGTTTCAGGAGCACCCGCAGGTGCGAGGTCTCGAATGGAGACTGTGTCCTCCCGCCCGTCCGGGTACACCACGTAAGCATACTGCGGGTTGGCGTGGAGGAGGCTCACCCTCTCGACCAGGGGGTCCGCCTTATGGGTCCTCACGTGCTTCCGCAGTAGGACGGGACCTGGAGAAGTCAGCCATGTTGGTAGCGAAATCCCCGACGTGGACTTCCTGGGGAAGGAGAACATTCTCTCGTGAGGAGTGGCATTGGTGGGTGTACAGAGCAGCGACCGAATGGAATGGAGCGCCGCAGGGAGGACCTCCTGCCAGCGGGAGGTCGGAAGGCCCTTAGATTTTAAGTTTAAAAGGACTGCCTTCCAGACTGTCGCATTCTCCCTTTCCACCTGGCCGTTACCCCGGGGGTTGTAGCTGGTGGTCCTGCTCGTAGCAATGCCTCTCGCGAGCAGGTACTGCCGAAGTTCGTCGCTCATAAAAGATGAGCCCCTGTCGCTATGGATATAGCTAGGGAAACCGAACAATGCGAAGAGGTCATTCAGACATTTAATGACCGTGGTACTGGTCATGTCCGAGCAAGGGATGGCAAACGGGAAACGGGAGTACTCATCAATTATATTGAGGAAGTACACATTGCGGTCAGAGGAGGGGAGGGGCCCTTTAAAATCGATGCTCAGCCGCTCGAAGGGGCGCGTGGCTTTGATCAGGCTCGCTCTGTCTGGCCTATAAAAATGCGGCTTGCACTCGGCACAGATCTGGCAGTTCCTGGTCATGGTCCTGACCTCCTCGATGGAGTAGGGCAGGTTACGGGATTTGATAAAATGGAAGAACCTGGTGACCCCCGGGTGGCAGAGGTCATTGTGGAGGGTCCGTAATCTATCAACCTGCGCGTTGGCGCACGTACCACGTGATAGGGCATCTGGGGGCTCATTGAGTTTCCCGGGCCGGTACAAGATATCGTAATTGTAGGTGGAGAGTTCGATTCTCCACCTTAATATCTTGTCATTCTTGATTTTGCCCCGCTGCTTATTATGAAACATAAAAGCTACTGAACGCTGGTCAGTGAGCGGGGTAAATCGTTTTCCGGCCAGGTAATGCTGCCAATGTCGCACGGCTTCCACAATGGTTGGGCCTCCTTTTCGACAGAGGAGTGTCGAATCTCGGGGCCCTGGAGGGTCCTTGAGAAAAAGGCCACGGGTCTCCCCGCCTGGTTAAGGGTTGCAGCTAGGGCAAAGTCTGATGCGTCGCTCTCCACTTGAAAAGGGAGGGACTCATCCACAGCGTGCATTGTGGCCTTCGCAATATCGCTTTTTATGAGAGTGAAGGCTGCACAGGCCTCTGCTGTCAGGGGGAAGGAGGCGGACTTGATGAGGGGTCGGGCTTTATCCGCATAGTTGGGCACCCACTGAGCATAGTAAGAGAAAAACCCCAGGCACCTCTTCAGTGCTTTCTGGCAGTGGGGGAGGGGGAGCTCCATAAGAGGGCGCATTCTATCGGGGTCTGGGCCGATGACTCCGTTCTCCACTACGCAGCCAAGAATAGCAAGGCGCTTAGTACGAAACATACATTTGTCTTTGTTGTATGTGAGATTCAGCCGCTGGGCCGTCCGGAGGAATTTCCCAAGATTAACGTCATGGTCCTGCTGGTCGTGGCCGCAGATGGTGACGTTGTCTAGATATGGGAAAGTGGCCTGGAGCGCGTTCTGGTCAACCATCCGGTCCATCTCCCGTTGGAAGACAGAAACTCCGTTGGTGACGCCGAAGGGAACTCTGAGAAAGTGATAGAGCCGACCGTCAGCTTCAAAAGCTGTGTACTGGCGGTCCTCAGCCCTGATGGGGAGCTGGTGATATGCCGACTTCAGATCAATCGTCGAGAACACCTGGTATTGTGCTATCTGATTGACCATGTCAGATATGCGGGGGAGTGGGTATGCATCCAACTGGGTGTAGCGATTGATCGTCTGGCTGTAGTCAATAACCAGGCGCTGTTTTCCGCCAGTCTTCACCACCACCACTTGTGCTCGCCATGGGCTATTGCTGCTCTCGATAATCCCTTCCTTCAGGAGTCTCGCTACCTCGGATTTAATGAAACCCCTATCCCCGGCACTGTAACGCCTACTTTTGGTAGCGATGGGCTTACAGTCGCGGGTGAGGTTAGCGAACAAGGAGGGGGGGGAGACTTTAAGGGTGGAGAGGCTGCAAATGGCGCGAGGCGGGCGATTTAAAAACTGCTGGCTGCAGACCGTGAGAGGGGGGAGGGGTCCACCGTATGCTAAAGTGACACTCTTAAGGTGGCACTGAAAATCCAACCCCAGTAGGACGGCAGCGCAGAGATCGGGCAGGACCAGAAGTTTAAAATTTTTGTATTCAGTACCCCGCACTGAAAGAGTCACCATACAGTAGCCACCGACTTCCGCTGACTGGGCTTTGGAAGCCATAGAGATGCGATGACGCGTCGGCAGGACCGGGAGAGAGTAACTGCGCACCGTGTCGGGGTGTATAAAACTCTCCGTGCTCCCGCTGTCAAAAAGGCAGGTAGTGGCGCGGCCGTTTACCGTAATGTCCATCATGGACCTGGACAGTTGATGCGGGAGAGATTGATCCAGCGTCACGGAAGCCAGCGTATGTTCAAGCGCGTCGATGCGGTCGTCCGATGAGGCGGTGGTGGAGTCCGGGTCCCCCGTAACCGAAGTCGGAGGCGTCCAAGCTGGCGGACAAAATGGCGGCGCCCACGGTCCCGATCCCCACGCGGCTGGGGGAGCCCAAGATGGCGGGCAAGATGGCTGCGCCCACGGTTCGCACGCGGCGCTGCTGGCGTTAGCGGTCTTCCCTTTGCAGGTGCTAACGTAGTGACCTTTCTTCCCGCAGCCGGAGCAGGTAGCATTCTTCGCGGGGCAGCGTGCTCTAGGGTGTTTAGCTTGGCCACAAAAATAGCATTTTTGTGCCTTGGACATCGCTGCAACAGTCGGAGGTGGCGGTCCCATGGCCCAAGATTGCAGCGTCCACGGCGCGGGGCGATTAGGGGAGAAAGCGTCCATATTTCTGTGGGCCGCGTCGAGTGAGAACGCGAGGGACACTGCCTTTGTCAGGTCTATTTCACCCTTCTCCAGCAGCCTCTGCCGGGAGTAGTCGGACCTTAGACCCGCAATGAAAGCGTCTCGTATCAGTCCCTCCGCATGTGCCGCGGCCGATACTTCCTTGCAGTCGCAGCCGCGTCCGAGTACCCGCAGTGCCCGTAGGAAGGCCTCCACCGATTCCCCGGGCTGCTGTCTGCGAGATCTTAAAAGGTGCCTGGTGTAAAGTCTGTGAGTTGTTTAGTTAATTAATACACAGACTACCAGAGTAACTTAAAACAGGACTTTACTATTCGAAGGTCAGGGCGAATCTGCCCAATAAATCCTGACACAGCACTTATATACCGGTGTGGTCACCGTCGGTATTACAGTATACAGAAGCCAACAAAGTAGTGCAACACCTAAAGTAGTTCTCTTAAAGGTGGACGGTTACATACAATAGTTCTCTTAAAGGTAGACGGGTACATACACTACAATCCTCCCTTTTTAGCTTACAACATACTGATTCCCCATTAAACATACATTATAACATATATACAACTTTATGCAAGACAGTTCACAGATTCAGTCTCTCTGGAGGTTTCCGGACTCTGTCCAGATAACGCCTCGGTGGTGTCGTAACTCCCGGCGGGGTAGTAGGTGCTTCTGGCAAGGTCGATTCGGCTTGAAGGACAGTGTCAGGTTCATCTGATTCCAGTATTACCAGATCGGAGGTAGGTGTTCTGGGTATCTCTGTCTCAACATTAACCGTGTAAGGTGGTGGAGTAGGTTGGCCATTTGTGGCTGACCCTATGATCTGGTCAACATGGCGCCTTATTATACTGTCCCCAATGTCCACCGTATACATCAACGGCCCTAGCCTTTTTCCAATAGTTCCAGGCTGCCATTTCTCGGTACGGTAGTCCCGGGCCAAAACTTGTTGACCTATCTGAAAAGATCTAGTTGGCCTTTCATTCATGCCCTGGAATTGCCGGTTCTCTACGTCCCTTCTGACGTTTGGCTTAAGCAAATCCAGCCGGCATCTTAGTCGTCTATTAAAAAACATCATGGCGGGAGTTTGATTTGTGACCGCATGTGTTGCATTCCTGTACGCCAACAAGAAGCTATCCACCTTATGTTGTAAGTTAATGGCTTCATTACCCATGGCCTTTATGGCCTTCTTGAAGGTCTGGACAAACCTTTCAGCCAATCCATTGGAGGCGGGATGGTATGGGGCTGACGTGTAGTGCTTAACCCCATTGCTCTTTAAGAATTTCTTGAATTCTTCGGACACAAATTGCGGTCCATTATCAGAACAGATCTGTTCCGGCAGCCCATTCCTAGCAAACATGGTCCTTAACACTGTGATGGTTTTTTCCGTGGTGGTGGTGGACATCTTTATTACCTCCGGCCACTTGGAGTGTGCATCCACCGCTATTAGAAACATTGAGATTGAGTCCATAAATGGACCAGCAAAGTCGATGTGTACCCTTTGCCAAGGAGATGAGGGCCACTCCCATGGATGCAGAGGAGCCTGTGGTGGCGCGTTTTGGACCTTCTGGCATCCTAGACAGCTCTTAGTGATTTCTTCGATGTCCCCATCAATGCCTGGCCACCACACAAACGCTCTTGCTAGGTTCTTCATTTTCACTCCACCCAGATGTCCCTCGTGCAGCTCCTTTAACACCTTCTGTTGAAGTTTGGGTGGAATCACCACTCTAGATCCACACATCAGGGTTCCTCGACACACTGACAGCTGTTCTTTTCTCTGCGAAAATGCTGGCAGCGTTGGTTCGCCCTGTGCTGGCCATCCCTCCACTGTTAAATCATAGACTCGTGAGAGAGTCGGGTCATTTCTTGTTTCGTTTTCGATCATCGAATTTGTTACTGGTAGACATTCCACTATGGATGAGTGGAACATCTCTACCGGGTCCACTGTAGTCGCTTCTTCTACTATCGGCAATGGCAAGCGCGATAACCCATCAGCATTTCCATGCTGTTTGGACCTTTTGTATTCGATGTCATATTGGTGTGCCCCAAGTAACACGGACCACCTCTGTAACCTTTGCGCTGTCATGGTGGAAACGGCCTTGTTAGGGTTGAATATGGACACCAACGGCTGGTGGTCTGTCAGTAATGTGAACTTCTTACCCTGCAGGTAATGATTGAATTTCTTTACGCCCCACACAAGGCTGAGGGCCTCCCTATCTATTTGAGCATAATTTCGCTCCGCGGAGGTCAATGATCGGGACGCGAAAGCCACTGGCCTTTCCGAGCCATTTGGTAACTTGTGTGAAAGTACTGCTCCAATTCCATAGGGGGAAGCATCACAAGCTAGACGAAGAGGTAACGTTGGGTTGAAATGAGCCAACACTTCTTCAGAGGTAATCAACGCCTTGCTTCTGCGAAAGGCCTTTTTACATTCCTCACTCCACTTCCATGGTACTTCTTTCTGCAACAGAGCATTCAGCGGATGCAGCACCGTGGATAGATTCGGCAGAAACTTGTGATAATAATTAATCAACCCCAAGAATGATCTTAACTGTGATATGTTTTCCGGAGCGGGGGCCTTCACGACAGCTTCTATCTTGTCAGGTGACTTGTGCAGCCCCTCTCGGTCAATGACATGACCGCAGTACGAGATCCGTTTTTGGAAGACTCACATTTCTTGCGATTAACTCGAAGGCCATATTCCTTCAACCTAGTGAGCACCAGTTTCAAATTTGTGAGGTGTTCTTCCTCGTCTTCTCCCGTAATCAGGATATCGTCTAAGTAACACTGCGTGCTTGGAATTCCTTGTAATACCTGCTCCATGGCCCTCTGCCAAATTGCTGGAGCCGAAGCTACCCCAAAAACCAGTCTATTATAACGATACAAGCCTCTGTGTGTGTTGATGGTGAGGTACTGACGCGACTCTTCCTCGACTTCCATTTGTAAGTATGCCTGTGCCAGGTCTATCTTGGTGAAGTGTTTCCCTCCAGCCAACGAAGCAAAGATATCTTCAATCCGCGGAAGCGGGTATTGTACCGTGTGAAGCACCGGATTCACTGTGATCTTGAAGTCTCCGCAGGTGCGGACCTTCCCCGGTCCCCCTGGCTTGTTATTTGGTGAAGACTTCATGACGGGAACAATGGGCGTGGCCCACTCACTCCAGTCCACTTTTGACAGTACCCCTGATCGTTCAAGTTCTTCCAGTTCTGCCTCCACAGCAGGTCGTATCGCGTAAGGTACCGACCTGGCTTTGAAAAATTTTGGGCTTGCATGTTCTGCAATCTTAACCTTTGCTTTAATTCCTCACAGTGTTCCCAGTCCTTGCTGGAATACCTCTTTAGCTTCGTCCAATATTCTGGACAACCGTTCAGGTTTGACATCTTCCTTTCTGGAATCTACCGTCATGGTGTTTAGTGAATGCCAGTCTATCTTTATTTTCCTGATCCACTCCCGTCCCAGAAGTAGTGGACCTCCCTCAGGCAACACATACAGGTCCATCCTTTGGTGATCTTTGTCCTTGTATCTCACCTTGACTTCTATCTTTTCGATGGGGTATACTTTGTGCCCCGTGTATGTCTGCAATACTAGTTCCGTATCCCGTAGGGGAATATGCTTGAATAACTTTTTATAATCATGCTTATTCATGACCGTCAACACCGATCCGGTGTCCACTTCCATTTTCACTTGGACTTTTGCAATCTGTAGTGTGATCCAGATAGCTTGTCGGTCAGCTTCATTACTCACATTGTGAATTCTCAGACTATCCAGTTCCTTGCAGTTGGAGTGTGAGTCCGAATTCTGTTCTTCCGGACTCTTCCTAGTCACCTCATGTACCTTCCTGTACCTCTTTTGTGGTGACTCATTATTGTTGGTCTTCTTTCCTGACCGGCATACCTTAGCTATGTGACCGAGCTTGCCACATTTCCTACATTCATGGTTTTTAAACCAGCATTGGTTCTGGTCGTGTGTTGTCTTCCCACAACGATAGCATTTCGTTGTACCCGAAGTAATTTGCTGCACACTGAGTGCCGCTGCCTTTAGCTGCATTTCCGCCGTTCCTTTCGCTGCGGCTTCGTTCGATGCAGCAATAAGGACAGCCTTATCAAGTGTAAGATCGTTCTCTTCGAGCAGTCGTTTTTGTGTTTCTTCCTTCGACATTCCGCACACGAATTTGTCTCTGAGTGCCTCTGCCAGATTTTCCCTAAACTGACAGTGTTTCGCTAGTCTACGCAGTTCAATCAGGTACTCCGCGTTGCTTTCCTCTTTCCGTTGCGTTCTCGCGTAAAATTTGGATCGTTCCACTAACATCAGTGGTGCGGGGTTAAAATGATCCTTCAGGACAGCAACAATATCATCGAAAGTCTGATCCGCCGGTTTAGCTGGTGCTAGTAGATGCTTCAAGAGCCCGTATGTCTTCGCGCCCATCGAGTTTAGCAAGGTTATAGCTTTGTCATCTTCTATTTTATTGGCATCACCATAGATCTCAATGCGTTCCACATACGTGGCCCAGTCTTCTACCTCGGAATTAAAATCATTGATGTTACCACGCTTAGGCATCTTCCTCTCTTCCTGATAACACCACGGATTATTTCTTTAAATTTCCTTTTTTTTTTTCAAGATGGCGGTTCCCGCGAAAATGGCGGTTTCCCGCACTTATCTTCTCTCCCCGCCCACTTCAGTGGCGGTTCCCCGCTTCTGTCTTCTTCTCCGCCTAATGGCGGCTTCCCGCGTTTCTTCCCCTGGCGGGAGGGGTACACTTTCCCCACGGGCGACGGCCGCTGGCTTTCAGGTTCACAGCCTGCGCGTCGGCTTCAGTGCTTTCCCTTTTCTCGGCAGGGCAACCGGCGCTGGGTACACCCCGTTGACGGCGAACAGTTTCAGCCGCTGGGCTGGCTCTCGCTCAGTTCCCCTTGCTCGGGCTCTGTCTCTCTCCCGCTCGCTCGGCTCTACCGGCGCTGGGTACACCCCGTTGACGGCGAACAGTTTCAGCCGCTGGACTGGCTCTCGCTCAGTCTCCCTTGGTCGGCTCTGCCTCTCCCGCTCGCTCGGCTCCCAATCGCGCCTCCCAGCCCTCTCGCAGTCCGGTGCTTCCCTCCCCGGCTGCGGCTGAGTTTTTATATCTTCCCGCGCCTACGCTCCCGGTCGCAGCGCTTCGTGGCTTCGGTCGCTGCCCGGCCTTTTTCGCCGGTCGCGGTCTAGCTGTCTCACGACGCCGTTGCGCCCCCAGCCTGTCTGTACCGTGGCTTCCTTGCTCCACGCTGCCCCAGTCTCAGCGCCTCTGGGCCCGACTTCTGTCCGGCTCCTTTCCCCCTCGACCGTGGTCGAGTGCACCGCCCTTATCCTCCGGTTATTCTTTTTACTTTTCCCTTACTCACAGTCACTGTGGCCGGCTTGCTTCTCGTGCTGATCGGCTCACTCCTCCCTGTGGCAGAAGGGACAGTCAGTGCCTGTTGCTGATGGAAGTCTTTGTCTCTGAATTCTTCCTCCTTTCCAGCTCTGCAGACTCGAGTTTTCTCCCAGCAGAATGACGAGGGCGGTTGCCTCTTCTCAACGCTCGTTAACTGCTTCGGAAGTATTGTTGCTGCAGGGTACGATCGGACTCGTCGCCACTGTAAAGTCTGTGAGTTGTTTAGTTAATTAATACACAGACTACCAGAGTAACTTAAAACAGGACTTTACTATTCGAAGGTCAGGGCGAATCTGCCCAATAAATCCTGACACAGCACTTATATACCGGTGTGGTCACCGTCGGTATTACAGTATACAGAAGCCAACAAAGTAGTGCAACACCTAAAGTAGTTCTCTTAAAGGTGGACGGTTACATACAATAGTTCTCTTAAAGGTAGACGGGTACATACACTACACCTGGCATAGACCGTGTTAACCGGGCGTGCATACTGCCCTTTCAGTAGGTCGATAGCCGCCGCGTAGGTCGTCGCATCTTGGATTAAAGTATAGACTTGGTGGCTCACCTTCGAGGCCAGGATTTTCAGTTTATTTTCATCAAGAGTCACGGTCGAGGCTTCCAGATACGCCTCAAAGCAACGCAGCCATTGTGCGAATTTAGTCGACGAACCCGCTTCTTGGGGGTCTAGGTCCAGGCATGTTGGTCTGAGGGCTCGCAGCAGCGCCTGCTGCTCAGCGTTTTGCGCCATCGGTTGATCAGCATCCGCAGCCAACATTTAACTTTGGTAATAAAATTGATGCACTATCAATTGCTACAAAAGACTGGAGATTGAGAAAGTAATAAACAGGCTTTTATTACCAAAGAACAGAGCATGCCTCTTGTGGTTGCCTGGTATCCAAAAGGGCCGGAGGCTGCCGAGCAGCGACCTTTATACCCAGCCATGAGGGTGGAGCCAGGGGCGGAGTCAGCTGAGGCATGCACAGACAAGTACAACAATATGCAAGAGTGAACAACAGTACTAACAGTGAACAACAGTACTAACAACAGTGGTGAACAACAATACTAACAACAGTGGTTTACCACACTCCCGCTCCGCCACCATAACTTTGGCAGAAACCCCGTTCAAGGCTGCAAACAGGGAATCCGCCAAACTTCCACCAACATTATGGCGGCGGGGCGGGAGGGCGCCCAAGGAAATTCCCAACAATAGGATCTCGGAGAAATAATACTTGCAGCACAACTTGCCTCCCGTTTGACAAAACTTGCTTAAGATGCAAATTCGTTTGTTTATGCATCCCTCCCTGACATATCTTACTTTTAGTTGTATGAATTACAAAACGATTGCTCCCCTCAGTGGATTTGCAGTATTTAATTTGCTTATGGAGCAAATACTAGAGTTTATTTACTTTGGTATTCTTCCCGCCTCCCTCCCCAACCTTCCTTCCTTTTCCTGTTATTTGCATGGTCACAAAGGACGGTTCCCCTCCCGTCATTTCCCACTGTAGATTTCTGCAACTATTATTAACACAGAGCTTCACTGGTGGGCTTTACCCAACGTTGCGTCTCCACCGAACACCAACCTGGAACTATCAACTGCAACTAATTGAGCCAATCAAATCTGCCGGTTATTCCTCCGCTTCCGGCCTGACTGACTCCAGCCAGGATGTGGAGCTTTAGTAGCAGAATGCCTCAGAAACATTCTCCCCCCCCCCACCCCCAGGCCCTGGCACATCAGCCCTCGGCAATGACACAAAGAAACTCTGCGGTGGGAGGGGGGTGGATTTTAACCCTACCCACTGGTGGAAACTGGGCGGGCCGGCAGTTAAAATGGCCCCGGGTTCCCCGCCATTTCTAATTTTAACACAGGCTTTTGACTGTGACTAATCCTCCCGCCCAAGAGCCAGCGGGGTCCTAATTAACATACGCTAATCAGTGACCGATGACGTCATCGGGCCCTGACAGCAATTTGAACTTCAGGCCGAGCGGGGTAAGTGGCCGCCCGTCAGGTGGAGACGATCGGGAAGCTAAACAGGCTCTCCAGGGACGTTTTTACTCTACTTTGTGGGGCCAGGAACGTTTAGGACTCCCCTGCCCTGGACTCCTTCCCCCTTCCTACTCCCTACCAACCCCACCCCACTCCCCCCCCACCCACCCCAGGCGTCCCAAAGCACTTTACAGCCAATGAAGTACTTTCTGAAGTGTAGTCACTATTGTAATGTGGGAAACGTGGCAGCCAATTTGCGCACAGCAAGATCCCACAAACAGCAATGTGATAATGACCGGATAATCTGTTTTTAGTGATATTGGTTGAGGGATAAATATTGGCCAGGACACCGGGGAGAACTCCCCTGCTCTTCTTCGAAATAGTGCCATGGGATCTTTTACATCCACCTGAGAGAGCAGACGGGGCCTTGATTTAATGTCTCATCTGAAAGACGACATCTCCAACCCGACCCCACTACGCCCAGAACACCCTAAGCCCTTTCTCACACTTATCTGAGTGCTGGATTTTCCAGAGGCCAGCAGCTGCTTCCCGCCCGGAACGGGCGAGAAGAGGCCAGTTTTTGCAGGTTTGGTCTCCTTATTTAAGGAGGGATATAATTGTATTGGAGGCAGTTCAGAGAAAGTTCACGAGGTTGATTCCTGAGTTGAAGGGGGTTGTCTTATGAGGAAAGGTTGAGCAGGTTGGACTTACATTCATTGGAGTTTAGAAGAATGAGAGGGGATCTTATTGAAGCATAAAGGCCTAAAAATTTGGTTGCTTTGCACTAACGGGGCGCAAAGCAACTAGCGGCCGGGCACGGTGTCGCCAATGCCTCCCGCGAAATTCAGCAAGAGGTTAGCGGCAGCGGTAACCGTTAGCACCCTGCGGCGCTGCGCCACCGGCGATGGCGTCATCGCTGTGCACAGCGCCCCGGCCACGATCTTCGGTAGCGCCCCTGACTTACCGCCAGACGCTATGCCCGACGGGATCAGGGGGGCCTACCTGCGGCCGGGGCGGCGCTAATTAAAGGGGCAGTGCCGGGCAGCCATTTTTGTTGCTGGCCGCCTGCCAGCACCTGCCCCCATTGCTGTCCCCAGCCTCCTCTGAAGCCCCCACCACGGAGTGCCGGCTGCTCTTGAGTGCCGGGCTCTTTTGCTGGCACTCCAATCCCTGGTGGCCCAGCTGGGCCCCGGGTCGCGCTGCGCAAGGCCCCTCCCCTTTAAGAAGAGGAGGAAGGCCTGCAGTACCGCGGCACGATGTTCACTCGCTGCGCCCCAAGAGGGAGGTGGGGCGCTTCCAGTAGCACCCCCCTTCCCTCTTGGGGCGCTACCGATGAATTTCGGTCTCGGGGGCGCTAATTTTTTCGGGGTAGCGCCCCGGCGAGGTGACTCAATTTTTCCCCCATAAGATTCTGAGGGGGCTCGACAGGGTAGATGCAGAGGGGATGTGGCCCCTTGTGGGGGAATCTAGAACTAGGGGGCATAATTTCAGAATAAGGGGGCACCCATTTAAGACAGAGATGAGGAGGAATTTCTTCTCTCAGAGGGTCGTGAATCTTTGGAATTCTCTACCCCAGAGAGCTGTGGAGGCGGAGTCATTGAATATATTCAAGGCGGAGATAGACAGATATTTGAGCTATAGGGGAGTCAAGGGTTATGGGGAGCGGGCAGGGAAAGTGGCGTTGAGGTCGAAGATCAGCCCTGATCTTATTGAATGGCGGAGCAGGCTCGAGGGGCCGAATGACCGACTCCTGCTCCTAATTCTTATGTTCTTAGGACCAGTGGCAGATTAATGAGGCCCGCAGTTAAAATTGACGTGGCCTCGTATTGCTGCGGGAGGGAGGGACACTAACTGAGACCAGCAATTTCCCACCGGAACACGCTGACAATTGGAATTACTCCACCCATTTCAAACATAGAAACATAGAAGATAGGAGCAGGAGTAGGCCATTCGGCCCTTCGAGCCTGCTCCGCCATTCAACGAGATCATGGCTGATCATCCAAACCCTAGCACCCGGTCCCTACACCGACAGCCATCCCACCCAAGCCCTATCCCCGTAACCCCACGTATTTAATCCCCACTAACACTAAGGGCCAATTTTTATCATGGCCAATCAACCTAACCCGCACATCTTTGGACTGTGGGAGGAAACCGGAGCACCCGGAGGAAACCCACGCAAACACGGGGAGAATGTGCAAACTCCACACAGACAGTCACCCAAGGCCGGAGTTGAACCCAGGTCCCTGGCGCTGTGAGGCAACAGTGCTAACCACTATGCCACCATGCTGCCAGTGTTGCTCAGAATATTTGTTTCAAGGCTTTAATGTATAAAATGCTGGTAAAAATTAAATCTCTTTAGTTTTGATGGTTCGTTACCGCGGCCTGTGCTTTGCAGTTATGTCTACATTTTCTGCCTCAGTCTGACGTGGGGTCAATAACCAGGGGGCACAGATTTAAAGTAATTAGTAGAAGGTTTAGAGGGGAGTTGAGAACTTTTTCACCCAGAGGGTGGTGGGGGTCTGGAACTCACTGCCTGAAAGGGTGGTAGAGGCAGAAACCCTCATCACATTTAAAAAGTACTTGGATATGCACTTGAAGTGCTGTAACCTACAGGGCTACGGATCAAGAGCTGGAAAGTGGGATTAGGCTGGATCGCTCTTTGTCAGCCGGCACAGACACGATGGGCCGAAAGGCCTCCTTCTGTGCCGTAAACTTCTATGATTCTATGATCTTCTAAGTTGTCATGTACAGCTCACCGTGTTAAGGTTCCACAGGATTGGGATAAAATCTATGGGGTTCATTTCCTGAGCCTGCACCCCAGGCGGGGGAGCCCTGTCCACCGGGAACACGGATAGCAATTTTGGGTGAAGGTCGCCCACAATTTTCCAACCCTTATTACCGTCAACAATATCCTTAATTCTCAGCGACCTTGCCTCAATCTCAACAGCCCATACAAAAAAACAGGGCAAAAAAAAAATATTAAAATGTTTACCATGCATTGCCTAAGATAACCCCAATCTTGGAGACAGGTGCGGTTCACACCTTGCTGGAGCTTGTTCTATGGATTATAGCTGGCGCGTTATTGGAATCCTACACAGACATGCAGCTTTGTGACTCATTGTTACTCTACATTTATCCACTCAATGCATATCACCCACAGTACAATGTCCAGTTGTGTGTGATCGGGCTGAAGTGCAGGAGTCAGTGGTTTAACTGGTTAAGTACACGCTGCCACTGTATCACTCTCAGAACTGTGCACCTTCTTGAAACAGGCACTATATCAAGCAACTTGGATGGAGTAGAGGCGGGTTTGTGATTGGTTAATGGATTGACTTCATGTTTTTTTTAAATTCATTTATGGGATGTGGGCGTTGCTGGCAAGGCCAGCATTTATTGCCCATCCCTAATTGCCCTCGAGAAGGTGGTGGTGAGCCATCTTCTTGAACCGCTGCAGTCTGTGTGGTGAAGGTACTCCCACAGTGCTGTTAGGGGAGAGTTCCAGGATTTTGATCCAACGACATAGAAACATAGAAACATAGAAGATAGGAGCAGGAGTAGGCCATTCGGCCCTTCGAGCCTGCTCCGCCATTCAATGCGATCATGGATGATCATCCAATTTCAGTACCCTGTCCCTGCTTTCTCCCCATACCCCTGGATCGCTTTAGCCTTAAGAAATATATCCAACTCCTTCTTGAATATATTTACTAAATTGGCTTCTACTGCCTTCTGTGGTAGAGAATTCCACAGGTTCACCACTCTCTGGGTGAAGAAATTCCTCCTAATTTCTGTCCTAAATGGCCTACCCCTTATCCTTAGACTGTGACCCCTGGTTCTGGACTCCCCGACCATCGGGAACATCATTCCTGCATCTAGTCTGTCCAGTCCTGTCAGAATTTTATAAGTTTCAATGAGATCCCCTCTCATTCTTCTAAACTCCAGCGAGTACAAGCCCAATCGACCCAATCTCTCCTCATACGTCATTCCTGCCATCCCAGGTATCAGCCTGGTGAATCTTCGCTGAACTCCTTCCATGGCAAGAACATCCTTCCTCAGATAAGGCGACCAAAACTGCACACAATACTCAATATGTGGTCTCACCAAGGCCCTGTACAACTGCAGCAAGACATCCTTGTTCCTGTACTCAATCCCTCTCGCTACGAAGACCAACATACCATTTGCCTTCTTAACCGCCTGCTGCACCTGCATGCTTACCTTCAACGACTGGTGCACAAGGACACCCAGGTCTCGTTGCACTTCTCCTTCTCCCAATCTATTGCCATTCAGATAATAATCTGCCTTCCTGTTTTTGCCACCAAAGTGGATAACCTCACATTTATCCACGTTATATTGCATCTGCCATGCTTTTGCCCAATCACCCAACCTGTCCAAATCATCCTGGAGTTTCTCGGCATCCTCCTCACAGCACACACGCCCATCCAGCTTTGTGTCGTCTGCAAATTTGGAGATATTACATCTAGTTCCCTTGTCTAGATCATTAATATATATTGTGAATAGCTGGGGTCTAAGGACCGATCCCTGCGGTACCCCACTAGTCACTGCCTGCGACTCGGAAAAAGACCCGTTTATTCTAACTCTTTGCTTTCTGTCTGCCAGCCAGTTCTCTATCCAAGTCAATGCCTTGCCCCCAATCCCATGTGCCTTAACTTTACACGCTAATCCCTTATGCGGGACCTTATCAAAAACCTTCTGAAAGTCCAAATACACCACATCCACTGGTTCTCCCTTATCTATTCTACCAGTTACATCCTCAAAAAATTCCAGTAGATTAGTCAAGCACGATTTACCTTTTGTAAATCCATGTTGACTTTGTCCGATCCCGTCACTGTTTTCCAAGTGCTCTGCTATTACATCTTTTATAATGGACTCTAGCATTTTCCCCACCACCGATGTCAGGCTTACCGGTCTGTAATTCCCCATTTTCTCTCTACCACCTTTTTTGAATAGTGGAGTAACTTTAGCTACCCTCCAATCCATGGGTACTGTTCCAGATTCCATCGAATGTTGGAAGATGATCAGCAATGCATCTACTATTTCTAGGGCCACTTCCTTAAGTACCCTAGGATGTAGATTATCAGGCCCTGGGGATTTATCCGCCTTCAATCCCATCAATTTCCCTAACACCATTTCCCTACTAATACTGATTTCTTTCAGTTCCTCCCTTTCATCAGACCCTATGTTCCCTGACATCTCTGGGAGGTTATTTGTGTCCTCCTTTGTGAAGACAGAACCAAAATATGTATTTAATAATTGGTCTGCCATTTCTTTGTTCCCCATTATAAATTCCCTGATTCTGACTGCAAGGGACCCATGCTTGACTCCACCAATCTTTTTCTCTTCACATATCTATAAAAGCTTTTACAGTCAGTTTTTATGTTCCCTGCAAGCTTACTCTCATATTCAATTTTCCCCTTCCTAATTAATTCCTTTGTCCTCCTTTGTTGAATCCTAAACTGTTCCCAATCCTCAGGTTTACTGCTTTTTCTGGCCAATTTATATGTCCTCTCCTTGGATCTTATGCTATCCCTAATTTACCTTGTTAGCCACAGTTGAGTCACCTTTTTTGTTTTATTTTTATGCCAAACTGGAATGAACAAATTCTGTAGTTCATCCATTCGGTCTTTGAATGTTTACCATTGCCTATCCACCGTCAACCCTTTGAGTGACATTCCCCAATCAATCCTACCCAACTCGCGCCTCAGACCATCGTAGTTTCCTCTATTGAAATTCAGGACCCTAGTCTCTGAGTCAACTACTTCATTCTCCATCTTAATGAAGAATTCGATCATATTATGATCGCTCCGACCCAAGGGGCCTCGTACATCAAGATTGCTAATTAATCCTTTCTCGTTACATAATACCCAGTCTAAGATGGCCTGATCTCTGGTTGGTTCCTCGACATATTGATCCAGGAAAACATCCCGTAAACACTCGAGGAATTCCTCCTCCACAGTATTGGTACTAATTTGGTTAGCCCAATCTATATGTAGATGAAGGAACGGCTGATATACTTCCAAGTCAGGATGGTGTGTGACTTGGAGAGGAACTTGGAGGTGGTGGTGTTCCCATGCGCCTGCTGCCCTTGTCCCTCTAGGTGGTAGAGGTCGCGGGTTTGGGAGGTGCTGCCGAAGAAGCCTTGGCGAGTTGCTGCAGTGCATCTTGTAGATGGTACACACTGCAGCCGCGGTGTGCCAGTGGTCGAGGGAGTGAATGTTTAAGGTGGTGGAGGGAGTGAATGTTTAAGGTGGTGGAGGGAGTGAATGTTTAAGGTGGAGGAGGGGGTGAATGTTTAAGGTGGTGGAGGGAGTGAATGTTTAAGGTGGAGGAGGGAGTGAATGTTTAAGGTGGAGGAGGGAGTGAATGTTTAAGGTGACGGAGGGAGTGAATGTTTAAGGTGGTGGAGGGGGTGAATGTTTAAGGTGGTGGAGGGAGTGAGCGATTAAGGTGGTGGAGGGAGTGAGTGTTTAAGGTGGTGGAGGGAGTGAATGTTTAAGGTGGAGGAGGGAGTGAATGTTTAAGGTGGGGGAGGGAGGGAATGTTTAAGGTGGTGGAGGGAGTGAATGTTTAAGGTGGAGGAGGGAGTGAATGTTTAGGTGGAGGAGGGAGTGAATGTTTAAGGTGGTGGAGGGAGGGAATGTTTAAGGTGGGGGAGGGAGGGAATGTTTAAGGTGGAGGAGGGAGTGAATGTTTAGGTGGTGGAGGGAGGGAATGTTTAAGGTGGGGGAGGGAGGGAATGTTTAAGGTGGTGGAGGGAGTGAATGTTTAAGGTGGGGGAGGGAGGGAATGTTTAAGGTGGTGGAGGGAGTGAATGTTTAAGGTGGAGGAGGGAGTGAATGTTTAAGGTGGAGGAGGGAGTGAATGTTTAAGGTGGAGGAGGGAGTGAATGTTTAAGGTGGAGGAGGGAGTGAATGTTTAAGGTGGTGGAGGGAGTGAATGAGGTGGAGGAGGGAGTGAATGTTTAAGGTGGTGGAGGGGGTGAATGTTTGAGGTGACGGAGGGAGTGAATGTTTAAGGTGGTGGAGGGAGTGAATGTTTAAGGTGGTGGAGGGAGTGAATGTTTGAGGTGGTGGAGGGAGTGAATGTTTGAGGTGACGGAGGGAGTGAATGTTTAAGGTGGTGGAGGGAGTGAATGTTTAAGGTGGAGGAGGGAGTGAATGTTTAAGGTGGTGGAGGGAGTGAATGTTTGAGGTGGTGGAGGGAGTGAATGTTTGAGGTGACGGAGGGAGTGAATGTTTAAGGTGGTGGAGGGAGTGAATGTTTAAGGTGGTGGAGGGAGTGAATGTTTAAGGTGGGGGAGGGAGTGAATGTTTAAGGTGGAGGAGAGAGTGAATGTTTAAGGTGACGGAGGGAGTGAATGTTTAAGGTGGTGGAGGGAGTGAATGTTTAAGGTGACGGAGGGAGTGAATGTTTAAGGTGGTGGAGGGAGTGAATGTTTAAGGTGGTGGAGGGAGTGAATGTTTAAGGTGGAGGAGGGAGTGAATGTTTAAGGTGGTGGAGGGAGTGAATGTTTAAGGTGGAGGAGGGAGTGAATGTTTAAGGTGGTGGAGGGAGTGAATGTTTAAGGTGGTGGAGGGAGTGAATGTTTAAGGTGGTGGAGGGAGTGAATGTTTAAGGTGGTGGAGGGAGTGAATGTTTAAGGTGGTGGAGGGAGTGAATGTTTAAGGTGGAGGAGGGAGTGAATGTTTAAGGTGGAGGAGGGAGTGAATGTTTGAGGTGGTGGAGGGAGTGAATGTTTAAGGTGGTGGAATGTATCAATCACTCCAACCAGTGCTTGTGAGACTAAAGTATTCTTCAACAAATAAACCGTTGTATGTGTTGTGCAAAGTCACATAGACTATTGATGCAAGTTATTTGCCAAATGCAGAGACTTACAGCAACTGCACTACCATTAGAACTGCAGGAAAATGGCGTATTTTATCATGTTTAGATTGTGTGATTAGTTTTTAAATGTCAAGCATTGGGAGTTTCTGAAAAACAACTCGGCAGGTTTACACTCGGCTGGTGGGATGTTGGGACATCAATGAGAAAAGTAAAAATGGATTTTCTTTTGCAGGGTCAGATTTAAAGTCGATAAAATCAACTGGACAAGAATCTGTTTTCTCTCCGTTTTCTCATCTCTCCTGAAAGTGGTTACTCGAGCTGGTGTATCGATACATGCCAGGATTTCCTGGGAAACCCATCATCCTTCGTGTAGACTTTGCAAATGTGGGGAAGAACACAGCCGAGCTTCATCCAGCATCTGCACGTGCATCTTCCAGCAGTGGTCCCTGGACAGCAAGCAATGAGTGACAGCGGTGGGTGATTTTTATCCCCCTCTCTAGCCCAGACTCCCTGACCGAGAACGTGAAAGTCTGTAAATGGTGTGCAGGAGTTCCGAGTGAGCGGCCTGGAACAACTTTCCGACAGAAAAGCAATTGGCCCCCGACACGCCTTCTTCCCACAATGGCGCTTCTGTAAGTGGCAACTCGTCCGGATAATTGTAGACTAGACTTGTCACCTTCAATATTCATTCCAAGTCAATTGGAATATCAGGCCTTTCTGTGACTTGAACCTCTGGCCCACCCATTATCAAGGGATTACTCTCAGTCAAAGATTGTTGGTTATTAGACATTGACGCGTTTGTTACTGGTTTTGTTTTGGAAAAAGTTTAGAAGTGCCAAATATATTTTTTCTAAAAATTAAACCACACAACTAGCTCAAGCAGGCAGCTAATTCTTTTCGGCATTTGTTATAGTCTAATAGCTACTCACTTTTAAACAGTTTTGTCTAATTCTAGGAGCTATCCAGTACTTGACAGGAAAATGTGGTCAGTATAACATACCAGCAATCTGAATGCACACGCCCCATACAGTAGGCCACCCCATCTGAAATGGAAACAGAAATATAACTATGGGGTTCAGTCAGTTTTAAAACACAGCTGCAAAATCAAACATCTTGTTTCAACTTACTTGGAAACAATTTGTCTAAAAACTCTACTTCTTCCTCAAAGCTCCGATGAGGATAGTCCTGGCTTGTTGGTTTTATAAAGTTTTTGCGAGAGTAAAAGATATCCTGAGAAGAAAAAAAACGCAAACATAAATGGTTGTGTGCTGCTTGTCAGTTGCTTCTTTCTTTTTCAAACTGTCTGATCTTCTTTCTGTCATTATATCCCCACTTTCATTGCTCTGCCATTTCTTCCCGCTCCCGCATCGTTACCTCTGGTGTCCCCCAAGGATCGATCCTTGGCCCCCCTCCTACTTCTCATCTATATGTTGCCCCTTGGCTACATCATCCGAAAACACGGCATCAGTTTCCACATGTACGCTGCCGACACTCAGCTCTACCTCACCACCACTTCTCTCGACCCCTCCACGGTGTCTAAATTGTCAGACTGCTCCAGTTCTGGATGAGCAGAAATTTTCTCCAATTAAATATTGGGAAGACCGAAGCCATTGTTTTCGGTCCCCGCCACAAACTCCGTTCCCGAGCCACTGACTCCATCCCTCTCCCTAACATCTGTCTGAGGCTGAACCACACTGTTCGCAACCTTGGTGTCATATTTGACCCTGAAATGAGCTTCCGACCACATATCCGCGGCATAACTAAGACCGCCTATTTCCATCTCCATAACATCGCCCGTCTCCGCCCCGCCTCAGCTCAACCCTTGCTGAAACCCTCATCCATACCTTTGTTACCTCTAGACTTGACTATTCCAATGCACTCCTGGCTGGTCTCCCACATTCTACCCCATGTAAACTGGAGGTCATCCAAAACTCAGCTGCCCGTGTCCTAACTCATACCAAGCCCCTTTCACCCATCACCCCTGTGCTCGCTGACCTAGACTGGCTCCCGATTAAGCAACGCCTCGATTTAAAAAAAAAAGTGTTCACAGGAAGTGGACTGGCAAGGCCAGCATTTATTGTCCATCCCTATTTGTCCTCGAGAAGGTGGTGGTGAGCCGCCTTCCTGAACCGCTGCAGTCTGTGTGGTGAAGGTGCTCCCACAGTGCTGTTATACTTCTTTGTAGCGGTTTGATACAACTGCGTGGCTCTCTAGGCCAGTCCAGAGGGGCAGTTAAGAGTCAACCACATTGCTGTAGGTCTGGAGTCACATATAGGCCAGACCGGGTAAGGGCGGCAGATTTCCTTCCCTAAAGGACATTAGTGAACCAGATGGGTTTCTACGACAATCCAGTAGTTTCATGGTCACCATTACTGATACTAGCTTTTCATTCCAGATTTATTTAATTAACTGAATTTAAATTCCCCAACTGCCGGGGTGGGGTTTGAACTCCCGTCTCCGGATCATTAGACCAGGCCTCTGGATACTAGTCCAGTAACATAAACACTATGCTACCGTACCCAAAGGAAATTAAAATTCTCATCCTTGTTTTCAAATCCCTCCGTGGCCTCGCCCCCTCCCTATCTCTGTAACCTCCTCCAGCCCCACAACCCCCCGAGATATCTGCGTTCTTCTAATTCTGCCCTCTTGAGCATCCCCAATTATAATCGCTCCACCATTGGCGGCCGTGCCTTCAGCTGCCTGGGCCCTAAGCTCTGGAATTCCCTCCCTAAACCTCTCCGCCTCTCTCTCTCCTCCTTTAAGACGCTCCTTAAAACCTACCTCTTTGATCAAGCTTTTGGTCACCTGCCCTAATTTCTCCTTATGTGGCTCGGTGTCAAATTTTGTTTTGTAACGCTCCTGTGAAGCGCCCTGGGACGTTTCACTACGTTAAAGGTGCTGTATAAATACAAGTTGTTGTTGTTGTTGTCACTCCATGCTTTCCTATGTTCTCGAGAGGCTTGTTTAACAGGCAAAGCTGAAACGCAGACTCTCTGAATAACAGTCCAGCCGCCTACTGCTGGAGCTGCACAGTAATAATTACCCCCTTCATTTTGAACTGTGTTCTTCCTTGGTGTGATCGGGGTTACAAGCTGAAATATCTCTGGTTATTCCCTACCTCGATGGTGTCAAAGCCACAGTATTTCTGCACCAGCTCCAGAAGTGGTCCCATTGCTTGCAGTAAGAGGGTGGTACCACATGTCTTCAAAATGTACCGTCTCATAGAGACAAACATGCTGCTCTCACTGTCGAGAAATAAAGTAGAATAAGAATGAATTTACCCTGAAAAAAGACACGGCTGATATAGCACCAACATCTGGTAAAAGGAACGTCTAAAGTGTTTGCGTTTCCATAGGTCACTCGCAGTTTCCTTTGAGGAGTATAATTTCTTCCATATACTAATTTTAGCAAAAAAAGTCAGAAAGCGGATTTATATTCACGCCAACTTTTTTTTGCTAACATTAGCGACCAAAGAAAAATATACCCAGTAGCTGGCTAATACTTCTGCTATTCTCAGCAGCCCTGGGATCACACTGTGCCACACTAGCATATGAACACTTGTGGGGAGAGAAATTTCAGATAAATATGTTTGGTGCGGGTACACTAATACCCCACACAATGTACTTTCAGAGCCTCGAGATTTTAAATTTGAGACCAAGGCTCCTTTGGTCTCGTTCCTTTCTCTGGTTTCCCACATTACAACAGTGACTCCACTTCAAAAAGTACTTCATTGGCTGTAAAGCGCTTTGGGAAGTCTGGTGGTCGTGTAAGGCGCTACAGAAATGCAAGTCTTTCTTTCTTTTTGGTGTTGCAATTTTGAAGTGTAAATGGGCGCAGAGTGCACTATACGCTTTCTGCCCAGGAGATGAGCGGGCAAACCAGGGAATCTTGGAGGGACGACTGGTGGCTGCTCAACAGGGCACCAAACCTCCCATTCTTTCATTTTTGTGGGGCCAGGAGGAGGAGGAGGAGGAGCTCATATTGTGTCCACAAACATACTGTGGGCCGCTGTGGGCTTGTTCTCGCCACCCTCGGGGATCGGCTCTCCCCCACCTCCACACCTCCCCCCATCCCACCCCACCCCCCACAACTCCCCCCCCAATACCTCCCACCCCACCCCACACCTCCCCCCCTAATCCCACCCCACCCTCACACCTCCCCCCCTAATCCCACCCCACCCCCACACCTCCCCCCAACCCCCACACCTCCACCCCAATCCCCCCCCACCCCCACACCTCCCCCCTAATACCACCCCACCCCACCCCCACACCTCCCCCCTTAATCCCACCCCACCCTCACACCTCCCCCCCTAATCCCACCCCACCCCCACACCTCCCCCCAATCCCATCCACCCCCCACACCTCCCCCCATCCCACCCCAATACCACCCACCCCACACACACCCCCAATCCCCCCCACACCTCCCCCCCAATCCCCCACACCCCTCCAATCCCACCCCTCCCCCCAATCCCCCCAGTTAATTTCCCACCCTCCCAGCGAGCTGCCCGTGTGGCCCCTGCTGCTTGCCGCCTGTATTCAAAAGCGTCCTGAACCTGATGGGGGGTTTGGGCAGACAGCACAGCTGCTCCACCAACATCCTGCTCACTTTGGGCCTCTGAATATGCTGCGAGGAGATGACTGGGAACGACCCGAAATGACATTCCTGGTCAATTTCCCTCCTCTCCTGTAAAGACGTGCCAGCCTCCACTCAGTGTCTCTCCATAACGAGAGGCTAACGTTACAACCTCAGCACCTGGGAGGTCACAAGCATGGCCAGCATCTCCACCAGTCTTCAATTCCATGCGTTGGTGTTCCAATGTGCTTCGCTGTTATTAACACTTTCAATAATTACTGAGATTCTGATTTTTGATGGAAATTAGCCAACCAGCATTGGATTGGCCCATGGGAAAAGGATTGAATACTTTGAAATACTCTGAAATTGTGCCATGGGATAGCAATGCATGATTACTTAACACATACATCTAAAATTCCTCTCTTTGTTCTTTGGTGTCAGCCGTGGCTCAGTGGGCAGCACCCTCGGCTCTGACATCAGAAGGTTGAGGGGTCAAGTCCCGCTTCAGTGACTTGAGCACCAACATCTAGACTGACAGTGCAGTGCTGAGGGAGTGCCGCACTGTCGGAGGTGCTGTCTTTCAGATGAGACATTAAACCGAGGCCCCATCTGCTTTCTCAGGTGGATGTAAAAGATCCCATGGCACTATTTCGAAGAAGAGCAGGGGGAGTTCTCCCCGGTGTCCTGGCCAATATTTATCCCTCAACCAACATCACCAAAAAACAGATTATCTGGTCATTATCACAATGCTGTGTGTGGGAGCTTGCTGTGCACAAATTGGCTGCTGTATTTCCTACATTACAACAGTGACTACACTTCAAAAAGTACTTCATTGGCTGTAAAGCGCTTTGGGACATCCGGTGGTCGTGAAAGGCGCTATAGAGATGCAAGCCTTCCTTTTAACAAAAGTTAACCCAAAATTTTAAACATCAGAGAGAGAAGTTTCAGGCAAATGGGATAGTTTCTTAGCATCGTTTCTGTTATAATCATTTCCTCGCGGTCCTCCTTTCAGTTTTCAGTTATGGGAGAAGTCACCTTCATGGGGGGGGCGATTCACCTTGTTAGATCCAGCACTGGTCAGTGACCACTCCAGGTGTGCCTCCTGCTGTACCAGATGGCCATGCACACACTCAGCTTGGGGTCTGTCCGTGATTAAAAATGTAAAATTAAAAATGTAAAATTATCGTGCCAAGTGTGAAGCCGTTTTATGCTCTGGACTATTTATTTTTATTCGGTCCTGGGATGTGGGCGCCCCTGGCGAGGCCGGCATTTATTGGCCATCCCTGGTTGCCCTTGAGAAGGTGGTGGTGAGCCGCCTTCTTGAACTGCTGCAGTCTGTGTGGTGTAGGTGCTCCCACAGTAGCGGTTTGGTACAACTGAGTGTCTTGCTGGGCCATTTCAGAAGGCAGATTAAGAGTCAACCACATTGCTGTGGGTCTGGAGTCACATATAGGCCAGACCGGGGAAGGACAGCAGATTTCCTTCCCTAAAGGACATTAGTGAACCAGATGGGTTTTTATGACAATCTGGTAGTTTCATGGTCACCATTACTGGTGCTAGCTTTTTATTCCAGATTTATTAACTAGCTGCTGTGGTGGGATTTAGAACTCATAGGGATAGAAATTTGGCTGATTTTCGGCAGCTGTTAGCGCCTCCACGGGGCGTTAACGGGGTGCAAAGGGCTTATCGCCCGGGGGGTTGAAAAAAGCGCCCCCCGAGAAATTCGGCGGGGCGTTGCTGAGGCGCTACCCATTAGCGGCGCGCCCCCGCCGGTAGTACCCCGGGCCGGTGCGCCACCGGTGATGACGTCATCGCTGTGTGCCGTGACCCCTTAGCGCCCCGCGGCAGAAACTCAGCTGCGCCCCATGAGGCTGATCGGGCCGACCTCCGCTCGCGGGGCGGTATTTAAAGGGGAGGTGCGGCCGCGACCCGCGGCACCCTTTTCTTTTTCTGTCTGGCCCCCAGGTCGGCCCGCCGTGGCGCGGCCTGGGCCGTCCTCTGGCGGCCGAGTGTGGGCCATCGGAGGCCCTGCAGCGTGCGCAGCGGCCCCCTACCCTTTAACTGAAGGGGACAAGCGTTGAAACGCAGCGGCGCTTCGCGGAGCCTCTGCAGAACGCTGCCGATCCCGCCCCAACATCGCCACGGTTACCGCCCCACCCGGAAGTGGAGCACCCGCGATTGCGTGCCACTTCCTGTGCGGGGGGCGCTAAGCCGAATTTAGCGTCCGGGGCGGTACTTCCTCACCGGGCGCTAAATGTCCGGCCTTAACTCGGTTACCGCCCCCAAACGGGGCGTGACCGAATTTCGCGCCCATAGTCTCACGGATTACTACTCCAGGCCCCTGGATTACTAGTTCAGTAACATAACCACTGTGCTACCGTACCCTAGTATTGCCCACGAGAGAGTAAGTTGAGCTGGTCAAAAAGCAATTCAATTCTAATGCCACACAGCCATTTATTTCATTTCCCAAGGTTAGATTTGATCCCATTTCTATTAAAGTGGAGCCCAGCGACAGCAGCTACTAACTGTGCTAACTGCAGCGACAAATCCGCTATCCTCCGTTTGATTGTGGTCAAATTAAAACTTACTGGAACTTGTAAGGTCTTTTGACATTAGTACAGCAAACACGGCAGATTCACTGTGAGATGCAACCTTTGTCTACCGGTAATATCTTTTTATTTTCCAGTAAGTAAAGCCTCATAGGTGTACTCAGGAGAAAAGGTGAAATGAAATAATACAGTGAATTTTCTGTGTTAGCTTTTGAGGTTAATGAGTTTTTAGGTTAATGAGAACAGAAGTGTCGGCTTCCTCAATGACGCGAATGTAGATGTCACTGACTGCTAATTTTTCTCGTTGAGTGATTTTTCTCTCCTTCCCCTTATTCGGTTTCTACGCACACCGCTCTCTGGTCCAAGGGAAGCCAGTTGACCTACTCTCGGGCTCTCTGTCACAGCCACTAGGAGAGGCGTAAAAGTCCCTGTGGCTCGGGTAAACTCACCTTCCGGTTTTAATGTCCTCCCCGCGGGGAATCATCCGGCGTGTGTCTTCCTCTGCATGGATTGTACGACTGAGATCAAGAACTCAGTGTGTGGGCAAGCGGGGGTCTGAACCTGTATCCCCCTGCTCCTCTGGCACAGCACAATAGCATAGCATTGCTCATGATTCCCTGACACCAGCTGTATCAAGAATGGGCAGCGGTAGATTTAGAGAAAGATGTGGCATTAACCTTTGGGAAAGAGAGACGGTTGCATAGAAGCAGGACTGGTTGTGGGGGGGGGGAAATGTTGAAAAAACTGCATGCTGGCGATTTATATAGGATGACATAGAAGCATAGAAGATAGGAGCAGGAGTAGGCCATTCGGCCCCTCGAGCCTGTTCCACCATTCAATGAGATCATGGCTGATCATCCAAATTCAGTACCCTGTCCCTGCTTTCTCCCCATATCCCTTGATCCCTTTAGCCTTAAGAAATATACCTAACTCCTTCTTGAATATATTTAATGAATTGGCCTCAACTGCCTTCTGTGGTAGAGAATTCCACAGGTTCACCACTCTCTGGGTGAAGAAATTCCTCCTCATCTCTGTCCTAAATGGCTTACCCCTTATCCTTAGACTGTGACCCCTGGTTCTGGACTCCCCCACCATCGGGAACATCCTTCCTGCATCTAGTCCTGTTAGAATTTTATAAGTTTCAATGAGATCCCCTCTCATTCTTCTAAACTCCAGCGAGTATAAGCCCAATCGACCCAATCTCTCCTCATACGTCAATAGGATATATGGCACAGAAACAGGCCATTCGGCCCAACCAGTCCATGCCGGTGTTTATGCTCCACTCGAGACTCCTCCCGTCGTTCCTCATCTAACTCTATCAGCATCACCCTCTATTCCCTTCTCCCTCATATGCTTATCTAATCGCCCCTTAAATGCATCTATACTATTCGCTTCAACCACTCCCTGTGGTAGCGAGTTCCACATTCTCACCACTCTCTGGGTAAAGAAGTTTCTGTATAGACATTGATTAATGTGATTGAATTGAAATGGGGGCAATAGTATAATCCAGGGGTGCACAATCCAAGGCCAAGGAGCCAATTCAGCCTTGTTGGTTCATTTCAGCCAGCCTCCATTGTATTTTACTCTTTATTCCACTGACACACATTTATATAACCATATTGTTATTGAAACTGGGCTAGATATTCGGGTCCCCACGGGTGAGTACGCGCTGGGTACTCACGCGTAGGCCCAACGAAAGTGCCGGTTTCGTGCACACACTGCGCATGCGCTGGAAACCGGAACTTCCATTCCTTTAAAGGAAGGGGTTCACAGTTTGAACGCGTGCGCCGGAGAGGCAGCGCGTACGCCTGGAACTTCCGTTCTTTTCCAGGTTTCTCCGGGAGGGTAAGTCTCCAGCAGCTACGCTTTTAAAAAGCAGTCGCAAGGCCTGCTTTTAACAAGGTTAGTGGTGAATTAAGTTAAATTAAAACATTTTTTCCACAGGTTTATTATTTTTAAATACTTTAAAGAAAGGTAAGTTTATTTTTAGCCCCGTTAAAAACTGTAATTAATTTTTTCAAAAATGTAAATTATTATTTAAATTAGTTATTTTATGTAATTTATAGTTATTTTAAAAATGTGATTTAAAAAAAAAATTATTTGAAGTTTTAATTATGTTTTGGGGCCGATCTCTATTCATAGATTTGACAGGTCTTCCTGTCAAATTTATGAATGGAGATTCCCTGCTACGATTGGCTCTTCATGGCCCATGTGACCCCGGGGGACGCCTCGAACTAACTGCGCCCCTGGGATACGCAAGTACTGCGCGCCGGCAGTTGGAGCAGGCCCAGGATCGGAACCCCACGCGGGCCCACAGCTCAACGGCTGGCGCGGTAGGTAAGTGCAGGTCGGAGGCTTGCACCCGCGGGAAACCTCCAACCCGAATTTCTGGCCCAGTATGTACAAATGTAAAGCTTCAGTAACAGGTTTATTCAGGTGCCTAATTCCCTACTCTCTGTTTCTCATTTCTTTTTTTTCCAAAGGCTGTAGTGACGTTGTAATTAAATATTTTTTTTATCAAGTTGCCAAATCACTGATTCAGGGCCATTACTCGGGTCTCCTGCACAGGAGGTGCTGCCTTGTTCAGCACCGTTAACATTTCTGGCCGTCTTTTCCAATCCTACCAAAACTTAAAAGGAACATATGGGGTTGTTCTCCTTGGAGCAGAGAAGGCTAAGAGGAGGTTTGATTTGATAGAGGTGTTTAAAATCATGAAGGGTTTGGATAGAGTAAATAAAGAGAGACTGTTTCCAATGGCTGAAGGGTCAATAACCAGAGGGCACAGATTTAAGGTGATTGGCAAAAGAACCAGAGGCGACAGGAGGAAAAACTCTTTTACGCAGCGAGTGGTTAGGATTTGGAATGCACTGCCTGATTGGGGGGTGGATACAGATTCAATAGCAGCCTTCAAAAGGGAACTGGATAAATACTTGAAGGAGAAAAAATTGCTGGGATATGGGGAAAGAGCGGGGGAGTGGGACTGACTGGATTGCTCTTCGAAAGAGCCAGCGCAGACTCGATGGGCCGAATGGCCTCCTTCTGTGCTGTACTATTCAATGATTCTCTGATTCTATAACAGCGAGAGGCCCTTGAACTATTATTTCTGCACACATAGATAAATGTGATGCTTATTGTTTACCAGTGTACCATATTGTTCCTCTGAGGTTCTACAGTGTAGAATCACTAGCAGCATGTTTATATTCCATTTTGTAGTTATATTTCCACGATCTTTGTTTTTGTACTCTGCCTTAGTATTTTCGGGGTCTTACAGATTCTAGGATCCTTGACAGAGGCGGTATTTGCAGATCTCACATTGATGTAAAAGTATAATTCTATAGACTTGTCCTGATCTGACTGTGGAATACAATGCTGTGAGATCTAATTGGGAAGACCGTCTCACACTGTTTGGGGCTTCACAGAGTATGGAGTATATCTTCAGTGCAGTGTCAGGTTGGCTTTAAAGAAGTATTTGCGTGGTTTTCTGGACTGCTGGGGCAATTTATCAACTTAATTAGAATCAGTTTTAATGTTTGGAGCAAGTGAGCACTCCCACGCCCGTGAGCCTGAACCACTAAAAATGTATTGGATGGGAGCAGAGCTCTGACTCGGGCCAACAGCACATTTTAACTGCAGCGCAGACGTGTGATGTGAGAAGAGTCCGAGCACAGCACTGCCTGCACAGTTTTTTAGAAAAAATGTCAGTGTCAGCATTGCTCAAGTTTGCCGCGTGTGAAGAGAATGCATTATATCTTTGGCCACAGGTATTCCATTGCAGCTGCAGAGGTCAGAGAAGTTGTGCGCCACTGGTGTAAGACAGAGAGACTTGCATTTCTATAGCACCTTTCACAACCACCGGACGTCCCAAAGCGCTTTACAGCCAATGAAGCACTTTTTGAAGTGTAGTCACTGTTGTAATGTAGGAAACGTGGCAGCCAACATTGCGCACAGCAAGCTCCCACATACAGCAATGAGATAATGACCAGATTATCTGTTTTTGAGGGATAAATGTTGGCCCAGGACATAACTCCCCTGTTTTTCTTCAAATTGGTGCCATAAGAGTTTTTTACATCCATCTGAGAGGGCAGAAGGGGCTTCGTTTTAATGTCTCATCTGAAAAACAGCACCTCCAACAGTGCGGCACTCCCTCAGCACTGCACTGGGAGTGTCAGCCTAGGATTTTTGTGCTCAAGTCTCTGGAGTGGGATTTGAACCCACAAACTTCTGACCCAGAGGCGAGAGCGCTAACAGCTGAGCCACGGGCTGACACGTGAAACTATAATGGCCTTTAATTACATTACAAAGGGTGTTAGCACATATTTATTAATTGCCATTTGGTGATTAGAAAAAAGTGCATAACAGCTGTTGTGTATGTAATATGTGTGCTACTTTGAACCTATGGACAGGACTGCACTACTTGTAGGGCGTAGTGATACGCAGTACCACTCCTGGCCATAGGGGTATAAATAGTACTGTGGGTACTGATCTCCCCTCAGTTCCCGCCTGTGGGCATGAAGTAAAGATCTACGTGTAGTCCCTACCTCCAACCAGTAAAGACCTGTTTGAGTTATACGTTTAAGTCTTTGTGTTAATTGTTCAATACAATACACATACTTAACACTGGCGACGAGTCAGGTTCTTACCCTGCGGCAGTTGAAGAGAGGTTTCAAACATCACCACCCCACTAGAAGCGACAGGCTTTAGGACTCTGAAGCCTCCATCAGCGACTGAGCACTGGAGTGCAGCAAACATCCTGACAGCTTCCAGCGACTGACAGAAGTCTTTCTGCAGTTTCCTTGTTCAACCTAGGTGGTGGGGTAAGCCGTGCAGTGTTGGCTGCAAAGACAGGGCTGGGGAAGTTGGAGAAGATAAGGGCGATCGCAATCCCTGATAAGAGCCGCGGTGAAACGCGCGAGCGGGTGAGCCAGAGGCCGGGAGCCGCTTCAAGTGCGAGGCGCAGCGCAGGCCAGCGATTGGAACCAAAGATAAGGGCCGCACTCGGGGGCTGAAGGGAGACGGCGTCGGGGGACGGGTGAAGACCGCCAAGCACGGGAAAACCGCCATTTTGTGGGCGGAGGACGACGGCAAGAGCGGGAAGCCGCCATCTTTGATAACAAGTAAACAAAATAAAATCTGAGAAATTGCAAACCTACAATGCCTAAACACGGGAATATTAGCACCTTTGATAGTGACCTCGAAGATTGGGCCATATATGTTGAAAGAGTAAAAAATTATTGTAAGGCCAATAAAATTCATGACCAAGATAAAGCTCTAACATTATTAAATTTAATGGGTGCGAAGACATACGGGCAATTGAAACACCTGTTATCACCAGATGAACCGGCGGATAAGACGTTCGATGAGATTGTTACTGTCCTGAAAGATCATCTAAACCCCACGCCGCTGATGCTAGCGGAACGATTTAAATTTTATGACAGAAGGCAGCTACAGCATGAAAGCAATGCTGATTATTTGCTGGAATTGCGTAAATTAGCGAAATATTGCCAGTTTGGAACGGGACTGACAGAGGCACTTCGAGACAAATTTGTGTGTGGTTTATTTAAACAGGATACACAAAAGCGACTGCTAGAGGAGAATGAGCTGACGCTTGAGAAGGCGGTCACTATGGCAGCAGCACACGAAGCCGCAGCGAGAGGCACGGCAGTAATGCAGCTACGGTCACCGGAGCTCAGTGCACACAAATTGGGTGTGAGTTCTGGCAAATGTTATCGTTGTGGAAAGACAACGCATGATCAGAACCAGTGTTGGTTTAAAAACCAAGAATGTAGAACTTGTGGTAGGCTTGGACATATAGCTAGAGTATGCAGGTCAGCGAAGAAGACCAGCAACAAGAAGTCACCGCAAGGGAAATACGCAAAGGTACACAAGGTGGCCGAACAGGAGTCCGATTCAGACGCAAGCAGTATTGAACTGGCTAGCTTAAGGGTACTCAACGTTGGTAAGGGTGCAGACCTCCAGACAATTTGGGTTACTCTTCAGATAGAAGGAGTCCAAGTAAAACTGGAATTGGACACTGGATCGGCATTGACGGTCATAAATAAGAAAGATTACGGAAAGTTATTCCAACATATTCCCCTACAGGATACGGGGATTATATTGAAAACATACACGGGGCAAAGAGTGTACCCCATCGGGAAAATAGAGGTTGCAGTGGTCCACAAGGGCGAAGACAGTCAAATAATGGACTTATATGTGATATCTGAAGGAGATCCTCCACTACTAGGACGGGAGTGGATTAGGAAAATGAATATGGACTGGCATTTCCTACAAACAATAACGAGTGAGAACTCGGTGAAGATAGTCGGCCCAGACTCTGGAACGGATGATGGTAAGCCCAACTCAGGTGCAAAAGACAAAGTTTCAGCACAGAATTCCACTGAGCAACAACAACATAGTTTAACTGTGGATTCTGAGTCTGGCAAGTCTACTGATGTGCCCATTTCTGAGGGACACCGGGCTCGAACTCAACTCCATTTCAAACTACAACAGCAATTAGAACAAATGCTTCGCCGTTGTGAGCAAGAGTTGAATGCAACGAAAGAGTTCTTTGATATAGAGTTGGAGAATCTGGAAAGACAACAGAAGCAGCTGATGGAGAAAATGGAGCAGGAGCACACAAAACGTCTGATGTCAGAGGAGTTAACGGTCAGCCAACTCCTGCATATGCTGAAGGACAGGACTCTGAAATGGGAAAAACTTGAACACGAACTTCAATATTCAAATGAAAGGGGTTCGGAGCTCTCAAAGGTTATTGGAAGAGCTGAGGTGGCAACACAGACTGAGATGACTGCAACAGAGCAGCCCTTGGATGCCAAAAGTACGCTGACTCACGTCAACGTAGAACAACAGACCGCTGAAACAGCTGCTCCGGTAGAGGGATTGAATAGTCCGATCAATCAATCTCCAAAAGAAGTTGAAGTAGTAAAATCTCAAATGAGGTCATTAGTAAACGACTTGCTGAAAGCCCAGAAAAAGCTGGATGAAGAGGTACGCATGAAGAAGTCTCTTCAGGAAAGATGTCTGGACTTGGAACAAAAGCTGGCTAACGCCCAGCTGGGTATGGAGGAAATAGAAGACCCTCTCGCTGGCCTAGATCAGGACGACACCGAATATTACTATGTCCTGTCCTGCCCAACTTGTAAATTCGACTCCCACCATACAGAAATCATGGAGGAGCACCGAAAGTCTACGGAACATCGGGAGAAGGTGGCTCTACTACGGAAAAAGGAGGGAGAGAAGGAGGAACTGCGCATGCAGCTGGCAGCTGACAGTGGAGCCCAGAGAGTCTCCAAGAAGCAGAAAAGGAAAAGTCGAAACAGAAGATGACCCATCTGAACCATTATTACCTCTACCAGATCACACACGTGGTCCCTCCGAACGGAGCCAATTCAGTTCGGAAGTTCAAACTGTTAAATCCATGGAAGGACTATTGAATGAGTCACTCCAGCAACGTGAACCGACTACACCACAGAGATTGAATCTGTGAACTGTTTTCCGCAGAGACTGAATCTGTGATCTGTCTTGACATGAAGTTATCTATGTATCTATGTTATTCTGTTATGTAAACCTGAAGTTATATATGTATATATGTTATTACGTTATGTTAAATGGGGAGATGACTGTAAAGCTAGGAAGGGAGGAATGTTGTGTATGTAATATGTGTGCTACTTTGAACCTATGGACAGGACTGCACTACTTGTAGGGCGTAGTGATACGCAGTACCACTCCTGGCCATAGGGGTATAAATAGTACTGTGGGTACTGATCTCCCCTCAGTTCCCGCCTGTGGGCATGAAGTAAAGATCTACGTGTAGTCCCTACCTCCAACCAGTAAAGACCTGTTTGAGATATACGTTTAAGTCTTTGTGTTAATTGTTCAATACAATACACATACTTAACAACAGCATGGACACATATGATTGTTCTGTAAAGGTGGGCATTGGTTGAATGTGTATCCAATATTCTCCAGCAGTGGTAAAATGGGATCAGGAAACACCAACTGGTGGGTGTCAGCTGTGAATCGCATAGTGTGGTCCTCTTGCATTGAGCCCATATGTGCTGAATGCTTCAATAGGCTGACTCCCTTCCCATGGCAGCGGAAATCAAATTCTCCTGGGAGAGGAATGGTCATGCCGCTATATGTAGTGACATTGTAATTATATTCAAAAACATGTTTACAACACCACTATACATACAGAGAGCAGTTCGACCCCTCGTCCCAAAGGACAAAAGTTTTTAAACACATTTCTTTTATTACTCAAGTGCTCAGCTGGATCGATGCAAAGACAGAAACAACATGGCTGCTTTGGTTAAAGCTTTTTATCATTCACCTGCACTAAAAGCAGTTTTATTTTAAATTAGATTCTGAGGGGGAGAAATTCACTATCGTCCCACTTGGGGGACTAATTTTTAAAAGTTTGAAAAGTTAGCGCCAGGCGCTAACGATTTCAAACTTTTGATAAATTTGCCGTTTGCGCTCCAAGAAGGAGGTGGAGCATAAATCAAGAGCTCTACTACCTCCTTGGAGCGCAATGGGCAGCAGGAGCAGCAGAGACTTCAGCAGCGCTGCGCACTGGGCCGTGCAGCGCCGCCGCGTTCAAAGACTCCTTCCCTCCCTTAAAGGGAAGGGCCATCGCTGCAGGCTCTGCAATAGAAAAATGACCTACCTGGACCACCAAGGCAGCCGCAATCCCGCGCGATCAGCCCGGCTCTCAAGCAGAGCGCTGGGCAGATCGATCACGGGCAGGAACCCGCGAAAAAATCTGGAACAATAAAGATAAGTTTTTTTCCACTTACCTTGGCCGCCTCATCTTTAATCATTGCCCCCCTGAAGTGGCCGCCCGCCCGATGCGCGCCTCCTGCAGTTGTCGGTCTTTTCGACCGGCGATGCTGCAGGGGGCGGAAGTCAATTTCGGGTCCGCGGCGCTACCGGGGCAATGTGCACAGCGATGACGTCACGATCTCTAGGCGAAGGAGATCGGGGCGCAATGCCGTAGCACCGCCGCAAATGATCTCAGTGCTGCGCCCAATTGCAAAGCCATTTGTACCCCCAGGGGCACTAACGGGAGGCGCAATGGCACCCAATTTCGCCCCCTGAGAGTATGTGGCTTTAACAAAAATAATTTGGTTGAAAAGCATAAGTTTTCAAATTGGATCCATGAGGGGATTCACAAGGGATCTGCAAACTGACTGCATTTTTCTGTATTTGTTGATTTACCAGGATGTTATTTCTGAATGTTGGGCACATGTTCAACCAATGCCCACTGTTACAGAACAAACATATATGTCCATACTACTAAAACATATTTTCTGCAATGCCGCCAGTGTTTTCTTTTGAGTAGCTGGCACTGTCTTTTGCAAGTTAAGGTAGGAGTCTTCAGGAATGTATCCAAGATTTTTAGGTGATCTCCAGGAGTGTATCAATGTTTACAAGAGGCTCCTACAGAAAAAAGGCTTGTGAACTGCGGATTAGAGAAATTCATTTGCCGTGTTCAAAGTAATCTGAGCTTTGCTGTTGTTGATTACCAGGTAGATTTTTTCCGTTCTACGTAACAGACCAGGCTGCACAGAAAGGAGAAAGAATGTGTGTGCATTTATAGGTTGTCTTTCATGACCTCAAGACATCCCAAAGTGAAATACAAGTGACTGAGTGATTTCTACACATCATTTTGTAGAAATCACTCAATAGGTTGTACTCTGTGTGAGAATTCTAGGAATTATTTTAAATAATTAGAGACGTTCCACATTAAATGGCATTGCCCAGCTGTGTCACACTATGTATCAAATTTCTGTTGTTCTGTGACAAAGTTGGTCCTTGGATGGCCAACTCCTGTGGCTGACTGCAATTAGCCACTGATAATGTATGCAATGTGAATGTCTGTCCGAAATATGGTTTTGCTGTTGTTTCATATCGCTATCCAGGTGGCCAAAACACAGCCCACTGTCGGTATACACGGGGTCCTCTACAGGGCTACCTTTGTGAATTTGTCTTGGTGATAGTAATCTGAAAATGTCACTTCCAGTTTGGGTCTGGTTTTGAAGCCAGGTTGGCCGAAGGTGCAATCGCCACCAAGAAATGCATTAACACTTTGTTGACCGCAATGTGAGTCTGCTCAGATCCTGTCTGTTAAAGGCAATCTTAAATGGATCGCATCTACATCAAAGAAAAAATATCCTCATAATCCAGGGACTTTCTTGAATTTTCTACTTATTTACATGAAGAGGCAACAACAACAACAACAACTTGTATTTCTGTAGCGCCTTTAACATAGTAAAACGTCCCAAGGAGCTTCACAGGAGTGATTATCAAACAAAATTTGACACCGAGCCACATAAGGAGAAATTAGGGCAGATGACCAAAAGCTTGGTCAAAGAGGTAGGTTTTAAGGAGCGTCTTAAAGGAGAGGTAGAGAGGCGGAGAGGTTTAGGGAGGGAATTCCAGAGCTTAGGGCCTCGGCAGCTGAAGGCACGGCCACCAATGGTGGAGCAATTATAATCAGGGATGCTTAAGAGGCCAGAATTGGAGGAGCGCAGAGATCTCGGAGGGTTGTAGGACAGGAGGAGATTACAGAGATAGGGAGGGGCGAGGGCCATGGAGGGATTTGAAAACAAGGATGAGAATTTTAAAATTGAGGCGTTGCTTAACTGGGAGCCAATGCAGATCAGCAAGCACAGGGGTGATGGGCGAATGGGTCTTGGTCCAAGTTAGGATATGGGCAGCCGAGTTTTGGATGACCTCAATCTACGTAGGGTAGAATGTGGGAGGCCAGCCAGGAGTGCATTGGAATAGTCAAATCAGAGCACTGCAAGAAATGGCCTTGTGTAGTTACATCAGAATCTGTAAGGACTTGCTGAGATGAGCTATAAGAATTACAGGTGCCGCCTTTTTAAAAAACTGTCACTTCAGTTTGTTTATAGTGTAAGTTTGGTTATTATACTGTATGAATATCTTGACAATCTTTCTGCCTCTGTATTATTTTCTCTGTAAATAAATCTGGAGAGCTGTGTTGGTCTGTACACAGGGATCTCGCAGTGTGTTGAATTCTACCACCTTCTGAGATGTCAGAACATGATGGGCATCCATCCAAAGTGATTTGTTACAATTTAGAGTTAATTGTTAGACCAGTGCTATGCTAGCCCATACACAGCAGAGAATAAAGACCTTGGCCCAGAATTTGCAGTAGTAATAGCGGTGAGACTGTCAGCATTTGCTGTCATTACTGGGTAAAAGTGACAGCAACGTCTGGCGTCCGCACATGTGCAGGTAAACCCGGAAATCTGGAAGTTGCAGTCAGTGATACCCCGCTCCTCCACAGGGCGCGCTGTTGCAGTCTCCGCGGATGCAATCAACACAGAATCAGTGATTTGTCCTGAACTTAAACTATTTACCCATATATTCTCGCTGTAAGGACCAATGAAAAAGTTCAATCAGGAGTAACTGAGTTTTTAACGGCGCACTAAGTCATAATTACTGCTGAACAACCTCTCTGGACCTGGAAAACTAATTTAAAAAATGTCGAGTCTCATTCCCTCAGAAGAACATTTAAAAATTGCAGATTAAAAAAAAAAATTAATGTAAGTTTCTCCCTTAATTCCATGTGTATGTGTTGGTATAATTTTTATAAATATATGTGTGTGAGTATCATTTTTGTGCATATCTTTCATATATATTGTGTATAAATATTTTATATAAGGTATATTAATATCATTGTGTATATATACATATATTTTGTCTATTTTGTATATATAATCTGCATAAGTGTTTTATATACATTTATATTTATATATCATTATATGTGTGTATATATTTTTGAATGTCTTGCATATATAATGTGCTTAAATATTTTATACAAGGTATATTAATATATCATTGTGTATATACATATACTTTTGTGTCTATCTTGCATATATAATGTGCTTAAGTATTTTATATGTGGTATATTAATATATCATTGTGTATATATAGGTATATTTTTGAATATATCTTGCATATATATTGTGCATAAATATTTTCTATGTGGTTACAGAGGAGATTTACGAGGACGTTGCCAGAACTGGAGAATTTTAGTTATGAAGGAAGATTGGAGAGGCTGGGGTTGTTTTCTTTGGAACAGAGGAGGCTGAGGGGAGATTTAATTGAGGTGTATAAAATTGTGATGGGCCTAGATAGAGTGGAGAGGAAGGATCTGTTTCCTTTAGCAGAGAGGTCAATAACAAGGGGGCATAGATTTCAAGTTATTGGTAGAAGGATTAGAGGAGAACTTTTTTCACCCAGAGGGTGGTGGGGGTCCGGCACTCACTGCCTGAAATGATGGTAGAGGCAGAAACCCTCATCACATTTAAAAAGTATTTGGAAATGCGCTTGAAGTGCCGTAAACTGCAAGGCTACGGACCAAGAGCTGGAAAGTGGGATTAGACTGGATAGCTCTTTTTCAGCCAGCACAGACCCGATGGGCCGAATAGCCTCCTTCTGTGCTGTAAATATCTATGATTCTGTGTCCCAATATTTATTTTGCTTTCTGTACAATGATTTAAATGTGATTTATATTCCCTGCTTTTTACTTCCTGCTTTGCTGTCTGTGAGAATTCTGCAATCTGATTGGCTGATCAGCCTGCCCTGTTCCTGGACACCACAGGTCCCCTGTAGATGGCGCCAAATTTAAACTGGCATCGGAATAGCGGAGGTCTGCGCTCTGGAGCCCGCTAGAACTCAGTGGGCATCTTTATTCAAGGTCAGCGGCCAGCGCCGTCACTCCGCCACTGACAGCAAAGCCTGCGCCATTGGTTTTGGTTCATAAAGGACCTGGTCTGCTTTTGGAGACTGCCATCCAGCGGCAAACATGTGAAGAAGGCCGTGGGAGAAAGTCCAGACTGTCACACCCAGTTCCCAGTGTGGATGGGCCCACAGTCAAACCTACCCCTAATTTGGAAATCACACTCAGAGATGACTGGTGTGGCAAATGGAAAATGTCACACAAGTGCAGCAGGAGGCGCTCTTTTAAGATTGGAGACTAAGGCAATTTGTTCGGGCAGGATAAAGGAAACTTATTATCCCTGATCTGTGAATGTTAGACACTGGTTTTCTAAAATGAGAAAGTGTTTCGGTTCCACGTGCTAAAATTCCTCACTTTGATGAACACGAATGTCACCAAAACAAAACTCCTGCTCCTTCCTTCTTTGGTATATGATTTATTGCCCATATTGAGCCCAGCGCGTTTTGATATCTGTGAGGAATGGTAGAACATGTTCTAAGTGGTTTTCCTGATTTTATCATGTTTGAAAGTTAGCAAGTGAACTATTTATAGTGATTTATAGTGATACACAAATACAAAAGGAGTAAGACACTCGACAAAAGCTATAGAGCATTTTCACTTTCACTAAAGATTCTGCAGTATCTTCCTCAGTGTTGCTTCACTCTTCCACTGACTTCTTGGCACTTAATTTCTTCTTTGACTGTTGCCTTTTGTATGGTCCTGCACCAAATCCCCTTAACTAACAATTGATGGCCTCCTTCTGTGCCGTTATGATGACTCTATGTCCCACCTTACATTATGTCCAGGTTCCATCTTGTGTTCTGTCTCGCCTAGTGTTACTTTTTATTCTTCAACTGCCTGCCTGTATGATCCTTACACAAAACCGGTAATCAATATCAGAAATGTCAAAAATAACGATGTATTTCTGCGGAGAAGCTGAGGAGTTTGGACAAAGGTTGGAATTTTCCGGGGTGGCAGCGGGCGCGATCGGTGGCGGATCAGGTGGGAAAGTTGTTATTTTTGACAGCGGGTCAGGAACTCGCTGTCATCCTGCCCCCCACGCACCTTTCCTACAGGCACGTCTGTCGTCGCGGAGCCAACCTGACTGGTAGCAGCGGGAGACCCAATTGAGATGATTGACAGCTAGTTGTCAGACCCTGAACAGCCTTTTTCAACTTACTTTTTTTAATTTAACTGCATTGCCACAGGAACCACGCTGCTCGGGAAGCTCATCTGTCAACCTGAGCCGGGAGTTCAGTGGCCATTGCTCCAGCTGATTACTTGACAGCATCAAATGTACAGAAAAAGTTCCCACCTGACAGATGATCACTTTCCTCAGACAGAAGCTGTTGCTCAGTCCATTTCCAGCACAGATTCTGCAGGGTGCAAGTCTTTCCAGCAAAGTGTCCATACAGTCTCACCTCATTGGAAGAACTCTATCACCATTGACAGAATGCTTCTGTCATCTGTACTTCACCTGCCATCTATTCCATCAACACGGGTGCCATTTATACTGTCTCACTTGGTCCTCAGAATCAGACCACGATCAGCCCCAACGCTAGCAGCACCATCAACAACACCAACCTTCCCTGCAATCACTTGATGCCCTACACCCATATGGCTGCCACATGATGCGCCAGGTTGGCACCACCCCACACCAGCACCATAAAGCATCCCTACAATGACCAAGCTATTCCTTTCACACTCGTCACCATTGCGGGGGGGTACCGTTATGTCTCACCATTCACTGCAACTCACTAAGCCACTTCCAAAGATGCACACAAATCTGTCCAAGACTGGAAAGTGTTGAAAATAAAGATTTTTATGTTTGCCACCACATTAACAGAAACTTTACATAAACATTGGATAAAACACCCAAGTGGCTACCCTTGTGTGTTGTTAAGTAACACCTTGATATAGTCCACACCCCTTGTCATAAATCGCAACTTCTACAAGAAGTACTACTGAACGACCAGCTGAGGGCGCCGCCCGAGGAGTATAAATACTCGGGCGTGGGCCCACCTTGGCCAGAGACAGTCTGGAAACAGGAAGCTAGTGACTACCAACTAGACCTCCATGCTTTGTTACAAGTCGATTAAAGCTTTGCTTTATGTACAACCAAGTGCGTAGTGAGTCTTTATTACGTCAATTTAATCGACTTGTTATCATCTCCACGCCTTGGGTGATTCGGAACAACCAGCTGCAACTCAAACTGCAGAAAGGGACCTGGGCAAGAAACTGATCCATCATGGATAAACTCCTTAGACCCGCTCGTCTCGACCTGGACCCGAATGCACCTGCGGCAGCGAAGGTATGGAAGCATTGGTTTCGTACCTTTAGCAACTTTCTTGAAGAATGTGGGGCGGGTGCCTCTAATAAGTTACGAATGCTTATTAACTACGTATCCCCTCATGTGTATGATTATATTGAGGACTGTATAGATTATGACGCTGCTATCGAAATTTTACAGCAGCTATATGTCAAGTCCCCGAATGAAATCTTTGCTCGACACCTACTGGCCACAACTCGGCAGCAGCCTGGGGAATCACTCGGTGAATTCCTCCAGAAACTTCGCAGGCTCAGCAAAGATTGTAACCTTAAAGCGGTTACAGCTGAACAATATCAAGAGGAACTAATCCGCAATTCCTTTATCAATGGGATTGTGTCCCCTTTTATACGTCAGCGCCTGCTGGAAAATAAAACCCTCAATTTATGGGCTGCTTATGACCAGGCGTGTTCCCTGGACTTGGCCAAGAAGAATGCAGACACTTATCTCCCACCACGTGCACGGGCGGCGGCTATCACCCTTAATAAGTCTTTCGATAGGTCTCGGGTGGATGCCCCCGCTGATGATGACTCTACTCTAACGGACGACGACCCTACCCTAGAGGCCTTTGCTGATGACGACCCCGCCCTAGCAGCATCCTGGCAATCAGGAAAAAAGTGTTTCTTTTGTGGAGGTACGTTCCATTACAGAAAACTTTGCCCGGCTCGTAATGCGACCTGCAATCATTGCAGCAAGAAAGGACACTTTTCCAAGGTATGCCAGTCACGGGCCTCTGCTAACAATAAAGGCCACTCCTCTAAAGTATACCGGTCGAGAGCTCCTGTTAGCTTCACAGCTGCTATCTATAGAGCTGCTCCTCCCCCAAGAACCACTGCTAAGGCTACAGCTACCAAAGGAAAAATTACCCCTCCTCCCATCACAGCTGTTTTTCCCCAAAGTTTGTCCCATGCAGCCACGATGGTTTCAGTAAATGGGCACACTCTAAGCGCGCTAATCGACTCCTGCAGCTCTGACAGCTTCATCAGTAAGCGGGCTGTCAGTAGGTTAAAACTGCGCATTTATCCCTCGGACAGGGAGATTGCAATGGCTCTGACGACTCTGACCACCAATTCTTCTGGCTTCTGTCTTGTCAACCTCATCCTCAATGGTCGCACGTATCCCTCCACCTGGTTCGGAGTACTCGAAAACTTATGTAGCGATGTGCTTCTGGGACAGGGCTTCCAAAAGCAGCACAAAAGACTCACTTTTGAGTTTGGAGGGTCGAAGTCGGAGCTTACCATTTCTAAGGTGCCGTTTTGTGCGCTCTCGGCAGCCTTACTCGGTGAGCCCTCCCTGTTTGCCAATCTCTCCCCCCGCTGTAAACCCATAGCCACCAAATCGCGGCGCTTTAGCCAAGACGACCGAACATTTATCGAGGCAGAAATCTCTCGCCTTTTAGCTGACGGTATTATCGAGCCGTGTTCATCCCCCAGGCGTGCTCAAGTCGTCATTGTGGAAAACCCCTTTAAAACAATATAAGAAACATCTGTGTATTGATTATTTGCAGACTGTTAATCAATATACCGATCTGGATGCCTACCAACTACCACGCATAGATGACATGGTCAACAACCTTGCCAAATACAAGGTATTTTCAACCTTCGATTTAAAGAGCGTGTACCATCAGGTACTGCTGAAAGACTCTGACAAAAAGTATACGGCCTTTGAGGCCAATGGTCGGCTTTATCAGTTTCGTCGCTTTCCATTTGGGGTCACCAATGGGGTGGCCGTCTTCCAACGGGCAATGGACGGCCTAGTCCGGCAAGAGAACTTGACGGATACCTTTCCATATTTAGACAATATCACTATTGCCGGCCATGATCAAAAGGAGCATGACGCCAATCTTCAGAGATTTTTTGATGTTCTCCGTCATCGCCACTTAACATCAAACAAATCCAAATTGGTGAAATTGGTGCCATCAGTGAACATTCTCGGCTACTGGGTGGGCAACGGTGTTATTAAACCGGACCCAGAGCGACTTCGTCCACTTCAGGAGCTCCCTCCCCCTACAAATCTTGGCTTTCTTCGTCGGGCACTTGGCATGTTTGCTTATTACGCAAAGTGGATACCTCACTTCTCCGATAAAATACAGCCCCTGCTTCATGCGAAGTCTTTTCCATTAGAAGCAACGGCTATTTCTGCCTTCAACCTCCTCAAACGACAGCTGGAGAAAGCCACGCTTCTCTCCATTGATGAAAACCTTCCTTTTGTGGTCGAATGCGATGCATTGGAGGTGGCGATCTCGGCTACCTTGAATCAAGGTGGTTGGCCCATGGCATTCCTATCCAGAACCTTACAGGGTAGCGAGCTCCATTACCCCCCTGTCAAGAAGGAGGCTACAGCCATCATCGAGGCTGTATGCCAATGGAGTCATTTTCTTGCTCGGCGTCATTTCACGCTCATAACTGACCAGCGCTCCATGGCCTTCATGTTGGATAACCGGAAGCGCACGAAAATCAAAAATAATAAAATTCAACTCTGGAGGATGGAGCTGGCCGCCTTTGGATATACTATCCATTACCGACCCGGCAAACAGAATGTGGCCCCAGATACCGTCACACGGGCATTTTGCACTTCAATGTCAACGTCGACTCTGGCGGATCTGCATATGGACTTATGCCATCCTGGCGTTACCCGTATGTTGCACTTTGTGCGCTCCAAAAATCTACCATTCTCAACAGAGGACATAAAGAAAACATGCTCCTCCTGTAGGATTTGTGCAGAATTGAAACCACAATTCTTCCGCCCATCAGATGACTTACTCATACATGCAATGCAGCCTATGCAGAGGCTCAGCATAGACTTTAAAGGGCCATTGCCTTCATCGACGCGGAACACCTACCTACTTACGATGGTAGACGAGTATTCACGCTTTCCCTTTGCCTTCCCCTGTCCTAATATGCTTACCTCTACGGTAATTAAATGCCTCGATCAGGTCTTTTCCCTCTGCGGGACGGCCAATTTTATCCACACGGATCGGGGTCCCTCCTTTATGTCGAGTGAACTTAAAAGTTATCTCTCCCAACGGGGAATCGCCTCGAGTAAGACGACACCATATCACCCAATCAGCAATGGACAGGTTGAACGATACAATGCCATCATCTGGAACGCTGTCTGTCTGGCACTGAGGTCACGCAACCTACCAGACCAGCAGTGGGAAACTGTGCTCCCCGACGTGTTACACTCTATCAGGTCTCTTCTCTCCACATCCACTAATGTCACACCTCATGAGCGATTCTTCAAGTTCCGGCGTCGCTCTACACATGGGACACCTCTACCCTCATGGTTGGTGGCTCCAGGCCCTGTGCTACTCCGGAGGTTCATCCAGTTGGCCAGGAACAACCCTATCGTTGACGAGGTGGAGCTAACGGAGGTAAACCCCACGTATGCGCACGTGTGGTACCCCGATGGCCGGGGGTTCACCGTCTCGCTCAGAGATCTGGCTCCCTGCCCAACCGGTCACACGGGCCCGAATGATGTAGGATCCCACAACGATGATGTCAACACTCCGCACCCCTATGAAGATGACGCCCTACCTGGGACATCGAGGGATCTGCCGGCAGTGCTACCGGATCAACTCAGGGAGCCAAACGCTCCCCGTAGGATGGCCACCTGAAATCAGGACGCCGGACAATCTCCGGCTACAACCCAGGATGAGGCCAGCTCTGCACCTGTGGGGACCCGCACCCGGAGCCATGATATTCCCAGGCCTCCACAGGACGATCAAGACGACGTTGACTCTACCGACTTACCGGTATGGGCCAAGCGACCCAGGGACCAGGACACGGTCCGGGGAGACGTGCCTTCCGGTCACAAGCAGAAAGCTAAACAACTGCCACTATTTTTGGTCCGCCTAGTCCGTTAAAGGAAGACTGGACTTCCAAACCTTTTAGGGAGGAAGAATGTCATAAATCGCAACTTCTACAAGAAGTACTACTGAACGGCCAGCTGAGGGCGCCCTCCGAAGAGTATAAATACTCGGGCGTGGGCCCACCTTGGCCAGAGACAGTCTGGAAACAGGAAGCTAGTGACTACTAACTAGACCTCCATGTTTTGTTACAAGTCGATTAAAGCCTTGCTTTATGTACAACCAAGTGCGTAGTGAGTCTTTATTACGTCACCCCTCACAATAAAACTCTGATAAACCCAACATCTCTCACTAAGTGGCGTGGGAGGCAGGGTTTTGCTTCATGGGGCACTGGCACCAATACTGGGGAAAGAGGGAGCTGTTCCGTTGGGACGGGCTCCACTTAAACCGGGCTGGAACCAGTGTCCTGGTGAATCGAATAACTAGGGCAATAGACAGGCCTTTAAACTAATGAAAGGGGGGTGGGAAGATTCAGGAAAGACTAAATTTAAAAGCAGCAAGAGAAATGTCAAGGCTCTAGAGCAGAGCAGAGTTTTGGGTAAAAATAAGCAGAGTGGGTCAGGAAGGGACAGAGAGAGTAACAAAGGTAATAGGGCATCAGTGACATCAGGGAAAAATAGAAAAAAGTCAAAGCTAATAGCACTATATCTGAATGCACAAAGCATTCACAACAAAACCGATGAATTGAGAGCAGAGGTAGAAATTAAGAGATTTGATCTAATAGCCATTACGGAGGCGTGATTGAAAAGTGACCAAGGTTGGGAACTAAATATTCCAGGATACTTAACTTTTAGAAGAGAGGGGCAAATTGGAAAACAGGAGGGGTAGCCTGATAATAAAGGATGGGATAAAGACAGTAGAGAGAAAGGATCTTAGCTCCGAAAATCAAGAAGTAGAATCAGTTTGGGTGGAGCTAAGAAACAGCAAGGGGCAGAAAACATTGGTGAGAGTTGTTTATAGGCCCCCAAACAGTAGTTGTAATGTAGGGCAGAGTATAAATCAGGAAATTAGAGGCGCATGTAACAAGGATAATACCGTAATCATGGGGGACTTTAATCTACATATAGACTGGGCAAACCAAATTTGCAGTAATAGTGTGGAGGATCAATTCATGGAAGGTATACAAGATAGTTTTCTAGATCAGTATGTTGAGGAACCAACTAGGGAACAGGCTATTTTAGATCTAGTATTGTGCAATGAGAAAGGGTTAATTAATAACCTTGTAATAAAGGGGCCCTTAGGGAAGAGTGGCCATAATATGATAGAATTTTATATTGAGTTTGAAAGTGATTTAGTTAAATCTGAAACTAGGCTCTTAAATTTAAACAAAGCAAACTACGTAGGTATGAGGGGCGAGTTGGCTCAGGTAGATTGGGAAACTACATTAAAAGGTCTGATGGTAGACAAGCAATGGCTAGCATTTAAAGAATTAATACATAATTTACCACAAATACACATTCCTTTTAAGGCACAAAAACCTGACAGGAAGATAGGTCCAACCGAGGCTAACAAGAGAAATTAAAGATAGTATTAGATCAAAGGAAGAGGCTTATAATGTTGCCTATATGAGTAGTAAGACTGAGGATTGGGAGGATTTTAGAATTCAGCAAAGGAGGACCAAGAAATTGATAAAGAAAGGGAAAATATAATATGAGAGTAAACTAGCGAGAGACATAAAAACAGACTGTAAAAGCTTCTATAGGTATGTAAAAAGTAAAAAATGAGTGAAAGTAAATGTGGGTCCCTTACAGGCTGGGACAGGAGAAATTATAATGGCGAATAAGGAAATGGCAGAGAAATTAAAGAAATACTTTGGGCTGGATTTTCTCAGCCCCAACGAGGCGGGCATGGAGGCGGGACAGCCGGTAAAGTAGCAGAAAGTGGGGGTGGATGGCAAACCCACCCCCATCCCACCTCCATGCCCTTTTGCCAGGAGGCGGGAAGATATGCTGCTTCGGGTCCCGTCTCCTGGAGGCGGGAAAGAGATTAAATCCTTTTAACTGCCTCTTAACAAGTAGTTAACAGGCAGGAAAAAGGATTAGTGCCATTTTGCCTTCTCAGGTGAAGGCTTCCCGACCTCGGAGAACCCCGCTGGATTGGAAGAGATGTGAAGGAGGTCTGTGGTGGTCGGAGGAACCTAGAAGTAAGATGTAGAGGTGAGTGATGGGTGCAAGTGTGGAGTGGTAAGTATGTAGGGTGAGTGATAAGTGTTTAAAAATGTTCACTTACCTTGTTTTCTTCCTACAGCCTTCATCCACCCTGGATCGGGAGACCCGACGTCTTCCTTGTCGATTTCACAGACTGGCTGTTGGATCCTCCGAACCAACAGCCATCTGAAATCGACAAACTTGAAAGGTTTGATGAGTCCTGAACACAAGGACACATCAAACTACAGAGAATGTCAGTGTTTGACAGCTTCACAGAGCTGTCAAACGCCGACATTTCTTCTTTCAAGAAGCCTTGACAGATAGCACGTCAGAGGTTGACGTGCTCTGTCAGTGACTTCCTCCTAATTGGACTGCTGAGTCCGCAGGGCAGGCTTAACAAGGTCAATCAGGGGAAAATCCCTCTGGTTGGTCAGATGATGATGGAAGCAGGACATTGACACAACAAGCAGCAGTCCCACCTCCAACTTGTCTCCATTGAGAAAATCCAGCCCTGTGTCTGTCTTCACGGAAGAAGACATAAAAAACCTCCCAGAAATAGTGGAGAACCAAGGGTGTAGCGAGAATGAGAAACTAAAAATAACTAGTATTAGTAAAAAGTAGTACTGGAGGAATTAATGGGGCAGAAAGCCGATAAATCCCCTGGACCTGATGGCCTACATCCTAGGGTTTTGAAAGAGGTGGCTATAGAGAGAGTGGATGCATTGGGTATCATCTTCCAAAATGTCATTGATTCTAGAACGGTTCCTGTGGATTGGAAGGTGGCAAATGTAACCCCTCTATTTAAGAGAGGGAGAGAGAAAATGGGGAAATATAGATCCCCTGATCCTCTCTAACTTTTATCGCTGCACAATAGAGAGCATCCTGACAAACTGTATCACAGTATGGTATGGCAGCTGTAGCTACTATGACCGGAAAGCCCTGCAGCGGGTAGTCAAAACTGCCCAACGCATTACCGGCACCCGGCTACCGACCATAGAGCACATATACCAGAAACGCTGTTTACGGAGGTCACGGTCCATCATCAAAGACCCTACCCACCCCAGCCACAGTCTGTTCGCCCTCCTGCCATCTGGGAGACGCTACAGATGCATTCGCACCCGTACGACCAGATTTAGGAACAGCTTCTTCCCAAGGGCTGTCATCCTACTGAACTCCACAAATAAACTCTAAAGCCTGCACATCTGCCAATGCACTTTATTATGGTTATGTTTATGTTAATGTATTACAAGCCAAATGTATGTTGAATGTTTAAATGTCTTAATCTAAATGTACACTCTCGGGAGCCGCAAGCCTACATTTCGTTGTACTGCACTTGTACACTAACAGTGACAATAAAAAAGTTGATTTGATTTGATTTGATTTTGAGTTAGCCTGACATCAGTAGTAGGGAAAATGCTAGAATCTATTATTAAGGCCGTGGTAACAGGGCAATTAGAAAATAATAATAGGATTGGGCAGAGTCAACATGGATTTATGAAAGGGAAATCATGCTTGACGAATCTGTTTGAGTTTTTTGAGGTTGTAACTAGCAGAATCGATAAGGGGGAACCAGTGGATGTGGTGTATTTGGTTTTTCAGAAGGCATTCGATAAGGTGCCACACAGGAGGTTATTAAACAAAATTTGGGCTCATGGGATTGGGGGTAATATACAGGAAACTCTTTTTTATCCGGCACCGACGGGACCAGCGTGGTGCCGGTTTATCAAAAAGTCTGGATTACAGAGAGGTATAGTAAAAGGTACGAGAGCCCCGTACACAGCCACAGATCCAGGCATCCCTGTTGCTATGCAACAGGTGCAGGAACCCCGGCCACAAGATCCAGGCATCCCTGTTGCTATGCAACAGGTACAGGAACCCCGGTTACATGGCCACAGATCCAGGAACGGCCACTAATATGAAGTAAAACTTACCTGAACCTACTCCTGAATTTTGCCGGTTAACAGAGATTTCCGGTTATTTAGGTGCCAGTAAATCGAGAGTTTCCTGTACTAGCATGGTTTGGGGATTGGTTAACGGACTGAAAACCCAGAGTAGGAATAAATGGGTCATTTTCGGGTTGGCGGGCTGTAACTAGTGGGGTGCCGCAAGGATCAGCGCTTGGGCCTCAGCTATTCACAATCTACATCAATGCTTTGGATGAGGGGACCAAATGTAATATATCCAAGTTTGCTGATGATACAAAGCTGGGTGGGAATGTAAGTTGTGAGGAGGATGCAAAGAGGCTTCAAAGGGATATAGACAGGCTAAGTGAGTGGGCAAGAACATGGCAAATGGAATATAATGTGGAGAAATGTGAAGTTATCCACATTGGTAGGAAAAAATAGAAAAGCAGAGTATTTTTTAAATGGTGAGAGATTGGGAAATGTTGGTGTTCAGAGGGACCTGGGTGTCCTTGTACATGAATCACTGAAAGTTAACGTGCAGGTACAGCAAGCAATTAGGAAAGCAAATGGTATGTTGGCCTTTATTACAAGAGGATTTAAGTATAAGAGTAAAGACGTCTTACTGCAATTATATAGGGCCCTGGTGAGACCACACCTGGAGTATTGTGTACAGTTTTGGTCTCCTTACCTAAGGAAGGATATACTTGCCATAGAGGGAGTGCAATGAATGTTCTCCAGACTGGTTCCTGGGATGGGGGGATTGCCCCATGAGGAGAAATTGAGTAGGCTAGGCCTATATTCTCTAGAGTTTAGAAGAATGAGTGGTGATCTCATTGAAACATACAAAATTCTTGCAGGACTTGACAGGGTAGATGCAGGGAGGATGTTTCCCCTGGCTGGAGAGTCTAGAACCAGGGGTCACAGTCTCAGGATAAGGGGTCGGCCATTTAGAACTGAGATGAGGAGAAATTTCTTCACTCAGAGGGTGGTGAATCTTTGGAATTCTCTACCCCAGAGGGCTGTGGAGGCTCCGTCGTTGAGTATATTGAAGACAGAGATCAATAGATTTTTGGATATTAAGGGAATCAAGGGATATGGGGATAATGCAGAAAAGTGGAAATGAGGTAGAAGATCAGCCATGACCTTATTGAATGGCAGAGCAGGCTCGAGGGGCTGAATGGCCGACTCCTGCTCCTAATTCTTATGTTCTTATGTTCTTATGATTGCATTAGGATGAGGTTGAGTGTAAAGGGTGGCTAGTGAGATGGGGAAGTGATAATGTAGATAGAGAGGGATGGGTGGAGGTGCAAGGTAAGTTGGTGTGAGTAAGGATGTGCAGGAGTAGGGTAGGGAAGGCAGAGTGATGGGGATGTGATGAGAGGCACGGCAGGATGAAGGTCAGTGTGGCTTTGTGCTAACATTTCCTGATCTAATGAGATAATTGAACCATTTGCAGCACTGCACCCAGATCCTCCTGAACACCTCTCTGCTGGTGACCTCCTCTGCAATGTGCAGCCAGGCTGTTTTGGTCTCCTGTGGAGGTCTCTTCCGCCCATCGGAAGGAAAGAGGACCTCCCTGCGCGCTCTGACTCCCTCCATAAGCATATAGAGGGAGTTATCGGAGAACCTGGGTGCAGCCCTCTGCCTCGGTGCAATCATTGTCAGTGTTTGCAGCACTCCGATGCTGTAGAGCACTGACAGCACTATGTTAGATTATAGGTCAAATCTAATGTGGCCATGGTCCCTTTAAAGATCCCGGCTGAAAACGCGTCATGAATGATGTCACCAGACCCTCTCCATCTCATTGGGCCAGGTAACGTGCAGGGCGGGGCTTAATAGCCCCCTATTAACGTAAGTTCGTTTTCAGCAGCGGGATGGAGCCAGCGGCAGGGTCGCGACCCGCCACGGACACCGGCCACACCGGACCCGTCCAGGTGGGCAAAATTCCGGACAAAGTTTTTGTCATGGACATTTCAGATCTTCAACCTTCCTTGTCTGTTCAGATGTTAATTGACAAAATAAAATTGTGGTATTTTTATTGACAAATGATAATGAAAATATTCATTTTATCAACTAATCATAGTCAAACTACTTATTAGGAATATGAAGGGAATACTGGGTTGGCAGGAACAAATTTTACCGCCGGAATATATCTTCTGGTTTACAAGTTGAATTTGTGCTGGAATCTGAGTGTTTTTTTTTAATAAAAATCTTTTAAAATCCTATCGCTAGTTGGACTGTAATGACTTTCAACATTCATGTTTATGCATCCCACAGGAAAAGAGTCTACTAGCATTTGTTTCCTATTGCGGGTTTCCGTACTTGCATTGTTGAAATCATTGCATGCGTATAAGTGACTGCATCTTTATTGGACTTGGTTTACTGAATTCTTAAATTGAAAGGGGGAAAGATTACGCCCCCTTTGGCGCGATAACTTTGCTGGGGCGCTACTTTTAGCACCCCGAAAAAGTTAGCACCTGCGTGCCAGAAATTGAATGGTAGCATCACAAGCAGGAGGCGGGTCGCTACTGGAAGCGCTCCCCCTCCCTCTTGGGGTGCTCCCATTCAATATCGTGGCGCTACGTGCAGCAGCGCCACACGCGTCGGCACATAGCGCCGCGTTACTGCAGGCCTCCCCCCACTGATTAAAGGGGAGGGGCCTAGCACTGCGTGCACCGGGGCCCTGCTGGATCACCGGGGAGCGGGGCGCCGGCAAAAGATCCCGGCACTCAAGAGGAGTGCCGAGCTGACCGATCGCGGCTGGCACCCCGCAGGAGGAGGCGAGAGGGGGCAGGTGCTGGCAGGCGGCCCCAAAAAAATGGCCGCCCAGCACCAGCCCTTCGATTTGCGCCGCCCCGGCCGCAGAAACGCCACCCTGACCCTGTCGGACACAACGTCCGCCGATAGGTCAGGGGGCGCGAGCCAAGTTTGTGGCTGGGGTGCGATCGGGGCACTGTGCACGGTGATGATGTCATCGGCAGAGGCACAGCGCTGCGGGGCACTATCGGCCACCGCCGCCGCTGACTTCCCGCTGAATTTTGCGGGAGGCGTTAGCGGTGCCGCGCCCAGGTGCTAGGGGCTTTGCGCCCCGTTAGTGCCCCCTTGGCGCTAACGGGAGGCGCAAAGCAACCCAATTTTTCTCCTTAAAGTGTTATATTAAGAGAAATTTCAAGAAACTTCTACCTAAAGAGGCACACTGGTCCATCCAGACTTTCCTTCCAACCCCCAGACACACCCGTGCCCCCGCGCCCCTCCCCCCACCCCAGCCCCAAACCCCCTTCTATCATCTTTACTGTGTTTCGTTTACTGCTAATGTGGCGTTGCAGTATTTGGCAAATAAAACATGCTTCGATAAAACACACTGCAAGGCCTCATTGAGCGATTGAACCCCACTCTAACAGTAACTCATTTTAATTATTTCAGCTTTAAAGTAAAGTGTGTTTTCAAACATTTCCTACATTACCAACAATGACTACACTTCAAAGGTACTTCATTGGCTGTAAAGCGCTTTGTGACATCCTGGGGTAGTGAAAGGCACTGTATACACACTTTAGTGCAGTGCTGAGGGAGCGCTGCACTGTCAGAGGTGCCGTCTTTCAGATGAGATATTAAACCGAGACCTGTCTGTCCTCTCAAGGAGACTTAAAAGATCCCATAGGACTATTTCGAAGAAAAGTAGGGGAGTTCTCCCCGGTGTCCTGGCCAACCATTATCCCTCAACCAATATCACTAAAACAGATTACCTGGTCATTTATCCCATTGCTGTTTGTGGGAGCCTTACTGTGAGCAAATAGGCTCCTGCATTTCTCTACATTACAAAAGTGACTACACTTAAAAAAAAAAGTACTCCATTGGCTGTGAAGCACTTTGAGATGTCCTGAGGTGGTGAATTTAGCGTTAAATCAATGGAAGTCCTCCCTTTCTATCAATGCTGGGGATCTACAAGGCACAAGTAAAGAGTGTGATGGAATACTCTCCACTTGCCTGGATGAGTGCAGCTCCAACAACACTCAAGAAGCTCGACACCATCCAGGACAAAGCAGCCCGCTTGATTGGCACCCCATCCACCACCTTAAACATTCACTCCCTCCACCACCGGCACACCGTGGCTGCAGTGTGTACCATCTACAAGATGCACTGCAGCAACTCGCCAAGGCTTCTTCGGCAGCACCGCCAAAACTTGCGACCTCTTCCACCTATCAGGACAAGGGCAGCAGGCGCATGGGAACACCACCACCTCCAAGTTCCCCTCCAAGTCACACACCATCCTGACTTAGAAGTATATCATCGATCCTTCATCGTTGCTGGGTCAAAATCCTGGAACTCCCTCCATAACAGCACTGTGGGAGTACCATCACCACACGGACTGCAGCGTTTCAAGAAGGCGGCTCACCAACACCTTCTCGAGGGCAACTAGGGATGGGCAATAAATGCTGGCCTTGCCAGCGATGTCCAGATCCCATAAACGAATAAAAAAAAAGATGGGTGTCCCAAATTCAGGTAAGCCTGAAATCATTTCCACCTAGCATTGCCAATGCACGGAGATCTTCATACAACCGGTTTAAAATGGCCTTTGTTACTGATCTTTCATATTTGTGCACAATAGCAGAATGGAGAAGGTATTGTGGCATTGAGCAGATAGTTATAGGAGAATAAAACATTTAGGAAACTCTTCCAGAATTTTTTATACATGACTTGGAGTGCAGAATGCTGTCTAAGGTGCTCAGGTTTATGGATAACACCAGATTGATGCTAATAACTGTGTGTTACCCCAGAGGGATTTGGATAGGCATGGGGAATGAACAGAGAGGTGGCAAATGGAATTTAACACGGAGAAGTGCAAAGTAATGAAATTAGGTGGAAGAAGTGAAACTAGGGATGACATATTAAATGGCAATGTCCTTGAGGTAACAGCAGGAAAGCGATCTGGCGGCAATGATGGTTAGGTTGTTAAAACTGAATGTTCAGTGTTCACAGGTGGTGAAGAGAGCAAATAATTGTTGGAATGTGGAAGTTAAAAGTGTCAAAAGAAAACAGGAAACGTGGAAGCATTTTTTTAGGGTGACTGAATTGTGGAACAGATTATCAGAGAGGATGCTAGAATTTAGCAGGAATCTATGGCAAGACTTTAAAAAGAACTAGATGATTTCCTATTAGAAAGAAGATACAGAGCTATTAGTTCCAGAATTACAGTAAAGATGATAGAAGGGGGTGGGGTTTGGGGCTGGGGTGGGGGGAGGGGCGCGGGGGCACGGGTGTGCCTGGGGGTTGGAAGGAAAGTCTGGATGGACCAGTGTTGCTATTCCATTTAAAGTTTCTTGGGTGTTTAATTATAAACTTTTCAAAATGCATCCTCCATTCCTCTTTCCATTCTTTTGACTTCAACTGTCGTCCAGCTGGGTGGGGCTGCACTCGCCCGGTTCCATTCTTATCTATCTAATCATAGCCAGAGAATCACCTGCAATGGCTTCTCTTCCCGTTCCCGCATCGTTACCACTGGTGTTCCCCAAGGATCTATCCTTGACCCCCCTCCTATTTCTCATCTACATGCTGCCCCTTGGCGACGCCATCCGAGAACACAGTGTCAGTTTCCACATGTACGCTGATGACACCCAGCTCCACCTCACCACCACTTCTCTCGACCCCTCCACAGTCTCTAAATTGTCAGACTGCTTGTCTGACATCCAATTCTGGATGAGCAGAAATTTTCTCCAATTAAATATTGGGAAAACCGCCACAAATCTGTTCCCTAGCCACTGACTCCATCCCTCTCCCTAACATCAGTCTGAGGCTGAACCACACTGTTCGCAACCTTGGTGTCATATTTAACCCTGAAATGAGCTTCCGACCACATATCCGCAACATAACTAAGACCGCCTATTTCCACCTCCGTAACATTGCCGGTCTCCGCCCTTGCCGCTGCTGAAACCCTCATCCATGCCTTTGTTACCTCTAGACTTGACTATTCCAACACGCTCCTGGCTGGCCTCCCACATTCTACCCTACGTAAACTTGAGGTCATCCAAAACTCGGCTGCCTGTGTCCTAACTCGCACCAAGTCCCGTTCACCCATCACCCCTGTGCTCGCTGACCTACATTGGCTCCCGGTTAAGCAACGCCTCGATTTCAAAATTCTCATCCTTGTTTTCAAATCCCTCCATGGCCTCGCCCCTCCCTATCTCTGTAATTTCCTCCAGCCCCACAACCCCCCGAGATATCTCCGCTCCTCAAATTCTGCCCTCTTGAGCATCCTTGATTATAATCACTCCACCATTGGCGGCCGTGCCTTCAGCTGCCGAGGCCCTAAGCTCTGGAATTCCCTCCCTAAACCTCTCCGCCTCGCTACCTCTCTTTTCTCCTTTAAGATGCTTCTAAAAACATAACTCTTTGACTAAGCTTTTGGTCATCTACCTTAATTTCTCCTTATTTGGCTCAATGTCAAATTTTGTTGGATAACACTCCTGTGAATCACCTTGGGATGTTTTACTATGTTAAAGGTGCTATATAAATACAAGTTGTTGTTGTTGTTGCTGAGTATTTTCTTTCTTTATTCTTCCCGTCCTAGAAACATAGAAAAATAGGAGCAGGCGTCGGCCATTCGGCCCTTCGAGCCTGCTCCGCCATTCAATATGATCATGGCTGATCCTCTATCTCAATACCATATTCCCGCTCTCTCCCCCATATCCCTTGATGCCTTTTGTGTCGAGAAATCTATCTATCTCCTTCTTAAATATATTCAGTGACTTGGTCTCCACAGCCTTCTGTGATAGAGAATTCCACAGGTTCACCACCCTCTGAGTGAAGAAATTTCTCCTCATCTCAGTCCTAAATGTCCTACCCCGTATCCTGAGACTGTGACCCCTCGTTCTAGACCCCCCAGCCAGGGGAAACATCCTCCCTGCATCCAGTCTGTCTAGCACTGTCAATATTTTATACGTTTCTGTTGTGTATGTGCCTTTAAGAGAAGAACTGATTCTATACTGCAGTACCGGCAGTGACCACCCCTGTATATAAAGCCATAGCAGGCTTCTGTATTTCAGTCTTGAATTACTCCCTGTTCAGTAAATACCTGTTTTATTGTTCTCCTGCAGTCTGAGTATTATTGATCCTCAGACACTACACTGGCGACGGGCAGGTTTGAACTCACCTGCAGTACTGCATCACCTCACGGGGATCTTTTCCCTGAAGAGAAGCTTCTTGGAGGTCGAAGTCAGAACAGGAGGTCGACTGCGGGCAACCGCCCAGGGATCCATCGGAGAGTTGCAGGGGAGGCTGTGGAGAGCTGGGCCTGGCTCCCCAGTCGAGGTGTTCCAGCAAGTCGTGCTGGTAGCAGGTAGTGTGCTGACCCTTCCGGACTGCGGCGGGCTCAGGCTCGATCAAGCGGCTCTGCAAAGCGGCCGTGCAGCGTCGTCGGGAGGAAAAGAGAGAGAGAGAGGGTGGAGCGCACAGGGCGCGGTCGGTGCTCAAGAACAGGGCAGCGTGGAGAGGATAGAATGCGGGGAAGGAAAAGTGAGACGCACCGAAGCCGCGGGTCGCCGCCATTACCCTGTAGAATGCTAGGAGCAGCGTGGCAGCAAGGGGAAGAAGGAAAAGCGCGGGAGGCGCCATTTTATTCATTGGTGAAGAAGAAAAAGCGCGGGAGGCGCCATTTTAAATCACCCAAGATGCCGAAAAGTGGCAGTATCACTGCTTTCGACAACGAGGTAGAAGACTGGACCACGTATGTGGAAACAATTGAAATGTACTACGAGGCAAATGAGGTGGCCGATGGAAAGAAGGCATCGGTATTATTAAATTTGATGGGCGCGAGAACGTACGGCCTATTGCGGAATTTAATTACCCCAGCTAAACCAATGGAGAAAAGTTTTGAGGAGATTGTTAATATCTTACAGGAACACCTAAACCCTACACCGCTGCTGATAGCAGAAAGATTCAAGTTCCATAAAAGAAACCAGCACAAAGATGAGAGCAATGCTGACTATCTTACGGAACTACGCAAGTTATCGAAGCACTGCCAGTTCGGAGCAGGACTGGCCGACACCTTGCGGGATAAGTTTGTCTGCGGGCTCCAGAGTGAAGGAACCCAGAAACGACTACTTTCGGAAAAGGACCTGACGCTAGAACAGGCTTTCAGCGTGGCAGTATCCTACGAAGCAGCAGCACGGGGAGCTGCGGAAATACAACAGAAACCACAGGAATATGGCCTACGAGCCAACCGCCCCAAATGCGAGTTCTTCAGGAGACAAATCTCGTATTGTGGCCACATGATTGATGAGGAAGGGTTGCATAAGTCGCCGGACAAGATTGAGGCTGTAGTCAAGGCTCCAGCACCGGAAAATGTGTCGCAACTGAGGTCGTTCCTCGGGTTGGTGAACTACTACCATAAGTTCTTGCCGAATTTATCTACAATTCTGCACCCACTGAACGCCCTACTGCAAACTGGAGTAACATGGAAATGGAGTGATGAGTGTAAGCGTGCCTTTCAGAAATGTAAATGCCTAATCACTTCAAAAGAAGTATTGGCCCACTACAATCCAACACTACCGATTTGGTTAGCATGTGATGCGTCTCCCTACGGCATCGGAGCGGTGCTGTCACACAAGTTCCCTGACGGTTCAGAGAGGCCAATAGCCTTTGCGTCGCGCTCGTTAACCTCAGCCGAGCGTAACTACGCCCAGATTGACAGGGAGGCCCTCAGCCTGGTGTGGGGGGTGAAGAAGTTCAATCACTATCTGCACAGGCAGAAATTCACCCTACTGACTGATCATCAGCCCCTGGTCTCCATTTTTAACCCAAAGAAGGGCGTTCCGGTGATGACAGCGCAACGGCTGCAAAGATGGTCACTTTTTCTAGGGGCACATCAGTACGACATAGAGTACAAGGGTATGAAACAGCATGGAAACGTTGATGGGCTGTCGCGCCTACCATTGCCTACGGTAGAGGAAGCACCTGCAGTGGACCCTGTTGAGATATTCCATGCGACCATAGTCGAATGTCTACCTGTTACAAACTCAAGTATAGAGAAGGAAACCCGATATGACCCGACACTCTCTCGGGTCTATGATTTGACGGTGAAGGGATGGCCAGCACATGGCGACTCACTGTTGCCAGCATTCTCGCCAAGGAGAGAACAGCTGTCAGTGTGCCAGGGGACCTTGATGTGTGGATCCCGAGTGGTAATTCCACCCAAGTTGAGAGATACAGTGCTCAATGAGCTTCATGAGAGTCATCTGGGAGGGGTAAAAATGAAGAGCCTAGCCAGGGCGTTTGTGTGGTGGCCGGGAATCGATAAAGAAATCGAGGATATGACCAAGAGATGCACAGGATGCCAGAAGGTCCAAAACGCTCCACCACAGGCCCCGCTACATCCATGGGGGTGGCCCTCATCTCCATGGCAATGGGTACACATTGATTTTGCTGGTCCATTTATGGACTCAATGTTCCTAATCACTGTGGACGCCCATTCGAAATGGCCAGAGGTCATCAAAATGTCCTCCACCACCACGGAGAAAACTATTGCAGTCCTACGGACCATCGTCGCCAGGAATGGCTTGCCAGAACAGATTTGCTCTGACAATGGGCCACAGTTTGTGTCAGAGGATTTCCGGAGGTTTCTGAGGAATAATGGGGTGAAGCATTACACATCTGCCCCATATCATCCAGCCACAAATGGATTGGCTGAGAGGTTTGTTCAGACCTTTAAAAAGGCAATGAAGGCAATGCATAATGACGACATACCACTACAACACAAGGTGGATAATTTCTTGTTTGCTTACCGGAATGCGACACATGCAGTCACCAACCAAGCTCCAGCCATAATGTTCTTCAACCGAAGGCTAAGATGTCGCCTGGATTTGCTCAAACCAAACATAAGACGAGATGTTGAGGATAAGCAATTCCAGCACATAAATGAGAAGCCAACCAGGAGCTTCAAGATAGGGCAACCAGTCTTGGCCCGCGACTACCGAACAGAAAAATGGCAGCCAGGAACGATATGCACACAGCAGGGACCACTAATGTACACAGTGGACGTTGGAGAGAGCATCGTGAGACGCCATGCTGACCAGATTCTAGAGTCACAGGAACAAGCCAAACCCATACCATGAGCAGGTGCACCTGGTAATCAACCCGAAGTACAGATTGCGTCTACCTCAGAAGCAGTGGTATTGGAAGCTGACGAACCAACCAATGACAATGAGCCAGAATCAACTCCGCCGCAAGAACAGGATACTCGAGAAAGGCGCTATCTAGTCAGGATCAGGAAGCCTCCTCAAAGACTGAACTTATAAATGATTATTTCAGTTGATGTATATAGTACAGAGAAAATTGTAATTGTAATTAGTTATTATTTAGTTGTTAAATGAATGTTATGTACTGTTTATCTAAAAGGGGAGGAATTGTTGTGTATGTACCTTTAAGAGAAGAACTGATTCTATACTGCAGTACCGGCAGTGACCACCCCTGTATATAAAGCCATAGCAGGCTTCTGTATTTCAGTCTTGAATTACTCCCTGTTCAGTAAATACCTGTTTTATTGTTCTCCTGCAGTCTGAGTATTATTGATCCTCGGACACTACAGTTTCAATGAGATCCCCTCTCATTTTTCTAAACTCTAGTGAATACAGGCCTAGTCGACCCAATCTCTCCTCATACGACAGTCCTGCCATCCCAGGAATCAGTCTGGTGAACCTTCGCTGCACTCCCTCTATGGCAAGTATACCCTTTCTTAGGTAAGGAGACCAAAACTGCACACAGTACTCCAGGTGTGGTCTCACCAAGGCCCTGTACAACTGTAGTAAGACATCCTTGCTCCTGTACTCAGATCCTCTTGCAATGAAGGCCAACATACCATTTGCCTTCCTAACTGCTTGCTGCACCTGCATGTTTGCTTTCAGTGACTGGTGTACAAGGACACCCAGGTCCCTTTGTACATCAGCATTTCCCAATCTATCACCATTTAAATAATACTCTACCTTTCTGTTTTTCCTATCGAAGTGGATAACTTCACATTTATCCATGTTATGCTGCATCTGCCATGTATTTGCCCACTCACTCAACTTGTCTAAATCGCCTTGAAGCCTCTTTGCATCTTCCTCACAACTCACAATCCCACCTAGTTTTGTGTCGTCAGCAAACTTAGCTATAAAATCTGCAGCTGTAATTAGTATGGATTCATCTCGCTAAAGTTCTGTCTGGTTCATTAATTTTATTTGCATTTGCTAAAACGCTTATTGAAAAACAGCCACATGGTGAAACTAATTCATTTTTTTACTTATTCATTCATTTTAGCAGTTTGTTTTAAAACCTTCTGCCAGTGACTTCAACAGAAAAAGAAGCACAAAAGTGATTCGAATCATAGAATCATACGGCACAGAAGGAGGCCGTTCGGCCCATCGGGCTGGATTTGAATTCCTGAAGCGGGTTGGAGTCGGGTTGCATGGTGGGCAGGTTCCAGAGCCGCTTCCAGCGGGATCAGCTGTTGATGTCCGATTTTAATTAAATCAGCTTGTTGAGTTCATTGGGGCGCGCGGGCCGGTCCAACGAGTGCGATCAGGTCGGCTCGCCGCCTCTGATGACGCCATCATAGCAGCTGGCTATACAGCTCCAATTCAGGCTAAAGCCTTTCTCTTCTGCATTCTGGTGGTCTGTGATTTTGCTACAACCACAATGGCTTCTTCCAGAGGCAAGGCAGCTCCACGCTTTAATGATGAGTCCCTCCATGCTCTTGTCAATGCTGTAAGAGGGCGCAGAGAGATTCTCTTCCCTCTGGATGGCTGGTGGAAGCCTTCTCAGCAGACCAAGGCAGCCTGGCTGCACATTGCTCAGGAGGTCAGCGCAAGGTCCGTTTGTTCACGCTCCTGGATCCAGTGCAGGAAAAGCTTTAATGATCTTGTGCGAGCGTCAAAAGTGAGTATCCCATCACACTTACCTTCAATCTGCTTCCCTTCTCTTCTCATCACCAGCAGTCTGCGTTGTAAGCCTGCTCCTCCACATCCCACCTTACCCTTACTTACCTTGCACCCTTACCTATCCATCTCTGTCTCTGCACTGAATCACTTCAGCATCCTGCCTATGCACCCCTTCGACTCGCTCTCACTGTCATGCAGTGACAACAACTAACAACGCACAGGGAGCTGCCTTCCTCTTGGCACCTCACCCCATCTTCATCTCCCTCAAAGCTTCTATGGTAGGGATTCTTCACACTCACTCCATCACTGTGGCTGAAACACCGCTTGTGTTCCTCCTTGCGGGAAAAGATAGTCCACAATAAGAGGGAGAGAGCAATGACTAGAGGAGGAACACCTACCCTGGCAACATTGACCAGTGCTGAGGAGGCTGCAAACGAGATTGTTGGAGGTGGCGAGGACCTGGAAGTGGGCGATGGAGAGACGGGCACACTAGAGGAAGTTGGTGACATAATAATTCCTCTCATTGATATTTAGTGATTGACTGCAATGGCATATGATGTTCATAGAGAATCGCGTTGTATCATCTGCTGAAAAGGATGTGTCTGCTACATCAATATCAGATGTCTAAATCATGCCTTTACTCTCCCACAGGACCATCGAGCGCCCCCCCTCCCCACGATCCAGGACGAAGAGCCAGACGACTCATCACAGGAACCTGAAGCCTCTGAGGGAGCAGCGTCACCAGGACTCAGTGCACCCAGCACCAGTGCAGCAACGCACACCTCGGTGGGGCCCTCGCGAGTTAGAATAGTGTTGCCACCTGGTCTATCACAGTGCACAAGTGAGCATCAGCAGATGGTGGAGACAGCGGCAGCAGTGGAAAGTCCTGGGCGGAGGTCGCAGGGCGATCCTAGCTCTGCTGAGCTGCATGCAGACGCTGTGCCTCTGGGGCCATCCAGAAAAAGAGAGGTTCGGGAAATACAGGAGCAAGTGCAGGAGTCTCTTGAAAGGATTGCCTCCAGGGTTAGTGCGAGTGTGGATAGAATGGAGGAGTCCATCTCTAACATCAGCACTGCTGTAATGGAGGCAATAGTGCATGAACGCACCACCATGGATAAGATGGCAACCTCCGTGGAAAGGCTGGCTACCGCCATGGAAAGGATGGCTACTGCCATGAAGGAAATAAGTCGCCAGAGTCAGGAAAACATGGTGACTGTTCAAAATAGATTGTCATCTCTGGAGGAGAGATGGGCAGCTACTGAGCAGAGAAACCAGAGCTTCATGGATGTCCTTGTGATGAGGACTGCCAGTGCAGATACGGGTCCTCATGGCCTCCCTGATGTGCAGCAAGGTGCTCTCCAGCCACTTGCCAGCACTGAGGTGCGGCTGACCCATGAGAGGCATGTTGTTGGCAGGACACAAGGAAATGTGGGCTCCTCTCCAAGCGCTCACACGACCATGCCACTTCGGAGCCCTCGGTCAGAGACCCACTTTGCAGAGCCAACTGAGATGGAAGTTTCAGCCCCTGCACAGCTGCAGGAAGAGCAGACTGTTGAAGAGCCCTCCCAGGATCCCAAACTCAGAGGACAGCTGCCAAAGGCGTGCAAGCAGGTGCAGCATCCTAGTCAGCAGGGTGCCTCTACATCTGCTGAAGCCACAGGGGTAGCACCATGTAGAAGCACGCGTAAGAGAAAGATTAAGCACATATAGTCACAAGGGGACTCACGTGGGTGTTTTGTCTTTTTTTTCTGACTGTTCTTGGTTTGTGATCCTTTTGTCATGTGGTAAAGAAAAATTATGGCAAACAATTGATTGTGTGGCCTATGTGTTCTAGGAAATGGCAAAAGCGCATTGAGGGCTCAGAGCGACTTGCTTTTGTAATGCTGATGGTGAAAGTGATAGGAAATAACCGGGTATAGCAGAGATGATGTATGACGTTGGACAAATGTCGCCTACAATTACAGAGCCATATGGTAGCCACCTATGGTTGAAGAGTAAGCTTATGCGAATATGATATGGCAGTGTGCATACCCTGCTTGATGGGCAGCAGTGAACTGGGGGGATGCTGCATTGGTCACAACAGGGCATGCAAGGCGCCCCTCGTCCTCCTCCTCTTCCGAGGAAGATCTGTGCTGAGCCATGCAGCTGCTGTTCCCCCGATTACGAGGACCGGGATGAGAGGACATATATTTTTCCCATGCCCTTGCTATAAATTTCATTTGAGGCAACAAGCTTGCAAGTGCACATTCGAAGTGGCCTGAAATTATTCCATTCAGGTCACACTGCAGATGGGTGTCAGCTTGAACAGTCACAAGGTCAGTAGATGTGCAAAATCTTATCCCAAACCTACAACAGCAAAGTTGTTGCATTTGAATGTCAGCCATGTTTCAGGAGCACTCCACCAATGACTACAAATCATGTTCTCCAGCAACTCGTCTCCTTGAAGCTGGCGTGTTTCTGACAAGACGGGAAACAGGAGCCAGAAGCAGGAAAATGGGAAACCACTATCAAAATAGGATTAGCAAGGCAATTAACAGGCTGTTAACTGCCTTAACTACCTGTCCCACCGATTCCAGTCGGGTCAGTTTGGGAGCGGCTGAACAGACACTCACGAAAATTGGGTGGGGGCGGGATGAAGCCATTTTTTCAAATTTTCGCTGCAGACCCGCCTCCAAAGGGCTATTAAAATAGAGCCCGATCGTGTCCACGCCGGCCATAAAAGAGCAATCCCAGCCTAATCCCACTTTCCAGCTCTTGGTCCGTAGCTCTGTAGGTTACAGCACTTCAAGTGCATATCCAGGTACTTTTTTAATGCGATGCGGGTTTCTGCCTCTACCACCCTTTCAGGCAGTGAGTTCCAGACCCCCACTGCCCTCTGGGTGATAAAGGTTCTCCTCAACTCCCCTCTAATCCTTCTACCAATTACTTTAAATCTATGCCCCCTGGTTATTGACCTCTCTGCTAAGGGGAATAAGGTCATAGAATCATAGCAAGTTACAGCACGGAAGGAGGCCATTTCGGACCATTGTGCCCACGCCGGCCAACAAAGAGCTATCCAGCCTAATCCCACTTCCCAGCTCTTGGTCCGTAGCCCTGCAGGTTAGAGCATCCCAAGTGCACATCCAAGTACTTTTTAAATGTGGTTAGGGTTCCTGCCTCTACCACCCTATCAGGCAGTGAGTTCCAAACCCCCACAACCTTCTGGGTGAAGAAATTTCCCCTCAAATCCCCTCTAAACCTTCCCCCAATTACTTTAAATCTGTGCCCCCTGGTTTTTGACCCCTCTGCTAAGGGAAATAGGTCCTTTCTAGCCACTTTATCTAGGCCCCTCATAATTTTATACACCTCAATAAGGTCTCCCCTCAGCCTCCTCTGTTCCAAGGAAAACAGACCCAGCCTATCCAGTCTTTCCTCATAGCTAAGATTCTCTACCCCCGGCAACATCCTTGTAAATCTCCTCTGTACCCTCTCAATCACATCGTTCCTGTAATGTGGTGACCAGAACTGCACGCAGTACTCTAGCTGAGGCCTAACTAGTGTTTTATACAGTTGAAGCATAACCCCCCTGCTCTTGTATTCTATGCCATGGCTAATAAAGGCAAGCATTCCATATATCTTCTTACCCACCTTATTTTCCTGGCCTGCTACCTTCAGGGATCTGTGGACATGCACTCCAAGGTCCCTTTGTTCCTCTACACTACTCAGTGTCCTACCATTTAATGTGTATTCCCTTTCCTTGTTAGCCCTCCCCAAATGCACTACCTCACACTTCTCCGGATTGAATTCCATTTGCCACTGTTCTGCCCACCTGACCAATTTATTGATATCTTCCTGCAGTCTACAGCTTCCTTCTTCAGTATCAACCACACAGCCAATTTTAGTATCATCTGCAAACTTCTTAATCATACCCCCTATATTCAAGTCAAGATCATTGATATATACCACAAAAAGCAAGGGACCTAGTACTGAGCCCTGCGGAACCCCACTGGAAACAGCCTTCCAGTTACAAAAACACCCATCAACCATTACCCTCTGCTTCCTGCCTCCGAGCCAATTTTGAATCCAACTTGAAACGTTGCCCTGGATCCCATGGGCTTTTAACCTCATGATCAGTCTGCCATGTGGAACCTTATCAAAAGCCTTGCTAAAGTCCATATACACTACATCAAATGCACTACCCTCATCTACCCTCCTTGTTACCTCCTCAAAAAATTCAATCAAGTTTGTCAGACACGACCTTCCCTTAACAAATCCGTGCTGACCATCCTTGATTAATCCGTGTCTTTCTAAATGAAGATTTATCCTGTCCTTCAGAATTCTTTCAAATAATTTTCCCACCACCGAGGTTAGGCTGACTGGCCTGTAATTACTCCGTCTATCCTTTTCTCCCTTTTTAAACAAGGGTACCACATTAGCAGTCCTCCAGTCCTCCGGCACCACACCTGAAGCCAGAGAGGATTGGAAAATGATGGTCAGGGCCTCTGCTATTTCCTCTTTTGCTTCGCTTAACAGCCTGGGATACATTTCATCTGGGCCTGGGGATTTATCCACTTTTAAAGCTGCTAAACCCCTTAATACTTCCTCTCTCACTATGTTTATTTCATCTAATATTTCACACTCCTCCTCCCCGATAGCAATGTCTGCTTCGCCCCTCTCCTTTGTGAAAACAGACACAAAGTATTCATTAAGAGCCCTACCGACGTCTCCCGCCTCCACACACAGATTACCCTCATGATCTCTAATAGGCCCTACCCTTTCTTTAGTTATCCTCTTACTCTTAATATATTTATAAAACATCTTTGGGTTTCCCTTGATTTTACTTGCCTTCCTATCCACTCTATCCAGACCCCTGATTATTTTATACACCTCAATTAAATCTCCCCTCAGCCTCCTCTGTTCCAAAGAAAACAACCCCAGCCTATCCAATCTTTCCTCGTAGCTAAAATTCTCCAGTCTTGGCGACATCCTGGTAAAATCTTGATTATCTGTTAATGTCGCACAGCAGGATGTTCTGCCCACTTGGGTGCCCGCCAACACTGGGAAAAGCTCATCAGTCTCTAGACGTGGCTGCCTTGCTGAGAAGATAGTTGCAGTCAGCCAGGAAGTGGGCACTAAAAACACACAATCCCTGATTCAGGCTTCACTGATTTCCGATAATATAATGCAAGGGTTAAATTTATCCTGCATGCGACTGTAATTTCAACGTCACATCACGGTCTAATTGCTGCAACTATATTTATTGATTTGAAGAAAATGTTATGAGCGCAAACGTACTAAGCACACATCACACAACAAAAAGCTCATTAGTGCCCGTACTCTCTCCAGGTGCACTGAAACTGAAGCACACAATGCAACATTAAATCCATCTTTTCCTCACTTACCTAATTCATTTTAATTGTCAATTTACTCATCTCCCGTGGCATTACTCACAGGCCGTCTGGGGCCTGGAAGGCAGTTGTGATAATTAGTGTGGTTTCCCCTCTGAATCAGGGGGTGGGCGCACAGTGGGGTGGGGAGGGGGGCAATGAGTGGAGCACAGTGGAGGAAGGCGACTGGGAGCGCAGCGTCGCAGAGGAGAGGGGCAGAGTGGGCGACAAGAATGTTAAAATTAAAATCACTGGGCCTTCAGATTGCAGTTCAATAACGCAATGGATGTGATTAAATGTGATGCCAGCTGTTCTGAGAGCTGTTTTGGATCTGAATTCCAATTGGAAAGCTGTAAGTGGGAGAATTTTTTTCTATCCCAATTTGCAATGTGCCTTTAAAGCCTAGAATTTTAAAAATAATAATTTACAGTACAACTTATTCATGGCAAGAGTCACAATCTCCCATTTGTACGCCACGCCGTACTTGTCCAACGCTGTATTAGACCGAGGAGAAAGAGGTAGCATTAATTAAAACAATTCTGGGAGTGGTAATCTATCAGAGTGATATACACATTGACACTGGTGCATTCTCAGAGTCCATTACTTGGTTGTGCCTTTTTACTTAGGGAAAGCCCAGAAACACAATGGAACCTGGAGACTGAAGCAGAACTCAAGCATAAAGCTGCAGAGAGATGGGCAGGGGAAACTTCTTAGAATTATTTTTGACATACAGCGGCCGGTTCTGTAGGTATATTTAGTGGGGTGGGGTAGAATTATTTAATTTCTTATTTATTTATTCTTATGAATGAATGCTATTATTTGTGGCTATATATTCAGAGTGGCTCAGTGGGTAGCACTCTATCGCCTCTGAGTCAAAAGGTTGTGAGTTCAAGTCCCACTCCCGAGACTTGAGCATAAAATCTAGGCTGACACTCCAGTGCAATGCTGAGGGAGTGCGGCACTGTCGGAGGTGCCGACCTTTGGATGAGATGTTAAACTGAGGCCCCGTCTGCCCTCTCAGGTGGATGTAAAAGATCCCACGGCACTATTTCGAAGAGGAGCAGGGGAGCTATTCCCGGTGTCCTGGGGCCAATATTTATCCCTCAACCAACATCACTAAAACAGATTATCTGGTCACTGTCACATTGCTGTTTGTGGGAGCTTGCTGTGCACAAACTGTCTGCCGCGTTTCCTACATTACAACAGTGACTACACTCCAAAAAGTACTTAATTGGCTGTAAAGCGCTTTGGGATATCCGGTGGTCGTGAAAGGTGCTATATAAATGCAAGTCTTCTCTCTTTAAATCAGGAATCAAGAAGGCAACTAAAACTGGTTTGAAAAAAATAAATCAAACAATGTGATTAGTTTATTACATGGTAGCTGCAGCAACCACAATAAATCTTTAGACAAAACTGAGTGACTAAGATTAAACTGGTTGGTTTTAAGTGGGATCCTTGTTCCTGACTGCTAGCTTTCTTGATCTACATTTCAGTGAATCTCATGGTAAAGTTTTGTAGATAGACTCAACTGATTAAACTTACTTGAGCTGGAGAAAAGACTGAGGGGGTGACATGAAACAGGCCGTCAAAATAATGAAAGGTAGAAACAAGTAAACAAGTTTGGACAATGAGCACAGTGCAAGAGGACACAAGTACAAAATTCCCAAGTCTTGAGCAAGGTTCGGAATTAGAAAAGCCTTTATCTTTCCACGGGATAGTGGATATCTGCGCTCCTCTAATTCTGGCCTCCTGAGCATCCCTGATTATAATCGCTCCACCACTGGTGGCCGTGCCTCCAGCTGCCTGGGCCCTAAGCTCTGGAATTCCCTCCCTAAACCTCTCCGCCTCTCCGCCTCTCTCTCCCCTCTTAAGACGCTCCTTAAAACTTACCTCTTTGACCAAGCTTTTGGTCATCTGCCCTAATATCTTCTTATGTGGCTCGGTGTCAAATTTTTTTTTGTCTTTTAACACTCTTGTGTGAAGCGCCTTGGGACATTTTACTATGTTAAAGGCGCTACATAAGTACAAGTTGTTGTTGTTGTATATGTGAAATACTGTTAGAGAGCATAGTTCATTCGGAATAAATTGGCGCCTTCAAATGTGAGCTGGTTCGATATATGTGCAGCCATTGAGCAAACTTAGATATAATGGCCTAGAAATTGGGTTTTGGCTTAGCCAGGGCTTTAGCGCCGGAAGTTAGTGCCGGCGCTAAGTCCCCCTGTGCGCGCCAAAAATTCAGCAGGGCCGCGCCCAAACGGCTGCCGGCGCTACTGAAGGGTCTTTGCGGCGGTAAATCGGCGCTAACTGCCGTTTCGCGCCGCAATTCCGGCGCTGCGGCACCCGATGCGGTGCGGCAGGCTCGGGAAGTGCAGGCCTCCTCCTTCCGTTAAGGAGGAGCTGCCTGCACCCGGCCGCGGCCCGCGCAAATCTGTCTAAAAATGAGCCCGGCACCTCGGACAAGTGCCGGGCTTGCATCTGTTCCGGGGGGTGGGGGGGAGAAGTCCGGGGAGGGAGCTGCGGGCAGGCGGCCGGCGGGAAAGCGGCCGGCCGCCGCGGGGCCTTTAATGCACCGGCGCAAACTCATGCAAGACTCTGTTGCCAGAGTCTTAGTTGCGGCTGCCACGGGCGAGGCGGCCGCAACTGAATTTCGGAGCTAGGGCCCGTCGGCATGGCAACCGGGACGCTGCGCACACCGATGACGTCATCGGTGCCGGCGCAGCGCTACCGGTGCAACGCCGATTTAGGGCCCCAGGGAATTTTTAAACTGGCCATAACTCTGGCGCTAGTCCCTCTAGCGCCTCAAAAGCGGCGCTAAGGCAACTGAATTTCTAGGCCAATATTCCTTAATTTCTTATTCAGGGAGGCAGGGGAAGGAACTTGGTATTTGTAATGTGGGGGATGAACAGATGGTTGCGAAGTCCATAAGAAATAATCGTACCTAGCCTCTGCATACAGTATATGTGTTGGGCCAATATGCATTTTTTTATGTCGCTAATTTAATTTTTTAAAGTCTATCAGAAAAGCATTATTCTTGTTTTTTGTGCTATAGATATTTAATATGCCACCCTACATATTTACTGTGTTGTGCACTGTCACCCAAGATTTTAGTTATAAAAATCGGGTATAAACAGAATATATATTGGGCCCCTATTTCCTCCACATTTGCAGAATGCAGCCTGAATTTCTAAATCAGTTAGTGACTTCAGTTTTTCAGGTTGTAAGTGGTATAAATTTTCCTTTCCTGTTACAGAGCTGTCTTGGGTGCACAAACAATGCCTGAAGCTAATACAACACCCTACATTCCTCCTGTGAACCTCACAGCAATCTGTTGGCCATTATTCACTCAGTTCTCATCATAACAGGAAGTTACAATGGCCTCTGGAGGCCAAAAGGGAGGTCAAGCAATTCATTCTATTGCACAAACCCTCAATATCTATACCTCTGACTCTTGGAGATTGTTCTGACTTTCTGTCTTCCCATTGTAATTTAATGAATAAAGCAATTAACTCTCCAAAGTATCCCACATTCACATGCGTCTGGAGCCTGCCTCTGAGGACTTTTTCTATGTGTGGCCTTGAATAAGATAGTTTTCATTATACAGTAATGTCCATATAAGAAGCTATTAAATTAAAAGAACTTTGCCAAAATTAAAATATGTATCCTACAGTTTTGAAATTGCTGCTCAACTTATCTTTTCTTTTAAACAAAAGTGAATGGAAAACAAGGCCCAGCTAGCTTTTACGTCAATCACACTCAGAATAAGAACGAGTCAAACAACGGGTCCTTAAAACAGTCCGACATTCATATGTGTATTATGTCCCATAGCTGTCACTTACCTGAGCACATAGGCATCTTGCCAGTCTGTCCTTGTCACACTGACAATCAAACAATGCACATTTTTCAGCAGCTTGTTCCATTCAAATCTATTTCATACAAAAGATGGCAGCCGTTACTGACAAAAAGCTTTAGTATCATTTCCACTGTGACTACCTGTCCAGTCACAGTAACTGCTTTTAGAGAAAGCCAGCAAGGACTTACTGCTACACTTAATGTTGTCGAACCCTGTATCTGTAGCGATGCCTTGTAACAAAATGCAATAGATAATCATCTACAACAATGACATTCAGAAATGTGGCAGATCAAAAATAAAACTGGAGTAAGGTTCGGATTTCTGGTCCATTCCAAAAATAAAATGTTGCATGTTGCCATCAGTTTACATCAGCTTTCACCCTGACATGCAATGAGTGACAAGATATCATGTAATTTGCTTAGCAACATCGAATAAGTATTCTTGTTTGGTTATGACATAGAATGACATACAGCATCATCAAGCAGCAATGATGAATGATAAATATTCCCATTTCTCTAAATATCTGCAGTTGCAGCCCAGGCAGGGTTGCTCAGGGTAAGGTCTGAATAAGCTGGAGCTCAAAGCGGGAGCAGACACATATGGGTAACAGGAGCTGCAGGGATACCCTTGAAGCACATCTGCTTATCATTGGTATACACTGTCGGTGTGATTGGTCTGTTGTCAAGGCAACTGTGGGTTACCTTTTCATTTTCCCATCTATGTTGAATGGTTCCTAAAACAGCAAATACTTGATGAAAATAGGAGGCAAGGAAAGCTGGTTTTTAAAGGTTTTACACTAAAATTATTATTAGCCATGTTTACTTGAATGTTTAATTATTTGTAGCTTCATTGAAAAGTAGACGTTAGGCGTGTGGTTTGTAACTTACTGCATAATCTACTCCCCCAGTGCACCCAAGTCTTTTTCTCATTCTCCCCTTTCTTCATTGCCTCTCCTGAAGGCAATAAACTAACAGCCCTTCTGTACATCACTCTGGTGGCTGTTCTTCATCTAGAAGCTCACCAGGTGAGCGTATTCTAACTGGCGAGGAGAGAGGATGGTCATCGCCACCAAGCCTGCTTCCCTCCTTCCCCAACATCCACACGCTGGGCCTTTCCAGGTCTGCCCGCTGGAGAGTGATCAGAAATGGAAGAAATAACAACAGAAAATGCTGGAAAAACTCAGCAGGCCAGGCAACATCCGTGGAGAGAGAAACAGTGTCAACGTTTCGGGTCGAGACCCTTCTACAGAATTGCTATCGTATTAGGAATGGAAGCTTTGCAACATGTTTTCCTCTCCTTAACTTGGCAAGCACTGAGACCAATTGTAGTGCTGACTATTGCGACATTATTAACAACGTGTTCACATCTTAAAATCGATACAATATTGATAATATGACGGGCTTAAGCAAAAAAAGGAAAATCTGAAGAATCTCAAACCCAAAATATTTGATTTTGAAAAATATGTCTGGAAAGTGTGAGGTTATGCACTTTGGCAGGAAAAATCATAGAGCAAGTTATTATCTTAATGGCAAGAAACTGTAAAGTACTGCAGTACAAAGGGATCTGGGGGTCCTGGTGCACGAAACACAAAAAGTTAGTATGCAGGTGCAGCAGGTGATCAAGAAGGCCAATGGAATGTTGGCTTTTATTGCTAGGGGGATGGAATATAAAAACAGGGAGGTATTGCTGCAGTTGTACAAGGTGTTGGTGAGACCACACCTGGAATACTGCATACAGTTTTGGTGTCCATACTCAAGAAAAGACATACTTGCTCTCGAGGCAGTACAAAGAAGGTTCACTCGGTTAATCCCGGGGATGAGGGGGTTGACATATGAGGAGAGGTTGAGTAGATTGGGTCTCTACTCATTGGAGTTCAGAAGAATGAGAGACGATCTTATTGAAACATATAAGATTGTGAAGGGGCTTGATCGGGTGAATGCGGTGAGGATGTTCCCAATGATGGGTGAAACTAGAACTAGGGGGCATAATCTTAGAATAAGGGGCTGCTCTTTCAAAACTGAGATGAGGAGAAACTTCTTCACTCAGAGGGTGGTAGGTCTGTGGAATTTGCTGCCCCAGAGAGCTGTGGAAGCTACATCATTAAGTAAATTGAAAACAGAAATAGACAGTTTCCTAGAAGTAAGGGGAATTAGGGGTTACGGGGAGTGGGTAGGAAATCGGACATGAGGCTAGGTTCGGATCGGTCATGGCCCTGTGGGTGGCAGAGCGGGCCCAGGGGCTGTGTAGCCTGGTCCTGCTCCTACTTCTTGTGTTCTAATTCTGTGTTAGATTTCAGGAGATGGTTCTATTCACAGGGATTAGTGGAGACCTCGGGAACAGGCTGCCAGCTAGGAGTCCTTCAAGAGTAAATTGGGCCTGTTCCTGGCTGGGGTGGAGATCACCTCGTACAGAAGGTAAGTACTGCAGGAAATACAGGGACAGAGTGATCTCCTGGACGAGTTTCGATCGCCTAGATGGGTCGGAGAGGAATTTCCCAGATTTTTTCTCCCAAATTGGCCATTGGGTTTTTTATCTGGTTTTTCGCCTCTCTTGGGAGATCACATGGGTTCGGGTGGGATGGAGAGTGAAAGTAGATTTGAGGTTAGGATCAGATCAGCCATGATCTTATTAAATGGCGGAGCAGGCTCGAGGGGCCGATTGGCCTACTCCTGCTCCTATTTCTTATGTTCTTATGTTCTTATGCCGAGAGATTGTTTCCCCTGGCTGGCGAGTCTAGAACTAAGGGGCACAGTTTCAGGATAAGGGGTCGGCCATTTAGGACTGAGATGAGGAGGAATTTCTTCACTCAAAGGGTTGTGAATCTTTGGTATTCTCTACCCCAAAGGGCTGTGGATGCTGAAGGGTTGAGTATATTCAAGGGTGAGATTGATAGATTTTTGGACTCTAGGGGAATCAAGTGATGTGGAGATCGGGCAGGAAAGTGGAGTTGAGGTTGAAGATCAGCCATGATCTTATTGAATGGTGGAGCAGGCTCGAGGGGCCGAATAGCCGACTCCTGCTCCTAATTCTTATGTTCTTATGTACTTTTCAATCATGCAGCATTGTCTATTCAAATATTCAGTGCTGGAAGGTGTAGAATTGGGACATCTTCAAAATTATCCTGGTTAATTCGTTAAAAAAAATGATTACTGATCATGTTCTAGATCAAGGAGGCAGTTCAATGTTTTAACGTGCTTTCCCAGAATAGCTCTCTCAGCTTCGGTTATGTTACCGCGAAGCCGATACTGCAGGGCCAGCCTCAAGCTGAATGTCACAACCACTGCCTGAAACATGTGAGGCTGGGGTAACTGTTCATTGGGGTAATGCGCTTTGTCCCTGATTATGACCAGTGCACAGTGATCGTGTTTCAAATATACTGATAGGAAATGGTCGACTGACAATCTGTATTGCATTTTTAATGAGTCTTCCCCGGGACTGGATATTAATATTAATAGTCAGTAGTGCGTTTGCAACAAGAGAACCCACGCACACAGATATCACCAGACTGCTTGACATCACCCTTAATAGATGTAACAGTGCAGTCCTGTTTTCTGCAATAGGTCGAGATGTGATCATACCAAATAATCTGCTTTTACGAAATTTGGATATTAATAGATTTGATTAAATGGATTTTCACACCGTTTCATGTTTCTATTATACTGTGACTTTACAATATATTTATTGCAAGCCAGAAGCTGGCTTATTGTTTTATATTTAAAAATATTGACTAAATCAGAGATGGCATTTTAAAAAATCCTTCAGCTCTCCTGAAAATGTACTGCCCCCCCCCCCCCCCCAAACAAACTGATCACATGCATGCAAGCACACCAATGCACTTCTGCTCCAAACCGAGGGTAGTATGCCTCCTGCAAAAAGAACTGGAGTCAGATCAGCAACCAATCGATCATTTCCTTCCCATTCACTGGGCCACATTGTGAAAAATGTACAGATTGTAAAGGGCTGTGTGAAGGTTGTGTAAAGAAAACAAACACCGCGAACGCCAACCCCAACAGTCAGAAGAATAAGAGCGTTTCCTCAGTCTGACATTTGAACAATGTTGGTGAAGGCAATGGATTGTTTGGGACGAGAAAAAAAAAGCCTCAGGAAATATGTCTGGGGTCTGGAGACACTGTTTGACCAGCAGTTCCTCCGCACAGCGGCCGCAGGCAATGGGGACTTAGTATCAATGAAAGGCTTTCCTGTAAAAAGAAATAACCCAGAAATTGATTTTTTTTGTCTGGGGTTGGGATAGAGGAATACTTGAGCACACTAATAAGCAGGGGAAATAAGTTTTGACATCAAGTGGATTCGTTTTATTATAATGTATAATGTATATAATATATAATTTATTATATTTTATTTAAGTAAACTTCCCCCCCCCCACCCCCCGCAAAAAAAACTTATTTTTTTCAATCTTAATTTTCAGTGTGGATGTCCATCTTCACACTCTTTAAAAAGGGAGAAATGATGTGACAAGCCACAGCTAGGTAAGTATGAGATTCAGGGGTTAGTTTTGTCTAAAGCTGTTTAAATGCCAATTACCAATAATTCAGGTTTATTGTGGTTTGTTTTATTTCCACGATACCAGCGCGCCACGATGCAAACCGATGGTTTTATTTGCAGGTGGCCACTGGATCTACCCATTAATCTCCATTAATCTAAGACATCATTTAACCTTCTCCTGTTTCCCCCTCCCCATTTGTTTGACGTACGGCGTCCACCAGGCAGGCTGGTAATCCAAGTTCCTTTAAATATTGCAAAGCGTTTATCCTATGCATTTTATCCTAGTGCTCTGTGTGTGTGTGTGCATATATTATTTATATATATATATAAATAGAAATTCCCCAATGGATTCCTGCTGCCCCTTCCCCTCGCTGCTTCATCTGCCCAGACCGAGGTCTCTCGTACCTGGGAATGGTGCGAAGGTCTCCCGATCCCTGACTCTCATCCTTCCGAGAAAACCACACCTCAAGCAGCTTTTCGGTACCCTCAAAAAAGTGAGCATCGTTTTCCATCGCGAATCGAATTTCTCCTTTAAAGGTAACTTGCAGGATGTCAGGTATATATATATATTGTTGTTGTGTTCTTGCTAACAGAAAAGGGTGCAAGGATCCGCTAGCTGATGTCTCCTGCCATGCTGTGAGTTCAGCGGCAGTAAAGTGACAGGATGATTTTCCGTCCTGTGGATTTAAACTGGTTATATTGGGCATGTCTTTGAAATGTACCCTGGGAGTTGTAGTCCACGCTGCTTTGCCGGTGGCTGAGTTGTCACACACCCTGTAACCTGCCTTTGACCCCCCCTCCCTCAGGAACTACAGCAATGTCTTGGCATCAAAATAACCCTGTCCTTTTTTTTGTGAAGTTTATCCAAGAAATACTGAAAGTAAAAAAAACACAACAAAAGTGTTAACTTATTCTCTGCCTTGCTGTGCAACAACATTTATTTTCTTGGGCACCAGGGTGTTTGACATGCACATCGCCCATCGCCTTGTTTAACAGTCTCCAACCAAGCTATTGAGACACCTACAGGGCTAGATCTTTCGTTTCCTGATATGGAGGGGGTACCTTCTCCCAGTGTCAGCCGTGGCTCAGCGGGGTAGCTCTCTCGCCTCTGAGTCAGAAGGTTGTGGGTCCACAGTCCCACTCCAGAGGCTTGAGCACCTCTAGGCGGACACTCCCAGTGCAGTGCCGAGGGAGCGCTGCTCTGTCGGAGGTGCTGTCTTTCAGATGAGACGTTAAACCGAGGCCCCGTCTGCCCTCTCAGGTGGACGTAAAAGGATCCCATGGCACTATTCCGAAGAAGAGCAGGGGAGTTATCCCCGGTGCCATAGCTAATATTTATCCCTCAATCACTAAATAAAAGATTATCTTGTCATTATCACATTGCTGTTTGTGGGAGGTTGCTGTGCGCAAATTCGCTGCCGCGTATCCTACATTAAAACAGTGACTACACTTCAAAAGTACTTCATTGGATGTAAAGTGCTTTGGGCTATGAAAGGTGTTATATACTGTGATACGCTTATCAATTACTTCATAAAAGGTGATGAGTCGAAGAAGAGATGACGAGTCGAAAGAAGAGATGAATAAGGCTTTTATTAGCTAAGAAGAGACCATGCTTCTTCGTGAGTGACTGAACAAGTCTGAACGAAACCCACACAGTGGTGGGTGGAGTCAGCTGAGGCATGCCTCCATACACAGTGCCACCCAGAGGTGGCAATATACAATACAGTGGTTTACCACATTCACCCCTTGTTTAATGTGAAGTCCGGCGGGGTGAAGGGTACTACAAGTTAAGTCTATCAGGAGGCCTTGTCTGACGTCCTGATCGTCGTGGTGGCGGCGGTGGTGTTGCAGCATCCGACGTCGGGTCTGGTGTCTGGGTGGTTGGCGAAGATTCCTGGGGCTTTGGCATGCCGTCTGCAGGGGTTGGGTTGGGAGGGGTGGTGGGGGATAACAGTGGTAAGGGGGATAACGGTGGTAAGGGGGATAACGGTGGTAATTCAGGGGTACCCGAGGGTGCGAGATCTCGTATGGAGACCGTGTCCTCCCGCCCGTCTGGGTATGTCACCCAGGCATACTGGGGGTTGGCGTGTAGGAGGTGCACCCGCTCGACCAGGGGGTCCGTTTTATGCGTCCTCACGTGCCTCCGCAGTAGGACGGGCCCAGGAGAAGTCAACCATGCCGGTAGCGAGGTTCCCGATGTAGACTTCCGGGGGAAAACGAACATTTTCTCATGAGGGGTCGCATTAGTGGCAGTACAAAGCAGTGACCGAATGGAGTGGAGCGCTGCAGGGAGGACCTCCTGCCAGCGGGAGGTCGGAAGGCCCTTAGATTTTAGTGCTAAGAGGACTGCCTTCCAAACCGTCGCGTTCTCCCTTTCCACCTGGCCGTTCCCCCGGGGGTTGTAACTGGTGGTCCTGCTCGTGGCGATACCTCTTGTTAGCAGGTACTGCCGAAGTTCGTCGCTCATGAACGATGAGCCCCTGTCGCTATGTATATAGCTGGGGAACCCGAACAGAGCGAAGATGTCATTCAGACACTTGACGACCGTGGTACTGGTCATGTCTGGGCAAGGGATGGCAAAGGGGAAACGGGAGTACTCATCAACTATGTTGAGGAAGTACACATTGCGGTCAGCGGAGGGGAGGGGCCCTTTAAAATCGACGCTCAGGCGTTCGAAGGGGCGGGTGGCCTTGATCAGGCTTGCTCTGTCCGGCCTATAGAAGTGCGGTTTGCACTCGGCGCAGATTTGGCAGCTCTTGGTCATGGTCCTGACCTCCTCGATGGAGTAGGGCAGGTTACGGGATTTGATAAAATGGAAAAACCTGGTGACCCCCGGGTGGCAGAGGTCATTGTGGAGGGACTGCAGCCTATCACTCTGCGCGTTGGCGCATGTACCACGTGATAGGGCATCTGGGGGCTCATTGAGTTTCCCTGGCCGATACAAGATATCATAATTGTAGGTGGAGAGTTCGATTCTCCACCTCAAGATCTTGTCGTTCTTGATTTTACCCCTCTGCTTATTATTAAACATAAAAGCTACTGAACGCTGGTCAGTGAGCAGGGTAAATCGTTTCCCGGCCAGGTAATGCCTCCAGTGACGCACCGCTTCTACAATAGCCTGGGCCTCCTTTTCGACGGAGGAGTGTCTCGTCTCGGGGCCCTGGAGGGTCCTTGAGAAAAAGGCCACGGGTCTGCCCGCCTGGTTAAGGGTCGCGGCTAGGGCGAAGTCGGAGGCATCGCTCTCCACTTGGAAGGGGATGGACTCATCCACCGCGTGCATTGCGGCCTTCGCGATATCGTTCTTGATAAGAGTGAAGGCTGCACACGCCTCTGGTGTCAGGGGGAAGGAGGTGGCTTTGATGAGGGGCCTGGCTTTGTCTGCATAGAGGGGCACCCACTGGGCGTAGTAGGAGAAAAACCCCAGGCATCTCTTCAGTGCTTTTTGGCAGTGGGGAAGGGGTAGCTCCATTAGGGGGCGCATTCTGTCGGGGTCGGGCCCGATGACTCCGTTCTCCACCACGCAGCCGAGGATGGCCAGGCGCTTGGTGTGAAACATACATTTTTCCTTATTGTACGTTAGGTTCAGCCGTTGGGCCGTACGGAGGAAATTTGCTAGATTAACGTCGTGGTCCTGCTGGTCGTGGCCGCAGATGGTGACGTTATCCAAATAGGGGAAGGTTGCCCGCAGCGCGTTCTGGTCAACCATTCGGTCCATCTCCCTTTGGAAGACCGAAACCCCGTTGGTGACGCCGAAGGGGACCCTAAGGAAGTGGTAGAGGCAGCCGTTTGCCTCGAAGGCAGTATACTGGCGGTCCTCATGGCGGATGGGCAGCTGGTGGTACGCTGACTTAAGGTCGATGGTGGAGAATACTTTGTATTGCGCAATCTGATTGACCATATCAGATATGCGAGGGAGGGGGTACGCGTCCAGCTGGGTGTACCGGTTTATGGTTTGGCTGTAGTCGATTACCATGCGGCGTTTTGCAGTGGTTTTAACGACTACAACCTGGGCTCGCCAGGGGCTAGTGCTACCTTCGATAATGCCCTCCTTCAATAGCCGCTCCACCTCAGAGCTGATAAAAGCTCTGTCCCCGGCACTGTACCGCCTGCTTTTGGTAGCGATGGGTTTACAGTCGCGGGTGAGGTTAGCGAACAGGGGAGGGGGGGGGACTTTTAATGTGGAAAGGCTGCAGACTGTGAGTGGGGGGAGGGGTCCACCGTATGCTAGTGTGACACTCTTAAGGTGGCACTGAAAATCCAACCCTAGCAGGACGGCAGCGCAAAGACGGGGCAGGACTAGCAGTTTAAATTTTTTATATTCAGTGCCCCCTACTGACAGGGTCACCACACAGTAGCCGCTGATGTCCATTGACTGGGACTTGGACGCCATAGAAATGCGATGGTGCGTTGGCAGAATCGTGAGGGAGTGGCTACGTACCGTGTCGGGGTGGACGAAACTCTCTGTGCTCCCGCTGTCGATCAGGCAACTGGTGGCGCGGCCGTTTACCGCGATATCCATCATGGAGCTGGATAGATGGTGAGGGAGGGCTTGATCCAGCGTCACGGAGGCCAGTATGTGGCTTAGTGAGTCACTATAGTCATCCGCCGAGACGGTGGTCGGTTCCGGTGACGAAATGGCGGTTGAGTGCGTTGGATACGATGGCGGCGGATGCCATGCGGCCGGGGGTACACAAAATGGCGGATAAGATGGCTGCTCCCACGGCCCGCACGCTGCGCTGCTGGCTGGCTTCCCCTTGCAGGCGTTAGCGTAATGGCCTTTCTTCCCGCAGCCCGAGCAGGTAGCTGTCTTAGCTGGGCAGTGCGCTCTGGGATGTTTTAACTGGCCACAGAAATAGCATTTTTGGGCCTGGTTACTGGGCATCGAAGCAGTTCTTACCGGAGGCTGCTGTCTCGGTTGGGTCGCTGCAGCGGTTGGTGCCGGGGGCGGCGGTCCCGTGTCCCACGGTTTCGATTGCCATGTCTCGGCGCCGTTACGGGGGTATGCCTCGAGGTTTCGGTGGGCCTCCTCTAACGAGAGCGCAAGGGCAATGGCCGTCTTCAGGTCGGGTTCCTTGCTTTCTAGCAGTCTCTGCCGGGTGTGGTCTGACTGGAGGCCCCTGACGAAGGCATCACAGGCGAGTCCCTGCGCGTGCTCCACAGCCGTTACCGCTTTACAATCGCAGTCACTGCAGAGTGCCAGTAGCGCCCGTGCAAATGCCCCTACCGATTCTCCCGGTTGCTGCCTGCGGGATCCCAAGAGGTGTCGGGCGTAAATTGTGTTCACTGGGCGCGTATATTGCCCTTTTAGTAGCTCGAGGGCCGCCACGTACGTATTAGAGTCCCGGATTAGCATATATACTTGATGGCTCACCTGGGCGGTCAAAATTTTCAGTTTGTGATCCTCCTCTGTAACCTGTGAGATTGCGAGGAAGGATTCAAAGCAGCTCAGCCAGTGTTCAAACTTGGCTGATGCACCCACCTCTTGAGGGTCGAGGTCCAGGCGTGGTGGTCTGAGGGCTCTCAGCAATGTCTGCTGTATCCGTTGCTGTTGTTGCTCCTCAGGTGTCGCCATTTAACTTTTAGCTAATAAAATTGATACGCTTATCAATTACTTCATAAAAGGTGATGAGTCGAAGAAGAGATGACGAGTCGAAAGAAGAGATGAATAAGGCTTTTATTAGCTAAGAAGAGACCATGCTTCTTCGTGAGTGACTGAACAAGTCTGAACGAAACCCACACAGTGGTGGGTGGAGTCAGCTGAGGCATGCCTCCATACACAGCGCCACCCAGAGGTGGCAATATACAATACAGTGGTTTACCACATACTGCATATGCAAGTTGACATGAATCAGTCATTCATGAAAGAAAGACTTGTGAAGTGATGCAGAGTGGCCTGCGGGTGGCGCTGTCCAGGGAGAGTATAAATACTCGGGCACGGGCCCAGCATGCTCAGGGACATTCTTAACAGGAACTAGTGAAGGACACAACTAGACCTCCATGTTGTAAAACAGTTGATTAAAGCTTTGTTTAACGCTTAGACCAAGTGCCTAGTAGTTTTCTTACGTCACAAGTCTTTCTTTCTGTAGGGATACATTGCACTTATCAAAGTCCAGAGAGATTGGGCACAGATTAACGTTAGGGAGTGGTCAACCTCCAACTACTTGTCCAGACAGGAGCACCCTACCTACTGGGACATTATCACAAAGTGGGAAGCATCTCAGCCCACAGTGAGCTTACTAGATTGCTGATTGACCAGATTGGCTGATCAATCAGCAATGACTTGAAGTACTCCAGACCTGTGCAATTCAGGTATCAGATTACCATGTCTGTCATAGCGGATTATTTGGCTCTGAACTACTTCCGCCAGGCAGGTCACCTTCTAGCCACTTTGACCCCAAAGAAATCCGAATGGCCTTCCCCCACCCCAAGGTGGATAGGTCACTCGATAGCCAACTGACAAATGTGTGTATGGGCCCCTGCTAGGTGGACAACAGGTATTGGGAATTTCTCACACGGGGCGTGATGAACAGTACAATTCACCATAAAATGTCATCGTTCTCCTGGCCACAGAATGGGCACACACCATACTGACTGAAAAAGGGTTGCACCAGTTAAAGGTGCGGCATGTAAGCAGGCAACTGCTTTCCTCTCTGCAACCCAATTATGCTCGGCAGCAAGCCCTCGATATGTGAGATAGGTTCGCGTACCTGAACTCCAGTAATAGTTTTCGGCAACTATTGTCTCGAGTCTGAGTCTCCTCCCCAACTATATGATAGACATGTGCCTTCAGCAAGGTGAAAGGACCAACACAGGGCAGCTAGCAACTTGCAGCCAGTTTGATCTTCTAGACACCATGTCCAGTGCCACATCCCAGGCTCCTGAAAAATAATTCTCTCAAAATGAATGATCTCCTAAGAGAAAATGCCTCTTGGTGAGCAAAGAGCGAAGCTACTGCATGATCTAAAAGAAAGATTCTCGATGAATCATTAAATGAACAAAGCTTTGAAATAAACATTATGGGGGAAAAATTCAGTATCGCCCCGTTTGGGGCGCCATTATTGGCCGTGCGCAAAGTTTAGCGCCTGGCGCTAATTATCGCCTCCGACGGCAAACTTGGCTTTTATCGCCCCTGGAGGTGATTGGAGCGCTAAATCAGGCGCTTCACACCTGTCTTAAGGCACAAAGGTCGAGGAGCGAGGCGCTACCTCAGAGCGCGGGCGAAGCAAGGAAGGGCAAATCAAAATGAACCTGCAAAGTGCTGCTCAGTACCCAAAACTCCTTCACACAGCGTTGAATCTCTCCAGAAGTCTCTCTCTCTCTCTCTCCGAGTGCGTTATGCAAAAATGTCACCGACAAAAAAAGGCAGGAAGCGGTCACCTTTAAATAGCGCTCCCCCAGTCCCTTTCTGACTGCATAACGCTCCCCTCAACCTGTCGTTGCTAGCGGCAGGCGGTAAAACAGGGGGGCGCCACTCAATATCCAGTCTGGGGCGCTAACGGGGCGTTGCGCACTCGACTGACGTCACGATCTGCCGGCGCAGGAGACCGTGGCGGTAGTGTTTAGCGCCGCCACAAAATGTCTAGTTAATTTCGCGAGCGGTGCAAACATCACCGCGCCCGGGCGCTAGTTGCTTTGCGCCCCATTAGCGCCTCTTAAGGCGCTAATGGGAGGTGTAAACAACTGAATTTTTCCCTCCTGTAGCTCTGTAGCCTCCTTATAATCCTGACCAAAGGATCCTGATCGTCAATTGAAGTTTTTCTCATTGACAATTCTAAAAAAAAAAAATTTTTTTTACAGTCTTTCAACAGATAAATTTTTTTGTAAAGTAAATAAAAACAGCAAATGCTGGAAAATTGAAACAAAACGAGAAGGTTCTGGAAATGCACAGGTCAGTCAGCGTCTGTGGCGAGGAAGGGCAGTTGATGATCTGAAGAAGTGTCAGCCCAAAAGGTCAACTTGCCCATTCTCTTCACAGATGCTTATTGGCCGTCTGTGCGATTCCAGCAATTTTCTGTAATACATGCTTTTAAATTTATTTTCCCTCTTTTTGTCCATGTTTCACTGGCACCAAACATAATCCCGAAGCTGGGGCGACACAGAGAGGGTGCTTGTCTGTAGCCTTTGCCAGTTCTGCTTTTGAATCACCTGTTATGAGGTCCTCACCCTGCTCTCTACTCATGCCTCTCGGAAAGCACTTCAATTCCACTCAGATACCTTGTGAACCACCAACCAGAACCTGGGAGTAACGTTTCAGTTACTTAAGAATCAATTATGAATAAATTTAAAAGAGACAAATCTTGTAAAGTTGGAAATAAATTCCACTCATATGCTCTTTACCACAGAAGCAACAATCAATGACCGTTTACTTAAGGCTATTTGTGGTCCGCCTAATCCGTTAGGAGGAAGTCGTCGGACTTCCAAATCTTTTAGGCAGGAAGAATGTTATAAATCTCATCATCATCAAGAAACTACTCGAGAAATAACGTGTTGCAGCTTAGTTGACTTTTCTGTGTATATTCAATTATAGGTCACTCTAGCTTTAAATGGACTAGTACTAGATCATGCTGAGCCCTGCATCATTCTGCAGTAGTCTTACGGGTGGTGTTAAGCATATTCCTTTCTGTGCTCACACACTTTCCAAATGCTCACGTCTGGCGTGCAGCCTTGCCCGCCAGGAATGTACATCAAGGAATTGTAGCCCTGGACCACATGATTTATATCCATTGATTTAACGGAATATCATGGGTACGGCAGCTGCGATTTCCATGTATGCACTCCTGGCAGACAAGGATGCAACAATGGGAACAGGCTGACATAATAAAACTCACTACGCACTTGGCTTGAGCATAAAGCAAGGCTTTAATCAACTTGTTTCAGAACATGGAGGTCTAGTTGTACTTCACTAGTTCCTTGTCTTACAAAATGTCCCTGGAAAGCTGGGCCCACGCCCGAGTATTTATAATCCTTGGACGGCGCCACCAGCTGGCCGTCCAGTGTTATTTCATGAGTAGTTTCTTGATGATGATGAGATTTATAACATTCTTCCTGCCTAAAAGATTTGGAAGTCCGACAACTTCCTCTTAACGGATTAGGCGGACCACGAATAGCCGCAGTTTTTTAGATTTTTGTTTATGGCTAGAAGGCACGTCTCCCCGGACCGTGTCATGTTCCCTGGGCCGCTTGATCCGTACCGGAGGATCGACAGGGCCCATGTTGCTCTGATCGACCCAAGGGAGGCTGGGGAGATCGTGACTCTGGGTGCGGGTCCCCACAGGTGCAGAACTGGCTTCATCCTGTTGGATAGCCGGGGATCGACCGGCGTCCTGGCCTTGGGTGGCCATCCCACGGGGAGCACTCGGCTCCCCAAGTGGATCCGGTGGGGCAGCTGGCAGATATCTCGATGTCCCAGGTAGGGCATCATCTTCGGGGGCGCGCAGAGTGTCGGCATCATTCCCGTGGGTCCCTCTATCAGTTGGGTCCGTGGAACCGGCCAGACAGGGAGCCAGGTCCCGGAGCGAAACGGTGGACTCCTGGCCATCAGGGTACCGCACGTGCGCGTACGTGGGGTTGACGTCCGTGAGCTCTACCTCGTCGACGAGAGGATCGTTTTTAGACGATCGGACAAATCTTTGGAGCAGCACGGGGCCGGGAGCTGCTGACCATGACGGTAGAGACGTCCCATGGGTGGAGCGATGCTGGAAGCTGAAGAATCGCTCGTGAGGTTTGACATTGGTAGACGTAGAAAGGAGAGACCTGATGGATTGCAACACGTCAGAGAGCATAGTTTCCCACTGCTGGTCTGGTAGGTTGCGTGACCTAAGCGCAACACGAACAGCGTTCCAAATTATAGCGTTGTATCTCTCAACCTGTCCATTACCGATGGGATGGTACGGTGTCGTTTTACTTGTGGCGATTCCTCATTGGGAGAGATAACTTTTGAGTTCGCTTGACATGAAGGAGGGACCCCGATCAGAGTGGATGAAATTGGCTGTACCGCAAAGGGAAAAGACTTGATCAAGGCATTTGATCACTGTGGAAGTAATCATATTGGGACAGGGGAAAGCAAAGGGAAAGCGTGAATATTCGTCCACCATAGTCAGTCAGTAGGTGTTCCGCGTTGAGGAAGGCAATGGCCCTTTAAAGTCAATGCTGAGTCGCTGCATAGGCTGCATAGCGTGTATGAGCAAGCCACCCGATGGATGGAAGAATTGCAGTTTTAATTCCACACAAATTCTACAGGAGGAGCACATTTTTTTCACATCTTCCGTAGAAAATGGGAAATTTTTAGATCGCACAAAGTGCAACATACGGGTAACGCCAGGATGGCATAAGTCAGTATGAAGATCCGCCAGAGTCGAAGTTGACATAGAAGAGCAGAATGCCCGCGTGAGGGTATCCGGGGCCACATTCTCTTTGCCGGGTCGATAATGTATGGTGTATCTAAAGGCAGCCAATTCCATCCTCCAGAGTTGTATTTTGTTATTCTTGATCTTAGTGCGTTTCCAGTTATCCAGCATAAAGGCCACGGAGCGCTGATCGGTTATAAGTATGAAATGGCGACGAGCGAGAAAATTACTCCATTTACGTACCGCTTCGATGATGGCCGTAGCCTCCTTCTCGACAGGAGGATAATGGAGCTCGCTACCCTGCAAAGTTCTGGACAGAAATGCAACGGGTCGACCACCTTGATTCAAGGTAGCAGAGATCGCCACATCCGATGCATCGCACTTGACCACGAAAGGAAGATTTTCATCAATGGAACGAAGCGTGGCTTTTTCCAGTTGTCGCTTGAGGAGGTTGAAAGCTGAAATAGCCATTGCCTCCAATGGAAATGACTTTACGTGAAGCAGGGGCTGGATCTTGTTGGAGAAGTGGGGTATCCATTTCGCATAATAGGCGAACATGCCGAGTGCCCGATGAAGAGAGCCGAGATTCGTAGGGGGAGGGAGCTCCTGAAGCGGACGAAGTTGCTCCGGATCCGGTTTGATGACACCGTTGCCCACCCAGTAGCCAAGGATGTTGACTGATGGTACTGATTTCACAGATTTGGACTCATTTAAGGTTAAGTTGCGACGACGGAGAACGTCAAAAAATTTCTGGAGGTTGGCATCATGCTCCTTCTGGTCATGACCAGCAATGGTGATATTATCCAGATATGGAAAAGTGTCCGTTAAGTTCTCCTGTTTGACTAGGCTATCCATTGCCCATTGAAAGATGGCAACCCCATTGGTGACCCCAAATGGAAGGCGACAAAACTGGTAAAGTCAACAATTGGCCTCAAGGGCCGTATACTTTTTGTCAGAGTCCTTTAACGGTACTTGATGATATGCGTTCTTTAAATCAAAAGTTGAAAATACCTTGTAGTTGGCAAGGTTATTGACCATGTCATCGATGCGTGGCAGTGGGTAGGCATCCAGGTCGGTATACTGGTTAATAGTTTGTGAGTAATCGATGCAAAGACGTTTCTTGTGTTGCTTCAGAAGATTTTTAACACCGACGACTTGAGCCCGCCAGGAAGATGAACATGGCTCAATGATACCATCAGCTAGAAGGCGAGAGATTTCTGCCTCGATAAAGGATCGATCATCTTGGCTGAAACGTCATGATTTAGTGACTATGGGCTTACATCGGGGGGAAAGATTGGCAAACAAGGAGGGCTCGTCGAGCGAAGCCACTGAAAGCGCACAAAACGGTACTTTGGAAATAGCTCCGGCTTTGACCCTCCAAACTCGAAAGTGAGTCTTTTGTGTTGTTTCTGGAAATCCTGTCCCAGGAGCACATCACGGCATAGATTCTTGAGCACTCTGAGCCGGGTGGAGAAATAAGTGCGGCCATTGAGAATAAGGTCGACAAGACAAAAGCCGGAAGAATTGGTGGTCAGTGTCGTCAGAGCCATTGCAATTTCCCTGTCCGAGGGGTTAATACACAGTTTTAACTTACTGACAGCTCGCTCACTAATGAAGCTGTCAGAGCTGCATGAGTCGATTAGTGCACTCAAAATGTGTCCATTTACCGAAACCTTCGTGGCTGCATGGGACAGACTTTGGGGAAAAGCAGCTGTGATGGGAGGAGGGGCAGTTTTACCCTTGACAGCTGTAACCTTAGTAGAGGTTCTTGGGGGAGGAGCAGTTGTATAGATTGCAGCTGTAACCTTAGTAGTGGCTCTTGGGGGAGGAGCAGTTTTATAGATAGTAGCTGCAAAACTAACAGGAGCTCTCGACCGGTATATCTTAGAAAAGTGGCCTTTCTTGCTAACAGCGACTCTTGACTGGCATACCTTAGAAAAGTGACCTTTCTTGCTGCAATGATTGCAGGTTGCGTTACAAGCAGGACAAAATTTCCTATAATGGAACGCACCCCCACAGAAGCAGCACTTCCTTCCAGATTGCCAAGATGCCGCTTGGGCGGGGTCGTCATCAGTGAAGGCTTCTAGGGTAGGGTTGTCATCCACTAAGTTAGAGTCATCATTGGTGAGGGCTTCCACCTGAGACCTATCAAAGGAGTCATTAAAAGTGATAGAAGCAGCCCGTGCGCGAGGTAAAAGATAGGTATCTGCATTCCTCTTTGCTAAGTCCAGGGAACACGCCTGGTCATAGGCAGCCTGTAACTCGAGGGTTTTATTCTCCAACAGATGCTGGTGTATGAAGGGAGATGTAATTCCATTAGTAAAGGAATCGCGAATTAACTCCTCGTGGTACTGCTCAGCTGTGACAGCTTTAAGGTTACAATCCTTGCTGAGCCTGCGAAGTTTCTGAAGGAATTTGTCAAGTGATTCCCTGGGTTGTTGTCGAGTTTTGGCCAATAGATGCTGAGCAAAAATTTCATTTGGGGCCTTAACATACAGTCGCTGTAATATTAGGATAGCGGAGTCATAGTCTACACAGTCTTCGATATAGTCAAACACATGAGAAGATACATAATTGGCAAGTATCTCTAATTTATCAGGAACATTCTCACCACACACCCTGAGGAAGTTGCTGAAGGTACGATACCAGTGTTTCCATACCTTAGCAGTTGTAGGTGAATTTAGGTCTAGGTCAAGACGGGCGGGTCTGAGTAGTTTGTCCATGATGGATTGATTTCTACACCGGAGTTCCCTTCTGCAGTTGAAGTCGTAGCTGGCTGTTCCCGAAATCACTCAGAGCGTGGAGTCGATATCAAGTTGATTAAATTGACGTAATAAAACTCACTACGCACTTGGTGTGAGCATAAAGCAAGGCTTTAATCAACTTGTTTCAGAACATGGAGGTCTAGTTGTACTTCACTAGTCCCTTGTCTTACAAAATGTCCCTGGAAGCTGGGCCCACGCCCGAGTATTTATACTCCTTGGATGGCGCCACCAGCTGGCCGTCCAACGTTATTTCATGAGTAGCTTCTTGATGATGAGATTTATAACACAGGCATTTGTAACATTGTCCCGATAGAGGGTGCACAGGATGTTTCTTTTGCAGGGCCAGGCAGATGGGGTGTGGGGGTGGGAGTGGGTTCCAACTTGTAGCAAGTTCAGAGCGCGAAGAAAGCACCAAGCACGATGGTATGTGTCGATAATACTCGCATATAAACCAAGTATAAAATGACTCCCTCTAGTTTCCAGCCAGAAAAAGATGAAAAAGGTCTATGATTCACATATCAGCTGTCACATTGTGGTTCCCCAAAGCACAAAACAATGTATTTCAATGTAAGCTGAGTGTTCCACATGCAGACACCACCTGCTCACGCTAGATGACCAAGAGCCTTCGAGAGGGGAGCAAGAGGTCCTTATGCCTGAGAGGCATCAGCGAGAGATCATAAGCCTGAGCTGGACGAGTGGGAGAGCAGAATCCTGAGAGAGGGGAATGGGAGTGTGTGAGTTTGAGAGAGGGGGAAGCAGGCAGCGAGGAGCCAGAGGAAAGGGAGACTGGGAGCCATAGAGAATCATGCAGTGCCGGAAAGTTCAGAATAGACAGAATTGTGACACTGGGCCATTGTTTGGCACCTCCCAAACCCGTGACCTCTACCACCGAGAAGGACAAGGTCAGCAGGCGCATGGGAACAGCACCACCCCCAAGTTCCCCTTCAAGTCACACGCACCATCCTGACTTGGGTCAAAATCCTGGAAATCCCTCCCTAACAGCACTATGGGAGTACCATCACCACAGGGACTGCAGCGGTTCAAGAAGGCGGCTCACCGCCACCTTCTCGAGGGCAACTAGGGATGGGCAATAAATGCTGGCCTTGCCAGCGACGCCCACATCCCGTGAACAAATTTTTAAAAGGTGCAGTGCCTTAAGTGAAGTATAGTACCATCCACTCATGCATAAAATGACATTCCTACTGCCAACCCTCAAACACCGACCTGAATTTCTAGTTTTATACTCGAGTACATATAGTATCTTTCCAGGCCTCATTAAAATGCTTCTGTGAGAACCTTAGTACGATAGCAAAATACTGCCTTCGATCTAGTTCCTTTTCTCTCCAGTTTTGAAGAAGAGTCAAACCCGAAACGTCAACTCAAATTTCTCTCCACGGATGTTGCCCGACCTGCTGAGTTTTTCCAGCATTTTCTGTTGTTATTTCTGTGAGAACCTTCTCTGCCAGCGACAATACAACATGGACCACACACAAAAGCGGACTATGATAGTAAGTGGCTATTTGGTCCTTTCAAAATAATGAGTAAATTTTCTTTCAAGTGCGACGTGATTGTGTTGTGCTGCTGGTACACAGCAACAAGTACTTCAGAGGACAGTCATTCAGTGGTGTGGAATTTACACTTATTCAGCAATGCTTTGATTCAAGGGGTCATGAAGAAGCACATAGAGGCTTAAATAAGCTTTTAATTGTCATGTAATTATACTTTTGCAACCTTACTGTGACAATGAATTTTTACTTGCTAGAGAAATTGATTTGAAGCGTGATTTAATTTTTGCAGATCTCGTAGGGTTTGTTAAAATGATGAAATTTACAAACAACTTTTCTGAGAAGCTGATTTCTGTCAGAAGGTGTTCTTAGTACACTTATATAAATATAATATTGTAACCCTGTCGCAGTGTACTAGAGACATCTAGAGGTAGACAAAGGGTCATGCAGCAATATGCATGCAGCAATCAAGGCCTGTCAAACCCCATCTGGACACTGCCTTTAGTTCTGGGCACCACAACTCAGCAAGGATATATTGGCTTGGAGGGAGTAGGGTGCAGATTCACCAGAATGGTCCTAGGGCTTAAAGGGTTAAATTTTGAGGACAGGTTGCATAAACATGGGTTGTATTGCCTTGAGTTTAGAAGGTTGAGGAGTGATCTCATTGAGGTGTTTAAAATGATTAGAAGATTTGATAGAACAGATACAGAAAAGCTATTTCCTCTTGTTGGAGAACCCAATGGGCGCAATCTGAAAATTAGAGCTCGGCCATTCAGGAGTGAGATCAAGAGAGCACTTTTTCACACAAAGGGGTGGTGGAAATGTGGAACTCTCTCCCCCAAAAGGCTGTGGATGTGTGTCAATTGAAATTTTCAAGACTGAGGTTGTCAGATTTTTATTAGGTAAGGGTGTCCAGCAATGTTCCCTTTAAGATTATGACGGGTTTGGATAGGCTAGACGGGGAAAGGCTGTTCTGACTAGTTGATGGTACAAGGACTAGGGGACACAGATTTAAGGTTTCGGGCAAGAGATACAGGGGGGATGTGAGGAAAAACTTTTTTACGCAGCGAGTGGTGAGGACCTGGAATTTGCTGTCGATGGAAGTGGTGGAAGCGGAGACACTAAATGGGCATGATTTTCATTGGGCCGTGGAGGCGGGATTGGAGGCGTGTGGGGGTTTAAAATCCCAAAATCGGGGGTCCCGACCCCATCCCGCCCCCCCAACCCGCCTCCATGCCAGTTTCAAAGGAGGCGGGTACCCGCCCCGCACTGGGACCCGCCTCCCCGAGGCGGGAAGGGGATTAGTGCCAATTAACTGCCTGTTAACAGGTAGTTAACAGGCAGTTTTTAGCCTAATCCCTATTTTCATTGTTGAAATGTGGGATTCCTGACGGCTCCAAACCACGCCAAGTTAGCGAGGCGAGCCGTCGGGATGAAGGGCTTGGAGGGGTCGAGATGTCCAGTGTTCAGGTGAGTGATGGGTGCATGAGTGCAGAGGTAAGTGTGTTTGGTTTGTGTAAGGTGTGTAAAGGATTTCTACTAACCTTTTCTTACCTTTACAGCCTTCCTTCCTTCAGGTCTCGGGAGTCCCTCATCTCACCGGCACAGAAAGCAGAATAGCCGCCAGCTGTCAAAATCTGCAGCCTCTGCTTTCTGTTCCGGGGAGATCTCTAAATCATCCTGAGAGGAAGGAATTAACCTGGAGTACAGATTGTCAGTGTTTGACAGCTTTAAACAGCTGTGAAACGCTGATATTTCATCTGTCAAAAGGTCTTGACAGCTGAAATTTCAATCTGTGACGTCACCTGTTGCCGGGTGGCCCTTAATTGGCCTGCTGCGCCCGCTGGGCGGGCTCAACAAGGTCAATCAAGTCTAAATCGCGTGGGTTGGCTAGAACTCTATGGAGGCGGGACTATAACCCCAAAAGTTGTAGTCCCGCCTCCTCAATGAAAATCTAGCCCAATGTTTTCAATGGGAGACTGGATAGGCATTTGAGGGAAATAAACTTGCAGGGCTACGGGGATAGAGCGGGGGAATGGGACTGACTGGATTGCTCTACAGAGAGCCGGCACAGACTCGATGGGCCGAATGGCCTCCTTCTGTACCGTTATGACTCTATGACTTAAGCTGCATGGCCACGCAACATTCTGGACCGCCCGCACAGCCGGCTCCTCAATAGGAAAAAGCGCACATGCGCGGTATTTTGAATGGGCCGCGCACCCAAAAAACAATTAACGGGAACATTGGTATCGAGGGATATGGATCAAAGGGGAGTGAATGGGGTTGAGGTACAAATCAGCCATGGTTTAATGAATGGTGGAACATGCTCGAGGGGCGGAATGGCCTTACTCCTGTTCCTATGTTGAAATCACTGTGTGAATGAACGGGTGTTGTTGCCATGACAGTAATCACAGATTGCAGTTGCTAATTTGCCACCTGTCACTGCAACATAGCAACTTATACTGTGATAAACAAATAGCAGTCTGGATGTACAGGTAGCATCTGCCGATCTGTGACTTAATTTATTTAAACCAAAACGTGAAACAGCCTAAATTGTGCAAAATGTGTGTATTGACCAAAAAAACTGAAATTGCTCAATTCAGACTACACCAGCATTCCACTTTGATTTGAGTTTTACTCCAATCTGCTATTAGACTTCCAGTGTTTCGAGGGCCTTTACTAAATTGCGACACAGGTTAGCAAGGCCATAAAAAAAAGCAAACCAAACACTAGGGTTTATTTCTAGAGGGATAGAATTGAAAAGTAGTGAAGTTATGCTAAACCTGTATCGAACCTTGGTTAGACCACACTTGGAGTACTGCGTACAGTTCTGGTCGCCATATTATAAAAAGGATATAGAGGCACTGGAGAGGGTGCAGAGAAGATTTACAAGGTTGATACCAGAAATGCGAGGGTATACATATCAGGAAAGGATGAACAGGCTGGGTCTCTTTTCTCTTGAAAAAAGAAGGTTGAGGGGTGACCTAATAGAGATCTTTAAAATTATGAAAGGTTTTGATAGAGTGGATACAGAGAGAATGTTTCCACTTGTGGGGAAGAGCATAACTAGAGGCCATCAATATAAGATCGTCACCAAGAAATCCAATAGGGAACTCAGAAGAAACTTCTTTACCCGGAGAGTGGTGAGAATGTGGAACTCGCTGCCACAGGGAGTGGTTGAAGCGAATAGTATCGATGCATTTAAGGGGAGGCTGGACAAGCAAATGAGGGCGAAGGGAATAGAGGGTTACGCTGATAGAATTAGATGAGGATGTGAAGGAATAAGCCAATATTAAGATGTTAATACATGAGAAACTGGGTTTAAAAATCTAAAAAACCTCAGAGACATAAGCTGTAAACAGAAATACAGGGTTTTGAGATAAGATCAGTTGTTAAACAAAGTTGTAAAAAAACCACAAGCTTTGAAATGGGAATTAGTTAAAAATACTAAAACAATGAAAGATTGAAGCAAACCATTGGTGCTTCCGAAAGGTCTACGGTTTGCAACCAACACAATGAGAAGACCCAGTTTAAGGTGTTATAAGCTAACACATTGAACAGAAACACAAACATTAAAAGAAACATGTGCCTTTGAAAAGATGACATCAAGTAAAAGAAACACCTGCTGATCAAATAGTTTCTATGTTAAAGTTGGATGACAGGAAACATAAGATTAAATATGCAACAATTGAGATAGCTAGAAATGCATGAAACATTCAGTTAAAGTGGTTTTGATTTATATATTTAACCATACCAACAAGAAGACTTTGAAGATATGACTTCAATAGATGACACCAAGCAATTACATTGGGCTGGATTTTCATTCAGAAGTCGGGTTGGAGGTGGGACTACAACTTTCGGGGTTGTAGTCCCACCTCCATCGAGATGCAGCCAATCCACGCGATTTTAACTTGATTGACCTTGTTGAGCCCGCCCAGCGGGCTCAGCAGGCCTGTTAGGGGCCACCCGGCAACAGGTGACATCACAGACTGAAATTTCATCTGTCAAGACGTTTTGACAGATGAAATATCAGCATTTCACAGCTGTTTGAAGCTGTCAAACACTGAGGGGGAGAAATTCGGTATCGCCCCATTTGGGGCGCAAAGATTAGCGCCTGGTGCTAATTATCGCCTCCGACTGCAAACTTGGCTTTTATCGCCCCGGAGGTGATTGGAGCGCTAAATCAGGCGCTTTATACCTGTCTTAAGGCGCAAAGGCCAAGGAGTGAGGTGCTAACTCACAGCACTGGCAAAGCTCATGTGATGTCAATCAGCAATGGAACACAGATACACTGGCACCGGCCAATTCTTAAAGGGGAGTTCTGATGAAAGGTCATCGACCTGAAACATTAACTCTGTTTCTCTCTTCACAGATGCTGCTTGACCTGCTGAGTTTCTCCAGCATTTTCTGTTTTTATCTTAAAGGGGAGGGTTTATCTTGGTCTCCATCCACATCCTGTTCATTGCAGCCTTGAGTCTCGGCCTGGAGAGACCTGTACATCAAATCTGCTGGAAAGAACAATGGAGAGACCCAGGGAAAGAGCTCAGAGTGCAGCCCCCACAGTCTCTTCTAAATAGATACAAGGAAGGGCAAATCAAAATGAACCTGCAAAGTGCTGCTCAGTACCCAAAACTCCTTCACACAGCGTTGAATCTCTCCAGAAGTCTCTCTCTCTCTCTCTCAGAATGCATGGCGCAAAAATGTCACCAACAAAAAAAGGCAGGAAGCAGTCGCCTTTAAATAGCGCTCCCCCAGTCCCTTTCTGACTGCAAAACGCTCCCCTCAACCTGTCATTGCTAGCGGCAGGCGGTAAGGCAGGGGGCGCCACTCAATTTCCAGTCCGGGGCACTACCGGGGCGTTGCGCACTCGACTGATGTCACGATCTGCCGGCGCAGGAGATCGTGGTGGTAGTGTTTAGTGCCGCCGCAAAATGTCCGGTCAATTTCGCGAGAGCCACAGATATCGCCGCGCCCGGACGCTAGTTGGTTTGCGCCCCACTTAGCGCCCTCTTAAGGCACTAACGGGTGGTGCTACCAACTGAATTTTTCCCCCTGACAGTCTTCTAACATGAGTCCTTCTCCACAGACCCAGTTAGAAATCTCTCCTGCACAGTAAGCTGAAGGCTGTCACTTTTGACAGATCGCAGCCATTCTGCTTTCTTTGCCTGTGAGATGAGGGACTCCCCGAACCTAAAGGAAGGAAGGCTGAAAAGGTAAGAAAATGTATGTAAAACTTCTTTAATCACTTTAGACACACCAAACACACTCACCTTTGCACTCATGCACACATCACTCGGGAGGAAAGAACAAAAGGGAAGGTCTGTGGTAGGATGGTAATGGGACAAATTAAGAAACAAAAGATGACTCTAGATGAAGTGTAAATGGCAGAATGATCGACAGCTGTCATGTGAGCGAGAGAGAAAAACAAGATAGGGGCCGAGGTGCTGGTCTGAAATTGTTGAACTCGATGTTGAGTCCAGAAGGCTGTAAGGTGCCTAATCGAAAGATGAGGTGCTGTTCCTCGAGCTTACGTTGAGCTTCATTGGAACAGTGTAAGAGGCCGAATACAGAGAGGTCAGAGGGGAAGTGGAGCGGCAAATTAAAATGACAGGCGACCGGAAGCTTGGGGTCACCCTTACGGACTGAACAGAGGTGTTCTGCAAAGCGGTCACCCAATCTGCGTTTGGTCTCCCCAATGTAGAGGAGACCGCATCGTGAGCAGCGAATACAGTATACTGGATTGCAATTAGTACAAGTAAATCGCTGTTTCACCTGGAAGGGGTGTTTGGGGCCCTGGACAGTGGGAAGGGGAGAGGTATAAGGGCAGGTGTTGCATCTCCTGCGCTTGCACGGGAAGGTGCCGGGCGAAGGGGTGTTGGGGGTGTTAGAGGAGTGGACTAGGGTGTCGCAGAGGGAGTGGTCCCATCGGAATGCTGAAAGGGAAGTGGAAGATGTGTTTGGTGGTGGGACCACGCTGGAGGTGGCGGAAATGGCGGACATTGAGGATCTTCAGTATAGAGTATCGTACATTTTTTAGAGAAATGGGAAAGTATTTTGAATTTTCTTTTCCTTCAACATTTAATGAGTTTACAATCCAGATTTCTTTTTATTTATCCTAAAAAATAATGTTGTGTAAAGTGAAAGGTGTCAATCTGTCACCGCCATGTCCTGTGCTGTTTTCCTTTTCTCGTTACAGTTTTTCCTTCACAATTCATCTAAAAGTTCCACAATTTCTCCAGCCGGATGTGTGGACTGGTTACGGAAGAGTTTCCGGAACCATCTGCCCAAATAGCTCTTTTACATTCCATGGGCCCTGCCCTCATTTAATATCAATGTAGCTTGTGATCTTGGTTGTACCATTTCACAATTGCATACACATTATTTGTCAACACCACAAATACTCAAAATGTTTGCAAAGTTTCTATCCACATGATGTGGTGACATAGGAGCATAAGAACATAAGAATTAGGAGCAGGAGTCGGCCACACGGCCCCTCGAGCCTGCTGCGCCTTTCAATAAGATCATGGCTGATCTTCGACCTCAACTCCACTTTCCCGCCCGATCCCCATATCCCTTGATTCCCCTCGAGTCCAAAAATCTATCGATCTCAGCCTTGAATCTACTCAACGATTCAGCACCCACAGCCCTCTGGGGTAGAGAATTCCAAAGATTCACAACCCTCTGAGTGAAGAAATTCCTCCTCATCTCAGTCTTAAATGGCCGACCCCTTATCCTGAGACTATGCCCCCTAGTTCTAGACTCTCCAGCCAGAGGGAAACAACCTCTCAGCATCTACCCTGTCAATCCCCCGCAGAATCTTATATGTTTCAATGAGATCACCTCTCATTCTTCTAAACTCTTCTATAATGGGACGGACAATACAGGATATACAAGAACCCTTGGGTTGCCACTGTAATTTTTTCTATTGAAAAATGTAGAATATTATAACATAATCATATAATCTGATTATTCTATCTAGAACATTCCATTGTTTGTTGTAAGACAATTTTCCACGTGCCAATTTAGCATTATATTCCTTTATATTGTCCTATTTCAACATATGTCTTCCTGAATTGAAGTAACACACCAAGGGAAGACTACGGTATTTTGATGTGTGAAGTTACTCTTTTGAGTTTTGATCAGTTGAATTAGAGTCTGGGCAGCCCGATAGAAATGGATGCTAATTTTCTATCGACACTAAAAAATGGCACTTCCTTGTTTACTGTTGAATTCTGTCCAGTCTGGCAAGCTATTTTTTCTATATTCAAAGCAAGATAAGCATTCCTTACCTCCTGATGCCCTGTGCAGTCTGAGATTACTGAAGTAGCAATCCTTAACTTCTAGCTGAGATAGCTCTCTGTGCTTTTCATGTGTAACAGCGGCAGACCACTTTGAGTTTGTTTGTGACCCGGTGGAGGTTCTCTGGAGTAGGTTCTTCCTCTTCCTGGGCTTGTCTACTTTTTGGCACCTCAATTGTACCAGTGTTTTATTTTTATTCATTCCCAGGATGTGGGCATCGCTGACAAGGCCAGCATTTATTGCCTATTCCTAGTTGCCCTGGAGAAGGTGGTGGTGAGCCGCCTTCTTGAACCGCTGCAGTCCGTGTGGTGAAGGTGCTCCCACAGTGCGGAGAGGGAGGGAGTTCCAGGATTTTGACCCAGCGACGATGAAGGAACGGCCGATATGTTTCCAAGTCAGGATGGTGTGTGACTTGGAGGGGAACTTGGAGGTGGTGGTGTTCCCATGCGCCTGCTGCCCTTGTCCTTCTAGGTGGTAGAGGTCGCGGGTTTGGGTGTATTTGCTCGCAGATGATTGTATGAAGATTCAGTCAGACTCCTACTACTTCAGTTAAATGAATGTGTTATGGACCCCAAGTGCACTTGCACTGCAGCACATATAAAGCCATTTTGATCCCACCCTTTCCACACAAACACCTTCACTTTGAGTTCAAAGAGAGGCCATGTTTTGTCTTTTTAACTAGAAAGTAATCCTACAATGGGTGCAATGCTCGTCAAGGCACCATAATGCTAATGTGGTTAAAGACAGTGCATCATCAATGTGAGAATCAACCAACAGTAGATGGCTGTGAACTTTGTGCATGCTGCTATATTATGGACTGAAAATATTTTTGAAGATAAGAATATTACAAGAATTATGAAGATACACTATACATTAGATATGTGTTGTTGTAGGAATCGTCAGATCCCTAACTGAAGCACTGAGGTCGAGTCAGTCCGATAATAAAACGAAGTTTAATAGAAACTAGAGAACAAACAATTGCATGCAGGAGAAATAATCAACAGGTCTCTTCTGGTGCTGGTTTCACGAGGTCTGAGTTGGGAACCTCCCACTCTCTGACGTCATGACGTCATCACGTTTCCCGCCGTTCAGGGCGTCACGTGACCAACGTGATGACGTCATCGCGCTGATTCTGGGGCTTATCCAGAACGGCTATTTACATACAGTAAACAAACATAGGTGCTGTAGCACTCTGTTAAAGGCAGTTATACATTTATGCAGGAGTCCGTTGGTGACTTTGCCACATTGTAATATTTTCATCCATAATTTATCATATGTGATTTCTAGTGTACTAATTGGTGACCTTTATGATGCGAACATACTTGTAAGTGAAGCTTTACCAGACCCATTTGCATTACTGAAGTTGGTACCTGTCCCTTCCTCTCTTTCCTTTCCCTATTTATCTTTCTTTCTCTCTCCATTCAGCGAACTTCTGTGCATCTGTGGACTGAACTTTTGAGGTGGATCATTTCCCTTGAGCAGCATTTTCCTTCACCTTGCTGTGGGGAAGAGGCTCTTTTTGTGGAAGATAGTTTCGATGCCATCCAGACGAAGACGGGGCATTGGGGTGGGGGGTGGAGGGTGGAGGGGGGGTGGGTGTCTTTCTTGTCTCTTTCCATTTGAAGGTCTGCGGGGCTCCTGCTGTGCAAGCTGCCTGACACAGCATCAGTGAGATGAGATTGGCTTCAGGGCCAAGGATGACCTCACTCCATTTTGTTACTGTTTTAACAAGAAGATGCTCTGCAGCATCTTTGAAGCATGGTTTTCACATTTTCTTACCCAGTTTCCTATCCTCACCTCGCGGAGACAATGGAAAACTTGTTCACACGAGGCAAGTGGCTAACCTCAAGGTTAAGCCAAATACGCTTGCATGGCGAAAGGCCATCGACCTGAAACGTAACTCTGTTTCTCGCTCTATAGATACTGCCTGACCTGTTGAGTAGTTCCAGTGTTTTCTGTTTTTATTACACATTGGTAAGTGTTGTGAACTGGTAGTGCATTTGCAACATATACAGGATGGGAGTGGTCCTGATCTGGTTTCCCTCTCTTCTTTCTTTTTTTAAATTTGTTTATGGGATGTGGGCGTCGCTGGCAAGGCCAGCATTTATTGCCCATCCCTAATTGCCATTGAGAAGGTGGTGGTGAGCCGCCTTCTTGAACTGCTGCAGTCCGTGTGGTGAAGGTGCTCCCCCAGTGCTGTTAGGGAGGGAGTTCCGGGATTTTGACCCAGCGACGATGAAGGATCGGCGATATATTTCTAAGCCAGGATGGTGTGTGACTTGGAGGGGAACTTGGAAGTGGTGGCATTCCCATGTGCCTGCTGCCCTTGTCCTTCACGGTGGAAGAGGTCATGGGTTTGGGAGGTGCTGCCGAAGAAGCCTTGGCAAGTTTCTTGTAATACCCATAAATTGATGACAAATAACTTGAAGTCCAAAATATTGGGAAGAACGTGTGCAACATTGAAAATGTAGCTGGGTGCTGTAATGGGAGAGGTGAGGTGCTTGATGCATGAGTTTGATGGGCCGAATGGCCTTTTCTCCTCCAGGGTTTTTGTAATGTTTCTTGTGTAGAGTTGAAATGGCTTTACTTGGTTTAAGCAGAAACACATTCGCACCTCCCTGGCCAAGTGTAAAATGCAAGGACCAGTTTTGGCGTACTCTGGCTCCAAAGCTAGTGTTGAATCTTCAGATTTCCAGCAACCGCAGTATTTTGCTTTTGCACACTTGCATGATCTCATCTTAGATTTGAATAAATGGCTAAACCTACTGCTAACAATATTATTGCAACAGTGACCAGGAAAAATACCAATTTAACTGATTGAGAATAAATTTCAGGCTCTAGTCCAAGATTTTTAGGCACGTGTAACATCATTATGGCACTGGCTGTATTGCTCAGTTCAGGAGGTAACGCCAATCATACATGATTTTCCCGGAACTATTTTTATTCCTTAAATAGGCATTTCGGAGAACATAGAACTTTCAAATCATAAGCAGCTGTTTCCCTTTAATCCACATACTGTAGAAAGTTCCCCACAAAATAACAAGCATTCCCTTGGCAACCACACTACCATCAATGAATGTGCTAAATACAGGAGACCAAAACTAACCAATTAAATTGTTCTCTGTAGCCACTGCCACTATAAGAAGCATATTTTGTGACATCCATAATATTGTTGTATTGATATGGGAACTCTCTGCATTATATGCATAATGCTGCCATTTTGTGGATAGGAGTGGAAAAAGACACAATGCAATAAAGCTGGATGCCGTGCTGCAATTTTAGCGTGATTCTGTAGCATATTTTTTTTAAATTCACTTATGGGATGTGGCCATCGCTGGCAACTCCGGCATTTATTGCCCATCCCAGTTGCCCTTGAGAAGGTGGTGGTGAGCTGCCTTCTTGAACCCCTGCAGTCCGTGTGGTGAAGGTACTCCCACAGTGCTGTTAGGGAGGGAGTTCCAGGATTTTGACCCAGCGACGATGAAGGATCGGCTGATATATTTCTAAGTCAGGATGGTGTGTGACCTGGAGGGGAACTTGGAGGTGGTGGTGTTCCCATGCACCTGCTGCCCTTGTCCTTCTAGGTGGAAGAGGTCGCGGGTTTGGGAGGTGCTGCCGAAGGAGCCTTGGCGAGTTGCTGCAGTGCATCTTGTAGATGGTACACACTGCAGCCACGGTACGCCGGTGGTGGAGGGAGTGAATGTTTAAGGTGGTGGATGGGGTGACGATCAAGCGGGCTGCTTTGTCGTGGATGGTGTCGAGCTTCTTGAGTGTTGTTGGGACTGCACTCAACCAGGCAAGTGGAGGGTATTCCATCACACTCCTGACTTGTGCCTTGTAGATGGAAAGGCTTTGGGGTGTCAATGAGGGAGACATTACGTAATGTCACAAGTGGGATCCTTTCAAAGGGAGATAAAAACCTTACAGCGATCCAAGCAAATGTCTAAGCTTGAGGCAGACCTGTCACTAAATTGGAGAAGCTAGATTCAACAATTTAAACTGCCTCCCAATACAACTGAAATAACGCAGATTTGAGAAGGTGCACTGTTTCAAACCCCCTCCTTTGCATTGCGCTGGGGAAAAGGCAACGGAAATATAAGAAAATGAGAAAGAAGAGAATGTTCTATTACTGTGGAAATGAATCCTGTTGCAGTGAATTTTTTTTTTTGCATTGCAAAAGTGACGTGTCTTCAACAGGCAAAAGGTGGATGAAAATTCTGCACATTTTCTTCCAGACCCAAGGACATGCTTCAGAAATTGTGAGTATGAGCATCTTATGGATAGAATTACCCGTGCGAATTCCCAATAACGATGCAAGAAGAACTGCCAAGAGAGATGATTTAACTTTTAAAAAGTCGACACAGGTCACCAGCAGATGGAGAAAAAAAGCTGTCTGATCATCATGTGGTGAATTCCATTAAAAACGCTCACGTGGCATCAATGCGCACGCACCGAATGTCACACTGAAGCACTTCTTTCCAGCTGAGCATGTAAAAAACATTAAAAAATCAAATCAAAATCCAACATCATGCAAAATTAACTGAAATGTCACTAAAGCACGAGTGCTGTGGAAATGGATAGGAATAAGGGCAAAGACGTATAAACAGCATACACATGAGAATGAATCTGAAAAAGACAAATATTCAGAAGGACCAGTGAAAATAAAAATGAAAGTAAATGTCAAGAGTTTTTCGTAGGTGTTGTGATCTGTAGGAACTCCAGTTGGCTTGTGATTTGTGAAACAGGCAGACAAACACATCGTAAAGTTTAAAATGGACATTGATACACAGACAACTGTGGTTGATGAATTCATATTCAGAAGCATTCTGTTGGGTACGGTCTCATAGTGGTTATGTTACTGGACTAGTAATCCAAAGGCCTAGGCTAGTGACTTGCGAGACATAAGTTCAACTCCCACCACAGCAGCTGGAGAATTTAAGTTCAGTTAATTAAATAAATCTAGAATGAGGGGGAAAAAAAAGCTAGTATCAGTAATGGTGACCATGAAACTAATGGATTGTTGTAAAATCCCATCTGGTTCACTAATGTCCTTTAGGGAAGGAAATCTGCTGCCCTTACCCGGTCTGGCCGATATGTGACCCCAGACCCACAGCAATGTGGTTGACTCAGAAATGAACTAGCAAAGCCACTCAGTTGTAACAAACTGCTACAAAAAGAAGTATAGCAGCGCTGTGGGAGTATCCTTCACCACACGGACTGCAGCGGTTCAAGAAGGCAGCTCACCAGCACCTTCTCGAGGGCAATTAGAGATTCACAATAAATTAGCGATGCCCACATCCCATGAACGAATTAAAAATAGCATCCAAGAAAACACTTGCCACAATGAAAGAAACCAACAGCAGACTTTGCTCAAATAGAGGAAAGGGGTTACTAGGTGTGTTACTGTGCAAATATAAGGTTAATGTGTCGCAACTAGACAATGCTTCAAAATAAGGGCTAGGATGAGTATTAATGCAGAATGATTCAGCCCTAGCCTGTGCATTGAAAGTCTTGACAGGAGCACAAGCAAACATTACCCAAATAGAGAAGGAGACTCTGGTAATTGTGTTTGGAAGCCAAAGGTTGCAGCAGTATGTTTATAGTAAGGATAGAGACTGATCAAAAATCGCTTGTATTGATCCTCAGAAAATCACTCGGCAACACTGGTTCACAAATAATAATGTTATTGCAATTCCAGCTGGATTGACTACAGTTTATGTATAAGTTGTGGAAAGAGATGGGTGTTGCTGGTACACCTTTTAGGGCATAACTGAATGATATCTAATGATACCACAATAGACTAGGAACTGGGTGCACAGAATACACAACGTACAGTAGCAAAATACTGCAGATGCTGGAAATCTGAAATAACAACAGAAAATGCTGGAAACACTCAGCAGGCCAGGCAGCATCTGTGGCGAGAGAATCAGAGTTAACGGCCCAGAAATTCAGGTCGGGGGCTCCCCGCGGGTGCAAGCCCCCGACCTACACTTACATATCGCGCTGACATTTGAAGACTGGGCCTGCGTGGATTTCCGGCCTGTGGCCCGGTTCAGCTCCCGGCGCGCTGTGCGTGCGTGATCCAGCGGCGTACTTAGTGCAATGAGCTGGCTGGGATCACGTGAGCACTGGGCAACCAATGGGAGTTTACAAAAGTCCATTCATGAGTTAGACATAAGACCTGTCAAACTCATGAAAAGTCCGGGCGCCCAAAACACTACTTAAACTTTAAATAAAAGTTTTTAAAAATTCCAATAATTAAATTAACTATTAATAACTTTAAAAAACGATTTGAAACAATTATTCAAATTTCTGCCAAAATTTTTTTTTCAAGAAATCGGGTCCAAAAATACACTTACCTTACTGTAAATTCTTTAAAAATACTAAACCTGTGGAAAAAAAATTCTAACTTTAATTATTAGACCACTTACCTTATAAAACTAAGTCCTTACGTCTGCTTTTTACATTTGTAAAAAGTGGAGGCCTTCACACACGGACAAACCTGTCAAAATAAACGAAGTTCAACGCGTACGCGCTGCCTCAAACGTCGCAAGGGAACTGCCTCTTAACCCCTTGGTTCAGAGGAGAGGAAATGCCGGTTTTCCACGCATGCGCTGTGCATGCTGAAATCCGGCACTTCCAACGGGCTCGCGCGTGAGTACCCCGTCCGTACTCACGCGTTGGGACTGGAATTACTGGGCCACAGTTTCAGGTCTGTGACCCTTCGTCAGAACTGGAAAAAGTTAGAGATGTAACAGGTTTTTAAGCAGGTGTAGAGGCAGGGAAAGGGGGAGGGGAAGAAAGGACAAAAGTGTCAGTCTGTGCTAGAATGCAAGGTAGGAGAGATTAAATGTTGCAAATGGGGATGGCAGAATTATCAACAGCTGCCATGTGAAAAAATGGGGGCAGGGGTCATAGTCTGAAATTGTTGAACTCGATGTTGAGTCCAGAAGGCTGTAAAGTGCCTAATCGAAAGATGAGGTGCTGTTCCTCGAGCTTACGTTGAGCTTCATTGGAACAGTGCAAGAGGCCGAGGACGGAGAGGTCAGAGTGGGAGTGGAGCGGAGAATTAAAGTGACAGGCGACCGGAAGCTCGGGGTCACCCTTACGGACTGAACGGAAGTGTTCACTCAGAGGGTGGTGAACCAGTGGAATTCTCTACCACAGAAGGCTGTGGGGCCAAGTCACTGAATATATTTAAGAAGGAGATAAGATAGATTTCTAGACGCAAAAGACGTCAAGGGGTTTGGGGAGAGAGAGGGAATATGGTATTGAGATAGAGGATCAGCCATGATCATATTGAATGGCGGAGCAGGCTCGAAGAGCTGAATGGCCGACTCCTGCTCCTATTTTTCTATGTTCTTATGTTCTGCAAAGCAGTCACCCAATCTGCATTTGGTCTCCCCAATCTAGAGGAGACTGCATCATGAGCAGCGAATACAGTATACTAAATTGCAAGAAGAACAAGTAAATCACTATTTCACACGGAAGGGGTGTTTGGGGCCCTGGACAGTGGGAAGGGAGGGGCTGTTGGGGGTGATTGAGGAGTGGACCAGGGTGTCGCGGAGGGAGCGGTCCCTTCGGAATGCTGGAAGAGGAGGGGAGGGGTAGATACTCCCCCACCTTCAACATCCCCTCCCTCCATGTTCAGATTGAATAACAGGCTTCTGCTTAGACCTTCAATTTGGTTGGTTTCCCACGTGATTCAAGAATTAGTCTTCTTAAACTAAATTAAATACACTTGTGACAGAGGCGGCAAAATCCATATTTTTTCAAAACATGATAAAATGTTTGATTTTGGCTCACATGATCACGGGATAGATGTGGATGAAAGAAGATATTTCACCTAACAGTTCATTTGTTGTCAACTGCTTCTTAAATTATTCCAGTTTTTTGCCTCCATTACCCTTTCTGGAAGTCCATTCCATGTATAGACCACCTTTCTTATGAAAAAGAGCTTCCGAACGTCCCTTCCTAAATTTGTCTCCATTCGTTTGAACATGTGCTCCCTTGTCCTATTATTATGGTCCAATTTAAAGCACTATTGTGGATTGGCCTTTTCTATAGAGTTTCTATACCTCTATATGATGACCTTTTTTAATTCAAAGTTTCTCCAGTCTTCAGGGAGTGCTGCACTGCCGGAGGTGCTGTCTTTCGGATGAGGCGTCAAACCGAGGCCCCGCCTGCTCTCTCAGGTGGATGTAAAAGAAGAGCAGGGGGCATTCTTCCCAGTGTCCTGGGGCCAATATTTATCCCTCAATCAACATCATTCAAAACAGATTATCTGGTCATTATCGCATTGCTGTTTGTGGGAGCTTGCTGTGCGCAAATTGGCTGCCGCGTTTCCTACATTACAACAGTGACTACACTTCAAAAAAGTACTTCATTGGCTGTAAAGCGCTTTGGGACGTCCGGTGGTCATGAAAGGCGCAATAGAAATGCAAGTCTTTCTTTTCTTTCTTCATAACTCTAATGCTAAAGATTTGTCCCATGGTTTCCCCTGCATTGCCACCAAGAATTGATTGTATTGGTTGTGTCTCGGTGCCTGATGCTCAAGGCGTGGTCTGACGTGAGCACTGTGCAGTATGACCTCCTCTAGCTGTGCTTCGCTGATTTGGCTGTAAAGTTTAGCATTCTATTTGTTCTGTTGATTCTGTTGCTCTGCGGCAGTTGGACAAGGTCGCAGTTAATGAACCGCTCGCAAAATCAGAGGGCAGTTTTGAAATTTACAATTCCGGACAATACTGTTTCTTCAGCATTACTGAAAAAGAGCGGCCAATCACAACTTGGTGGGCTGTGGGTCTGTGGAGATTAACTATGATTTACATAATAGGTTACAGGCAGTTGAGGCCAATTCATTAAATATATTCAAGAAGGAGTTAGAAACACAGAAGATAGGAGCAGGAGTGGGCCATTCGGCCCCTCGAGCCTGCTCCGCCATTCAATGCGATCATGGCTGATCATCCAAACTCAGTACCCTGTCCCTGCTTTCTCCCCATATCCCTTGATCCCTTTAGCCTTAAGAAATATATCTAACTCCTTCTTGAATATATTTAATGAATTGGCCTCAACTGCCTTCTGTGGTAGAGAATTCCACAGGTTCCCCACTCTCTGGGTGAAGAAATTCCTCCTCATCTCAGTCCTAAATGGCTTACCCCTTATCCTTAGACTGTGACCCCTGGTTCTGGACTCCCCCGCCATCGGGAACATCCTTCCTGCATCTAGTCTGTCTAGTCCTGTTAGAATTTTATAAGTTTCAATGAAATCCCCTCTCACTCTTCTAAACTCCAGTGAGTATAAGCCCAATCGACCCAATCTCTCCTCATACGTCATTCCTGCCATCCCAGGTATCAGTCTGGTGAATCTTCACTGCACTCCCTCCATGGCAAGAACATCCTTCCTCAGATAAGGCGACCAAAACTGCACACAATACTCAAGGTGTGGTCTCACCAAGGCCCTGTACAACTGCAGCAAGACATCCTTGTTCCTGTACGCGAATCCTCTCGCTACGAAGGCCAACATACCATTTGCCTTCTTAACTGCCTGCTGCACCTGCATGCTTACCTTCAGTGACTGGTGCACAAGGACACCCAGGTCTCGTTGCACTTCCCCTTCTCCCAATCTATTGCCGTTCAGATAATAATCTGCCTTCCTGTTTTTGACACCAAAGTGGATAACCTCGCATTTATCCACATTATACTGCATCTGCCATGCATCTGCCCAATCACCCAACCTGTCCAAATCATACTGGAGTTTCTCGGCATCCTCCTCACAGCACACACGCCCACCCAGCTTTGTGTCATCTGCAAACTTGGAGATATTACATTTAGTTCTCTCGTCTAGATCATTAATATATATTGTGAATAGCTGGGGTCCTAGCACTGATCCCTGCGGTACCCCACTAGTCACTGCCTGCCACTCGGAAAAACACCCGTTTATTCCAACTCTTTGCTTCCTGTCTGCCAACCAGTTCTCTATCCAAGTCAGTACCTTGCCCCCAATCCCTTGTGCTTGAACTTTACACGCTAATCTCTTATGCGGGACCTCATCGAAAGCCTTCTGAAAGTCCAAATACACCACATCCACTGGCTCTCCCTTACCTATTCTACCAGTTACATCCTCAAAAAATTCCGGTAGACTAGTCAAGCACGATTTACCTTTTGTAAATCCATGTTGACTTTGTCCAATCCTGTCACTGTTTCCCAAGTGCTCTGCTAGTACATCTTTTATAATGGACTCTAGCATTTTCCCCACTACCGATGTCAGGCTTACCAGTCTATAATTCCCTGTTTTCTCTCTGCCACCTTTTTGAATAGTGGGGTAACATTAGCTACCCTCCAATCCATGGGAACTGTTCCAGAGTCTATAGAATTTTGGAAGATGACCAGCAATGCATCTACTACTTCTAGGGCCACTTCCTTAAGTACCCTAGGATGTAGAATATCAGGCCCTGGTGATTTAGCGGCCTTCAATCCCGTCAATTTCCCTAACACCATTTCCCTACAAATACTGATTTCATTCAGTTCCTCCCTCTCATTAGACCCTATGTTCCCCGATATCTCTGGGAGGTTATTTGTGTCCTCCTTTTTGAAGACAGCACCAAAGTATGTATTTAATTGGTCTGCCATTTCTTTGTTCCCCATTATAATTTCCCCTGATTCTGACTGCAAGGGACCTACGCTTGACTTCACCAATCTTTTTCTCTTCGCATATCTATAGAAGCTTTAACAGTCAGTTTTTATGTTCCCTGCAAGCTTACTCTCATACTCTATTTTCCCCCTCTTAATTAATCCCTTTGTCCTCCTTTGCTGAATCCTAAACTACTCCCAATCCTCAGGTTTGCTGCTTTTTCTGGCCAATTTATATGTCCTCTCCTTGGCTCTTATGCTATCCCTAATTTCCCTTGTTAGCCATGGTTGAGTCACCTTTTTTGTTTTATTTTTATGCCAAACAGGGATGAACAAATTCTGTAGTTCATACATGTGATCTTTAAATGTTTGCCATTGCCTATGCACTGTCAGCTCTTTAAGTAATGTTCCCCAATCCATTCTACCCAACTCGCGCCTCATACCATTGTAGTTTCCTTTATTTAAATTCAGGATCCTAGTCTCTGATGCAAATACTTCACTCTCCATCTTAATGAAGAATTCTATCATATTATGATCGCTCCGCCCCAAGGGGCCTCGCACAACAAGATTGCTAATTAATCCTTTCTCATTACATAATACCCAGTCTAAGATGGCCTGATCTCTAGTTGGTTCCTCGACATATTGGGCCAGGAAACCATCCCGTATACACTCCAGGAATTCCTCCTCCACAGTATTGTTACTAATTTGGTTAGCCCAATCTATATGTAGATTAAAGTCACCCATGATAACTGCTGTGTCCTTATTGCACGCTTCTTTAATTTCCCTTTTAATGCCATCCCCAACCTCAGCATTACTGTTTGGGGGTCGATTTACAACTCCCACTAATGTTTTCTGCCCCTTGGTATTTCTCAGCTCTACCCATACAGATTCCACATCATCAGAGCTAATATCCTTCCTTACTATTGTGTTAATCTCCTCTTTAACCAGCAATGCTACCCCACCTCCTTTTCCTTTTTGCCTGTCTTTCCTGAATATTGAATACCCCTGGATGTTGAGTTCCCAGCCTTGGTCACCCTGGAGCCATGTTTCCGTAATCACAATCATATCATATCCATTTACATCTATTTGTGCAGCTAATTCATCCGCCTTATTACGAATGCTCCTCGCATTAAGACACACAGCCTTCAGGCTTGTTTTTTTTAACACTCTTAGACCTTTTAGAATTATTATTTACTGTGGCCATATTTGATTTAAACCCTTGAGATCTCTGACTGCCACTTTTGCTTTTCTCCTTCCTGTCTTTTGCTTCTATCCTTGTTTCCCTTTCCTCTGTCTCCCTGCACAGGTTCCCAACCCCCTGCCATTTTAGTTTAAACCCTCCCCAACAGCACTAGCAAACACTCCCCCAAGGACATCGGTCCCGGTCCTGCCCAGGTGCAAACCGTCCAGTTTGTATTGGTCCCACCTCCCCCAGAACCGGTTCCAGTGTCCCAGGAATTTGAATCCCTCCCCCTTGCACCATTCCTCTAGCCATGTATTCATCTGAAATATCCTTCTATTTCTACTCTGACTAGCATGTGGCACTGGTAGTAATCCTGAGATTACTACCTTTGAGGTCCTATTTTTTAATTTACCTCCTAACTCCCTATATTCAACTTTTAGGACCTCATCCCAGTTTTTACCTATATCGTTGGTACCTATATGCACCACGACAACTGGCTGTTCACGCTCCCCCTCCAGAATGCTCTGCAGCTGCTCTGAGACATCCTTGACCCTTGCACCAGGGAGGTATCATACCATCCTGGAGTCTCATTTGCGGCCGCAGAAACGCTTATCTATTCCCCTTGCAGTAGAATCCCCTATTACTATAGCTCTCCCACTCTTTTTCCTCCTGTCCTGTGCAGCAGAACCACCCATGGTGCCAGGAAGTTGGCTGCTGCTGCCTTCCCCTGATAAGCCATCACCCTCAACAATATCCAAAGTGGTGTATCTGTTTGAGATGGGGATGGCCACAGGGGACCCCTGCACTACCTGCCTGCACCTACTACTCTGCCTGGCGCTCACCCATTCCCTTCTTGCCTGTGCAGCCTTTACCTGTGGTGTGACCAACTGATTAAATGTGATATCCACGACGTCCTCAGCATCGCGAATGCTCCAGTATGTATCCATTCACAGCTCCAGTGCCACAATGCGATCTGCCAGTAGCTGCAGCTGGATACACTACCCGCACACATGGTCGTCAGGGACACAGGAAGTGTCCCTGATTTCCCACATAGTGCAGGAGGAGCATGCCATGGGGCCGAGCTGTGCTGGCATGTCTTACCTTTTAATTAATTCAAATTAAATTAAATCAAATCAATACCACTAATTACAGTACAATCAGTTTGGGTGGAGCTAAGAAACAGCAAGGGGCAGAAAACATTGGTGGGAGTTGTTTATAGGCCAACAAACAATATTTGTAATGTAGGGCAGTGTATAAATCAGGAAATTAGAGATGCAAGTAACAAGGGTAATACAGTAATCATGGGGGAATTTAACTTTCATATAGACTGGGCAAACCAAACTTGCAGAAATAGTGCAGAGGAAGAGTTCATGGAATGCATTCAAGATAGTTTTCTAGATCAGTGTATCGAGGAACCTACTAGGGAATTTTAGATCTAGTATTGTGTAATGAGGCAGGGTTAATTAATAACCTTGTAGTAAAGGAGCCTCTGGGGAGCAGTGATTATAATATGATAGAATTTTATGTTGCATTTGAGAGTGATTAGTTAAGTTCGAAACTAGGGTCCTAAATCTGAACAAAGCAAACTACGTAGGTATGAGAGGTGAGTTGGCTAAGGTAGGTTGGGAAACTAGATTAAAAGATATGACAGTAGATAAGCAATGGTGAACATTTAAAGAAATAATTCATAATTCACAATGAATATACATTCCCTTAAAGAATAAAAACACCACGGGAAAAATGGTCCACCCGTGGCTAATATAACAAATTAACGATAGTATTTGATTAAAGGAAGAGGCCTATAATGTTGCCAAAAAGAGTAGTAACCCGAAGGATTGGGAGGATTTTAGAATTCAGCAAAGGAGGACCAAGAAATTGATAAAGAAATATAAAATAGAATGAGGGCAAACTAGCGAGAGACATAAAAACAGACTGTAAAAGCTTCTATAGGCATGTAAAAAGGAAAAGATTAGTGAAAGTAAACATGGGTCCCTTACAGGCTGAGACAGGAGAAATTATAATGGGGAATAAGGAAATGGCAGAGAAATTAAACAAATGGTTTGGAGGAGGGACATCTGGCAAAATCACAAAGATTGACAGTAGGCAGGAAACCCACTGTCACCTCGCCTCCATTCAATCTTCCCAAGTGTCGGGTCCCTGATTTGTGCATGGACCCGACACCGAGCGGTGGGAAGAGGATTATAGCCACTTAACTGCCTGTTAAAGGTTGTTAATAGGCAGTTAACAGGCTCTTTTGCAATTTTGACAATTCTACTTTGGGCTTTCCGATGTCCAGACACCACGCTGGGTAAGTGTGGCGTGTTGTGAGTCTGCTGTAATGTTTCTGCATTGATGACAGCTGCAGAAGTGGTGTGAAGGATCCATTGGTGCACTGGTGAGTTTCAGAGGTAAGAAAATGTTGGGAAATTAATTTTTAATGCATTTACACTTTTCTGTTGGTAACATGTTTTGAATTGTATGTGTAGTCCCACCTCATTGGGAGAACCTCTCTTACCAGTGACAGATCACTTCTGTAACCTCATCTGCAGCTGCCATCTGTTCTAGCCTAAGGAGGAAGTCACTGGAGAGCCTGGGTGCAAGAACTCACCTGTGAACAGTCATTGTCAGTGTTTGCAGCACCTCAATGCTGTCAAACACTGAGAAATCAACTGTCAAAGAAAAATTGTGCTTGGTCCCTTTAAGAAAACCGGCAGATAACGCGTCATCAAATGACGCCATCTGACCGGTTTCTTCTTAATTGGCCGGCAAGCCCGCAGGGCAGGGCTTAACAAGGCCAATTGACATAAAATCACGTCCGTGGGCCGGATGAAGTTGGGGGCGGGACTGGAACCCAGAAACCAGCTGACCCGCTCCCAAGCCACATTGATCGATAAAATCGCAGCCTTTGTGTCTGTCTTCATGGAAGAAGATGCAATAAACATTCCGGAAATAGTGGAGAACCAAGGGTCTAGTGAGAATGAGGAACTGAAAGAAATTAGTATTAGTAAGGAAATAGTACTGGAGAAATTAATGGGACTGAAAGCCAATAAATCCCCTGGACCTGATGGCCTACATCCTAGGGTTTTGAAAGAGGTGGCTGTAGAGATAGTGGATGCATTGGTTGTCATCTTCCAAAATTCCAAAGATTCTAGAATGGTTCCCGCGGATTGGAAGGTAGCAAGTTTAACCCCACTATTTAAGAAAGGAGGGAGAGAGAAAACGGGGAACTACAGACCAGTTAGCCTGACATCAGTAGTAGGGGAAATGCTAGAATCTATTACTAAGGACGTGGTAACAGGGCGCTTAGAAAGTAATAATAGGATTGGGCAGAGTCAACATGGATTTATGAAAAGGAAATCGTATTTGTTGAATCTCTTAAGAGTTTTTTGAGGTTATAACTAGCAGAATAGATAAGGGGAACCAGTGGATGTGGTGTATTTGGATTTTCAGAAGGCATTTGATAAGGTGCCACACAAGAGGTTATTAAACAAAATTAGGGCTCATGGGAATAGGGGTAATATACTAGCATGGATTGAGGACTGGTTAATGGACAGAAAACAGAGAGTGGGAATAAACGGGTCATTTTCAGGTTGACGGGCTGTAACTAGTGGGGTACCGCAAGGATCAGTGCTTGGGCCTCAGCTGTACACAATCTATATCAGTGATTTGGATGAGGGGACCAAATGTAATCTATCCAAGTTTGCTGATGATACAAAGCTAGGTGGGAATGTAAGTTGTGAGGAGGATGCAAAGAGGCTGCAAAGGGATATAGACAGATTAAGTGTGCAAGAACATGGCAAATGGAAAATAATGTGGAGAAATGTGAATGTATCCACTTTGGCAGGAATAATAGAAAAGCAGAGTATTTTTTAAATGGTGAGAGATTGGGAAATGTTGGTGTTCAGAGGGACCTGGGTGTCCTTGTACACAAATCACTGAAAGTTAACATGCAGGTACAGCAAGCAATTAGGAAAGTAAATGGTATGATAGCAAAATACTGCAGATGCTGGAAATCCAAAATAACAACAGAAAATGCTGGAAAAACTCAGCAGGCCAGGCAACATCCGTGGAGAGAAAATAGAGTCGACGTTTTGGGTGAAAACCCCTTTGTCAAGACTGGAAAGGCACAGGAAATGAAATAGATTAAAAGGCCAGGCTGGGAGAGAACAAAAGAGAAGTGAAGAGACATTAAGAGGTATTCAAAACGAGACGAGATGGTGATGGGACTAGTGGAGACAAAAGACGGCTCTAGATTAGGTGTGAAATGTTCTGGCAGAATGAGAGACAGCTGCCATGTTTTTTTTTCTCTCCCACATGACTAAGCCACACCTCTTCCTGACCTCATCTGCATGCCTTAGGATGGGCCTTGGGTGGGTGGCTCAAAGTTACAGGTCGGAAATCGTGATGGCCATTTCTTGGGGGCAGCATTTCGGCAGAAGATCTCTCCGCCCCATTTTTACTTGTGTTTTCAACAATGTCTAAATACATAGAAACATAGAAGATAGGAGCAGGAGTAGGCCATTCGGCCCCTCGAGCCTGCTCTGCCATTCAATGCAATCATGGCTGATCATCCAAACTCAGTACCCTGTCCCTGCCTTCTCCCCATATCCCTTGATCCCTTTAGCCTTAAGAAATATATCTAAAGCCTTCTTGAATATATTTAATGAATTGGCCTCAACTGCCTTGTGTGGTAGAGAATTCCACAGGTTCACCACTCTCTGGGTGAAGAAACTCCTCTTCATCTCAGTCCTAAATGGCTTACCCCTTATCCTTAGACTGTGACCCCTGGTTCTGGACTCCCCCGCCATCGGGAACATCCTTCCTGCATCTAGTCTGTCTAGTCCTGTTAGAATTTTATAAGTTTCAATGAGATCCCCTCTCATTCTTCTAAACTCCAGCGAGTATAAGCCCAATCGACTCAATCTCTCCTCATACGTCATTCCTGCCATCCCAGGTATCAGTCTGGTGAATCTTCGCTGCACTCCCTCCATGGCAAGAACGTCCTTCCTCAGATAAGGCGACCAAAACTGCACACAATACTTGAGGTGTGGCCTCACCAAGGCTCTGTACAACTGCAGCAAGACATCCTTGTTCCTGTACTCGAACCCTCTCGCTACGAAGGCCAACATACCATTTGCCTCCTTAACCACCTGCTGCATCTGCATGCTTACCTTCAGCGACTGGTGCACAAGGACACCCAGGTCTCGTTGCACTTCCCCTTCTCCCAATCTATTACTGTTCAGATAATAACCTGCCTTCCTGTTTTTGCCACCAAAGTGGATAACCTCACATTTATCCACATTATACTGCATCTGCCATGCATCTACCCAATCACCCAACCTGTCCAAATCAAACTGGAGTTTCTCAGCATCCTCCTCACAGCACACATGCCCACCCAGCTTTGTGTCATCTGCAAACTTGGAGATATTCTGCAAACTTGGAGATAGACCTAGCTCACACAGGATAGCGATCCTGCAACACGGTTTTGGCTGGAAGTTATTTGCAATACTTAAAAGTTGTAAAAAATCTCTGTATTGAAAAGTATTATGCTGAATTTTTGCTGGCAAAGAGAGTTCTGCTTAGATAAATAATGGATTTCCCGCTGGACATTCAATTGCTTGTGTGCTTTGAGGATGAGGATAAACAGAACTTGGAGATGGGACGGAAGTCAGGAAATTGTGACGTTCGGCAGCATCCAACTTGTAAGTGTCCACGCTACAGGGTCCACAGAGCAAAGAGGTCCTAGCTCGATCTTTCTTTTTGTAGATGATATCTAAGAAGGCTGTGGTTACTCCCCAGATGCAGTAATGGAGATATACCACTTGCTGGAACCTGATCTGCGGTCTCTTTCTAAAAAGGGCACAGCATTATCAGTGGCTGTGGCTAAGCAGCCGCTGGTGACATTATTCACATCCGTCATTAAGCATTACATAAGTGACAATCGTTGACCAGACATTTGGGATTGGAAAGTCCTGTTGTTACCTGGATAGGTCATAGGGAGCCCTTCATTCTGTCCACCTGCTTCTTCTTTACAAAAAAAACCCCACAAGATTTAGACAGGCCACAGATTAATTCACCATTTAATTTCATCCTGACGTCTGCAGATATTTTATTGTAATTGCAATCTGAGATGTACGGCAATCTCGTCACTTTCCATTCAATCGCTGCAGGAAATGTGATCTGGGACGATGGAGAGGTAGGAGAGGAATACCTGGCTGTGGGAGGTTGTTGAGGTTTCCTTGTGCTTAATAACTTGTTTCATTCATCTCTTTTTTTACACTGTGTGACTCTGGAAGGTGTGTGCAATGTATGTACCTTTAAGGGGGGGAACTACTTTCTACAGCTCATGTATACTGTAGTACCGGCAGTGACCACACCTGTATATAACGCTGAGTAGTAATCTGTTGTTTCAGTTGCAGTTTGAACCACGTTGAGTAAACACCTGTTGAATCGTTCTCTGCAGTCTGTTGTCTGATTATTGAAGGACACAACATTAAGATACACGGACCTAACAGTGTGGGCCATGCTGCCAGCATTATCTTAGTATCTGCATTCGTGCCTTCATTGACCTTGGACAAGCTGGTGAGGTCATTAAAACCTTTACAGCACTGAAATGCATTTAAGAACATAAGAAATAGGAGCAGGAGTTGACCATTTGGCCCTTCGAGCCTGCTCCGTCATTCAATAAGACCATGGCTGATCATCAATCTCATCTCCGCTTTTCTGCATTATCCCCATATCCCTTGATTCCCTTAATATTCAAAAATCTATTGATCTCTGCCTTGAATATACTCAATGACTGAGCCTCCACAGCCCTCTGGGGTAGAGAATTCCAAAGATTCACCGCCCTCTGAGTGAAGAAATTTCTCCTCATCTCAGTCCTAAATGGCTGACCCCTTATACTGAGATTGTGACCCCTGGTTCTAGACTCCCCAGCCAGGGGAAACATCCTCCCTGCAACGACCCTGTCAAGCCCTGTAAGAATTTTGTATGTTTCAATGAGATCACCTCTCATTCTTCTAAATTCTAGAGAATACAGCCCTAGTCTACTCAATATATAGGCAGAGTCTACTCAATGGGATGGTTGGCCAACTGGGCCATCTCTCTCCAAACTGTTTGAACCATCTTCATCTGGGGGTTCTTTACTTGGGTGCCAAAGAGCCTTACACTTTTTGCCCTTATCTCTACTAACCTGACCTCTCCCACAGCTCAGAAAATCTTGGGCCTTTGGCACTGCAGACCCTTTGATGTTACTCCTCCTTCTGTTATTGGAATGGGAGCACGAGCTCTAGTTCCAACTCTGTCTCCCCTTCTACTCAAACTGGTCCTTTACCCTGACACCATTTCGCTTCCTCCCAGAGACAGAGAACCAGTCAGGAGCAGATTCCTGCTCTAAACCACCCCTAAATACGAAATTAGCAAACCCCCCCGCACTCCCCACAAGAAAAACATGGTCCGCTGCCAACAGGATTGGCGGGCGGGCGGAAATTTGATAACAATGGTTAGGAAAATAATGATTTTTTTTGAAGGACAGAGGAAGAGGAGGTGGGGGGGACTTTTGAAATGTGCAGATTCCAGTCATCATGCTTGAAAGAAGAGTATTGCCACTTTAAGAAATACCTTAACATTCACACAAGGCACCGGTAGCTTCGTACCGCACCCAGCAGGATGCTGTAGATGATAGCAAAATACTGCAGATGCTGGAAATCCGAAATAACAACAGAAAATGCTGGAAAAACTCAGCAGGCCAGGCAACATCCGTGGAGAGAGAAATAGAGTCAACGTTTCAGGTCGAAACCCTTTGTCAAGACCCAAGTCTTGACTCAAGTCTTGACAAAGGGTTTCGACCTGAAACGTTAACTCTCTTTCTCTCTCCACGGATGTTGCCTGGCCTGCTGAGTTTCTCCAGCATTTTCTGTTGTTATTTCGGATGCTGTAGACTGTTCCTTTGAATGCCTTGTTATTGTTGCGGTTGTTGAAAATGCATCGTGGCTTCTACAGCGCGCACATTCTCCAAGAAGGGATTAAATGGTTTAGAGTTCTTCCTGAACAAGGCTTCCCGATTTTAAAAAAAACCTTCACCGTTTTTGAAACACACTCTTCCGACGTTTAAATAAACCCAAATAAAAATGATTCTCCAAATTATCTGGCGGCGTGGATGTCGGACGAGGACGGATGCAAATGGTTAAAGCCTAACAGGGGTTGAGTGGAGATGTCTGCTGCTGCTGCTGCGATCATCAGGTTCCTTACGACTGAAGTTGCTAGCCAGGGGACGCTGCGGGCTAGTATGTCATCCACTTCAGTCAGTTCCCTAATCCAGACCACATTCTCAGACAGTCAATTTACTGGAAACACAACGTCGCTTTACAATAAACAGGAGCGCGGTCTAACTTTCAGGTCAAGGGCACCAGCCTTTCCCCCCCCCCCGCCCCCCCCAGATATATTACAATGTAAAATAACAACAGAAAATGCTGGAAAAACTCAGCAGGCCAGGCAACATCCGTGGAGAGAAAATAGAGTCAACGTTTCAGGTCGAAACCCTTTGTCAAGACCTGTAACGTTGACTCTATTTCTCTCTCCACGGATGTTGCCTGGCCTGCTGAGTTTTTCCAGCATTTTCTGTTGTTATTTCAGATTTCCAGCATCCGCAGTATTTTGCTATCATATTACAATGTAACTAAGCCGTTAGTTTAAAATATGCTTATTAATCATCTCTATTTATGGCCATCGAGTATAATTTGTGTTTGTTATTGCAAAAACACGCTTACATTTCTGGGTCTCAGGAGCACCCCATGTTGCCTTGTCTTCCCCCCCCCCCCCCCCCCCCACACACACACACACACACACACACAAAGCATTTTTGAGATGTATAAGTTGTGCTGGGCGGCAGTTTTCTGGCGAGATATTTTCCCCATTTAGTCCGTGCCGCTTGGCGTTCTGATACTGGAGAGTTCTAACATTTTGCATGACACAGTGTGTTCCTGATCAGATGTAAATGCCAGGCCTGGTAGCAAATGTTAACAGCCGTTCCCTCTTCAAAGTAAAAAAAAACCAAAAGTGTCGCCAGCAGTGAGCGTGCCAGTGGCGCACACAGGACTGTATTCCAGTGAAATGGGTTCATTAAATTCTCTCGTGGGTTCGAACGAGACATTTCTGTCCAACTGCTGTCAAAATAATACACATCACCTACACCAAGATACAAGCAAAAAAGACAAGGTGCTATTCTCATGTCTCACAGACAAGCCATTGTGGACAGATTTATAAAGAATGCATACACAAAAAATGCAAAGTAAAAGCAAAAATAAAATGGGCTATCCATCTATCTACCTGCCAGTTTATCTATTTTTTATAATCTACCTATTTATTCATCTACAGCAGAGAGACAACACTCGTGCCTTCACCAAGTTCCAGTGGCTGACCAGAATTGCAATGAATTCATCGTACGGTTCTCATCTGTTAAGTCCGTGAACGATTGAGACACGGACCAGCAGGAGTGAAAACAAACAAGTCTTTACTGGTGGAAGTCAATAGCGAAACTAACAAACAGAGGCTCTCTAGCGCCTTTTATACAGGGGTGGTCACTGCCGGTACTGCAGTCTGAGACCAGTTATTCTCTTAAAGGTACATACACAACATCATCCACACTTTCAAATTTCTCCTTGGCCTCGATGCTCCTTTCCTCCATGATCTACTCTAGCCCTGTGCCCCCCTGTGCACCCTCTGGCCCACCAACACTGGCCTACTTTGCATTCTGCGCTCCTTCAGCCACCTTGCCCCTGCCCTTTGAAACTTCATTCCTCAGCATCTCCGCCTTGCCACCTCCTGCTCTGCCCTTGAAATACCTTCTCATAAGAAATAGGAGCAGGAGTGGGCCATACGGCCCCTTGAGCCTGCTCCGCCATTTAGTAAGAGCATGGCTGATCTTCTACCTCAACTTCACTTTCCCGCCCGATCCCCTTAGAGTCCAAGGGGGCTAAATTCGGTTGATTCGTGCAAATCAACTAGCGCCTGGGCGTTGCGCCAAAACCTCCCGTGAAATTCAGCGGCGGCGTTAACCGTTAGCGCCGCTGGCAATGACATCATCGCCGTGCGCAGCGCCCCGCCTGTAATATTGGGTGGCGCCCCCCAACTTACTATGGATGCTATGTCCGCTGGGGTCAGAGGAGCCTACCTGCGGCCCAATTTTTACCCCCAAATATCTATCGATCTCAGTCTTGAATATACTCAATGACTGAGCATTCACAGCCCACTGGGCTAGCTTTTTATTCCAGATTTTTATTTCATTAACTGAATTTAAATTCCCCAGTTGCCGTGGTGGGATTTGAACTCATGTCTCCGGGTCATTAGTCCAGGCCTCGGGATTACTAGTCCAGTAACATAACCACTGTGCTACCGTACCCCTAATGATGACTGGCAGATCAAAATAATTTTCCTTTCAATAATTATTGATTGCTGTCAAAGTGTTGGAATAGAGCCTTAGTGGCAGAGTTATTCACTCCTCCAGTTACCCAGTTTTTAATTCTCAGTGGGGATAAGGAAAACTGGAGGTTGTTGTCATTTCATACACCTCAGTGCCAGGAAGATCCCAGGCTTGATCCCTGATCTATACTGAATTAGGCCATCTCGGAACTGACGCTACTCCAATTACTCTAGTTTAGGGAGGATTACTGTTCCTATTAAAGGAAGGAATATAGGAACAGGTGGAGGCCATTTAGCCCCTCGAGCCTGTTCCGCCATTCAATGAGATCATGGCTGATCTGTGACCTGATCTATTGGTATAATGTCAGCATTATCATCATGGCCCTCAGCCATAAGTCTCTCTGTCTCTGTGCACTGGATCGCAATGTTCAGTAGAACAGTTCACCTGATTGAAATGGAGGTATGCAGATTTGCCAACTAGATTTTTGGAGTTTGCTCAGTGTTATACATTTTTCAGTGCTATATTTTGATTAAGGGCCTATCCACTGTTAAAATGTTGGTTCTTAGTTTTAACCTGTTATGGTTGCTGGCCATTTATTCACCTCTTGGCATTACAAATAGCTCCAGACTAAATAAAAACCTTGGAAGGCAGCATCGTGGAGAGAGAGAAACAGAGTTCTGACGAAGGGTCATTGACCTGAAACGTTGGGCAGGATTTTCATTGGGCCATGGAGGCGGGATTGGAGGCATGTGGGGGGTGAAAATCGTGAAACCGGGGGGGGGGCACGAACCCATCCCGCCCCAACCCGCCTCCATGCCAGTTTCAAAGGAGGCGGATACCCGCCCCGCACTGGGACCCCCCTCCCCGAGGTGGGAAGGGTATTAGTGCCAATTAACTGCCTGTTAACAGGTAGTTAACAGGCAGTTTTTAGCCTAATCCCTATTTTTATTGCTGAAGTGTGGGATTCCCGACGGCTCCAAACCACGCCAAGTTAGCGAGGCAGACCGTCGGGCTGAAGGGCTTGGAGGGGTCGAGATGTCCGGTGTTCAGGTGAATGATGGGTGCATGAGTGCAGAGGTAAGTGTGTTTGGTGTCTGTAAAGTGTTTAAAGATGTTTTACTTACCTTTACTTACCTTTACAGCCTTCCTTCAGGTCTCGGGAGTCCCTCATCTCACCAGCACAGAAAGCAGAATGGCCGCGAGCTGTCAAAAGTTGCAGCATTCAGCTTTCTGTTCTGGAGAGATCTCTAAATCAGCCTGAGAGGAAGGAATTAACTTAGTGTTCAGATTGTCAGTGTTTGACAGCTTCAAAGAGTTGTCAAACGCTGATATTTCATCTGTCAAAAGCTCTTGACAGATGAAATGTCAATCTGTGACGTCACCTGTTGCCGGATGGCCCTTAATTTGCCTGCTGGGCCCGCTGGGCGGGCTCAACAAGGTCAATCAAGTGAAAATCGCGTGGGTTGGCCACAACTGGATGGAGGCAGGACTACAATCCCGAAAGTTGTAGTCCCGCCTCCTACACGCCTCCAGAATCAAAATCCAGCCCGTTGACTCTGTTTCTCTCTCCACGGATGCTGCCTGACCTGCTGAGTGTTTCCAGCATTGTCTGTTGTTGTTTCAGATTTCCAGCATCTGCAGTATTTTGCTATCGTAAATAAAAACCTGCCTCTGCAATGTTATTGAATTTTATACTCAGGAAAATTGGAACCTATTTTCAATTGCGTTTCTGTCCCATTTATGTTGATTTTCCACAGATTGTGGAATTTTTCTGCATCTACTGTACTATTAAAAAAAATCAGAAATATTAAATTCATGTGATCCAATTATGCCTATCAGGTCTGTTGTCAGATTAGCGATATGCGTGCAGGCCCGATGCTATCATATCAGTAATATCTCATTGACGTGTGCCATCACGCTACTTTTCAAATGTCTTCCACGTCAAACATAGCTCTTTTGGGTAGAAAGTTCCAAATCTTACACATAGTTTGAACTTGAAGGCACCTTTAAGTAAAATAATAATCTAATTGCAGGGTTGAAATGTTTGTAAAGAACACAGCTTAGCTGTTGTAGTTTATGACATTGTGAACCCCTCAATTGAATTACTGCCCTGTAATTCACTTAGAGCTATCCCTTATAGAGTTAAAGCTTCGTTGGCCAGTCATCTGTCTCAAATGGCGTAGTTAATTCAGGCTTCTGTGTAATTTTATTTGCTCAGAAGCCTAGATCAGCACAGAAATTAAATGGCTTGGAGGTTTGATGCAGGAACACATGTATAAATGAGCGCGGTATGTGAATTACGTCATTCAATTTCAAAAACATATTTTGGCATTATTGCAGGACCAAACATTTCGACTTACATAGTGGTCTCAAACACATAGACATTTTATATTTGTTTTTAGATCTGGTAATATATGCACAAATTGTTGCAGGGCAGGTTGAGAAAACGGTTAAAAAAGCTTACGGGATCCTGGGCTTCATGAATAGAGGCATAGAGTACAAAAGCAAGGAAGTTATGATGAACCTTTATAAAACACTGGTTCGTCCTCAACTGGAGTATTGTGTCCAATTCTGGGCACCGCACTTTAGGAAGGATGTGAAGGCCTTAGAGAGGGTGCAGAAAAGATTTACGAGAATGATTCCAGGGATGAGGGACTTCAGTTTGGTGGATAGACTGGAGAAGCTGGGGTTGTTCTCCTTGGAGCAGAGAAGGTTGAGAGGAGATTTGATCGAGGTGTTCAAAATCACGAGGGGTCTGGACAGAGTAGCTAGAGGGAAACTGTTCCCATTGGCGGAAGGGTCGAGAACCAGAGGACACAGATTTAAGGTGATTGGCAAAAGATCCAAAGGCGACATGAGGAAAAACTTTTTTACGCAGCGGGTGGTCAGGATCTGGAATGCACTGCCTGAAAGGGTGGTGGAGGCAGATTCAATCATGGCTTTCAAAAGGGAATTGGATAAGTACCTGAAGGAAAATAAATTGCAAGGCTACAGGGAAAGGGCGGGAGAGTGGGACTAACTGAAGTGCTCTTGCAGAGAGCTGGCACGGGCTCGACGGGCCAAATGGCCTCCTTCTGTGCTGTAACCATTCTATGATTCTATGGTAGATAGATAGAGGCATGCAGATTTGTTTAGGTATTTCCGTAGAATCGGGTTTCACATTACAGGAAACTTTTTTTATCCAGCACCGATGGGACCAACGTGGTGCCGGTTCATCAAAAATTCCAGATAACCGAGCGCTATAGTAAAAGATAGGGAGACCTGAGAGCTCCGTATAAAGCAACAAACCCTGTTGCTTACCAACAAGTTCAGAACAATGGCCACAAGTTCCAAGCGTCTCTGTAGCTTAGCAACAGCTGCAGCCATACCCTTGCACAGCAACAGATCGATGAAGGCAAGTAATATGAAGTATGAACCTACTCCTGAATTTTGCCGGTTAACCGAGATTTCCGTTATTTAGGTGCCGGTAAATCGAAAGTTTCCTGTACATTATGTGTTGGGTCTCATGAAAGTGATTAGAAACAAGGGAGAGTTGAAGCTATTCTCTACTTAAAAAAAAGTTTTTATCTTTTGAAATCAAAATATATATTCACATCTTGGGCAATACCAAACACACAGCCCTCCTTAAGGGCGACTGATTAAGATCCATCAAGCACTTTGCAGTGACTTAACTGTACAAACTGTGACAAATATAACAAATACCCAAGAAAGGGCTTGAATTTCAGCAACAATTTTAACAGCCTGCTTACCTCAAGTTTATTAGCTTTGCCATTGGTTTAGTATTGGGATCGAGATTGCCATTTTAACTAAAGAAAGAGACACACATTTCAGTGCAGACTCAAGCTGGTAAAACTAGCAATGTAAGTTTAATTGAACAAGTACATTAGAATCAATGCCAAAATCAGATTTTATATTACTGTAGTACTTACAGTACTAATGTAAAATATCAAGCTGAAAGACTGATGAGAATAAATTGGAAGCTTTGAATCACAAATGTGTCTGTGAAATATTGAAGGCTAACTGGAATGACTAATCAGTAATGAGGTAATTCAGGGGAGGTCAAACCAACCTGTGTAAAAACATTGATAAGGGAGGGCAAACATATGTGCTGAAGGTTCAGATCCAGCGAGATCTTCGATGGTGAATTTCATAGCTTTACAAATTGAGACAATTATTACAATTTGACAAAAAGCTCGAGGAAAAAGCTTGAATTTCAATAACCAATTTAAATAAACCTGCTGACCTTGAGGTTAACTTAGTGCGGGCACATTTACAGGATGGAAAGACTTGCATTTATATAGCGCCTTTCACAACCACTAGACGTCCCATTACAGCCAATGAGGTACTTTTTGAAGTGTAGTCACTGTTGTAATGTAGGAAAGGCGGCAGCCAATTTGCACACAGCAAGCTCCCACAAACAGCAATGTGATATTGACCGGATAATCTGCTTTAGTGATGTTGATTGAGAGATAAATATTGGCCCAGGACACCGGGGAGAACTCCCCTGCTCTTCTTCGAAATAGTGTCGTGGATGTTTTATGAGAGGGTAGACGGGGCCTCGGTTTAACATCTCATCTGAAAGACGGCACCTCCGACAGTGCAGTGCTCCCTCAGCACTGCACTGGAGTGTCAGCGTAGATTTCATGCAGAAAGTCTCAGCTCAAGTGGGACTTGAACCCACAACCCTTCATGACTCAGAGGTGAGAGGGCTACCCACTAAGCCACAGCTGATTTTAGGTACAATTGTCATAATTAGCAATGGATTGGATATCAGAGGGAAACAAAAGCATGATAGACAACGGGTGTGTTGACAAGAACTGAGAGAGAAAGGTCTGAAGGAAATGGTGACAACACAGTGATGGAACTTCTGGAAGTGTCATTTGGAAAAAGCTTTGGACAAAATGTAACCATATGGCTAAACAATAAGAAAATAAACAGGGACTGTCGACAACCTTGACTAGACATGAGTTGCCCATCCAGAATGAAATGGAACTATTTGTTATCGAGTATTGAAAACAACTGGGTCAGTTCATTGTAGCCAATAAAAAAAAACTTCCAACTAAGTTAATACAGTTGGATTACAATATATAAAGGCAAACAAATTCATTTTGATTGACCAAATAATCTGTTTTAGCGATGTTGCTTGAGGGAGGAATGTGGCTACACTTCAAAAGTACTTCACTGACTATGAAGCACTTTGAACACGAGGACATGAAAGATGCTATGTAGATGCAAGGTTTCCTCGCTGTTCTCCATGTGCAAGCCGAGATAGTGAGTGTCAGTAGATGTTTTGCCATAAGAAGCATCGCAGCGAAGCCAACCCTGTCCTCACCAGATGTTAAGATGCATGCATTTCTAACTCTGGCTGATTTCCTGCTCCCTCCTCACGCGGTGTTGAGACAAATTGGCCCCGATATTTATGGGGAGGGAGCGGGGGCGCGTGTCAGCGATGGGGAAATCCGGAAATACGCAGAAGGCGAAGGACCTGCTGAATTTATCGGCAGTCGAGAAGATCGGAGGCCGGTGGAGGGGGGGAGCTCGGAGTGCAGTAGCGAGGGGGGAGAGAGATCGCGGGGGGAGAGATTGCAAGTGAGAGAGATCGTGGGGAGGAAGAGGTCGAGTCTGGAGATCGCGGGGGCGTCGGCCGATCGTGGTTGGGCGGGGGCGAGGGAGGCAGGTCTGGAGGTTGCGGGAGGGAGAGCTCATGGCAGGTTTGCTCGGGGAGCCAGGGTGGGGGGGGGGGGTGGTGGCGGGAGAGGCACTCCTGCTCCCCCAGGCTCACAAGCAATGCTGCAAAAGCACTTACCTGCCGGACACCGGCAGCTCTTGCTTCTTTCAGCTGCCGGGTTTCCCAAACCCTGGGAAACCTGGTCCACAGCCAAAATCTGAGGAACGCAACCTCATTTAAATATTATAATTTCTGACCCGCCTCTCCAGAGCCGGTCACCTGGACGGCCCCCAAACCCGCCGCGGTTAAACCAGAAGTAGGTGCCTTTATGGTGGGGTTGCGGGGGGGTTAAAATTCTCCCCATTTTAGTGGTCTGTACTCCATTCTGGCTGGTAGGAGCTAACTCGGCACAGGCCAGCGTCTGAACCTGGGGGTGTTAGTGGTCGGTACAGTTCAGTAATTCACTGCTTCAATCAGCTGAGCCATCAGGGAAGGCCAGGATTGAATTATAATCACACAAAATGTGCTTCAAAATGAGCTCTTCACCACACGTTGTCACTGGTTTAATAAGAGGCTGTGAATAATCCAGACACATTAAAGAAGTTTGCAATTAGGCAGCAGAGAGTCGCGTCATTTGCTGACGTATCACAAAATTACAAGATACGTAACAACAACAACCTGCATTTATCCAGCGCCTTTAACCTAGTAAAATGTCCCAAGGCGCTTCACTGGAGCGATTATCAAACAAAATTTGACACCGAGCCACATAAGGATAAATTAGGGCAGGTGACCAAAAGCTTGGTCAAAGAGGTAGGTTTTAAGGAGCGTCTTAAAGGAGGAAAGAGAGGTAGAGAGGCGGAGAGGTTTAGGGAGGGAATTCCAGAGCTTAGGGCCCAGGCAGCTGAAGGCACGGCCACCAATGGTGGAGCGATTATAGTCAGGGATGATCAAGAGGCCAGAATTAGAGGAGCGCAGAGATCTCAGGGGGTTGTGGGGCTGGAGGAGATTACAGAGATAGGGAGGGGCGAGACCTTGGAGGGATTTCAAAACATACACATGAAATAGGTCATTCTGTCCATCTTAGCTATTCTATCTACAGGAAACTTTTTTTTATCCGGCACCGACGGGACCAACGTGGTGCCGGTTCATCAAAAATTCCGGATAACCGAAAGCTATAGTAAAAGATACGGAGAGCTGACGGCTCCATATAAAGCAACAAACTCTGTTGCTTAGCAACAGGTTCAGAACAATGGCCACAAGTTACAAGCGTCTCTGTAGCTTAGCAACAGCTGCAGCCACACCCTTGCACAGCAACAGATCGAGGAAGGCAAGTAATATGAAGTATGAACCTACTCCTGAATTTTGCCGGTTAACCGAGATTTCCGGTTATTTAGGTGCCGGTAAATCGAAAGTTTCCTGTCGTATGAAAGACTTACATTTGCCTTCAGTCGACGACCCCAGAGACTATTGCAAAGGTTGATCACTTTCTGCGTGAGGTTCTTCTCGACATCCATCCTAAACTTCCCTTTCATCAGCTTTAACCTGTGCCCTCTTGTTCTAGTACCCTAGCGTATCTTGAAGTAATATTTTGAATTCACTTCATCCACGCCTTTTAATATCTTACATTTTGCTGTCAATGTAAGTGTTGTTGTTGTTGTTGTCTCTTCTCACTTCTTTCCTGGAATGCTAAAGGGGGAGAAATTCGGTTGCTTTGCCCTAAGAGGGCGCTAACGGGGCACAAAGCAACTAGCGCCCGGGCGCGGCACCGCCAACGCCTCCCACGAAATTCAGCAGGAGGTTAGCGGCGGCGGTGCCGAGTGTTTCCAGCATTTTCTGTTTTTATTTGACAGGTTGTTAGTTGTTCTAATATAACTTGAAATTGATCATTTTTTTGTTTAATAGTCTGTTTAGATACGCAGTGATAATGTGCTGATTTACTATCGATTCATGAAGGAAAAACAATTCCACTCCAGAGACTTGAGCACATAAGTCTAGGCTGACACTCCAGTGCAGTGCGGAGGGAGTGCTGCACTGTCAGAGGCGCTGCCTTTCAGATGAGACATTAAACCGAGGCCCCGTCTGCTCTCTCAGGCGGACGTAAAAGATCCCATGGCACTATTTCGAAGACGAGCAGGGGAGTTATCCCCGGTGTCCTGGCTAATATTTATCCCTCAACCAACATTAAAAAAACAGATTATCTGGTCATTATCACATTGCGATGACGTCATCAGCGTGCACAGCGCCCCGCTCGCGCCCCAGCCGCGATCTACGGTAGTGCCCCCTGTCTTACCGCCGGACGCTATGTCCGACGGGGTCGGGGGGGGGTGCCTACCTGTGGCCGGGGCGGCGCTAATTAAAGGCGAGATGCTGGGCGGACATTTTTGTTGCTGGCCACCTGCCAGCACTTGCCCCCGCTGCCGTCCTCGGCCTCCTCAGCACCCCCCCCTGCGGAGTGCCGGCAAAGCGGGCGCGACTCAATTTTTCCCCCAAAGAGCTCCAGTTTCCTCCAGAAGATTGGACTCAGTCACCCTTTCAATCAAAATCAAAGCATCGATGCAGGAAACACTTAGAAAAAACATGGGGAGGAATTACAAGAATTTAACATTTACTAAAGAAAAGAAGGAATGCGGAATTCAGGATGCAGATGGTTAGACGTGCTCGCTTACATAAAGGTGGATTTGAGAGATTGATACAAAAGCAAAATACTGCAGATGCTGGAAATTTGAAATAAAAACAGAAAATGCTGGAAATACTCATCGACCTGAAACGTTAACTCTGTTTCTCTCTCCACAGATGCTGCCTGGCCTGCTGAGTGTTTCCAGCATTTTCTGTTTTTATTTGACAGGTTGTTAGTTGTTCTAATATAACTTGAAATTGATCATTTTTTGTTTAATAGTCTGTTTAGATACGCAGTGATAATGCGCTGATTTACTATCGATTCATGAAGGAAACGCAATTCCACTCCAGAGACTTGAGCACATAAGTCTAGGCTGACACTCCAGTGCGGTGCTGAGGGAGTGCTGCACTGTCAGAGGCGCTGCCTTTCAGATGAGACATTAAACCAAGGCCCCGTCTGCTCTCTCAGGCGGACGTAAAAGATCCCATGGCACTATTTCGAAGAAGAGCAGGGGAGTTATCCCCGGTGTCCTGGCTAATATTTATCCCTCAACCAACATTAAAAAAACATTATCTGGTCATTATCACATTGCTGTTTGTGGGAGCTTGCTGTGCGCAAATTGGCTGCCGTATTTCCTACATTACAACAGTGACTGCAGTTTAAAAAAGTACTTCATTGGCTGTAAAGCGCTTTGAGACGTCCGGTGGTCATGAAAGGTGTTGTAGAAATGCAAGACTTTCTTTCTACGCCCGCGTTTACCAGGCATAAGGGTTTCGTGAGCACTTGCTGGGCAGCACATGTGGAAACCCGGATCTTGCGGGGGTCCTTCTGAAGGCTTACGATGGAATACGCCATCATCGGGATTGCAAATTCCAGGCCCACGTGATGCGGATTTCTGAAACATCACGTGGCCAAGGTAACAAATCCCAGCTGAGAAATTTTATACTTCTTTCCTAGTTACAGTTTGCTTCCGCTTCATAATAAAAGTGCAAAAAATACAACGGGCCGGATATTCCGACCCCCACGGGTGGGTACGAGGCGTGTACGCTCCCGTAGGGGCCTCGCAAGTGCCAGTTTCAGGCATGCGCTAAAACCCGGCACTTGCGATCTGTCGAGAATCCTCTTGACAGATCCTCCGCCTGCCTGGGGGGGAGAAGGGCCTCCACGGGCAGAGAGTTCCGTTTTCTGCACCATCTCCACCCGCTGAAAACCTTTAAAAATCTTACGCCTGGTAAAAGCGTAATTCCTGCTTTTACCAGTTTAAAAGTTTAAAAAAATTTTAAAATATTTTGTTTCATTCATTTATAATTTTAAAATACTTTTTAAAAAATGGTAAGTTTATTTTTAGCCCCATAAAAAACTTTAATTATTTTTCCAAAAAATTAAATTTTTGTTTAAAATATTTAATTTAATGTAATTTTAACTAATTTTAAATACGTGATTTAAAAAAAATGTATTTAATGTTTAACTTTTTTAAGTGATCCCCATTCATACTTTTGACAGATCTGTGCGCAGAGACCTGTCAAAAGTGTGCAGGGGGATTCCCTTCTTTGTTTGGTTCCCCATGGCCCACATGATCCCAGGGACGCTCGCGAACCACCTGCACCCCCTGGGGTACCTGGACCACTGCGCGCGGACCCGGAGAGGCCCAGGATCGCAAGTCTCGGGAACTACGGAGCCAGCAGGTAAGTGTGGAGATTTTTCCCAGATTGGAGGCATCCGACCGCGCAGGAAACCTCCGATCAGAAAATCCGGCCCAATATATCAATTGCCTGCACACGAACAGGGCAAATAGGTATCTGCAAAAGTTGTTAATCTTTTATTACCCGTTGCACTTCTTTGTGCAGCTGCCAATATTGATTGGCGGCAGCACTGACAAGCAACATATCCAAGTTTGCCGACGATACAAAGATGGGAGGGAAAGCAGTGAGTGAGGATGACATAAAAAACCTGCACAAGGACATAGACAGGCTAAGTGAGTGGGCAGAGATTTGGCAGATGCAATATAATGTTGGAAAGTGTGAGGTTATGCACTTTGGCAGAAAAAATCAAAGAGCAAGTTATTATCTAAATGGAGAGAAACTGCAAAGTGCTACAGTACAAAGGGATCTGGGGGTCCTGGTGCATGAAACACAAAAAGTTAGTATGCAGGTGCAGCAGGTGATCAGGAAGGCCAATGGAATCTTGGCTTTTATTGCAAGGGGAATGGAGTATAAAAACAGGGAAGTCTTGCTGCAGTTATACAGGGTATTGGTGAGGCCACACCTGGAATACTGCGTGCAGTTTTGGTTTCCATTTTTAAGAAAAGATATACTTGCTCTCGAGGCGGTTCAGAGAAGGTTCACTCGGTTGATTCCTGTTGTGTATGTAATATGTGTGCTACTTTGAACCTATGGACAGGACTGCACTACTTGTTGGGCGTAGTGATACGCAGTACCACTCCTGGCCATAGGGGTATAAATAGTACTGTGGGTACTGATCCCCCTCAGTTCCCGCCTGTGGGCATGAAGTAAAGACCTATGTATAGTCCCTACCTCCAACCAGTAAAGACCTGTTTGAGTTATACGTTTAAGTCTTTGTGTTAATTGTTCAATACAATACACATACTTAACAATTCCGGAGATGAGGGGGTTGACGTATGAGGAAAGGTTGAGTAGGTTGGGCCTCTACTCATTGGAGTTCAGAAGAATGAGAGGCGATCTTATCGAAACATATAAGATTGTGAGGGGGCTTGATCGGGTGGATGCGGGGAGGATGTTTCCACTGATGGGTGAGACTAGAACTAGGGGGCATAATCTAAGAATAAAGGGCTGCCCTTTCAAAACTGAGATGAGGAGAAACTTCTTCACTCAGAGGGTAGTAAATCTATGGAATTTGCTACCCCAGAGAGCTGTGGAAGCTGCAACATTAAATAAATTTAAAATGGAGATAGACAGTTTCCTAGCAGATAAGGGAATTAGGGGTTATGGGGAGAGGGCAGGGAAGTGGACGTGAGTCTAGGTTCGGATCAGCCATGGTCCTATTGAATGGCGGAGCAGGCCCGAGGGGCCGTATGGCCTACTCCTGCTCCTACTTCTTATGTTCTTATGTTCTTATGTAACACTGAACTGGTCACTCTGCTAGGAATCCATTTGTAAAATGAGACTTTGTGGGGGAAAAACTGGAAACTCGTAAGATTAGCAGCATGTTAGCATGTGGCATGTTAAGCATTCCGGTATCATAAACACAGTTGATCTCGCATAGCTAGACGTAATTTCAACAGAAACCCTGGCGATCAATGGCAGCGCCTTTGTGCTGGTCAGTTGCACAGGTTTATCTGGGACTGAAATGAGGCTGTTTTCTTCCCAGCGTTTATAATCACCTCATTAAAATCCTGGAACTCCCTCCCTAACAGCACTGTGGAACCTCACGGACTGCAGCGGTTCACGAATGGCGGCTCACCACCAGCTTCTCGAGGGCAATTAAGGAATGGGCAATAAATGCCGGCCTTGCCAGCGACGCCCACAGCCCAGGAACGAATAAAAAAAAATTACATGATAAGATTCAGTTTGATCCATATGGCTATTTTTTTTTCAAACAAATCCAATTGAATGAACTCAGGGGCGACCCTGCAGCACAGGGATAGCTGTAGCTGCAATAACAACAGAAAATGCTGGAAAAACTCAGCAGGCCAGGCAACATCAGTGGAGAGAAAATAGAGTCAACGTTTTGAGTCAAACCCTTTGTCAAGACTGGAAAGGCACAGGAAATGAAATAGATTGAAAGGCCAGGCTGGGAGAGAACAAAAGAGAAGTGAAGAGACATTAAGAGGTATTCAAAACGAGACGAGATGGTGATAGGACTAGTGGAGACAAAAGACGGCTCTAGATTAGGTGTGAAATGTGCTGGCAGAATGGGAGACAGCTGCCATGTGGGAGAGAGAAAAAAAAAAAAAAAAAAAGTGTGGGGGTTGGGGGGAAGGGCCAAAACAAAGGTGGGGATAAAATATAAGTAAAAATGTAATGGGGGCCGAGGTTATGATCTGAAATTGTTGAACTCGATATTGAGTCCGGAAGGCTGTAAAGTGCCTAATCGGAAGATGAGCTGCTGTTCCTCGAGTTTACGCTGAGCTTCCGTGGACAATGCAAGAGGCCGAGGACAGTGAGGTCTGAGTGGGAATGGGGCGGTGAATTAAAATGACAGGCGACCGGAAGCTCAGGGTCATCCTTACAGACTGAACGGAGGTATTCCGCAAAGCGGTCCAGCATTTTCTGTTATTTCGGATTGCCAGCACCCGCAGTATTTTGCTATCGATAGCTATAGCTGCAGTTTTACTGTGTCTCCTTTTAGCTGCGGTGCTGATCCATGGGGACGGTGCCATGGAGTGACACAGAGGGCAAACCTCTCAGCAAACACCTCACCAGCCTTCAAACAGGTGATGCGGGACTCATGCCTGCGCCTTGGTTTTCCCCATGCTTCATGTTTTTGTCAATTCTTCGTCTCTTCAGCCTTGGCAAAGGCTGTGAAAGGTTTAAGATACCTTCTGCACCTTTCCAAAGGCTTTCACAGTTTTTGCCATCCTATCGTGAGACTTCCCTTTAATTGACATCATCCAATAGTGTCAGCCGTGGCTCAGTGGGCAGCACTCTCACCTCTGAGTCAGAAGGTTGTGGGTTCAAGTCCCACTCCAGAGACTTGAGCATAACAATCTAGGCTGACACTCCAGTGCTGTGCTGAGGGAGTGCTGTGCTGAGGGAGTGCCGCACTGTCGGAGGTGCTATCTTTCAGATGAGATGTTAAACCGAGGCCCTGTCTGCTCTCTTAGGTGGATTTAAAAGATCCCACGGCACTATTTTGAAGAAGAGCAGGGGAGTTCTCCCCAGTGTCCTGGCCAATATTTATCCCTCAATCAACATCACTAAAACAGATTATCTGGTCATTATCACATTGCTGTTTGTGGGAGCTTGCTGTGTGAAAATTGGCTGCTGCGTTTCCCACATTGCAACAGTGACTATGCTTCAAAAAATACTTCATTGGCTGTAAAGCGCTTTGGTACGTCCAGTGGTTGTGAAAGGCGCTATATAAATGCAAGTCTTTCTTTTTATTTAAATGTCATCGCCGTACAGTTTTTAAAAATTCTTTATGCAATGTGGGCGTCGCTGGCAAGGCCAGCATTTATTTCCCCATCCCTAGTTGCCCTTGAGAAGGTGTTGGTGAGCCTCCTTCTTGAACCGCTGCAGTCCGTGTGGTGAAGGCACTCCCACAGTGCTGTTAGGGAGGGAGTTCCAGGATTTTGACCCAGCGACGACTGATGTATTTCCAAGTCAGGATGGTGTGTGACTTGGAGGGGAACTTGGAGGTGGTGGTGTTCCCATGCGCCTGCTGTCCTTGTCCTTCTAGGTGGTAGAGGTCATGGGTTTGGGAGGTGCTGCTGAAGAAGCCTTGGCGAGTTGCTGCAGTGCATCTTGTAGATGGTACACACTGCAGCCACAGTACGCCGGTGGTGGAGGGAGTGAATGTTTAAGGTGGCGGATGGGGTGCCAATCAAGCGGGCTGCTTTGTCCTGGATGGTCTTGAGCTTCTTGAGTGTTGTTGGAGCTGCACTCATCCAGGCAAGTGGAGAGTATTCCATCACACTCCTTACTTGTGCCTTGTAGATGGTGGAAAGGCTTTGGGGAGTCAGGAGGTGAGACACTCGCCACAGAATATCCAGCCTCTGACCTGCTCTTGTTGCCACAGTAATTATGTGGCTGGTCCAGTTAAGTTTCTGGTCAATGGTGACCCCCAGGATGTTGATGGTGGGGGATTCGGCGATAGTAATGCCGTTGAATGTCAAGGGGCCGTGGTTAGACTCTCGCTGTTGGAGGTAGTCATTGCCTGGCACTTGTGTGGCGCAAATGTTACCTGCCACTTATCAGCCCAAGCCTGAACGTCGTCCAGGTCTTGTTGCATGCGGGCATGGACTGCTTCATTATCTGAGGAGTTGCGAATGGCACTGAACACTGTGCAGTCATCAGCGAACACCCCCACTTCTGACCTTATGATGGAGGGAAGGTCATTGATGAAGAAGCTGAAGATGGTTGGGCCTAGGACACTGCCCTGAGGAACTCCTGCAGCGATGTCCTGGGGCTGTGATGATTGACCTTCAACCACCACAACCATCTTCCTTTGTGCTCGGTATGACTCCAGCCAGTTTCCGTTCCCACCACTGTTCTGCTCTAAGCACAGGCCCAAATCGGCACCTGCAGCTGTGCACAATTATAATAATGAGCTGACCTTGGAAAACTGGCAGTAAAAAGCGAGCTTCTGTTCACATCAGTGCAAAACCTGTTCGAAACATTTGGGTAAATAAATTGCAGCCGTATCGGATAATGTAAGCTAGTTAGTTTGAGAGTGCTTGCTACGTCCTACGTTCTTCAGAGTGTTCTTGGAACCCGATTTTCCTTAACTCTGATATAATCCATGTTACATAAACTATCCCCCCAATACACGAGTTATAATTCTTTCCTTTTGACATCACCCGTGTAAGGCTCATTGCTCTGGTTCTAGCGATGGTATCATTCATGCATGCCGAACTACATGGAGACAGCTCCAAGAGCTGTCTGTACAGCTTTGCTGGCTCGTTTAATGTACAAGTTCCCCAAAGCATTTGTTTAGAAAAGGATAGATAGATAGCGCCAGACAATATTCCAGCGAGAATTTTATATGATTTGGATTCCAGACCTAGAATTTTTATACCGCGCCAACTGATGTATCTTGCGTAACTTCACTGATCGATCGTTTGTAAAAGCATCCATTCACAGAAATACAATTAAGGATACAGTAAACCAACTCTCTCCTCATTGTGTTTAAAGGCTCTGGCTGGAACTGAGGTCTCCTATATGCAATGGTCGAAGGTAGCACTGAAAAGGCAGGATAAATATCAAATTCTTTTCTGGGAATTGGTTCATGACAACTATTTAAGAGAGAGATAGACAGTGTACGGTGGTACGGTTCTGACAAAGGGTCATCGACCTGAAACGTTAACACTGTTTCTCTCTCCACAGATGCTGCCTGACCTGCTGGGTGTTTCCAGCATTCTCTGTTTTAATTACAGTGTAGGGTGGGTCTATACACTGCAGATTTTCATACCTCATTCACAGGAAGGGTTCTGGTCCGCTGATCCCCATGCCCCTCTTATACAGTTGAATCCCGGTAAAGTGCACAAGCGATTTTCCAAGGGATTTTATGTTTGCATGTTTGGATTAGGATTTCTATCAGCTATTTGTAATGTATATACCTTTAAGGGGGGAACTACTTTTTACAGCTCATGTATACTGTAGTACCGGCAGTGACCACACCTGTATATAGCACTGAGTAGTAATCTGTACAGTTCAGTTCCCGTGTGAGCCACGTTGAGTAAACACCTGTTGTACCGTTCTCCTGCAGTCTGTGTCTTATTATACACGGACACAACATTGGCGACAAGGCAAGTTCGAACCTACCTGCAACTCTGCATCACCTCCTGGGGATTCGTTCCTGAAGATCAGTGGATTGGAGGTCAAGGCCAGAGACTCGGGCGTCGACCACGGGCAACTGCCCAGTCATCCAGCAGAGACTCGAGAATTGCGGGGGAGGCTGTCGAGAGCCAGGCTTGGCTTTCCAGTCGAGGTGGTCCAACGAAACGGGCTGGCAACAGGTAGTGCGCAGACCCTTCCCGGACAGCGGCGGGCTAGAGCCCGACCGAACGGCACAGCAAAGGGCCGAGCAGCGTCGACGGGGGAGAGAGAGGGCAGAGCGCATAGGGTGCAGCCGGTGTTCAAGGGCTGAGCAGCGTCGAAGAGAGGGAGAGAGAGACGCGCAGAAACCTGCGAGGTGCCACTATTGCCACGAGGACCGCCGAGAGCGGCGTTGGCAGCAGCGCAAGAGAAGCGCGCGAAACCTACAGGGCGCCGCCCTTGCCACGAGAACCGCCGGGAGCGACGTTGGCAGCAGCGGGGGAGGAAGGAAAGCACGGGAGACACCATTTTAAGGCATTGGGAGACGCCATTTTAAGCCACACCCAAAATGCCGAAGAGTGGCAGATCACCGCATTTGACAATGAAGTCGAAGATTGGACTACATATGTCGAACGAATAGAGGTATACTGCAAGGCAAATGAGGTGTCAGATGACAAGAAAGCATCGGTATTGTTAAATTTAATGGGTGCAAAGACGTATGGTTTATTACGAAATCTAGTAACCCCAACGAAGCCAATGGAAAAGAGTTTTGAAGACATAGTAACGATACTACAGGAACATTTAAACCCCACACTGCTGCTGATAGCAGAAAGATTCAAGTTTCACAAACGGAATCAGCATAAGGATGAAAGCAATGCTGATTATTTAACAGAACTGCGCAAACTATCGAAACATTGCCAGTTTGGAGCGGGACTGGCAGATACCTTAAGGGACAAGTTTGTGTGTGGCCTTCAAAGTGAAGGAACCCAGAAACGGCTTTTATCTGAAAAGGACCTTACGCTGGAAAAGGCTTTCAGCATTGCGGTATCATATGAAGCAGCAGCACGGGACGCTGCAGAGATACACCAGAGACCGCAAGAATATGGCACAAACGAAATGTCATATAGAACAGAGAAGTGCTATCGCTGCAGCAGAACAACACACGACCAGAATGATTGCTGGTTCAAAGACAAAGTGTGCAGACAGTGTGGAAAAGTAGGACACATAGCACGAGTCTGCAGGTCGGGAAAGAAAACCAGCAATAAGAAACCTACCAAAGAAAAGTACAAGAAGGTACATATGATGACGGAGAATAGTTCAGACGAACAAAAGAGTGATAACGACTCCGAAAGCAGGGAACTGAGTTGTCTGAAACTACATAATGTGATCACAACAGAGGATCACTGAACCATTTGGGTCAGTCTCAAGATAGCAGGAGTCCAGGTAAAGATGGAATTGGACACAGGATCAGCCCTAACAGTCATAAACCGACGGGACTACGAGCGGCTATTCTCACACATACCCTTGAGAGACACAAAAATTATTTTGAAGATGTACATGGGGCAAAAAGTCTACCCCAAAGAAAAAATAAGGGTGACCGTTATATATAACGGTAAGGAAACACCAAAACTAGACCTGTATGTATTGCAAGATGGAGGACCACCATTACTGGGACGTGAATGGATCCGGAAAATACAACTGGATTGGCATTCCATACAGGCACTGACTGTGGCTGACAAAAAGGATGATGACGTCACACCTGGGCGACTGTCAAAGATCCTAACTGACGTGAAAGAAGTGTTCCAGCAAGGACTCGGAACACTAAAAGGCATGACAGCGACGACTAAAATTGAAGAAAACGCAAGCCCAAAATTTTTTAAGGCCAGACCAGTACCTTATGCGACCCGCCCAGCCGTCGAAGCAGAGCTGGAGAGTCTGGAACGTTCAGGTGTACTGTCCAAGGTAGACTGGAGTGAGTGGGCTACACCCATCGTCCCTGTGATGAAAAACTCGTTGAGCAGCACGCCTGGGGAACCAAGGAAGGTTCGCATCTGTGGGGACTTTAAGGTAACAGTGAACCCGGTCCTTCACACCGTACAATATCCACTTCCGTGGATTGAAGATATTTTCGCCTCGCTATCTGGAGGGAAACGCTTCACTAAGATTGATCTGGCCCAGGCGTATCTGCAAATGGAGGTAGAAGAAGCATCAAAAAAATACCTCACAATCAACACCCATAAAGGTCTCTACCAATACAACCGGCTGGTATTCGGGGTAGCATCAGCTCCGGCTATTTGGCAGAGGGCAATAGAACAAGTCCTGCAAGGGATCCCAGGGACCCAGTGTTATTTGGACGACATCCTGGTCACGGGCGAAAATGACAGTGATCACCTTGCTAACCTGGAGCAGGTGCTCACTAGATTGCAGGAATATGGGCTCCGAGCTAACCGCCCCAAATGCGAGTTTTTTAGAAAACAGATCTCGTATTGTGGCCACGTTATCGATAAAGAGGGGTTACATAAGTCCCCAGAGAAGATTGAGGCAGTAGTCAAGGCTCCAGCACCGGAAAATGTGTCACAACTGCGGTCGTTCCTCGGGCTGGTAAACTACTACCATAAGTTCTTGCCAAATTTGTCTACAATACTACACCCACTGAACACCCTACTGCAAACTGGGGTGCCATGGAAGTGGAGTGACGAATGTAGACGAGCTTTCCAGAAGAGCAAAACACTAATCACATCGAAAGAGGTATTGGCCCATTACAACCCAGCATTACCAATTCGGTTGGCATGTGATGCGTCACCCTACGGCATTGGAGCGGTGCTGTCGCACAAATTCTCGGACGGCTCAGAGAGGCCAATAGCCTTTGCATCACGATCACTAACCTCAGCCGAGCGTAACTACGCCCAGATTGACAGGGAGGCCCTCAGACTAGTGTGGGGAGTGGAAAAAGTTCAATCACTATCTGCACGGGCAGAAATTCACCTTGCTGACTGATCACCAGCCTCTTGTCTCAATTTTTAATCCGAAGAAGGGCGTTCCGGTGATGACTGCGCAACGACTACAAAGATGGTCACTTTTTCTAGGGGCGCACCACTATGAGATTGAATATAAGGGCACGAAACAGCATGGAAATGCTGATGGGCTATCACGCCTGCCACTGCCTACTGCGGAGGAAGCACCAGCAGTGGATCCTGTCGAAATATTCCATTCGACTATAGTTGAATACCTACCGGTAACTAACGCTTGTATCGAAAAGGAAACCCGAAATGACCCGACACTGTCTCGGGTATATGATTTGACGGTGAAGGGATGGCCAGCACATGGCGACTCACTGTTGCCAGCATTCTCGACAAGGAGAGAACAGCTGTCAGTGTGCCGGGAAACCTTGATGTGTGGATCCCGAGTGGTAATTCCACCCAAGTTAAGGGATAGAGTGCTCAATGAGCTTCATGAGGGTCATCTGGGAGGGGTAAAAATGAAAGGCCTAGCCAGGGCTTATGTGTGGTGGCCAGGAATCGATAAACAAATCGAGGACCTGACCAAGAGCTGCTCAGGATGCCAGAAAGTCCAAAATGCACCACCACAGGCCCCTCTACACCCACGAGAGTGGCCCTCATCTCCATGGCAACGGGTGCATATTGATTTTGCTGGTCCATTCATGGACTCAATGTTTTTAATAGCCATGGATGCGCACTCGAAATGGCCTGAGGTCATCAAAATGTCCTCCACCACCACGGAGAATACTATTGCAGTCCTACGGACCATTTTTGCCAGAAATGGCTTGCCAGAACAGATTTGCTCCGACAACGGACCACAGTTTGTGTCCGAAGAGTTCCGGAGGTTCTTGAAAAAGAATGGGGTAAGGCATTACACATCCGCCCCGTATCATCCAGCCACAAATGGATTGGCTGAGAGGTTCGTACAAACCTTTAAGAAGGCAATAAAGGCTATGTACAATGACAACATTCCGCTGCAGCACAAGGTGGACAATTTCCTGTTCGCCTACCGGAATGCGACACATGCAGTCACCAACCAGGCCCCAGCCATGATGTTCTTTTACCGAAGGTTAAGATCTCGCCTGGATTTGCTCAGACCAAATGTACGAAGAGATGTTGAGAGTCAGCAATTCCAGCACATCCATGAGAAGCCAACAAGGAGCTTCAATGTAGGGCAACCAGTCTTGGCCCGCGACTACCGAACAGAAAAATGGCAGCCAGGAACGATATGCACACGGCAGGGCCCACTAATGTACACAGTGGACGTTGGGGAGAGCATCGTGAGACGCCATGCTGACCAGATCCTAGAGTCACAGGAACAAGTCAACCCCATGCCTCGCCCATACGTACCTGGTGATGAACCCGACGTACAGGTCGCGTCTACCCCAGAAACAGTAGCATCGGAAGCTGATGAACCAACTGATGACAGGGGGCCAGAATCGCCTCCGCACCAAGAGCAAGACACTCGGGAAAGGCGCTATCCAGAAAGGATCAGGAAGCCTCCCCAAAGATGAATATATAAATAGACTATTTTCAGCTAATGTTGCATGTTAAAAGTGTTAATTGTAATTAGTTTGATATTTAATTGTTAAATGAGTGTTATGGTACTGTTAATCTAAAAGGGGAGGAATTGTAATGTATATACCTTTAAGGGGGGAACTACTTTTTACAGCTCATGTATACTGCAGTACCGGCAGTGACCACACCTGTATATAGCACTGAGTAGTAATCTGTACAGTTCAGTTCCTGTGTGAGCCACGTTGAGTAAACACCTGTTGTACCGTTCTCCTGCAGTCTGTGTCTTATTATACATGGACACAACACTATTGACTAAAAATAGCCCATTTGCAGATGTTTATATCCTAGCCCATTTATCGCACTCAGGAACCCAGAAACAATTGGCCGAATAACATACAACATAGATCAGCTCTCACCTTGTCAATCGGTGAAATATGGAATTGGATTGACTGTGTAAGTGCTGAAAATGAACAATTTGGAATCAAATTCTGCAGTGTTTTATTTGAAATGGGAATCCTATGTAAAGGGAATGAATGTTAAGTGCATCGGAATTAAATGGCCAGAGCAATGTGCGTTAACCTGTTTTTGAAGGCGTTTTTGTTTGCTGTGACTGACTCAGAAACATTACATTGGCCCAGAAATTCGGGTCGGGGGCTTCCCGCGGGTCCAAGCCTCCGACCTGCGATTACCTTGCGCGCCGGCCGTTGTGCTGTGGGCCCACGTGGGATTCCGATCCTGGGCCTCCTCCATCTGCCGGCGCGCAGTGCTTGTGTATCCCAGGGGCGCAGTTAGTTCGAAGCGTCCCCTGGGATCACGTGGGCCATGGAGAGCCAATGGTAGCAGGGAATGCTTCATTCATAAGTTTGACAGGAAGAGCTGTCAAACCTATAAATACTACAAGCCCCAAAACATCACTAAAACTTCAAATAATTTTTTTTTTAAATCACATTTTTAAAATAACTGTAAATTACATGAAATAACTATTTTAAACAATAATTTAAATTTTGAAAAAATGTATTACATTTTCTAATGGGGCTAAAAATAAACTTACCTTTCTTTAAAGTATTTAAAAATGATAAACCTGTGGAAAAAATGTTTTAATTTTAATTAATTCACCACTTACCTTGTTAAAAGCAGGCCTTGCGCCTGCTTTTTAAAAGTGTAACTGCTGGAGACTTACCCTCCCGGGAAAACCTGTAAAAAAAAACGTAAGTTCGATGCGCACGCGCTGCCTCTCCGGCGTACGCATTCGACCTCTGAACCCCTTCCTTTAAGGGAACGGAAGTTCCGGTTTCCCGCACATGCGCAGTGCATGCACGAAACCGGCACTTCCATTGGGCTTACGGGTGAGTACCCCGTGCGTACTCACCCGTGGAGACCCGAATTTCTGGGCCATTATCTTAACGTTGCGCCTGCATTTTGCTGTAATTACATGTAATGGACTTGTACGCCCAGCAGGTGGCGGGGTGTATTACAGGTCAAGATTATACACAAAGCTGTTGCAACAGTAAAATAACATTTTAATTATTGCTTTCGAATTCATCAATTCACTTGAATGTGAAATCGCATACATATATTTATTACTAGTGTCAGCCGTGGCTCAGTGGGTTACACCCTCGCCTCTGAGTTGTGGGTTCAATTCCCACTCCAGAGGCTTGAGCACATAAATCTAGGCTGACACTCCCAGTGCAGTGCTGAGGGAGTGCTGCACTGTCGGAGGTACCGTCTTTCGGATGAGACATTAAACCAAGGCCCCATCTGCTCTCTCAGGTGGACGTAAATGATCCCGTGGCACTATTTTGAAGAAGAGCAGGGGAGTTCTCCCCGGTATCCTGGACAATATTTATCCCTCAATCAACATCACTAAAACAGATTATCTGGTCATTATCACATTGCTGTTTGTGGGAGCTTGCTGTGCGCAAATTGGCCGTGTTTTCTACATTACAACAGTGACTACACTTCAAAAAGTACTTCATTGGCTGTAAAGTGCTTTGGGACGTCCTGAGGTCATGAAAGGCGCTATAGAAATGCAAGTCTTCCTTTTCTATGTGGGTATGCACCGTACAGTGTTTGTAATATATGCTGTGCTGCAAGTCATGGAGAGGAATTGTATTTTTAAGCTTGAATGCTGAATGTGGATGGGACTGAAAATAATTTTAAACTGATTAAAACAATGGGCCGGATATTCCGATCCCTACGGGTGGTTACGCGCTGTGAACCCACCCGTAGGAACATTGGAAATGCTGGTTTTAGGCATGCACTGCGCATGTGCTGGAAACCGGCATTTCCGATCTGTCAAGAAAGCTGACAGATCCTTCGGCTGCCCTGGAGAAGGGCCTCTGCGGTGGATAGTTCTGCTTTTTGGAGACCCTCCGCCCGCAGAAAACACTTACAATTCTTGTGCCTGGTTAAAAAAAAAAATGTTTCCACTGATTTATCATTTAAAAATACTTTTAAAAAGGGTAAGTTTATTTTTATCCCCGTAAAAATCTTTCATTATTTTTTTCAAAAATTTAAAGTTTTGTTTAAAATAGTTAATTTATTGCACTTTCAAATCATTTAAAAAATTTGATTTTTAAAAAAAAAATTATTTAAAATTTTACTAAGTTTTGGGGGTGCTCTCCATTCATATATTTGACAGGCCTTCCTGTCAAATTTATGAATGGAGATTTTCTTATCTGATTGGCTCCCCAGGGCCCATGCGATGCCAGGGACGCTGCGAACTTCCTGCGCCTCTGGGATACGTGGGCCCTGCGCACCGGCAGTTTGGAGAGGCCCAGCAATGGAACTCTGCGCCTCCCGGGAGCCCTCAGGTCCAGGCGCAGATTTTTCCAGATTGCAGTCCTCCGCCCGCGGGAGGCCTGCGATCGGAATATCTGGGCCATTTTGTAAAATTGCTAAAGGCTCAATCAACAACTTCAACAGTGTTATTAATGCACAATGGGGGAAAAATTCAGTTGTTTGCGCCTCCCGTTAGCGCCTTAAGAGGGCGCTAATGGGGCGCAAAGCAACTAGCGCCCGGGCGCGGCAATGTTTGCGCCACTCGCGAAATTAATTAGACATTTTGCGGCGGCGCGAAACACTACCGCCACAATCTTCTGCGCCGGCAGATCGTGATGTCAGTCGAGTGCGCAACGCCACGTTAGCGCCCCAGACTGGATATTGAGTGGTACCCCCTGCCTTACCCCCCTCCGCTGGCAACGACAGGTTGAGGGGAGCGTTTTGCAGTCAGAAAGGGACTGGGGGAGCGCTATTTAAAGGCGACCGCTTCCTGCCTTTTTTTGTCGGTGATATTTTTGCACCACGCATTCTGAGAGAGAGAGAGACTTCTGGAGAGATTCAACGCTGTGTGAAGGAGTTTTGGGTACTGAGCAGCACTTTGCAGGTTTATTTTGATTTGCCCTTCCTTGCTTCGCCAGCGCTCTGAGGTAGCGTCTCGCTCCTCGGCCTTTGCGCCTTAAGACAGGTGTGAAGCGCCTGATTTAGCGCTCCAATTACCTCCAGGGGCGATAAAAGCCAAGTTTGCCATCGGAGGCGATAATTAGCGCCAGGCGCTAAACATTGCGCACGGCCGATAATGGCGCCCCAAACGGGGTGATACTGAATTTTTCCCCCAATATGTTCCAAAGTGCTTCAAAAATAGGAGGGCAGGTGGGTGGATGCTTAGCCATGGAGAGAGAATGAAGGCAAGCGATCAAAAGATTGTTTGAAACAATGAGCTTTCAGAATGATTTTAAAGGGGGGAAGAAAAAGGGGAGAGGTTTAGGGAGCAAGGCGCAGATGATGAGTCAAAGGGAGGGGCGATGCAGAAAAGACTGTAGTGTATGTACCTTTAAGGGGAGAACTACTTTTTACAGCTCCTGTATACTGTAGTACCGGTAGTGACCACGCCGGTATATAAACCCTGAGTAGGGATCTGTACTTTAGTTTTTGAGTAACCTGCATCCAGTAAACACCTGTTAATTGTTCCTCTGCAGTCTCTGTTGATTTATTGAAGAATACCATACATTAACATTCACGGATTCAACAAAGACTGCTGGAGACGAAACAAAAAGTTGGAGAGGATTGTAAAGGTAGTGTGGGGCGAGGCATTGGAAGGATTTGAAGGGAGGATGAGGATTTTAAATTCAGTAAATTGGGAACAAGTAGCCAATGTCCGTCAGCAAGATGGGGTGATGAGCGAGTGACTCTCTGTGCAGGACAGGATGTAGGTGGCTGCAGCCTGAACACGTTGGAGGTTTTGGAGGGTGCAGCATAGGAGATCAACCAAGGAGACATTAGAGAAATCTAGTCTAGATGTGGCAAAAGTGTGGATAAAGGTTTTGCCGGTGGCAGTGAGGTAGAGGTGTCGGTGGGTATTATTGCAGAGGTAGAAATAAGCGTTTATGGTGACAGCGGTCTTGTGGGGTACAAAACTCAGTGCTGGGTCAAATAGGGCACCAAGGTTTTGAACTGTCCGGTTCTGCCTGAGTGGGTGGCTGGGGAGGGGAATTTAGAATCAGTGGCAAGGGGCTGGAATTGATGGCAGAGACTGAAAAAGATGGTTTCTCTTTTCACCAATCACTGATTGGATGAAGCTGTGACACGTTGATGATTTGATATCAGGCAAGCAATCCAACAGCACGGGAGGGGTGATGGAGAGGTAGAGCTGGGTGTCATCAACATACATACAGATACAGCAGATGATGTCCCCAAGGGACAACATATAGATCAGGAAGAGCTGAACAAAGAAAAGAAAGACTTGCATTTCTGTAGTGCCTTTCACGACCACTGGACGTCCCAAAGCACTTTACAGCCAATGAAGTACATTTTGAAGTGGAGTCACTGTTGTAATGTGGGAAACGCGGCAGACACTTTGCGCACAGCAAGCTCCCACAAACAGCAATGTGATAATGACCAGATCATCTGTTTTTAGTGATGTTGATTGAGGGATAAATATTGGCCCAGGACACTGGGGAGAACTCCCCCGCTCTTCTTCAAAATAGTGCCACAGGATCTTTTGGGCTGGATTTTATGAATGGAGACATGTTGGAGGCGCGACTGCTGCTTGCCTGGTTTCAGTCCCGCCTTCATCAGCTTCTGGCCAACGAGAGGGATTTTCCCCTGATTGACCTTGTTCAACCCGTCCGGCGGGCTCAGCAGGCCAATTAGGGGGAAGTCAGTGACAGAGCATGTCAACGTATGACGTGTCATCTGTCAAGAACTTTTGAAAGAAGAAATGTCATCATTTGACAGCTCTGTGAAGCTGTGAAACACTGACATTCTGTGTAGTTTGATGAGTCCTTGGCCTAGAAATTGGGTTGGGGCGCCAAAGTGGCGCAAAAGTAGCCTGAGCGCAGGATTTAGCGCAGCGATCGGAGTGATACCGATCGCCAGAAATTCAGTTTCAGTGCCCCTCGAGGGAGACGGGGCGAGGCTCGAGGCGCTCCGCGTCCCTCTTAGGGCGCTGAAACTGATTATCGCAGCGCTACGTGCCGCAGCGCCACACGCTGCGGCATGGCACGCTGCGGTACTGCAGGCCTTCCTCCCCCTGCTAAGGGGGAGGTGCCTGCAACAGCGCGATCCCCGATCGCGAGTGTCGGCAAATGAGCCCGGCACCAAGGAGAAGTGCCGGGCTCTCGGGAAACAGCCGGCAATGCCGCGGGGGCGGGGGTTAGGAGGCCGGGGACGGAGGTGCTGGCAGGCGGCCGGCGAAAAAGCGGCCGCCCCGCACCTCCACCTTAACTTGCGCCGCTGCCGACACAGTAAGGCCCCGTGAACCAGGCGCGGGTAGCGAGCGGCGCAACTGCGGCGTTCGCTACCAAATATCGCAAACGGGGCACGAATGGGGCGCTGCGCACACTGATGACGTCATCGGTGGCGGCGCAGTGCAAATGCCTAACGCCACCATTAGCGCCCCTACTGAATATCGCCGGAGACGCAGCCAGTGGCGCTACAGCCACTGACTGCCTCTTTAGGCGCTAACAGGTGGCGCTACTCACCCAATTTCTCCCCCCTTGTGTTCAGGACTCATCAAACCTTTCTACTTTGCAGAAATCAGCTGGCTGTTGGATCAGGGATGCAACAACCAGTCTGTGATCTCTACAATGGAGATGTCAGGGACTACGGCTCCACAGCGACTGAAGGCTATAGGTCAAAACAAAGGTAAGTTAAAATTTTCTAACACTTTACACTCACTTCACATACATACCACTCCACACTTGCACCCATCACTCACCTCTACATCGCATTTTCAGACCCCTCCGACCCCCGCAGACCTCTTATCTCCTACACACAGGCGGGGTTCCCCCAGGTCGGGAAGCCCTCACTTCAGCATGAAAAACGGGGATAATCCTATTTTCTGCCTGTTAACTACCTGTTAACAGGCAGTTAATAGGCTTTAATCCCTTCCCGCCTCCAAGGAGATGGGACCCAGGGCAGGAAGGCTTCCCACCTTCTGGAAAGAGGGCATGGAGGTGGGTTTGCCACCCGCCCCCAAATTCTGCAACTTTCCCGGCAGTCCCGCCTCCATACCCGCCTCCTCGGGGCTGAGAAAACCCAACCCTTTATATCTACCATCCGAAAAACGCCACCTCCGAAAGGCCAAGGGTAGATCCTTAGAGAACTCCAGAGGTAACAAGGGGGAACAAGAAGCCATTGCTGGAGAACAGCTGACTGCACTTGGATCAGCAGGAGTGGAGGTGGAACCTGCAAAGACAGCCCCACAGAGCCGGACAGCGAGAAGCCGTGATGGGGGTGGATGGGATGGTCTCATACATCAAATGCTGTAGCGAGGTCAAGGAGGACAAAGAAGAATGATGCACCATGGCCACAATCACGGAGGCTGTCATTTGTGACTCAATCAGAGTTAAAAAGGGACTGAAACCCCAGTGACATGGTCACGCCGTTCATTGCGTTAGTCATTGTCATCTCCATCTCAAGTGATTACTCAAGTGATTTCAACTGACTGTTCATCAGTTATTTCTTATTCTATTCTGACCGACGTTTATCCTTCAACCCACAACACTAAGACAAATTATCTGTTCATTTATCTCATTGCTGTGTGTGGACCGGTGTGCAAATTGGCTGCCGCATTTGCCTGCGTAATAACAGTGACTGTGCTTCCAAAAAAAAGGTTATTGGCTGTGAAGCACTTCAGAATGTCCCGCTGTTGTGAAAGGCACCAAGTCCAAGTTCTGCCTTTTTATTCCCTTAGTTTGATAACAAGATGCTCACTTGTTTGAAGCACTGGGATTATTTTGGACGATAAGGGAGTTGAGGGTTATGGGGAGGGGGCGGGAAAGTGGAGTTGAGGCCAAGATCAGATGAGCCATGATCTTATTGAATGGTGGAGCAGGCTCGAGGGGCTGAATGGCCGACTTCTGCTCCTACGTCTTACGTTCTTATGTTCTTATGTTCTTATTATGGACTTTGAGATGTATCTGTTAGATGTCATAAGACATGCATAAAGTCTTTCTTTCCTCTGAGTTTTCATGATTATTTCCCATGTGGGGAATTGGCCTCACAGTCAGATCAAGAAGGATCCAGTTTGATTCTTGGTCTGTGTTGCGTTAGCTCATTTCAGCCGGGGCACCAATTGGTTCGCTGCAAGCCACCTCAGCACACGTGAGCTAAGAAAGGGAAAAATCATTATGTCATGACCTTGTCCTTCCCTTTCTCTGAAATCTCCTCCAGCCCTACAATCCCCCGACATCTCTGCTCTCCGCCAATTCTAGCCTCTTGAACGTCCCTGATTTTAATCGCTCCACCATTGGTGGCCGTGCCTTCAGCTGCCTGGGTCCTAAGCTCTGGAATTCCCTCCCTAAACCTCTCCACCTCGCTACCTCTCCTTCCTCCTTTTAGACGCTCCTTAAAACCTACTTCTTTGACCAAGCTTTTGGTCATCTGCCCTAATATCTCCTTATATGGCTCGGTGATAACGCTTCTGACATGAATCAACTGAGCGGCCTGTGGGTGGTGCTGTCCAGGGAGAGTATAAATACTCGTGCATGGGCCCAGCTTGCGCAGAACATTCTTAACAGGAACTAGTGAAGGACACTACTAGACCTCCATGTTGTAAAACAGTTGATTAAAGCTTTGTTTAACGCTTAGACCAAGTGCCTAGTAGTTTTCTTACATCAGCTCCTGTGAAGCGCCTTGGGACGTTTTACTACGTTAAAGGCGCTGTATAAATACAAGTTGTTGTTGTTGCAAAGGACACACGTGAGTCCCATCATGGTTGAATAGACTGTTGGCACTTTAATGATTTAAGAAAACTTACTGCTTACTCATCCCCTCCAGTTCAACCGTGAGATAATTCTATTAACGTGATGCACAACATAATCAGGTATTGTGAGAAATAATCATTCAGCCAATCTAATTCACCCCGTTGTTTAAATCCACACACAGGATTAATTCAGACCATTTTCATCTTCCATAAAAAGCACAAAAAAAACTGCAGCTGTTGGAAATCAGAAACAAAACAAAAATCAGGGAATGCTGGTAATGCACAGGTCAGGAGGTCAGGAGCATGTGTGGGGAGAACAGACAAGGTGGCACTTCGGGTGTGGACCGGTTGACACAAGAAAACTACTAGGCACTTGGTCTAAGCATTAAACAAAGCTTTAATCAACTGTTTTACAACATGGAGGTCTAGTTGTGTCCTTCACTAGTTCCTGTTAAGAATGTCCTGCGCAAGCTGGGCCCGTGCCCGAGTATTTATACTCTCCCTGGACAGCGGCACCCGCAGGCCGCTCAGCATTATTTCATAAGTTTTTCTTTCATGAATGACTGATTCATGTCACCGCTCATCGTGTTTTCATCTCCCTCCTGACTTGTTTCTGGCTCTGCCTCTCAGGCCATATCTCCACATCCCCGGCCACCATCCTCTATCTAACCATCAGTTAGTGACGAACGTTGGATTGATGGCTGATTTCTCTCCTTACTTCCTTTATTCTTCTCAGCTGTTGTGAGGTGCGCTGCACAGTTGTGCAGTACGGCCGGCCCCTGTGTGTGAGTTCACACTCGCCCCGCGTTGAACAGCTCGCTTACTCACTGCTAAAGTGATGGTGTTGCCACGGTAACTGTCTTGCAAAACACTTAATCATGGAGGAGTCAATAACATGATTGGTAATGCGATGATGTCATTATTTCTCAGAACGCACCTAACATTCTAAAGCTTAGTGTTACTGAAAACAAATCTAATCATGAAAATTCCACTGAGCAGTTTGCTTTGCGGCAGACGTCACATTGCTGTGATGCCAAGCATGACGGGTCCTAGCGGAGCTCTGGGTCCCACAGTGCAATAGATCACTGACCTTTCACCTCTTGCACTTGGGTTTTACTCTAGCTGGACTGATGGGAGAGGCACCTCGTCTCCTTAACAACTGTAACAGTTCCAAGGGAAGTGAGTGTTGAGGCTGTCTTAAGCTAGTGTTTGTCCAGGACACACAATTACCACACATTTTAGCACTAGATTTACTGTCTCACTCAGACAGGCCTGAAAAATGGTTGGCTTGGGAAATACTCATTGTGCCACAGCGGTGAAAGGGCAGCCCTCCTGAGATTGGGGTGAAGGAATAATGTAGGGGCAATTTTTTTTTATTTGTTCATGGGATGTGGGCGTCGCTGGCAAGGCCAACATTTATTGCCCATCCCTAGTTGCCCTCGAGAAGGTGGTGGTGAGCCGCCTTCTTGAACCGCTGCAGTCCGTGTGGGCAAGGTGCTCCCACAGTGCTGTTAGGGAGGGAGTTCCGGGATTTTGACCCAGCGACGATGAAGGAACGGCCGATATATTTCCAAGTCAGGATGGTGTGTGACTTGGAGGGGAACTTGGAGGTGGTGGTGTTCCCATGCTCCTGCTGCCCTTGTTCTTCTAGGTGGTAGAGGTCGCGGGTTTGGGAGGTGCTGCCGAAGAAGCCTTGGCGAGGAGAAGCACCATTGTTCTGCATCCTGCCATGCTTCACCTGACAAGGTTCGCCAATAACTAAGTTAATAAATAAAGCAATTGAGCTTTTGAATCAAACTGCTTCTGGTGTTGAACCAACTTAACCTTCCCAAAACTGCCTAATACAGTTACACTCCCCTTTCAGGCCTCATGCACCCGTAATTGTTCTGCCCACCTTCAAAGAGCAAGCATGACTGGAGAAAAAAAGTGCTGCTGGTGATTGGGAATTTTCCTCCCCAAAAAAGCCCTATTGTTTTAGAACATAAGAACATAAGAAAGGAGTCGGCCGTTCGGCCCTTCGAGCCTGTTCCGCCATTCAATAAGCTCATGGCTGACCTTCTACCTCAACTCCACTTTCCCGCCTGATCCCCATATCCCTTGATTCCCTTAATATCCAAAAATCTATCATAGAATCATAGAATAGTGCAGCACTGAAGGAGGCCATTCGGCCCATCGAGTTTGTGCTGGCTCTTTTGAAGATCCAAGGAGAGGACATATAAATTGGCCAGAAAAAGCAGTAAACCTGAGGGTTGGGAGCAGTTTAGGATTCAACAAAGGAGGACAAAGGGATTAATTAAGAAGGGGAAAATAGAATATGAGAGTAAGCTTGCAGGGAACATAAAAACTGACTGTAAAAGCTTTTATAGATATGTGAAGAGAAAAAGATTGGTGAAGTCAAGCGAAGGTCCCTTGCAGTCAGAATCAGGGGAATTTATAATGGGGAACAAAGAAATGACAGACCAATTAAATACATAGTTTGGTTCTGTCTTCACAAAGGAGGACACAAATAACCTCCCAGAGATGTCGGGGAACATAGGGTCTGATGAAAGGGAGGAACTGAAAGAAACCAGTATTTGTAGGGAAATGGTGTTAAGGAAATTGATGGGATTGAAGGCCGATAAAACCCCAGGGCCTGATAATCTACATCCTAGGGTACTTAAGGAAGTGGCCCTAGAAATAGTAGATGCATTGCTGATCATCTTCCAACATTCGATGGAATCTGGAACAGTACCCATGGATTGGAGGGTAGCTAATGTTACCCCACTATTCAAAAAAGGTGGTAGAGAGAAAACAGGGAATTACAGACTGGTAAGCCTGACATCGGTAGTGGGGAAAATGCTAGAGTCCATCATAAAAGATGTAATAGCAGAGCACTTGGAAAACAGTGACAGGATCGGACAAAGTCAACATGGATTTACAAAGGGTAAATCATGCTTGACTAATCTACTGGAATTTTTTGAGGATGTAACTGGTAAAATAGATAAGGGAGAACCAGTGGATGTGGTGTATTTGGACTTTCAGAAGGCTTTCGATAAGGTCCCGCATAAGAGATTAGCGTGTAAAGTTAAGGCACATGGGATTGGGGGCAAGGTATTGGCTTGGATAGAGAACTGGTTGGCAGACAGAAAGCAAAGAGTTGGAATAAACGGGTCTTTTTCCGAGTGGCAGGCAGTGACTAGTGGGGTACCGCAGGGATCGGTCCTTGGACCCCAGCTATTCACAATATATATTAATGATCTAGACAAGGGAACTAGATGTAATATCTCCAAGTTTGCAGACGACACAAAGCTGGGTGGGCGTGTGTGCTGGGAGGAGGATGCCGAGAAACTCCAGTATGATTTGGACAGGTTGGGTGATTGGGCAGAAGCATGGCAGATGCAATATAACGTGGATAAATGTGAGGTTATCCACTTTGGTAGCAAAAACAGGAAGGCAGATTATTATCTGAATGGCAATAGATTGGGAGAAGGGGAAGTGCAACGAGACCTGGGTGTCCTTGTGCACCAGTCGTTGAAGGTAAGCATGCAGGTGCAGCAGGCGGTTAAGAAGGCAAATGATATGTTGGCCTTCGTAGCGAGAGGGTTTGAGTACAGGAACAAGGATGTCTTGCTGCAGTTGTACAAGGCCTTGGTGGGACCACATCTTGAGTATTGTGTGCAGTTTTGGTCGCCTTATCTGAGGAAGGATGTTCTTGCCATGGAAGGAGTTCAGCGAAGATTCACCAGGCTGATACCTGGGATGGCAGGAATGATGTATGAGGAGAGATTGGGTCGTTTGGGCTTATACTCGCTGGAGTTTAGAAGAATGAGAGGGGATCTCATTGAAACTTATAAAATTCTGACAGGACTGGACAGACTTGATGCAGGAAGAATGTTCCCGATGGTTGGGGAGTCCAGAACCAGGGGTCACAGTCTAAGGATAAGGGGTAGGCCATTTAGGACTGAGATGAGGAGGAATTTCTTCACCCAGAGAGTGGTGAACCTGTGGAATTCTCGACCACAGAAGGCAGTAGAGGCCAATTCATTAAATATATTCAAGAAGGAGTTGGATATTCTCAAGGCTAAAGGGATCAAGGGATATGGGGAGAAAGCAGGGACCGGGTACTGAATTTGGATGATCAGCCATGATCGCATTGAATGGCAGAGCAGGCTCGAGGGGCCGAATGGCCTACTCCTGCTCCTATCTTCTATGTTTCTATGTTTCGAAGAGCAATCCAGTTAGTCCCACTCCCCCGCTCTTTCCCCATATCCCTGCAATTTTTTCTCCTTCAAGTATTTATCCAATTCCCTTTTGAAGGCTACTATTGAATCTGTATCCACCTCCCGATCAGGCAGCGCATTCCAAATCCTAACCACTCGTTGTGTAAAATACTTTTTCCTCGTGTCGCCTCTGGTTCTTTTGCCAATCTCCTTCAATCTGTGCCCTCTGGTTATCGATCCTTCTGCCATTGGAGACAGTTTCTCTTCATTTGCTCAATCTAAACCTTTCATGATTTTAAACATCTCTATCAAATTTCCTCTTAGTCTTCTCTGCTGCAAGGGGAACAGCCCCGTGTAGTTACGATGGTAAGGTGTGGGTGATGGCCCATGTTGCGGAACACCTCCGTTCAGTCTATAAGGGGGGCCCCGAGCTTCCGGTCACCTGTCATTTCAATTCTCCGCTCCATTCCCACTCAGACCTCACCATCCGCGGCCTCTTGCATTGTTCCACGGAAGCTCAGCGTAAGCTCGAGGAACAGCACCTCATCTTCTGATTAGGCACTTTACAGCCTTCTGGACTCAATATCGAGTTCAACAATTTCAGGTCATAACCTCGGCACCTATCATATTTTTATATACTTTTTATCCACACCTTTGGTTTGTGCCTTCTCCTTTTTTTCTCTCTCCCACATGGCAGCTGTCTCTCACTCTGCCAGCGCATTTCACACTTCATCTAGAGCCATCTTTTGTCTCTTTACCTGTCCTAGTACCATCTCGTCTCGCCTTGAATATCTCTTAATGTCTCCTCACCTCTCACAGAACTTCCCTTTGTTCTTTCATCCCCTCCCCTATTTCCCAGCCCCCAAACTTGCTTTTTAATCTGTTTCATTTCCTGCTTTTTTCTCATATCTGAAGAAGGGTCTTCGACCTGAAACGTTAACTCTGTTTCTCCCCCCACGGATGTTGCCCTGGCCTGCTGAGTTTTTCCAGCGTTTTCTGTTGTTATTTCGGATTTCCAGCATCCGCAGTATTCTGTTATCGTATGAGGAATGGCTGTGTCACTTTGACTAGAGCAGGCAGAAAAGTTGCCTCGTGAGTTGACAGCAGCGGGTCTCACCTGAAGTGTCAACGCCTGAATGTAACGGAGCTAGTGCCTCGAGCATCAAGTGCGACATCAGTGGTACAGCCAATGGCTGCTGGCATGATTTGTGCCTTGAACCAGCGCTGCAGGAAATATTTGGTGTTTTAAAGTGATTGCCAAGCATGATGCCGATGTGTTGTTTACATTGGGCGTCCTGCAGGCAATCCACATCCTGGGAGAGAGCTGAAAGCAGAATTCAATGCTAATTGCTCTCACAACTGCGAATTCATCACACAAGCAGGGGAAGCAGCCGCACCTGAGACAGTTGAGGTTCCCGCACCATCACTCGTGGCAGACGCTGGAGCAACAATTCTCTTTGAACAAAATTTCTCTGTTGTGACTGCCAGCAGATGTGAGTTTTTGAATTATACATAGATGACTTGGACTCAATTCAATTCAATTCAATTTTATTTGTCATATATGCAGCAGACGTGTGTACTGCACAATGAAATGTTGATTTTTACGAGTCCTCCCAACATTGGAATAAATATGGCATAACAATGATAAAATACTAATAGAAATACAGTAATAATAAATAAAACAACAGTAATAAATAATAATAAATTAATCGTTCATGAGTCTTATGGCCTGTGGGCAGAAGCTGTTTCGAAACCTGCTGGTACGAGACCGTATGCTTCGGTATCTCTTACTGGACGGGAGCAGGGTGAAGAGGTTGTGGCTGGGGTGACTTACGTCTTTGATGATTCTCAGGGCCTTCTCCCGGCACCTCTCAGGGTAGATATCCTGCACAGCAGGTAGTTTAATTCCTATAGCAGGTAGTTTAATTCCTATATTGGAGAAATTGGAGGTATGCTGTTGAAATTTGAAGACAATGCCAATTTGTTGGGGGCAGGGAGAGGGGGGGGTGACGCTAATAATGTGGAGGACTGCACCAAAATACAGGAAGACATAAAAAGGCTCCCAGAGTGGGGGGATACAGGAAACACTCTTTCAACCGGCACCTAAATAACCAGAAATCTCTCTTAACCGGCAAAATTCAGGAGTGGGTTCAGGTAAGTTTTACTTCATATTAATGGCCGTGTAACCGGGGTTCCTGGATCTGTAGCCGTGTAACCGGGGTTCCTGTACCTTAGTAACTATACCTCTCTGTAATCCGGACTTTTTGATCAACCGGCACCACGCCGGTCCCGTCGGTGCCGGATAAAAAAGAATTTCCTGTAAATGGCAAGTGAAATTCAATACAGCCAAGTGCGGGGTGGTTCAATCTGGTAGGAGGAATAAGGAGGCCTTGGGAGGTAAGAAAACAAAATAGGGTAGAGGAGCAAAGAGATCGGAGAATGCAGATACACTAATCACTAAAAGTAGCAATACAAGTTGATGAGGCCATGAAGCATGCAAACAAAGTACTGAGGTTCATTTCTAGAGGAATAGAATACAAAAGCAGGGAGGCACAGTTAGATTTATATAGAACCTTGGTTAGACCACTTGGATTATTGTATGCAGTCCTGGTCTCCTTTAAGAAAGAAAGACTTGCATTTCTGTAGCGCCTTTCACAACCACCGGACGTCTCAAAGCGCTTTACAGCCAATGAAGTACTTTTTGAAGTGTAGTCACTGTTGTAATGTGGGAAACGCGGCAGCCAATTTGCGCACAGCAAGCTCCCACAAACAGCAATGTGATAATGACCAGATCATCTGTTTTCAGTGACATTGACTGAGGGATAAATATTGGCCCAGGACACCGGGGAGACTCCCCCTGCTCTATATAATCGCAAAATACTGCGGATGCTGGAAATCTGAAATAACAACAGAAAATGCTGGAAATACTCAGCAGGCCAGGCAGCATCCATGGAGAGAGAAACAGGGTTAACGTTTCAGGTCTGGGACCCTTCATCAGAACTGGAAAAAGCTGGAGATGTAACAGATATTAAGCAGGTGCAGAGACTGGAGGGGGGGGGTTTAGGAGGGGAGGAAGAAATAGAAAGAACATCCTGTACTTTTGTAAGAGGCAGGAAAGATAAAATTTTGCAAATGGGAATGGCAAAAATCATACTGCATGAAAAATGGGGGCAGGGATAATTATCTGAAATTGTTGAACTCAATGTTGAGTCCGGCAGACTGCAAAGTGCCCAATCGAAAGATGAGGTGCTGTTCCTCGAGCTTACGTTGAGCTTCATTGGAACAATGCAATAGCCCGAGGACAGAGAGATCAGAGTGGGAGTGAAGCGGTGAATTAAAGTGACAGGCGACCGGAAGCTCAGGGTCACCCTTACGGACTGAACGGAGGTGTTCCGCAAAGCGGTCGCCCAATCTGCGTTTGGTCTCCCCAATGTAGAGGAGACTGCATCATGAGCAGCGAATACAGTATATTAAATTGCAAGAAGTACAAGTAAATCGCTGTTTCACCTGCTCTACTTCGAAATAGTGCCACGGGATCCCTGGAGTGGGATTTGAACCCACAACTTTCTGACTTTTAGTGATTTGTGTATCTGCATTCTCTGATCTCTTTGCTCCTCTACCCTATTTTGTTTCTTACCTCCCAAGGAATAAGTGGCCTCCTTATTCCTCCTACCAAAATATCAGAAAGGATATTGAAGCACTGGAGAAAGTGCAGACAAAGATTTACAAGAATGTTACCAGAATTGAGAGGAATCAACTATCGGGAAAGATTGAGCAGGCTGGGACTCTATTCTTTGGAAAAGAGAAGGCAAAGAAGAGACCTGATAGATGTCTTTAAAATTATGAAGCAGTTCGATAGGGTGGATGGGGAGCGAATCCAGAACAAGGGGGATATAAATACAAGATAACCACTGATGGATCAAATCAAGAATTTAGGAGAAATTTCTTTCCACAGAGAGTGGTGAGAAAGTGAAACTCACTACCACATGGAATGGGGGGAAGCAGAGAACATTGATGCGTTTAAGGGGAGACTTGATGCATGCATGAGTGAGAAGGGAGTAGAGGGATACAGGGACAGTGTGGGAGGAGGTAATCAGAGTGAGTGGAGCCCCATGTGGGGTATAAACACCGGCATAGATCAGTTGGGCTGGTTGGCCTGTTTCTGTGCTGTAGATTCTATGGGGCCGATTTTGCCAGCCCTGGGGAGGCGGGACTGCTGGGAAAATGGCAGAATCTAGGAGCGGGTACCCATCCCGCCCCCAACCCGCCTCCGTGGCATCTTCCCAGGAGGCGGGTACCCGACCCGCGGCGGGTCCCATCTCCTCGAGGCGGGAAGGGGATTAGTGCCAATTAACTGTCTGTTTACAGGTAGTTAACAGGCAGTTTTTTGGCTAATCCCTATTTTCAGCCCTGAAGTGTGGGCTTCCTGACAGCTCTGAACCTTGCCAGGGTCAGCAAGGCGAGCCGTGGATCTGCGGGGGTCGGAGAGGCAGAGATGTCCGGTGTGCAGGTGAGTGATGAGTGCAAGTGTGGAGAGGTAAGTGTGTGAGGTGAGTATAAAGTGTTTTAATCAGATTACTTACCTTTGCTTCTTCCTCCAGACTTCATCCCTTTAGGCTGCGGAGCTGCCTCACCTCCACGGCAGAGATAACAGAATGGCTGCTTCATTCTCCGATGCAACAGCCATCTGATTTCTGCTCAGGAAAGAGGTTTGGTGAGTCTTGAGTACAAGGACTCACCAAACAACAGAGAATGTCAGTGTTTGACAGCTTCACAGAGCTGTCAAACGATGACAATTCATCTGTCAAAAAATTTTCACAGATGAAACGTCATACACTGACGTTCTCTGTCACCAGCTTTCCCTTAATTGGCCTGCTAAGCCCGCTGGGCGGGCTTAACAAGGTCAATCAAGGGAAAATAGCGTGGGTTGGCCGGACATCGATGGAGGCGGGAGTAAAACCCGACAAGCAGCAGTCCTGCCTCCAACACATCCCCATTGATAAAATTGCCCCCTATGTAATTCTATGAATTCACTGTAGGTGTTGATAAGGAAATCCTTATGTCTGGATTGCTGATCAAGATTGTTGATGCAGAATGGGAGGATGCTGTCACTGGTGGGAATGAGAGGGAGGAAGCAGCCCAAGTGAGTGGATCCAGCCAGCAGGCAGCGGTAGTGGAACCAGCTCCCACTATGGCCAGGGCATCCAATTTTGTGCAATTGCTGAGGCAGTGGCTTAGAAATAAGCCAGATGCCCCAATGGAACTTTTCTCTGTGCTACATAGAATTGAATCTTGTGGATGAGTGTGCTGTCAGCAGGAAACAAACTACAATCACCAAATTACTAAATGACTGAACTTTGCATTACACAGGCTTTTTACAGTGCTCAAGTTTTGATCATCTGTACAACTTTGTGTGAGCTTCTCGACTAAAATACACATAGCTTGTGCAGTGGGGAAGGGGTGGGACCTTGTGTGCTACTGCAGCAATGTCAAGGGCTGCAGCAGCTGGCGAAACAAACAAGCTGACAGAAAAAGGTTACTGGCCTAAACATTTTCTGCATTTTTTCAGAAAAAAAAGTCAACAGCTGCAACAACAAAAAACCCTAGAAAAGGCCCTATCTGTGAAAAAGGGGTCGATCCCATTTCAGATTTCCTTTGCACATGAAGCTTCCCTCTATGCCTACTGTAACTGGGCAGGCTGTGCGCGCTGTCCAAGTACATTGGGAAAGTACAAGAAATTGAACAGTGTTCGGTACAAAAATAATTTGCTTAAGATTGTTATGGTTCTGAAGCTGTTGCACCAGCTTGAAGTGGCAGCTATAAGCTAAAGCTCTGTGTGAGTCCAGTGATGGACTGGTCAAACCCCTGGCTGGCTGTTTTCCTCAGTCTCTACACATTCACTTTGTGTTAGTGGAAACGCTTCTGTTGCCCATAAAAACCAGCCTATTGTTTGCAGTTTTAAGCTCACTGCCTTTTTAAAAGGACATTGCTGCATAAGAACATCAGATATAGGAGCAGGAGTCGGCCATTTGGCCCCTCGAGCCTGCTCCACCATTAAGTATGATCATGGATGATCTTCTACCTCAACTCCACTTTCCCACCCAGTCCCCATATCCCTTGATTCCCTTAATATCTAAAAATCTATCAATCTCAGTCTTGAATATACTCAACGAGAAAGTTCCAAAGATTCACAACCCTCTGAGTGAAGAAATTTCTCCTCATCTCTGTCCTAAATGGCTGGCCCCTTATTCTGAGACTATGACCCCTGGTTCTAGACTCCCCAGCCAGGGGAAACATTGGCCCAGAAATTCAGCTCTCCCTGGGTGAGTACGCACGGGGTACTCACCCGTAGGCCGAATGGAATTGCCGGTTTCCTGCATGCACTGCGCATGCGCGGGAAACCGGCACTTCCGATCCTCTGAACGAAGGGGTTCAGAGGTCGAACGCGCGTGCAGGGGATGCTGCACGCGTGCTTTGAACTTAGGTTTTTTTTGCAGGTTTTCACGCGAGGTTAAGCCTGCAGGATTTACACATTTAAAAAGCAGGCGTAAGGCCTGCTTTTTGCAAGGTAAGTGGTCAATTAATTAAAATTAAAACATTTTTTCCACAGGTTTATTATTTTTAAATACTTTAAAGCAAGGTAAGTTTATTTTTAGCCCCGTTATAATATAAAATTATTTTTTTCAAAAATTTAAATTATTGTTTAAAATAGTTATTTAATGTAATTTATAGTTTATTTAAAAAGTGTGATTTAAAAAAAAAATTATTTGAAGGTTTACTGCTATTTTGGGCCCATAGTATTTATAAGTTTTGACAGGTCTACCTGTCTGTAATGTATACAACATTGAAGGGACTACTTTGTATTGCGGATGTATATCCTTAGTTGCGAGCGTATATAACAGACGCGTATCGATTTGTATAGTCAGTGCCGAAGTTCCAGTTACCCAGTAAAGATCACTTAAAGTTACTCTCAGTCTCTGCTGCTTTATTATTTTATGTAGTTGTGTATAGCGGTACAAACACAACAAATTGGCGACGAGAATTATGAACCTACGTCTTCCTATTCTGGCATCGCATCCAGAGGACACCGAAATTTGGAAGAAAGGAGCGAGAAGGTAGAGAAAACGGAGCACGCTTGCTAAGCTAGGCAGGGGATACGTAAGTCAAGTGAAAAGTGCACAGGACTTGCATGACGCTAGCTAACTGGTAAAGAAAGAAAAACGGGTTTGGAAAAAGAAATGGCGATGATTGGCACGATTGCAGCATTTGATAGCAGCATTGAAGACTGGGCAACTTACATTGAAAGAGTGGAGTTGTACTGTGAGGCTAATGGAGTGGAGGTAGAAAAGAAAGCCACTGTTTTGCTGAGTGTTATGGGTGCAAAGACATACGGGCTGCTACGTAGTTTATTAACCCCTGAAAAGCCAGCAAACAAAACATTCAAACAAATAGTGGACACACTCCAAGATCATTTAAGCCCCAAATCACTGCTCATAGCTGAAAGATTTAAACAGAACCAGAGCAAAAATGAAAGCATTTCTGAATATTTGGCAAAGTTGCGCAAATTATCAGAACATTGCCAATTTGGAGTGGGCTTATCAGACGCATTGAGGGACAGATTTGTGTGTGGCATGCAAAATGAAAGCACACAAAAGAAGCTCCTGTCTGAAAAAGACCTCACATTGGAGAAGGCTCTGAGTATTGCAATATCAATGGAAGCAGCAGCACGTGGCGCTTTAGAAATTCAACAAAAATCCCTGGAATATTCAACTAATAAAATGTCACTGAAACAAGAAAAGAAGTGCTATTGCTGTGGCAAAATGTCACATGACCACAATGACTGTTGGTTTAAAGATAAAGACTGCAGACAATGTGGCAGATGAGGGCACATTGAAAGAGTCTGCAAAGCAAATAAGAAGCCGAAAACTGATACAATACAGAGTAACAAAAAGGTACATCAAGTGACTGAAAACAAGAAACCTTTCAAAGATAGATACAAGAAGGTACACTACGTGACTGGAGACAGTTCAGATAAAGAAAAAAGTGACACAGACTCAGAGGAAGAGGATCTGGCTTGTCTAAAACTACACAGTGTAAAAGAAACAGAGGATCACAGAATAATATGGATTACTCCAGAAGTGGCAGGTGTTAGGCTGAAAATGGAGTTGGACACAGGCTCAGCTTTAACAGTGATCTCTGTACATGACTACAAATGACTGTTTTCACACATACCGCTAAGGCCAACTAAAGTACTGTTAAAGACATACACAGGACATAGAGTGTGCCCCAAAGGTAAAATAAAAGTGACCGTGACATACAAAGAAAAAAAATACCGCAATTGAACCTCTATGTAGTGGAAAATGGAGGCCCACCATTGCTGGGACGCGAATGGCTCAGGAAAATACAGTTGGATTGGCACACCATCCAAGCACTGTTTGTGTCAGCAAAGGATGACAGCAACGCCACTCCTGAGAGACTCACAAATACTCTCTGACTCTCGGGAAGTGTTCAAGAAGGGAATAGGAACACTTAAGGGCATGAAAGCAAAAATTAAGATTGAGGAGAATGCAAATCCAAAGTTCCACAAGGCCAGACCAGTGCCTTATGCAATTCGCCCTTCAGTAGAAGCAGAGCTGGAGAACTTGGAGCAGTTAGGGGTCCTGTCCAAGGTGGATTGGAGTGAATGGGCCACACCTATAGTTCCAGTGATGAAGAAAACCTCCAGCACAAAACCAGGAAAGCCAAGAAAAGTGCGCATCCGTGGAAACTTTAAAGTGACTGTTAACCCAGTCCTCCACACAGTACAGTACCCATTGCCTCGCACTGAGGACATCTTTGCTTCCCTGTCAAGAGGGGAATGCTTCACAAAGATTGACTTGGCCCAGGCCTATCTCCAAATGGAAATTGATGATGCATCAAAGAAGTACCTGACAATAAATACGCACAAAGGCCTTTACCAGTACAATCGGCTGGTATTCGGAATAGCATCAGCTCCTGCAATCTGGCAAAGGGCAATGGACCAAGTCCTGCAGGGGATCCCAGGTACTCAGTGTTATCTTGATGACATCATCATTACTGGCAAGAATGACAACGACCACCTTTCCAACCTTGAACAGGTGCTCATCAGGTTACGGGAGTATGGGCTCCGAGCGAACCGAGACAAGTGTGAGTTTTTCAAAAAGGAAATCTTATACTGTGGACATGTGATTGACAAGGACGGTTTACACAAGTCTCCAGACAAGATTGAAGCTGTGATTAATGCACCAACACCTGAAAATGTGTCTCAGTTGAGATCATATCTTGGACTGGTGAACTACTATCACAAGTTCTTGCCCAACCTATCCACAGTGTTACATCCACTAAATGCACTGCTACAGACAGGGTCACAATGGAAGTGGAGTGACAGCTGTGAACAAGCTTTTCAAGAGAGTAAAAGACTCATTACTTCAGAAGAGGTGCTAGCTCACTTTGACCCATCCTTACCTATTCGACTGGCATGTGATGCTTCACCCCATGGCATTGGTGCCGTGTTGTCACATAAGTTCCCAGACGGCTCAGAAAGACCAATAGCCTTTGCCTCAAGATCATTGACTGCAGCTGAACGCAATTATGCACAGATTGACTGAGAAGCCCTCAGCCTTGTGTGGGGAGTCAAGAAATTCAACCACTACTTGTATGTTCAACAGTTTACACTGTTAACTGACCACCAGCCTCTCGTTTCAATCTTCAACCCAAGTAAGAGCGTTCCAGTGATGACGGCACAATGGCTACAGCGATGGTCACTCTTCCTAGGGGCTCACCTGTATGACATTGAATACAAGGGGACCAAGCAACATGGCAACGCCGATGGTTTGTCACGTTTACCACTGCCGACCTCAGAGAGAACTACAACAGTTGACTCAGCAGAGGTATTTCACGTGACAATAGTTGAGCAGCTACCAGTGACAAACTCCCTCATTGAAAGAGAAACACGCAATGACCCTACATTGTCAAAAGTTTATGACATCACTGTGAAGGGATGGCCAGCGCATGGTGACTCATTGTTTCCAGCATTCTCAGCTAGGAGGGAGCAGTTATCAGTGTGTCGGGGAACACTGATGTGCGGCTCACGAGTTGTGATTCCTCCCAAGCTTCGTAACCGAGTGCGAGATGAACTGCATGAAGGCCACTTAGGTACAGTAAAGATGAAAAGCCTTGCCCGTGGTTACGTGTGGTGGCCGGGAATTGACAAACAGATCGAGGACCTGACAAAGAGCTGTTCAGGATGTCAAAAGGTTCAGAACGCACCACCACAAGCCCCTCTCCATCCATGGGAATGGCCCTCATCACCATGGCAATGTGTGCACATCGACTTTGCTGGACCGTTCATGGACTCCATGTTCTTGATTGCAGCCGATGCACATTCCAAATGGCCCGAGGTCATTAAAATGAAATTAACCACATCTGAAAAGACCATTTCAGTTCTGAGGACCATGTTCGCTAGAAAAGGCCTACCAGAACAAATCTGCACAGACAATGGACGACAATTTGTCTCTGACGAATTCCAAGGTTTCATGAGGAAAAATGGAATCAAGCACGACACATCTGCCCCGTACCATCCAGCTACAAATGGCTTGGCAGAAAGATTCGTACAGACTTTCAAGAACGCCATCAAAGCAATGTACAGCGAGAATCTACCACTGCAACACAAGATAGACAAATTCCTCTTTGCTTATCGGAACGCAGCCACTAATCAGACTCCAGCGAATATGTTTCTGAACAGGAGCCTGAGATCTCGCATGGACCTTCTTAAACCGAATGTACGTCGTGATGTAGAGAACAAACAGTTCAAACATTTGAATGCTAAGCCAACAAGAAGCTTCAGTGTGAGACAGTCAGTTCTTGCTCGTGATTTCCGGACGGAAAAGTGGCAACCAGGGACAATATCCACAAGAGAGGGACCACTGATGTATACTGTGGATGTGGGAGAGAACGTTTTGAGACGTCATGTGGACCAAATTCTGGATGTTCAGGTGGAAAACACCCCTATACCTCGCCCAGACTCACCTGACATGGAAACAGACACTCCTGATTCATCAGCATCAGCACCAGCCTCTTCCACAGCTGAGATCTCTACCTGTGCTGATAGCTCACCTGATGCACCTGTACCTGTACAGTCTCATTCCCCAAAGCAAAAGAGTCTGGAGAGACGTTACCCAGAGAGGTAGAGGAGGCCTCCCCAGAGACTTGACTTGTAAGAGGGCTGTTGACAAAATAAAATGTTATGTTGGAATTTGAATTTTGTTACTTTTAAGAAAACAAAAAGGTTACTGTAAAGACAGGCTCTATATGTTAATTATAGAAATTTTGCGTTAATATATTATTAAACTAAAGGGGGAGGAAGTGTAATGTATACAACATTAAAGGGACTACTTTGTTTTGCGGATGTACATCCTTAGTTGCGAACGTATATAACAGACGCATATCGATTTGTATAGTCAGTGCCAAAGTTCCAGTTACCCAGTAAAGATCACTTGAAGTTACTCTCAGTCTCAGCTGCTTTACTATTTTATGTAGTTGTGTATAGCGGAACAAACACAACACTGTCAATCTTATGAATGGGCTTTTCCCTCCTCCGATTGGCTGCCCATGGCTCACGTGATCCCAGGGGACGCATCGCACTAACTACGCCCCTGGGACATGCAAGCACAGCGCGCAGGCAGCTGGGCCAGGCCCCGGAGCGGAATTCCACAGGGCCCTACAGCTCAACTGCCGGCGCGCAAGGTAAGTGCAGGTCGGGGGCTTAGTCTACTCAATCTAGTCCTAGTCTACTCAATCTCTCCTCATAGGACAATCCCCCCATCCCAGGAATCAGTCTGGTGAACCTTCGTTGCACTCCCTCTATGGCAAGTATGTCCTTCCTTAGGTAAGGAGACCAAAACTGTACACAGCACTCTAGGTGTAGTCTCACCAGGGCCCTATATAATTGCAGTAAGACATCTTTACTCTTATACTCAAATCCTCTTGTAATAAAGGCCAACATACCATTTGCTTTCTTAATTGCTTGCTGTACCTGCATGTTAACTTTCAGTGATTCGTGTACAAGGACACCCAGGTCCCTCTAAACACCAACATTTCCCAATCTCTCACCATTTAAAAAATACTCTGCTTTTCTATTTTTCCTACCAAACTGGATAACTTTACATTTCTCCACATTATATTCTATTTGCCATGTTCTTGCCCACTTACTTGGCCTGTCTACATCCACTTGAAGCCTCTTTGCATCCTCCTCACAACTTACATTCCCACCTAGCTTTGTATCCTCAGCAAACTTGGATATATTACATTTGGTCCCCTCATCCAAATCATTGATATAGATTGTGAATAGCTGAGGCCCAAGCACTGATCCTTGCGGTACCCCACCAGTTACAGCCTGCCAAACCGAAAATGACCCGTTTATTCCTACTCTCTGTTTTCTGTCCATTAACCAATCCTTAATCCATGTTAATATATTACCCCCAATCCCATGAGCCCTCATTTTGTTTAATAACCTCTTGTGTGGCACCTTATCGAATGCCTTCTGAAAATCTAAATACACCACATCCACTGGTTCCCCCTCATCTATTCTGCTAGTTACAACCTCAAAAAACTCTAACAGATTCGCCAAACACGATTTCCCTTTCATAAATCCGTGTTGACTCGGCCCAATCCTATTACTGTTTTCTAAGTGCCCTGTTACCACATCCTTAATAATAGATTCTGGCATTTTCCCTACTGGTAATGTCAGGCTAACTGGTCTGTAATTCCCCATTTTCTCTCTCCTTCCTTTCTTAAATAGTGGGGCTACATTTGCTACCTTCCAATCTGCGGGAACCGTTCCAGAATCTATGGAATTTTGGAAGATGACAACCAATGCATCCACTATCTCTATAGCCACCTCTTTCAAAACCCTAGGATGTAGGCCATCAGGTCCAAAGGATTTATCAGCTTTCAGTCCCATTAATTTCTCCAGTACTATTTTTTTTTACTAGTACTGATTTCTTTCAGTTCCTCATTCTTGTTAGACCCTTGGTTCTCCATTATTTCCAGGAGGTTTTTTGCGTCTTCTTCTGTGAAGACACAGTGGCTGCGATTTTGTCAGCGGTGTCGGCTTGGGTGCAGATCAGCTGGTTCCTGGCTTCCCGTCCCGCCCCCAGCTGCCTCCGCTCCACAGACGTGAGTTTCCCTTGATTGACCTTGTTAACCCCGCCCTGTGGGTTTGCCGGCCAATTAACAGGAAGCGGGTCTGATGACGCAATTTGATGACGCGTCATCTGCCGGTTTCCTTAAAGGGACCATGCACAATTTTATTTTGACAGTTGGTTTCTCAGTGTTTGACAGCATTGAGGTGCTGAAAACACTGACAATCACTGCACAAAGGTGAACTCTTGAACCCAGGCTCTCCAATGCCTCCCTCCATATGCTGGAATAGATGGCAGCTGCATGTGAGGTGACAGAAGTGATCTGTCACTGGTGAGAGAGGTTCTCCCAATGAGGTGGCACTGGACATGGATTTAAAAACTTGTAAGCTAACGAAATCTGTAAATGTTTAAAAAATGCAGTTCCCAACATTTTCTTTGCTCTGAAACTCACCATGTGTAACATTGGATCCTTCACACCACTTCTGCAGCTGTCATCATTCCACAAACATCACACCAGACTCACAACACGCCACATTTACTTGGCGTGGTGTCCGGACGTCAGGAAACCCGACCCAGAAGTGGGAAAATCCAGAAAACAGGCTGAAAACTACTGATAAGTACCTGTTAATAGACAGGTAATTGCCTTTAATCTGCTTCCCGCTGCTAGGTGTCGGGTCCATTCGCAAATCGGGGACCCGACACTTGGGAAAGCTGTTTGGAGGTGGGTTGATGGTGGGATCGGAACCCGCCGTCAATCAAATCGAATTTAACCTCAGACACACCTCCAAACCCACCCTCTGAGCACTGGCAAAATCGCGGCCAATGTATTTGTTTAATTTCTCTGCTATTTCCTTATTCCCCATTATAATTTCTCCTGTCCCAGCCTGTAAGGGACCCACCTTTATTTTCACTAATCTTTTCCTTTTTACACACCTATAGAAGCTTTTACAGTCTGTTTTTATGTCTCTCGCTAGTTTACTATCATGTTTTATTTTCCCTCTCCTTATCAATTTCTTGGCAATGTATTTGTTTAATTTCTCTGCTATTTCCTTATTCCCCATTATAATTTCTCCTGTCCCAGCCTGTAAGGGACCCACCTTTATTTTCACTAATCTTTTCCTTTTTACACACCTATAGAAGCTTTTACAGTCTGTTTTTATGTCTCTCGCTAGTTTACTATCATGTTTTATTTTCCCTCTCCTTATCAATTTCTTGGTTCTCCTTTGCTGAATTCTAAAATCCTCCAAATCCTCAGGCTTACTGCTCTTTTTGGCAACATTATAAGCCTCTTCCTTTGATCTAATACTATCTTTAACTTCTCATGTTAGCATCTGTGAGAGTTCAGAGAAGAGTGACCAGAATGACCCTGAGGAGAGACTTGCCAAACTGAATGTATTTTCAATTCTCTGAGTGACAATTTCAAAGTGACTCCAATGGAAATAAAAAGGGGGAGAGATGTAAAACAGGCTGCCATTTTGCTATCAGTGTCAGCTGTGACTCAGTGGGTAGCACTCTCTAGGTGGGAGTGGCTAGGAGTGAGCCAGGTGTGACTGGTTGCCTAATTGCAGCTGGGTGTTGGAGGGAGTTTTGTAAAAAGTTGGTGGTGGGTTTTGTGGTTTTGTTTTCAGGTTTTAGGGCCTTTTTGGCCCACAAAAAACAGCCAGATGGCTGCTGAGGGGTCCGGAGTGCCAGGCCCCTCAGAGGACAATATTCCCGAGAGGAATTTAATTAGGGAAGAAACTGTGGTGGGAAGGGGGAAAAAAAAGGCCCAAAGATTTGGGCCGGGACCTCAGGAGGTTTGGTAAAGAAAACACGGTGGTGGTGCAGTGTGAAGATAAGAAGATTCGAGCCTGGGATATAATCCAGGCGGTTCATGAGGACTGTGGCGAGGGAAGCTGCTTTGCCTGCCGACCAAAGCCGAATGTGGGATTTGAGGTGACGGTCAGTGGCCGTGAGGAGGTGGAAAAACTGCTACTCAGTCTGAAAGTTGGTGAGAAATTCTTGGAGGTGACTCTGCTATATTCAGAGGAGGTGGTGGTTTCATTTTTGAACTTGCCAGTGTACATTGAGGACGATGTGCTGAGCAAAAAGTTGGAGTCGTGGGACATTAAAATCTGTTCTGAAATAAAGAGGAGGTACTATCCGGGAACACGGGTAGCAGACAGAACCCGGTATGTAAAGGTGCGGTTCCCAGAGGGGGTGACGTCTTTGCCGTACAGTATGAAGTTCAAGACACTGGAAGGAGTGCAGTACTTTCGTGTGCTCCACGATAACCAAGTAAAGGTGTGTTACCATTGTCTGGGACATGACCATCTTGTAAGAAACTGTCCAGATTTGTATTGTTACAATTGCGGTGAGTCGGGATATATCGCTCGGAGCTGCAAGGTGGAGAGCTGTGGGGTGTGTCACAAAGGCCCACCCGCTGTGAGTGTGTGGCAGAAGGGAGCGATATGAGTGATGAGGAGATGGGAGAAGGAGAAGGAGATGAGAGTGGAACGGCCGGAGGAGCGGTGCAGTCGGAGGACACAGCCGGTAAAATGAAGGAGAAAGGAGCACAGGAAGAGGCAGAGGATGGCGGAGCGGAAGACGGGATGGAGATGGTGGAAAACACGCCGAGTGCTGTGGAGGGGAGCAAAGACAGCAGCGGGCAGCGAGGGTCGAGTGCAGACTCGAGCCTTAGTGCGGTTCGGCTCCCCCTGGGGAGTCTGGTGTCTGTGGGGGGAGAGGAGGCAGGAGCGGGGTGTGTGGTGGAAGTGAGTGCTCCGGGGAGAGGCGGGGAGTCGGATATCTTGGTGAGCGGGAGGGGGCAGGGCGGGGAGAGGGTGCAAGAGACAGGAGCCTTAAAGGGACAGCAGGATGGGATTGGCGAGATAGAGACATCAGAAGGGAACAATTTAGGTGCGCCATTGTCCCATGGAGAGAGGGAACAGGGTGCAAGGGTCAGAAGTGGAGATGTGGTCAAAGGGAGTGGCACAGTGGGAGAAACTGCGATAGCAGGAAGACTCTCTGTGGGAGATTAAGTATCTGATGGGGAGCAGGATTATGTATTGGACGGGGAGCAGGCACAGGGGGTTGCAGAAGAGCTTGAGTGTGAGGAATTAGAGGGGGACAGAGACATGGAAGTCGGGGTGGGGTGGCATCATATGGAAAGGGAAAGGTTAGTGAGGGGCAGAAGGAGGGAGGAAGGGCAGCTCCTGGGCCCAAACTTAATGCAAGGAAGAGGCCGAAACAGCAGGGAAAGTTTAAACAGGAGGGGAAAAAGAGTCGGAGGCTGCAGGAAAAAGCAACAGCTGCCTGAGAAGTTGGGAAGGAGCATGTGAGGAAGGAAGGGCCAGAGATTAAATGATGGGGAGATTATCAGGCATACTTCCCTTCTTTGGAGCCATGATTACATTGGTCTCGATTAATGTGAACGGACTGAGGGGTGAGAAGAAATTGCAGCAGTTGTTGCAGGGTTTTAAAGACACTGACTTGTTGTGTCTGCAAGAAACCTTTTAGGATGAGGATATCCTAGAAAGAGTTCAGAAGGTTTGGAAGGGAGAGGTGTTTGCGAGTTGTGCAAACAATAACCGTAGAGGGCTGGCTGTTTTGGTGAGTCCGTTCATAAAAGAGAACGTTGCCTTGATGGACAAGGACGCTGAGGGGAGATTTTTACAGCTAAGGGTAAAAATGGAGGGATTTAATTGTGATCTCTTTAATATCTATGCATCGAACGACCATTGCAAGCGTCGCGAGTTTTTTCGGGGGTTATTCACTGAAGCGGCAGAGGTGGATAATCCTTGTATAGTGGGGGATTTTAATGTATTTTTATCTCGGATGGACATTTCAGCCCAGATGACCTTAAAGGATGATAACTCCAGAGGGATGATTGTAAAAATGATGGCAAATTTAAATCTGAGAGACTTATGGAGGGACCGGAACCCCATAAAAAGGGAGTTCTCCAGATCAGGTTGGGTGGGTGATGTTTTAAAACAGAGCCGAATAGATTTTGTGTTAATGCGGGAAGGGTTAACTTCTGAGGTTATGGAGATTTATTATAAAAAAGTATTTTTTAGTGATCACTCGGCTTTGGTTCTTAGAATTAGGAACAGCAGAGTTAAGATCGGTTCAGGGGTGTGGATTTTAAACAATCAATACCTGAAAGAAATTGCTTATAAAGAAGGGATTATAAATATAATAAAGGATGCTCGGAAGAAACCTTTGTTCTTGAAAGAAGGAAGAGTTTGGTGGGACAATTTCAAATATGAGGTAAAAGTTTTTTCGGTACGTTATGGGAAAAAGAGGGCGGCAGCTAACCAGCGTCGAGAAGAGAATATAAATAAAAGGTTTACAGATGTCTGTAAAGCAGTTGACGGAGGGGATAAGGGAGCGGAGACTAAGTTCCGGGTGCTAAAGGAAGAGTGGGAATTATTGCAAGCTGAAAAATGCAAGGGGGCCATTGTCCGTGCAAAGGCTAGAGATGCATTGGAGGGCAAAAGATGCACTAGATATTTTCTAGAGCAAGAAAAGCTGCGACAGAGATTATCGTTAATTGAAGAGTTGGAGGTTGGGGGGAAGATCATTCATGAAAGTGGGGAGACTTTAGAGGCGGCTAGCAGCTTTTATCAAGAGTTATATACTGAAGAAGACATTTCCAATTTGGCGATGGAGAAGGTTACTGCTTTTATTGAAGAGGGTTTAAAGGAGGATGAGAGAAGCATGTGTGACAAAGAAGTAGGATTAGCGGAAATAAAAGTAGCAATAAGTGGAATGAAGGGAGGGGAAAGCCCAGGGTCCGATGGACTAAGTGCAGAATTTTATAAAGAATTTTGCGAGATTTTAAGTCCATTGCTCTTAGAAGTTTTTAAGGAAATTAAAATTGAGGGAAGCCTGGCCCCATCTATGAGGAGAGGGATAAAAGCTTAGCTTATAAAAATAAAGGGGATAGACGGGATCTGAAGAACTGGAGGCCCATCACATTATTAAATGTGGATTATAAGATCTTGGCGAGGGTTATGGCAAATCGTTTGAAGGAGGTGTTACCGCGGATAGTTTGGCCCTCTCAGTCCTATGGAGTCATAGGCCGGGACACCGCAGACTCTGTGGTCTCAATCCGAGATGTGATAGAGCTCATGGAAGAGAGTGGGAGGGAGGCTTATGTATTAAAGATAGATCAAGAGAAAGCCTTTGATAGGGTCCCTCATGAGTTTTTATTGAAGGTTTTGGAAGCATTTGGTTTCAAGGAAAATTTCATTCAGTGGATAAGGATTTTTTATTCAAACATATTTAGCTGTGTTAAATGTAATGGTTTTTTATCCAAGTATTTTCCGATACAGAGATCAGTGAGACAGGGTTGTCCCCTGTCCCCATTGTTGTACACATTGGTAGCAGAACCATTAGGTTACATGATGCGAAAGAAACAAGGTTTGGATTGTGGTCCCCAGTTCTGGGCTGGTGTCGGTGATGCATCAATATGCAGATGACACAACCTTAACATTGAGAAATGGGGAGTCAGTGAGGAAAGCTAGGGATGTAGTGGAGGAATATTGTAGAGCTTCAGGAGCCAGAGTGAATTATAGTAAGTCCCAATGCCTGGTTGCAGGGAGGGGCAGGGGGGAATGGTTGGGGGAATGTCCCTTTAAGGTGGTGGAGGTTTTGGAAGTTCTGGGGTGCATATGGAGTGCAAGAAAGACAGGGATGAAGTGGATCGATTAAATTGGGAACCGAAGGTTATGAAAATTAAAAAGATTTGGGGAAGATGGGAAAGAAGGTGGTTGAAAGTGCAAGGAAGAGCGACAGTGGTGTCTGCCCTCCTGCTATCTAAGCTATGGTACTTATTGACGGTGGAGGATATTCCTGAGTGAGTGGAAAAGTCCATCTGAGAGGCTTGTGTGAGGTTTTTATGGGAAGGGAAACCAGCCTTGGTGGCTTACAATACCATCAGTGGACAGAGAAATCAGGGAGGACTCAATTTCCCAGATATTGATTTGGAGAAAAAATCCTTTAGAATCAAATGGGTGAAGAGATTTCTTCAGAAGTCAAATACAAGTTTTTGGAAAAGTTGTTTTGAGCATTTTTTAAAATGAAGTGGGATAGGAGGGCAGGGGATATTGTATATGGAATACAAAAATATGTTTTTGAAATCGATTAAACTTCTCCCTAGGTTTTATAAGGGGGTTGTAGAGATTTGGGCCCAATTTTTAAAAACTGTGCAGTTTATGCCCAAGGGGGCTGAGGAATTTTTAGAACAGCCCTTATTTTTGAACAGGTGGGTCAACATCGAAGGAGAGGTTTTACTTAATCAAGTTTTTATAAAAGCTGGGATTATATCTGTGAAAGATGTATTATATGAGGTGATTCCAGGTTGGTTGCCGGAAGTGATAGTGAGGGACATGGTGTGGGAGGAGGATCAGGAGGTAGAGGAAAAAGCAATAGGAATTATGCATGAGAAGATTGTGAGGGCAATGCCATAGGATTGGATGGAAGAAATAAATGCGGAAATCTCCAAAGGAAGTAAAATGCGTCCTGCTTTTCCAAGCTTTGTACTGGAGAAAGGGGGAGAGTTGGTTCAATTTGACAACTGTAATACTCGAGATTTCTATGAGGTGTTTAGAGAATGGAGATTCAAGACACCTGCTGGTCAGGAGTTTTGGCAGAGTATATACTCACAGCTGGACTTCAACAGGATTTGGAAGGGAGTGTGGGCTGTTGTGTATGTAATATGTATGTTACTTTAAACCTATGGCCAGGGCAGCACTACTTTGTAGGGCGTAGTGATACCGTAGTACCACTCCTGGCCATAGGGGTATAAATAATACTGTGGGTACTGATCTCCCCTCAGTTCCCGCCTGTTGGTATGAAGTAAAGACCTAAGTTGAACCTTCCAAGCTGTCTCCTCATTATTGTATTAAGCATAGTCACATACTTTACACTGGCGACGAGTTACGTTCGAACTCACCAGTACACGGTGCAACAAGGATCGGTAGCAGTACGGAGAGAGAAGAAGAGAGGCTTCTTACCAGCCAGCCTGCGGAGTCCAGCGTCGACCGAAGGAGGCCGCCCAGTTCGGGAGGAGCGGCAGCAACGGAGCGAGAGAGAGAGGTTTCCAGCGGAGGCTGCAGCAGCTGAGAGAAGAGGCTGAACGGGCGCTCCAGACACGGGGCAAAAGTCCACCCAGGGCCAGGTAAACTGCAATCCTTCCCGGGGAACGCGAGCTGCAAGGGCCAGAACGGGCAGGTGATCTGGGGAACAAACGGAGCCACGAGGACTAGCGGGCCACGAGAGGGGAAGGTCGTTGTAATAGCGGCGGTGGCAATAACGGGAGCTGCAAGAAAAAAAAAATAACGACGCTGGAGAGAGGTCGTTGACAGCAGAGGGAAAAAAAGGCGGGAAAAGCGCCATCTAGTGGACAAAGGTGAAAAGTTTTTCTCTTCAGCAGTTTAAAATAAAAACAAACGCCATCTAGTGGAAAAAGGCGGGAAAACCTCTTCAGCAGTTTTAAAAATGTCCAGAGAAGCTTGGTTGTCAGAATTTGTTGCGGACACAGAAGAATGGGACGCATATGTCGAAAGGCATGAACTTTATTGCGTAGTAAACAAGGTGAAAGATGACGAAAAGGCAGCAACCTTATTAAATTCTATGGGGGCAAAAACACACGGTCTGCTGAGGAATCTTCTTACTCCAGAAAAGCCAGCAGACAAAACGTATGCCCAAATTGTTGATACGTTAAAGGAACATTTAAACCCTAAGCCACCATTTATAGCGGAAAGGTACCGCTTCTACAGATGCGACCAAAGGAATGATGAGTCGCAGGCAGCCTATTTGGCTGCGCTCAGACGGTTGTCCAAACATTGCCAGTTTGGAGCCTTTTTGGCGGAAGCGATCAGAGACAGATTTGTCTGTGGCATGTTAAATGAGAGTACACGAAAACGGTTGCTGGCCAAGAAACAGCTCAGCCTAGATCAGGCGATGGAAATAGCATCGTCACATGAAGCAGCAGCACAGGGTGCTGCTCAAATACGACAAAACACAACCGGCTATGACACCCATGAGGTGACATTTCACAAAGGTAAATGCTACCATTGTGGCAAAACCACCCACGACCAAAGTAATTGTTGGTTTCGTGATAAAATATGCCGGCAGTGTGGGAAAAAGGGGCATATAGCGAAAGTTTGTCGGTCGGGTACGAAACCCAATAGTGGGGGCAATCCGAGCAGTACCAAGGCAAGGACAAAAATACATAAGATATCTGACAGTAGCTCAGACGAGTCACAGGAAGGCACAAAAGCAGAGCCTAAAGGTCTGGGATGTCTCAAGTTATATGGTGTAGACAAAACGGAGGACCACAGCACAATGTGGGTTAAAATGAAGGTAGCAGGCGTCGAAGTTAATATGGAGCTGGACACGGGTTCAGCCCTATCAGTAATTAATGAACAAGATTATAACAGGCTGTTCAAACGCATTCCCTTAAAGGATACCGAAATCAAATTAAAAACATATACGGGACAAAAAGTTTACCCGAAGGGAAAAATGCAAGTAACAGTTAAATACAACGGCAGAAAAGTGCCAGGACTTTATTTATACGTCCTACCAAACGGTGGACCACCACTTTTGGGCAGGGAATGGATAAGAAAAATCCATTTCGACTGGAAGTCGATACACAAGATAAAAGTAGAAACCACCAAGGATGATACAACCATTACAAGCAGGCTGTCAAAAATATTGGCAAAAACGCCAGAGGTGTTCCAACAAGGGCTGGGGACCTTAAAGGACATTAGAGCAAAAATAACTATTGCTCAAGACGCAAACCCCAAGTTTTGTAAGGCCAGACCGGTGCCTTACGCCATTCGGCCAGCTGTGGAAGCAGAACTGGATGCCTTAGAGAGTGCAGGTGTCCTTACAAAGATTGAGTGGAGTGAGTGGGCCACGCCCATCATCCCAGTTATAAAGAAATCTGCAAATAACACGCCGGGGGAACCAAAGAAGGTTCGCATTTGCGGGGATTTTAAGATAACTATTAACCCAGTCCTGCACACGGTACAGTATCCGCTGCCGTGGATAGAGGACATATTCGCATCGTTAGCTGGGGGTAGACACTTTACGAAGATTGACCTTTGTCAAGCTTATTTACAGATGGAGGTGGAGCAGGACTCGAAAAAGCTCCTAACGATTAACACACACAAGGGATTGTACCAGTACAATCGCCTGGTATTTGGTGTGGCGTCCGCCCCAGCAATATGGCAGAGGACCATGGAACAGGTCCTACAGGGCATTCCAGGAACGCAGTGCTACCTGGATGACATCCTGGTGACAGGACAAACGGATAACGACCACCTCGCTAACCTGGAGCGAGTACTTCTGCGGTTGCAACAATACGGACTCAGGGCGAACAAGCAGAAATGTGAGTTTTTCCAGGAACGTATCTCATACTGTGGTCACATTATAGATAAGGAAGGCCTGCATAAGTCCCCGGAAAAGATCGAGGCAGTAGTGAAGGCTCCGCCCCCTGAGAATGTATCTCAGTTACGATCATTCTTAGGCTTTATAAACTATTACCATAAGTTCCTCCCGAACTTATCGTCCATTTTACATCCACTAAATTCATTGCTGCAAAAGGGAGTCTCCTGGAATTGGGACAAAGCATGTGAGGCTGCTTTTAAAAAGGGTAAACAACTCATTACATCAAAGGAAGTGCTCGCACACTTTGACCCAAAAATGCCAATGAGGTTGGCATGTGACGCCTCCCCGTATGGTATAGGGGCAGTGTTGTCACACAAATTTCCCAATGGGACGGAGAGGCCAATAGCATTTGCCTCAAGGTCGTTCTACAGCCGAAAGAAACTACGCGCAAATCGACAGGGAGGCCCTCAGTCTGGTGTGGGGTGTAAAAAAATTCCACCACTATCTACATGGGCAACGTTTCACACTACTGATGGATCATCAACCGTTGGTGTCCATATTTAATCCAACAAAAGGGGTGCCCCTGATGACGGCCCAAAGGCTACAGAGATGGTCACTGTTCTTAGGAGCACACCAGTACCTTATCGAATATAAGGGTACCAAACAGCATGGCAATGCGGATGGCCTGCCGTGGCTACCATTGCCTGCCGAGATCGAAGAGATAGTACAGGACCCCGTGGAAATATATCATACGGCTGTTATGGAACACTTGCCCATCACCAGCCAATGTATCGAGCGGGAAACACAGAACGACCCGACACTGGCAAGGGTTTACGAATTGACCGTGAAAGGCTGGCCGGCGCAGGGTGACGCATCATTGCTGGCGTTTTCGGCAAGGAAAGACCAGTTGTCTGTCTGCCGGGGCACATTGATGTGCGGAGCCAGGGTGGTGGTCCCTCAAAAATTACAACATAAAGTGTTGCGGGACTTACACGAAGGTCATCTGGGGGGTGTCAAAATGAAAAGCCTCGCCAGAGCCTACGTCTGGTGGCCCGGCATTGACAGGGACATCGAGGAAGTAGCAAAAGCATGCCAAGGGTGCCAGATGGTACAGAACGTACCACCCCAAGCCCCACTACATCCGTGGGAGTGGCCCTCAACGCCGTGGCAAAGGATCCACGTGGACTTCGCTGGGCCCTTCCTGGATGCGATGTTCCTTATTGTAGTGGATGCCCACTCAAAATGGCCGGAGGTCATAAAGATGTCATCAACGACAGCCGAAAAGACGGTCGCAGCCTTAAGGACCATTTTTGCCCGAAACGGGGTGCCCGAGCAAGTCTGTTTGGACAATGGGCCACAATTTGTGGCAGAAGAATTTCAAGCATTCCTAAAAAGGAATGGAGTGCGACATTATACGTCCGCACCATATCATCCGGCTACAAATGGGCTGGCAGAGCGATTTGTACAGACTTTTAAAAAGGCCATCAAGGCGATGGGAGAGGAAAGGTTGCCACTACAACACAAGGTGGACAATTTCCTATTCGCGTACCGTAATGCTGCACATACGGTGACCAACCAGGCCCCCGCCGTCATGTTCTTTAATAGAAGGTTAAGGTCGCGCCTCGAATTGCTCAGACCAAACATCCGGAGAGATGTGGAAAACCGAGTATTTCGTAGGGCTCTTGACAGACAGACACGGGGCTTCGAGGTGGGGCAGCAAGTGTTGGCCCGTGATTATAGAAATGAAAAGTGGCGGTCTGGTACGATAAAGGCCCGCCAGGGACCCTTGATGTACACAGTGGATACAGGGGACGGCATAATCAGACGACATGCTGATCAGCTTGTGGAGTCTAGAAACCCAACTGATTCACTACCTCAAACGTCTCAGCACATTGTTCCAGCGGAATCACGGCCCAGCTCGTCACTACAGAAGTCTCAGGATTGCGAGGAGTTCATCACTCCAGTGATCTCCACGGCACAGGATGTGCCATCAGACACCGACGAGTCCAGCGATGAAGGGGTGACGGAAGTACCGCCGCCTACACCGAGACTGACTAGAGAAAGATGTTATCCTAGTCGAGACAGGAGGCCTCCTCAGAGACTGAATCTATAACATGTTTCTTTTTATATATATATATAGGTAGACAACTCTGATGTAAATATGTTATGTATGTTGTGTTACCAAATGTTATTAGCCCTAGTTATGGTGCATCTGTTGATTTAATTGCACGGGTACGTTTTAATTAAAAGGGGAGGAATGTTGTGTATGTAATATGTATGTTACTTTAAACCTATGGCCAGGGCAGCACTACTTTGTAGGGCGTAGTGATACCGTAGTACCACTCCTGGCCATAGGGGTATAAATAGTACTGTGGGTACTGATCTCCCCTCAGTTCCCGCCTGTTGGTATGAAGTAAAGACCTAAGTTGAACCTTCCAAGCTGTCTCCTCATTATTGCATTAAGTATAGTCACATACTTTACATGGGCGAATTTTAAATGTCCAGAGTGGATTGAACTGGATTTCAAATTGGCTCATAACCGGATTTTTACCATGACGGTCTTGTGCAAGATTGGGCGAGTGGACACTCGGACACGGGATGAGACTCTGTCCCATTTACTGGTGTTATGTCCGCAGTTAAATGACTTTAAGTACTATGTTCGACAGTTGTGTGAAGCTTTTTTGCTGGGCGGGGACCGAAGAGCGAGAATGGGAATCCCGTGGGACTCAATTTTGAGATGGGGATTGCAGGAGTGTCTGCCCGAGTTTAGCGGAGCGGCAATTAATTTAATGTTCAGTTTGGCTAGATTCGTGATTGTGCAAAGAAGGAATGCTCTTTTTTAAGGGGAGGAGAATCAATCTAAAAGAGTATTTTAAATATAAGCTAAAAGACCATTATAAGGCTCTGTGGATGTTTTATTCAGAAAGGAATTTAAGGATAGTATTTTACAACCAATTTGTAAAGTACAATCGATTAATATATGTTACAGGAGACAAATTAAACTTCAGGTTTTGATGTTAAAATGTGGTGGTGGAATGGCTGTGCAGAGCAGCGGAATTGATTTGTATCATACAATGAAATGATCAAGATGTTGTAAATGTTCTTAATGTTCAATAAAGTATATTTATATTTTAAAAAAAGTAGGTGGCACTCTCGCCTCTGAGTCAGAAGGTTGTGGGTTCAAGTCCCACTCCAGAGACTCGAGCGCATAAAGCTAGGCTGACACTCCAGTGCAGTGCTGAGGGAGTGCCGCACTGTCGGAGGTGCCGTCTTTCAGATGAGATGTTAAACCGAGGCCCTGTCTGCTCTCTTAAGTGGTTGTAAAAGATCCCATGGCACTATTTCAAAGAAGAGCAGGGGAGGTGTCCTGGGGCTAATAATCACTAAAACAGATTTTTATCACATTGCTGTTTGTGGGAGCTTGCTGTGTGCAAATTGGCTACAGCATTTCCTACACTACAACAGTGACTGCACTTCAAAAGTACTTCATTGGCTGTAAAGCTCGTTGGGATATCCGGTGGTCATGAAAGGCGCTATAGAAATGCAAGTCTTCTTTTCTCTCACCCGTTTTACATTATTGCACAAAGTCAAGATCTCGCCCACTGTCTTGAAGGATCGCAGTAAAGTTCAAATGTGTACATTTCTTTCTCCAGAGGTTACAGATAGATCCACATAACGGGAAGATGCCATGATTCTCATTATGAGACAACATTGAGACTGTCAAAGTGAACATTATCTCAAAGTGGAATGATACTTTGGGATTAAATGTTACTGGATCCTTTGTGGTTTCCAACAAAATTAAAAATGCAATTTCCTGTGGGGAGACAGAAAACTCAAGCATGGTTTCAGAAAGTTAGAGGTTAAAAGAGATTGGAATTATTAATGTGTGTGTGTGTGTATATATATATCTATAAGATGATATAAATAATTTTGGAAACCATTATGATACCATTTTCTTTTAATCCAAAATCTATACCCTGAGGCTTCCCAAGCAGTGAGTTATCCCGTTCTCCCTCAGCTCTTTAGGTCAAGTTACAACAGATTGATTTTTCATTTTTGTCGACAGACAATTCGACACCATATTGACCTGAAGCTCTGGTTAGTCTGAAGCAATCATTCCAGGAAGAGGTGATATGATTTCTTGCTTACATAAGCAACTTCCAGGTGTGTGAACAAAGTGGAGCAGCAATGTAGGTTTCTGGAAGTCTGCCATCGACACGTCAGCTCCCAAAGCAAGCGCTCTATTCGGAGCTCCGACATGGCAAGAGAGCCCCAGGTGGGCAGAGGAAACGCTTCAAGGACACCCTCAAAGCCTCCTTGAAAAAGTGCAACACCCCCACCGGCACCTGGGAATCCCTGGCCCAAGACCGCACAAAGTGGAGGAGCAGCATTCGGGAAGGCGTTGAACACCTCGAGTCTCTTCGCCGGGAGCAAGCGGAAGCCAAGCGCAAACAGCGCAAGGAGCGCACGTCAACCCAAGCACCCCACCCACCCGCCCCTTCAACCACCGTCTGCCCCACCTGTGACAGAGACTGTAGGTCCCGCATTGGACTCATCAGTCACCTGAGAACTCATTTTTAATGTGGAAGCAAATCATCCTCGGTTCCGAGGGACTACCTAAGAAGAAGAAGAAGAAGAAGAAGCAAAGTTTTATAGCAGAAAATTATAAGGAACAGAACGATGAGGATAAATAGCCTAGATTCTAAAAAGTGCTGTTTAAGGATAGTAATAGATGGCCATAATTGCCTTACTGATTTGTGAAGCCCTTGCAACATGTGAGTGTGGCAAGGTATTGAATTAGAAGTTACAACTTGAGTGTGTGTCCCACTGAAAGATGGGTATGGATGAAATGCAGTGAAAAAAGGGGCTTATCGTGAGGAAGCAGTAAATGTGGAACAGGCTGAAGGGCAACATTTTGCGGCTAACAATCTTGGGTCACCTTCTAGCACATGGGACTGTTGAATAGTCTTAATATGCACGGCTCCTTAAAGTATGCTGTCTTTTCTCACATCTTTTCTCATTTTCAAAATTCTCATCCTTGTTTTCAAATCCCTCCATGGTCTCGCCCCTCCCTATCTCTGTAATCTCCTCCAGCCCCACAACCCCCCGAGATATCTGCGCTCCTCTAATTCTGCCCTCTTGAGGATCCCTGATTATAATCGCTCAACCATTGGTGGCCGTGCCTTCTGTTGCCTGGGCCCTAAGCTCTGGAATTCCCTGCCTAAACCTCTCCACCTCGCTACCTCTCTTTCCTCCTTTAAGACGCTCCTTAAAACTGACCTCTTTGACCAAGCCTTTGGTCACCTGCCCTAATTTATCCTTATGTGGCTCGGTGTCAAATTTTTTGTCTTAAAATACTCCTGTGCAGTGCCTTGGGATGATTTACTATGTTAAAGGCGCTACATAAATACAAGTTGTCGTTGTTGTATCTGTCCAGGGGTCCTGCAGATACTGTACACACCGTTGACCTTGGCTGCCTCTTTCTTCCTGGCATGTTGCACTGCCATCTTGTGGGGAAGCTGCCTTGGAATTCCAACCAAGTCAAACTCTCCTTGCAACCAAAATAACAACAGAAAATGCTGGAAAAACTCAGCAGGCCAGGCAACATCCGTGGAGAGAAATTGGAGTCGACGTTTCGGGTGAACCCTTTTTCAAAACTGGAAAGGAAGTGAAATAGATCGAAGGCAGGGCTGCGATAGAACAAAAGAAGTAAAGAGACATTAAGAGGTATTCAAAACCAGACGAGATGGTAACAGGACAAGTGGAGACAAAAGATGGCTCAGATTAGGTGTGAAGTGTACTGGCAGAAAGAGAAACAGCTGCCATGTGGGAGAGAGAACAAAAAGGAAAGGGGGGGAGGGAATACTCAAAACAAAGGGGTGGAAAAAAATATAAGTAAAAATGTAATAGGGGCCGAGGTTATAATCTGAAATTGTTGAACTCGATATTGAGTCCGGAAGGCTGCAAAGTGCCTAATCGGAAGATGAGGTGCTGTTCCTCGAGTTTACGTTGAGCTTCCATGGAACAATGCAAGAGGCCAAGGACGGTGAGGTCTGAGTGGGAATGGAGCGGTGAATTAAAATGACAGGCGACCGGAAGCTCGGGGTCACCCTTACGGACTGAACGGGGGTGTTCCGCAAAGCGGTCACCCAATCTGCGTTTGGTCTCCCCAATGTAGAGGAGACCGCATCGTGAGCAGCGAATACAGTATACTAGATTGCAAGAAGTACAAGTAAATCACTATTTCACCTGGAAGGGGTGTTTGAGGCCCTGGACAGTGGGAAGGGGGGAGGTATAGGGGCAGGTGTTACATCTCCTGTGCTTGCACGGGAAGGTGCCAGGCGAAGGGGAAGGGCTGTTGGGGGTGATAGAGGAGTGGACTAGGGTGTCTCGGAGGGAGCGGTCCCTACGGAATGCTGAAAGGGGAGGGGAAGATTCGTTTGGTGGTGGGATCACTTTGGAGGTAGCGGAAATGGCGGAAAATGATCCGTTGAATGTGGAGGCTGGTGGGGTGAAAGGTGAGGACAAGGGGAACCCTATCGTGGTTCTGGGAGGGAGGGGCAGGGGTGAGGGCAGAAGTGCGGGAGATAGAACTGACACGGTCGAGGGCCATGTCAACCACGGTAGAGGGGAATCCTTGGTTGAGGAAAAAGGAAGACATGTCGGAAGCACTGGTGTGGAAGGTGGCATCGTCGGAGCAGATATGGCGGAGATGGAGAAACTGGGAGAATGGAATAGAGTCCTTACAGGAGGCGGGGTGAGAGGAAGTGTAGTCCAGGTAGCTGTGGGAGTCAGTGGGCTTGTAGTGAATATTGGTCGATAACCTATCCCCAGAGATGGAGACGGAGAAGTCGAGGAAGGGAAGGGAAGAGTCAGAGATGGACCATGTGAAGGTGAGGGAAGGGTGGAAATTGGAGGCAAAGTGAATGAAATTGTCTAGTTCGGGGCGAGAGCAGGAAACGGCACCGATACAGTCATCAATGTATCGGAAAAAGAGGTGAGGGAGGGGACCTGAGTAGGACTGGAACAAAGAGTGTTCCACATATCCCACGAAAAGGCAGGCATAGCTAGGACCCATGCGGGTACCCATAGCAACACCTTTGATTTGGAGGAAATGAGTGGAGTTAAAGGAGAAGTTGTTCAATGTGAGAACAAGTTTAGCCAGGCGGAGGAGGGTGGTGGTGGATGGGGACTGGTCGGGCCTCTGTTCAAGGAAGAAGCGGAGCGCCCTCAGGCCATCCTGGTGGGGGATGGAGGTGTAGGGGGATTGTACGTCCATGGTGAAAAGGAAGCGGTTGGGGTCAGGAAGCTGGAAACTGTTAAAGTAGCGGAGGGCGTCCGAAGAGTCGCGAATGTAGGTGGGAAGAGACTGGACAAGGGGAGAAAAGATAGAGTCAAGATAGGAAGAGATAAGTTCCGTGGGGCAAGAACAGGCTGAAATGATCGGTCTACCAGGGCAGTCCTGTTTGTGGATCTTGGGAAGGAGGTAGAAGCGGGCTGTGCGGGGTTGGGGAACTATGAGGTTGGTGGCCGCAGGGGGAAGATCTCCAGAGGAGATGAGGTCAGTGAGGCCTTGCAACCATCTGGGAGCAGCTCATCCACTTGTACAAGCCATCGAAAAGGAGGGTCGAGGAGGTACAACTGCACTACTAGCCCTCACTGTTTCACATCTCCCTATTAGGTTTGCCTGCTCTTGCTTTTTGTTCGCCACTTCTTTGGAAAGGTTACAAAATATTCACAAATTATTTTGACACCCCCCACACCACCCCTCCGCCCCCCCCCCCCCCCGCAAGTGGAGCTACTTGTCTTTATCCCGCCATTTCAATCAGTGCCTTCCCCGTGTCTGGGTCATTGGACGCAGGGCGGACACATTTAAATCATATTCTAATCTCTCCAACTCCAGTGAGGTCAGGTTGGTGAGCAAATGTTGCATTTTGCATACAAGCAGCAGTCTCGCAGACACGGCGACAGGATCACCGAGTCAACCTCAATGTTGCTAAGTGCAAATAAAACTTTTTTCATTGCAACTAATATCAAAAAGTAACACGATTTGTGAATTACGTAATACCATTGTAAAACCATGTTGAATTTAATGCCTATGAACTCCTATATCATATATCTCCAGCCTGCTCCGCCATTCAATAAGATTATGGCTGATCTTTGACCTCAACTCCACTTTCCTGCCCGATCCCCATATTCCATGATTCCCTACAGTTCAAAAATCTATGGATCTCAGTCTTGAATATACTTAACGATTCAGCATCCACAGCCCTAGGGGCAGAGAATTCCAAAGTTTCACAACCCCCTGAGTGAAGAAATTCCTCCTCATCTCAGTTTTAAATGGCTGACCCCTTATTCTGAGACTATGCCCCCTAGTTCCAGACTCTCCAGCCAGGGGAAACATCCTTCCTGCATCTACCCTGTCAATCCCTCTAAGAATCTTGTATGTTTCAATGAGATCACCTTTCATTCTTCTAAACTCCAGAGAGTATCGGCCCAATCTCCTCAATCTCTCCTCATAGGACCATATCAAAATACTCTTGGTACTGAAAAATGATTTAGGTTCCTATTTCCAAAATAAAAAAGAAGAAAGAATGTACATTTATATAGCGTCTTTCATGTCCTCAGGACTTCCCAAAGCGCTTTACAGCCAGTGACTTATATTTGAAGTGTAGTCATTATTGTTACGTGGGTAAATGCAGCAGCCAATTTGTGCACAGCCAAGCTCCACGAGCAGTAATGAGATAACTAGTTCAAGTGTGTTTTGGTGGTGTTGGCCGAGGCATAAATGTTGGCCATGCCCTGGGAATACTCGTTACTCCTTTGTCTCATGCTTTGGGATTCTTAACATCTACCTGAACTGGTAGACGGGGCCTCGTTTTAACATCTTATCTGAAAGACGGCACCTCTGACAGTGCAGTACTCCCTTAGAACTGCTTTGAAGTGTAAGCCTAGATTACTGATCAAGTCTTGGAGTGGGGATGAACCCAAGATCTTCTGAATCAAGGGTCAGTATTATAAACATATTGTGACAATTCCCAAATTTTCTGAACCAGTATTTTGTGTTGCTGTAATTCTTTGAAATCATTTCTCCTTATCTCTGTAATCTCTTCCAGCTCTATAATCCCCCGAGACCTATTCTGGCCTTTTGAACATCCCCGATTTTAATCGCTCCACCATTGGCAGTCGTGTCTTCAGCTGCCTGGGTCCTAAGCTCTGGAATTCCCTCCCTAAATCTCTCCGCCTCGCCACTTCTCCTTCCTCCTTTAAAGACGCTCCTTAAAACCTACCTCTTCGACCAAGCTTTTGGTCAACAGCCCTAATATCTCCTTATAAGGCTTGGTGTCAAATTTCGTTTTTTTGATAACACTCCTATGAAGCACCTTGGGATGTTCCATTATGTTAAAGGCGCTATATAAATATATAAGTTGTTGTTGATGTACATGCCTTGCGGTTGATACCTTGTAAGAATTTCAACATTCATTTTTGATCGAGACAAGTTAACTTTGCAGATTTTGAACTATACCTTTTTACACACAACTTTCCACTGCACCTTCAGAAAAGATAAAGCTGAATTTTGATGAATCTCAAATATTAAAGGCTGTTACAAATTGTCCATTTAAAACCATTCTTGCACAGCACAGTCAATTGATTTATAATACATTATTACACTTTCTAAACACAAATTGCTGTAACAACGTGCAATTGCCATGGATTTTGTATTACATAATGATATACGATATCATGCAGCGCCTTGATTTCAAAATTCTCATCCTTGATTTCAAATCCCTCCAGGGCCTCGCCCCTTCCTATCTCTGTAATCTCCTTCAGCTCCACAACCCCCCCGAGATATCTGCGCTCCTCTAATTCTGCCCTCTTGAGGATCCCTGATTATAATCGCTCCACCATTGGTGGCCGTGCCTTCAGTTGCTGAGGTCCTAAGCTCTGGAATTCCCTCCCTAAACCTCTCCGCCTCGCTACCTCTCTTTCCTCCTTTAAGACGCTCCTTAAAACCTACCTCTTTGACCAAGCTTTTGGTCACCTGCCCTAATTTATCCTTATGTGAATCGGTGTGAATTTTTTTGTCTTATAACGCTCCTGTGCAGCGCCTTGGGACGTTTTACTACGTTAAAGGCGCTATATAAATACAATTTGTTGTTGTTGACCCCAGCTATTGCTACATTACAGAAAAGACACCTTATGAACTCTAAATGCAGCAAGGATCCAGGTCTTTATCATCATTGCACATTTAGCCAACGTGTGTCTTTGCTGTATTTATTATATGCAGGAAACTGTAAATGTGAAATTCTTCACTGTTTTACAGTCTGTGTAATATACTTGACACGAATGAAAGGGATAAACTCCCACACCCTCTGCTGTTGGGTCAGTGACGAGTGTCGGTTCTTTAGGTTGCCATGCATCCCACGATTCCCTCCATCTGGATAGTGGGTCGACACCAGCCGCGTGAATATTGGCTGCTGTTTCTCAGAATGGCCGCCATGATTTTAAGCGCTTTCGTGGTGGCTTTTTCAAGTCTCCGTGAATGGGAAGGTCGATGTTGCTCATGATTTTTTTCCGGCTCACGGAGCGCGGTGGCGTCGCGGTGAACACCGGGTGGGGCGATGTGGGACAGCACCGGGAGCCACTCAGTTGGAGTGGACTTGAGCGTCCCTGACACCGTCCTCGCGGCGGCGTTTATCTGCTCATCCACGATCTCTGTGTGGCGGCTGCCAGACCATGAGGCAGAGGAGTATTCTGCAGCTGTACCCTGGCTCCGACCTCCCTTGAAGACAGTGGACGGCGCCCAACCCAATCCGCACGGGGCACGGACGATGCGGCCTCCCGCTCCACCAGTGGAAGAGGAGGGACGACCCGAAGTGTAACTGTGGCCGTGAGTCCCAGACCATGGAACACATCACATCAACCTGCCCACTGAGATCTGTTGCGGGAGGCACCTCATTTCCCCACTTGGCATCTCAGGAGGATATCGAATGGAGAGTCAAACCAGACATCCCATTATAAACTTTTCCCCACATACGAAACAACAACTTCAACACCACAGACCAAATTGCAAACATTTACATCTGCTGTCCCAGTCACATCAGATTTCTAATACTAAATGGCGTTTGCCAGTATAATTGGCAAGAAAGAACTCTAGAAATTTTAATTCACTGAAGTTTCTGACCCCTCCCTTTAAAGTTGTTTATGGCGAGACCCAGAATACTGTGTTTATGAGGAGATTCTAGTGAGTTGTATCCTTAACTTTGATTTTTCTGAAAATTCAGTACGGTCTGTACCACATGTCGTAACCGTGGCTGAAGATGATTTCTAAATATGTTGCTTGTGAAAATAAAATTAAGATCCCGTACACTCTGTACGACTTCTATCTTTCTCCGTTTACTAAATATGAATGGTAAGGAAAACCCGTAGGCTCCGAAATAATCTGCATTTAATGCAGAGAAACTCTCCTATTATCTACGGCCTAGCACTGAATTAAAAAGAAATATTTCCTCCGTACTGTCCACACTGTGTTAACCAGCTGCACAGTCAGTGTTTTTTTGGCACGACTAATAGCTGCCATTAACTGCTGCCGTCAGGCAATAAAACAGGGTTTCTGTTCCTGGGTGAGCCTGTTTTCCGCTCCCAGGAGGGTGCGGAAACATCTCCACCAAGTTCTGGATTCCTGTCCTCAATAAGATTAAAGCACGAGCGGATATGGGGCTCATATTTAGTGAAGATAACCATCTAGAAAAGACCACTAGAAAAGGCTAGCTGTTTCTAGTTGGACGAGACGACGGTATCTCCCTCTGGTCATGGTGCATTCTCCTGGTGGATCTTCCTCATTTTCGGCTCATGTTTCATCTTGTGGTGCATGCTTTTATTTACAGACTCTCCAATTGTGACAGTGCTAAGCTACCTAAACATCCATCTATCTGGTCTTCAGTCTAGCATATCTCCATCACACTTCAGAGCATTAAAAATGAGGGGAAAGGAAGAAGTCATTTCCATGTTTGCATCCTTGAGCTGGAAATTTATAAACACCTCCCAATCTGAAAACTTCCCTCGCCAACAATAATTAACCACTAATTATTGATGTCAGGGCTGACAGCAGATTGACCTTTTGGCTTTAAAGGGACAGGCCACTTAAAAACTGCTCCATCTTAGTACCACATTGTGACTCATATAGTATAATGCTCCTGTCATTATCCAAGTTGCCACGAGTGATGCCACAGATTCACAACTTCCGAAAAATAAGTTGTGCCTAACAAATTTGATAGAATTTTTTAAGGATGTCACTAGGGTCATGGATGAGGGAAATCCAGTAGGCATTGTCTACCTGGACTTTCAGCAAGTCTTTGATAAGTGCCCTCACTCCAAGTTACTTCACCAGATGGAATCTTGCGGTATCAGTAGAAATTTGAAACACTGGATTAAGAATTGGCTCCAATCCCGCAGCCAAGTTGTAGTTAATGGATGTGGTTCGGCCTGGAAATATTGTTACTAGTGATGTCCCCCAGGGATCAGTCCTAGGTCCGCTACTCTTCACGGTCTTTATTAATGACCAGGACAGTGGTGTTGGGAGTACAGTAAGTAAGTTTGCAGATGACACCAAAATCTGTGCAAGGGTTAAGACAGCAGAGAAGTGCAATCAAATCTAAAAAGATTTAGATGCGCTGGGGAGCACACAATGGCAAATGCCATTTAATTTAGATAAATGTAGTGTCGTGCATCTTGGTAGGACCAACACAGAATGCATGTGTCATTTGCAGGGAACAATACTGAAAGAGTTTGAGAGAGGAAAAAGATCTTGGTGTTGTTGGATCCATGGTTCAGTGGATATGCTGTTATTAAATAATCACACGGATGCTGTACATTAACAATAAACAGGTCTTTACTGGAGGAGGGTAGTCTCAAGACTGGGGGTACAGCGGCATGCGCAAAGCTTATATACAGGTGTGGTCACTGCTGGTACTACAGTATACAGGAGCTGTAAAAGTAGTTCTGACTTAAAGGCACATACACTACAATTCCTCCCCTTTTAGATTAGTAGTACCCCTAATATTCAAATAACAATTAACATTTCAACATGTACATTAAACAACAGAAGTCCATTTATAGATTCAGTCTTTGGGGCGGCTTCCTGGAGGTTCTTGTTCTTGGTGCAGAGGCGATTCTGACCCCTTTTCATCGGGTAGTTCATCGGGTTCCACTGCTACTGGGTCTGAGGTAGATGCTACCGGTATGTCGGGTTCATCCCCAGGTACTCGAGACATGGGGTTGACGCATTCCTGTGACGCTAAGATCTGATCGACGTGGCATCTCACAATGTTCTCCCCGACATCCACTGTGTACATTAATGGCCCCTGCCTTGTACATATCGTTCCGGGTTGCCATTTCTCTGTTCGATAGTCACGGGCCAAGACTGGTTGCCCTACATTGAAGCTCCTTGTCGGCTTCTCATTGATGTGCTGGAATTGTTTGTCCTCAACATTTCTTCGCACATTTAGTCTGAGCAAGTCCAGACGAGATCTCAACCTTCGGTTAAAGAACATCATGGCCGGGGTCTGGTTGGTAACTGCATGTGTCGTGTTTCGGTAGGTTAATAAGAAATTGTCCATCTTATACTGTAGTGGAATTTCATCGTCGCACATGGCCTTTATCGCCTTCTTAAAGGTTTGTACGAACCTCTCAGCCAATCCATTTGTGGCTGGATGATACGGGGCGGATGTGTAATGCCTTACCCCATTCCTTCTCATAAGTTTTTGGAACTCGTCGGACACAAACTGTGGTCCATTATCAGAACAAATCTGCTCTGTCAAACCGTTTCTGGCAAATATGGTCCGTAGGACTGCAATCGTTTTCTCTGTAGTGGTTGAAGACATTTTTATCACCTCAGGCCACTTTGAATGAGCATCCACTGTTATTAAGAACATTGAGTCCATGAATGGACCAGCGAAATCAATATGCACCCGTTGCCATGGAGAGGAGGGCCACTCCCATGGGTGTAGAGGGGCATGTGGTGGTGCATTTTGGACCTTCTGGCATCCTAAGCAGCTCTTAGTTAGGTCTTCAATTTGTTGATCGATTCCCGGCCACCACACATAAGCCCTAGCAAGGCTTTTCATTTTCACTCCCCCCAGATGACCTTCATGTAGCTCATTTAGCACTCTCTCCCTTAACTTGGGTGGAATCACCACTCTGGATCCACATATCACTGTCCCCTGGCATACTGACAGCTGTTCTCTTCTGGATGAGAATGCTGGCAACAGTAAGACGCCATGAGTTGGCCATCCCCTCACCGTCAATTCATATACCCGAGACAGCGTTGGATCATTGCGGGTCTCCTTCTCTATATCCGCGTTCGTTACTGGCAATCGTTCAATTATTGACGAATAAAATATCTCGATAGGTGCTTCCTCCACAGTAGGCAGTGGCAGGCGCGATAGCCCATCAGCGTTCCCATGCTGTTTCGTGCCTTTATATTCTATTTCATATTGATTCGCCCCTAGAAACAGGGACCATCTTTGTAACCGCTGTGCAGGCATCACTGGAACGCCCTTCTTAGGATTAAAGATGGAGACAAGTGGTTGGTGGTCAGTCAGCAAGGTGAACTTCTGCCCATGCAGATAGTGGTTGAATTTTTTTACTCCCCATGCTAGGCTGAGGGTCTCCCTGTCAATCTGGGCGTAGTTGCGCTCGGCTGAGGTTAGTGACCGAGACGCAAAGGCTACTGGCCTCTCCAACCCGTCAGGGAATTTGTGTGACAGCACCGCTCCAATACCATAGGGTGATGCATCACATGCCAAACAAATTGGTAGTGCTGGGTTGAAATGGGCCAACACCTCTTTTGATGTGATCAATTCTTTACACTTCTGGAAAGCTCGTCTACGTTCGTCATCCCACTTCCATGGTACACCTGTTTGCAGTAGGGTGTTCAGTGGGTGTAATACCGTAGACAAATTTGGTAAGAACTTGTGGTAGTAGTTTACCAGCCCGAGGAACGACCTCAGTTGTGACACATTTTCCGGTGCTGGAGCCTTGACTACTGCCTCAATCTTGTCAGGGGACTTATGTAACCCCTCTTCATCGATAACGTGGCCACAATACGAGATCTGTTTCTGGAAAAACTCGCACTTGTGGCGATTAGCTCGTAGCCCATACTCCTTTAATCTGGTGAGCACCTTCTCCAAGTTGGCGAGGTGATCACCGTCATTTTCGCCCGTGACCAAGATGTCGTCCAAATAACACTGGGTCCCTGGAATCCCTTGCAGGACCTGATCCATCGCCCTTTGCCAGATAGCCAGAGCCGAGGCTACTCCAAACACCAGCTGATTGTATTGATAGAGACCTTTATGAGTGTTGATCGTAAGGTATTGTTTCGAAGCTTCTTCTACCTGCATTTGCAAGTATGCCTGGGCTAGATCAATTTTGGTGAAGCGTTCACCTCCAGATAGCGAGGCGAAAATATCCTCAATTCGTGGAAGCGGATATTGTACCGTGTGAAGGACTGGGTTCACTGTCACCTTAAAATCCCCACAGATGCGGACCTTCTTTGGTTCCCCAGGCGTATTACTCAACGACCTCTTCATTACAGGAATGATGGGTGTAGCCCACTCGCTCCAGTCTACTTTGGACAGTACTCCTGAATGTTCCAACCCTTCCAGCTCTGCTTCAACAGCTGGTCTGATCGCATAAGGCACTGGTCTGGCCTTCAGAAACTTTAGGCTTGCATTTTCCTCTATTTTAATCATTGCTGTTATTCCTTTTAGTGTTCCTAGTCCCTCCTGGAACACTTCTTTTGCGTCAGTTAGCATTTTTGACAGTCGTCCAGGTGTGACGTCGTCATCCTTTTTGGCCTCAACCTTCAGTGCCTGTATGGAATGCCAATCTAATTGTATCTTCCGGATCCATTCACGTCCTAGGAGTGGTGGTCCTCCATCTGGCAATACATATATATCCATTTTAGGTATTTCCTGGCCTTTATATGTCACTTTCACCCTTATTTTTCCTTTGGGGTAGACTTTTTGCCCCGTATACGTCTTCAAGACAATCTCTGTAGCTTTCAAGGGTATGTGTGAAAATAGCCGCTTGTAGTCTCTTTGATTTATGACTGTTAGAGCTCACCCTGTGTCCAATTCCATTTTCACTTGGACTCTGTCTATCTTGAGTATAACCCAGATAGTCTGGTGATCCTCCATTTCTGTTACCTTATGTAGTTTCAGACAACCCAGCTCCTTGATTCCGGAGTCTGTGTCACTTTTCTGTTCGTCTGAACCACTGTCCATCACCTGGTGTACCTTTTTGTACTTCTCCTGTGGAGATTTCTTACTGTTGGTTTTCTTCCCAGACCTGCAGACTCTTGCTATGTGTCCTGCTTTCCCACACTGTCTGCACACTTGGTCCTTGAACCAACAATCTTTCTGGTCATGTGTTGTTCTGCCGCAGCGATAGCACTTCCCTGTTCCATAGGGCATTTCATTGGTGCCATATTCTTGCGGTCTCCATTGTATCTCTGCAGCGCCCCTTGCGGCTGCTTCGTGTGATACTGCCATACTGAAAGCTTTGTCCAGCATAAGGTCCTTTTCTGTTAGAAGCCGTTTCTGGGTTCCTTCACTTTGTAGCCCACACACAAACTTGTCCCTTAACGTATCTGCTCGTCCCGCTCCAAACTGGCAGTGTTTCGATAGCTTGCGCAGTTCCGTTAGGTACTCAGCATTGCTTTCATCTTTGTGTTGGTTCCTTTTATGGAACTTAAATTGTTCTGCTATCAGCAGCGGTGTGGGGTTTAAGTGGTCCTGTAGGATTTCTACTATGTTTACAAAATTCTTGTTTACCGGCTTCTCTGGGGTTATTAGATTTCACAGTAACCCATAAGTTTTTGCACCCATGGAATTTAACAGAACCAGTGCTTTATTAGCATCTGGCACTTCATTCGCCCTGCAGTACACCTCAATACGTTCCACACATGTCACCCAATCTTCGACTTCATTGTCGAATGTAGAGATACTGCCACTCTTCGGCATCCTTGGGTGTGAGTTAACTGTCAAAAATGGCGCCTCCCGCGCTTCCCCTTCTTCTCCGCTGGCACAAAATGGCATCTCCCGTGCTTTCCTTCCTTCCTGCGCTCGCCCTTCTTCTCCGCTGCGGCTTCTAAAAATGGCGTCTCCCGCGCTCTTTCTTCTTCTCCGCGGCTCAATGGCGTCTCCCGCGCTCCCCTTTCTTCGCCCCGCGGACCCTGTTCAACCCGTGAGCCCTGGCTGTGCTCTGCGCGTTCTTCTTTTTATATTTTTCGACGCCGCTCAGTCTAGAACCCGGCTGTTTCTTTACCCTCTCTCTCTCCGGTTTGTTTTCTTTTTCTCGACGCCGCTCGGTGTTCAACCCCCGGCTGCGCCCTGCACTCTTCACCCTCTGTCTTACCCCGTCGACGCTGCTCGGCTTTCTCTCCGCCGTCGGTCGGCTCCAGCCGCCACTGCTCGGGAAGGGTCTCCCCTGGACCTGTCTTCGGTCTCTTGCTGCTTGTCGTGGCTGGGGAACCAAGCCCGGCTCTCCACAGCCTCCCCTGCGAAGTTCAATCTCTGCCTGACTGCTGGGCGGTTGCTCGTGGCCAACGCCCGTGTTCCTGGCCTCGACTATTTTTTTTTATGTTGCAGTTAGATTCGAATCGACACTCGTCGCCACTGTTGGATCCGTGGTTCAGTGGATATGCTGTTATTAAATAATCACACAGATGCTGTACATTAACAATAAACAGGTCTTTACTGGAGGAGGGTAGTCTCAAAACTGCGGGTACAGCGGCATGCACAAAGCTTATATACAGGTGTGGTCACTGCCGGTACTACAGTATACAGGAGCTGTAAGCGTAGTTCTGACTTAAAGGCATATACACTACAGATGTTATTGTGCACAGGTCCCTGAAGGCCCAGGACCAATGTAGAAAAACTGTAGCTGCACTGTCGGAGGTGCCGTCTTTCGGATGAGACGTTAAACCGAGGCCACGTCTGCTCTCTCAGGTGGATGTAAAAGATCCCATGGCACTGTTTCGAAGAAGAGCAGGGCAGTTATCCCCGGTGTCCTGGCCAATATTTATCCCTCAACCAACATAACAAAAACGGAGGGCAGGATTTTCATTGGGCCGTGGAGGCAGGATTGGAGATGCGTGGGGGGGTTAAAATCTCGAAATCGGGGGGCACGAATCCATCCCGCCCCCAACCCGCCTCCATGCCAGTTTCAAAGGAGGCGGATAGCCGACCTGTGCTGGGAGCCGCCCCCCCCCCGAGGCGGGAAGGGGATTAGTGCCAATTAACTGCCTGTTAACAGGTAGTTAACAGGCAGTTTTGAGCCTAATCCCTATTTTTATTGCTCAAGTGTGGGATTCCTGATGGCTCCAAACCACGGCAAGTTAGCGAGGCAGACCGTCGGGCTGAAAGGCTTGGAGGGTTTGAGATGTCCGGCGTTCAGGTGAGTGATGGGTGCATGAGTGCAGAGGTAAGTATGTTTGGTGTGTGTAAAGTGTTTAAAGAAGTTTAATTACCTTTACTTACCTTTACAGCCTTCCTTCCTTCAGGTCTCGGGAGTCCCTCATCTCACCGGCACAGAAAGCAGAATGGCCGCGAGCTGTCAAAAGTTGCAGCATTCAGCTTTCTGTTCTGGAGAGATCTCTAAATCAACCTGAGAGGAAGGAATTAACTTGGAGTACAGATTGTCAGTGTTTGACAGCTTCAAACAGCTGTCAAACACTGATATTTCATCTGTCAAAAGCTTTTGACAGATGAAATGTCAATCTGTGACGTCACCTGTTGCCGGGTGGCCCTTAATTGGCCGGCTGAGCCCGCTGGGCGGGCTCAACAAGGTCAATCAAGTGAAAATCGCGTGGGTTGGCCACAACTCGATGGAGGCGGGACTACAACCCCGAAAGTTGTAGTCCCGCCTCCTACACGCCTCCTCAATGAAAATCCAGCCCAGATTATCTGATCATTATCACATTGCTGTTTGTGGGAGCTTGCTGTTTGCAAATTGTCTGCTGCGTTTCCCACATTACAACAGTGACTACACTTCAAAAAGTACTTCATTGGCTGTAAAGCTCTTTGAGACGTCCGGTGGTCGTAAAAGGCGCTATAGAAATGCAAGTCTTCTTCTTCTTCTTCTTCTACAGCTAACGGGGTACTGGGTTGTATTAATAGAACCATTCAATATAAATCAAAGGACATAATTTTCATACTACACCTTGCTCTGTAGTTGCTTTCACCTAGACACGGGTAAATATGGCATTCTGAGATATTGAAGACTCCTATAATGAAAGTTCCATCAGATACAGTGTTCGCAGTTTTGGAAAGTCATACTTAGGATTCCTGACCTGAGTTTAAAGAAGTTTTCTGTTTTGAATGCAGCCTGTACTAAGCTTTTCAACATGCATCTTTTAAATATATATTTTTTAAAAGACTTACATTTCTATAGCGCCTTTCACGATTTCAGAACGTCACAACGAGCGTTTGAAGTACTTTTTAAGTGTAGTCACTGTTGTAATGTAGGAAATGTGGCAGCATTGCGCACAGCAAGCTCCCACAAACATATACCTGTCACATTTCCATATACCTGTCATATTTCCACTCGCTACATGCTTTTCCAGTACTGTAGTATTATTTTTTAACCCCAGTTTTTGCTTGGGGGCTTGTTAATTTTTGCACTTGTCGTCACTCGTCGAGTGATCGCAGCCCCAGGGTAAATAACTGACTTTCATTTACATTATCTGGGCCTTGCAGCCTTTTAAACAGATGGATTATTTCTCCCCTCAAACGTCTTTTCTCCAGTAGGGAAAAAAAAAAGCGAGGACCTGTTCGTAACTTGACCTTTGAGCCCGGAATCATCCTTAGCGCAAAGGGTTGTCTCTTTGGGAAGGGATTGTGCTGTGAGGGAGTCAAGGAGATTAATTCATCAGTTACTCTTAACTTGCTCTTGTGGGCCAACATAACATCAAGTTTATATCCTGTTTGAGAAACTGGGTCAGATTTCAGTGAGGGGGGCGTCGGATTAGGTTAGTAAAAAAAAAAGGGCCTTAAACCATTTTTAAGCTCATCAAGATCTTTTAACGTTGCACCGGTGAGATGTTTTTTGAAGTGGTGTCGGAGTTGCTGCAGAATCTGATCTCAGAACCTGGATAGTGATCAGGAGCAGGAACCCCTGGGCGTGGTTTTTTTGCATTCTTCTCTTTTATCTAGCCCAGGCAGATTGCAATGCCTTGACTCCTGAACCAGCATCATTTAAAAATATATATTAATGGGTCTACCAAGGCAGTGCTTGTGGACTGAGGAGGAGTTGGGCCTGAGTGTTTGTCAAGGTTATGGGGCCTTGTTCTTTTGAGCCAAAGTGCTTCGCTTGGGACCTTTGGCCTGAAGCAGGGAGAGACCATGGTCTGCAACTTAGAAACGTAGGACCAGGAGGAGGCCATTCAGTCCCTCGAGCCTGTTCCAAGGTTCAATTAGATCATGGTTAATCTGCATGGAAAATCTATTGACCCGCCTTTGCTCCATATCCCTTGATACCCTTACCCGACCAGCCCCCCCCCAGAAAGCTAGCGATCTCAGTCTTAAAAATTTCAATTGACCCCCAGCATTCACAGCCTTTTGGGGGAGAGAGTTTCAGATTTCCACCACCCTTTGTGTGAAAAAATGCTTCCTGACTCCACTCCTAAATGGCCCAACTCCAAATTTGAGATTATGCCCCCTCTATTCTGGAATCCCCCGCCCGAGGGAATAGTTTCTGTCTACCCTGTCGAATCTTTATCATTTTAAATACCTCAGTTAGGTCCATCCTCAACTTTCTAAACTCAAGGGAAGACAAACCAAAATTATGCGACCTTTCCTCATAATTCTACCCTTTAAAGCCCCGGCATCATTCTGGTGAATCTCATAGAATCAGAGAAACTTACAGCACAGGAGGAGGACATTCGGCCCGTCGTGCCTGTGCCGGCTCTTTGAAAGAGCCGTCATGCTCAGTCCCACGTCCCCGCTTTTTATCCGTAACCCTGTGAGTTCCTCATCCTCAAGGACCCATCCGACTTCCTCTTAAAATTATTGATGGAATCAGCTTCCGCCACCTCTTCAGGTCGAGCGTTCCAGATCCCCGACAACTCGCTGAGTGAAAAATATTTCTCCTCATCTCCCCTCTAGATTTTTTCCAATGATTTTGAATCTCTGACCTCTGGTTACTGACCCACTCGCCAGAGGGAATCGTTTTTCCCTGTTTACTCTATCAAAACCTCTCATCATCCTGTAAACCTCTATTAGGTCACCGCTTAACCTTCTCTGTTCCAAGGAGAACAATCCTAACATTTCCCAACCTCTCCTCATAACTGAAGTCCCTCATCCCTGGTCACATCCTGGTAAATCTCCTCTGTACCCTTTCTAAGGCCTTTACAACTTTCCTGAAGTGTGGGGCCCAGAATTGTCCACAATACTCCGGCTGAGGCCTAACCAGTGATTTATAATGTTCTGGAATGATTTCTTTGCTTTTATATTCTATTCCTCTATTTACAACCCCAAGTAACCCATTTGCTTTTTTAACCACCTTATCAACTTGCCCTGCCACCTTTAAGGATTTGTGTATATGGACACCAAGGGGGAAATATTCAGTTGGCTAGCGCCAGCAGCTGGTGCTGATGGGGCGCTGGTGCAGTAGCGCCGGGGTGAGGTGAATCCAGCGCCGCACGGCAAATCCGGTCCCCCCGTTGTGCCACTGGTATGAGGTACCGCCGGGGACATCTACGCCAGGCAGGTCGTGACGTCAGTGAGCGTGCAATGCTCACTGGGTGCCCGATCTGCAAAATTGATTTTCGCCACTGGTCTATAATTCCCTGGACATGTTCTATCCCCCTTCTTAAATATCGGTATTACATTAGGTATCAGCCAGTTCTCTAACGAATTATTAAATATGCGTAGTAATGCCTCTGCTATCTCTTCCCTAGATTATTTTAAAATGCATGGATGCAATCCATCCGGACCAAGGATTTAATCCTCTTTGAGTTTGATTAATTTATTTAATATATCCACTTTTTTTATTTTAAATGCACTTATCTCATTACTAATCTCGTCATCCAATGTCATGTCCACCTGTTCTGTCTCCTTGGTAAATACTGAAGCAAAATAATTCTTTAATATTTCTGCCATCTCTCTATCGTTACCTGTGGTATTATCCTGACTATCCCTTAAGGGCCCTATTCCCATCCCAACCTTCCTTTTTTTATCGATGTGCCTGTAAAATATTTTACTATTTTGTTTGATGTTCTTTGATCATTTAAATTTCATAGTTCCTCTTTGCCTCCCTAATTGTTTTTTTGACTTCTCTCCTAATCTCTTTGTATTCTCTCTTATCGTGCACTCCCCTGCTGTCTGTGTACTTAATATATACCTCTTTCTTTACCCTCAATTGTTCCCTTATGGCTTTTTTCACCCATCATTATTGTTTAATTTGTTCTTTCCTTTTAGTGGAATATATTTTTCCTGCACTCTGTTGAACATCGTTTTAGATGTTTCCCATTGCTGTTCTACATTGTTGTTTGACAATATCGTTGCCCATTTTTTTTTCCCAAGTTCTATTCTCAGCCCCTCAAAATCAGCTTTTCTCCAATCTCCAATCTATTATGCAGTCTAAAGCATTAGCACCTGGCACTAATTCTCCAGCTTTTCTAATTTTACTGCCCATTCCTGGGCTATTATGAATTTCTAGCCCCAAGTCTCTCTGCTCATCTACACGTTTCAGAATCGTGCCATTTATAATTCACTGTCTTTCCATATTAGTCCTCCCAAAGTGCATCACTTCACACTTCTCCACATTGAACTCCATCTGCCATGCTTCTGCTCATTTCACCATCCTGCCTATATCATCTTGGAGCCTATAAGTATCCTTATCATGACCAACCACTTTGCCAAGTTTCTCATCATCTGCAAACTTTATAATGCTGCTCCCTGTACCCGAGTCTAGGTTGTTTATAAAAATTGCAAAGAGTAATGGACCCAAAAAACTGACCCTTGGGGAACACCACTGCAAACCGCCTCCCAGTCTGAAAAACATCCATCCATCACCACACTTTGCTTACTGTCACTGAGCCAATTTCGTATCCTTACCGCCACTTTCCCCTTAATTCCATGGGCTTCCATCTTCTTAATAAGCTTCTTGTGTGGCACTTTGTAGCATGCCTTCCGAAAGTCCATGTATACAACATCTACTGCACTACCTTGATCAACCTTCACAGTCCAATCTTCACTGTACCCCTCCTAAGTCCAGTATACCTTTCCTGAGGTGCGGTGCCCAAAACTGAAGGTAAGCATGCAAGTGCAGCAGGCGGTGAAGAAGGCAAATGGTATGTTGGCCTTCGTAGCGAAAGGGTTTGAGCATAGGAGCAAGGATGTCCTGCTGCAGTTGTACAGGGCCTTGGTGAGACCACACCTTGAGTACTGTGTGCAGTTTTGGTTGCCTTATCTGAGGAAGGATGTTCTTGCCATGGAAGGAGTTCAGCAATGATTCACAAGGCTGATGCCTGGGATGGCAGGAATGACGTATGAGGAGAGATTGGGTCGATTGGGCTTATACTCGCTGGAGTTTAGAAGAATGAGAGGGGATCTCATCGAAACTTATAAAATTCTGACAGGTCTGGACAAACTAGATGCAGGTAGAATGTTCCCAATGGTCGGAGAGTCCAGAACCAGGGGTCATAGTCTAAGGATAAGGGGTAAGCCATTTAGGACAGAGATGAGGAAGAATTTCTTCACCCAGAGAGTGGTGAACCTGTGGAATTCTCTACCACAGAAGGCAGTTGAGGCCAAGTCTTTAAATATATTCAAGAAGGAGTTAGATATATTTCTTAGAGCTAAAGGTATCAAGGGATATGGGGAGAAGGCAGGTACGGGGTACTGAGTTTGGATGATCAGCCATGATCTCATTGAATGGCGGAGCAGGCTCGAGGGGCCGAATGGCCTACTCCTGCTCCTATCTTCTATGCTTCTATGCAGTGCTCCAGGTGGGGTCTGACCAAGGCTCAGTACAACTGAAGCCTCACTTCCTCACTCTTGTATTCCAACCCCCTTAAGATAAAAGCCAACATTCCATTGGCCCAGAAATTCGGGTCGGGGGCTTCCCGCGGGTGCAAGCCTCCGACCTGCACTTACCTAGCGTGCCGGCCGTTGTGCTGTGGGCCCACGTGGGATTCCAATCCTGGGCCTGCTCCAACTGCCGGCGCGCAGTGCTTGCGTATCCCAGGGGTGCAGTTAGTTCGAAGCGTCCCCTGGGATCACGTGGGCCATGGAGAGCCAATCGTAGCAGGGAATCTGTATTCATAGATTTGACAGGAAGACCTGTCAAATCTATGAATACAATTCAGCCCCAAAACATCACTAAAACTTCAAATAAATTATTTTAAAAAATCACATTTAAAAAATAACTATAAATTACATAAAATAACTATTTCAAACAATAATTTACATTTTTGAAAAAATTAATTCCAGTTTCTAACGAGGCTAAAAATAAACTTACCCTTCTTTAAAGTATTTAAAAATAATAAACCTGTGGAAAAAATGTTTTAATTTTACTTAATTCACCACTTACCTTGTTAAAAGCAGGCCTTGCGACTGCTTTTTATAAGCGTAGCTGCTGGAGACTTACCCTCCCGGAAAAACCTGGAAAAAAAACAGAAGTTGCAGGCACACGCGCTGCCTCTCCGGCGCATGCATTTGACCTGTGAACCCCTTCCTTTAAGGGAATGGAAGTTCCGGTTTCCCGCGCATGCGCAGTGCATGCACTTTCGTTGGGAATACGCCTGAGTACCCAGCGCGTACTCACCCGTGGGGACCCGAATTTCTGGCCCATTAGCTTTTTGATTACTTTTTGTACCTGTGCAGTAGCTGTCAGTGATTTATGTACATGGACACCTAAATTGCTTTGCTCCTCCACAGCTCCTAATCTCTCACCATTAAGAAGATATTCTGATTTGTTTTTGTCATATGCTCACCTTTTCCCACACTGAACTCCATCTAACACAGTTTTTGCCCACTCACTTAGCCTGTCTATATCTCTTTTTAACTTCATGCTCCCATCTGCACAACCTACAGTGCCTCCTAAATTAGTGTCATCTGCAAACTCAGATGTTCCTTCAGCCAAGTCATTGATAAATCTGGTGAAAAGCTGAGGCCCCAGTTCAGATCCTTGGGGAGCGCCACTTGACACACCCTGCCAATCAGAGAATGCTCCCTTTATCCCTACCCTCTGTCTCCTGCCTCCTAGCCAATTACCAACCCATGTCACAAGGCTACCTCTAATTCCGTGTGCTTTCATTTTTGCTCATAATCTCTTGTGCAGAACCTTATCAAAAGCGTTCTGGAAATCCATTTAGACAACATCCCTGCTTGAGCGGAATGCATCAAGGCTCAGTTGAGACAGAGGAGAGGAGTGGAACCTCTGCTGTATGTACTGGACATGCATTTCCGCTGGGCCCTGGGGTAGGGCGCAAGAAACTCCTCCCTGAAATGGATAGGAGATTCATCTCAATATTAAAATGTGGGTGAGGACACTCTGGGGGAGAAATTCAGTTGTTAGCGCCACCCGTTAGCGCCTTAAGAGGGCGATAAGTGGGGCGCTAACCAACTAGCGCCCGGGCGAAATTGACCAGACATTTTGCGGCAGCGCTAAACCATACCGCCCGCTCTCTTGCGCACGCTGATCTTGACGTCATTCGAGAGTGCAACGCCCTTGGGGCGCCCTGGACTGGAAATTCAGTGGCGCCCCCCTCCTTTCCGCCTGTCGCTACCAACGACAGGTTGACTGGAACGCTTCCCAGTTGTTGTGGGGCTGGGGGGACGCTATTTAAAGGGGGCTCTTCCTGGCTTCTGTGCGGTAGCCATTTTTGGACCACTCGTTCTGAGAGAGAGAGAGAGAGATTTGCAGAGAGACAAAGGGAGAAAGAGAGACTTCTGCATTGAGTCAACGCTGTCTGAGGTAGTTTTGGCTTCTGACCATAACTTTGTAGTTGCTTTGCTTTTTCACCGGCATAACTTTGATTGCCCACATACTATGGGGGCTGCAATGGATGGGAACATCGTGCTTCGCCATCACATTGAGAGGGCACAGAGACGCAGAGAGAGAGTGGCAATCATGGCCAGACGGAGGAGGGCCAACAGGCGTCGGTACAGGAGACCTTACCCTCCCAGGGTTTTTCGCCAACAGTTCTCATACATCAATATGTCTGAGGAGCAGTGTTTGCGAAGGCTGCGATTCAGCAAGGAGGTGGTCACTGAGCTCTGTCACCTGCTTCAGCCAGATCTGCAGCCTCAACTGAGGAGCAGGACGTCTCTGTCGGTGGCAGTGAAGGTAACAGTGGCTCTCAACTTTTATGCCACCGGCTCCTTTCAATCTGCTACTGGGGACATTGCCAATATCTCCCAGTTCGCGGTGCATTGCTGCATCCATCAAGTCACAAATGCCCTCTTTAAAAGGAGATGAGAGTACATCTCTTTCCCCATGACCCCGGACAAGCAGCAAAAACACACAGCGGGCTTTGCAAGAATAGCGGGCTTCCCCATGGTGCAGGGCGCCATTGACTGCACCCATGTGGCTTTGCGGGCGCCGCAAGAGAAGGCCAAGGATTTCCGCAACCGAAAGGGCTTCCATTCCTTGAATGTCCAGTTGGTCTGTGACCACAGACAGCTGATACTCGCTGTCAATGCCCACTTTCCAGGCAGCAGCCACGATGCCTTCATCCTGCGCCAGACTTCTGTGGCAGACCTTTTCGAGGCCCCGCTTCACCCAGGAGGCTGGCTTCTCGGGGACAAGGGCTATCCTCTGTGCACCTGGCTGATGACCCCGCTCCGTTCGCCCAGCACCCCTGCTGAAGAGCGATACAACGAGAGCCATCAAGCTACCAGGAACATCGTTGTTTTGGCGTGCTCAAGCAATGGTTCCGCTGTCTGGACCACTCTGGAGGAGCCCTGCAGTACTCGCCTGAGTGAGTCTCCCACTTCGTTGTTGTGTGCTGCATGCTGCATAACCTGGCAATCCTCAGGACCCAGCCAATGCCAGCAGACATTGGAGCACCAGCGGAGGAGGATGAGGAGGAGGAGGAGGAAGAGGAGGAGGAGGAGCAGCAGCAGCACCAAGACGGGAGGGAGGCACAAAGTGCAAGGGCCGTCGATCAAAGGCTTATAGCAAGTCACTTCTAGGCCCCCTCTGAGAGAATGGCTTCTGCCATTCAAAGAACCTGAATGGAACCATGCCGCAACCCCTAAGCCGGTCAAGGCACCAATGAGTGCAAAGAGCAAACATGCACATTTTGAATAAAGACACTTCTTTATTTACCAAACTGTGTATCCTTCCTGCATGACAAAGTAATAGAAAGAAACACAAAAAAAAGCAGTCAATCACATAACTAGCTCTCACAACCTGGAGACACTGTCCAAAACAGTAACAAAAATATGACCACGATCCTCGGCCTTCAATAAAACAATGTACAACATTTTGCCACACCTCCTACTTTTTGCCCTTCGAGGGTGAGCTGCTTCCCTTGCAAAATTGCCCCCTTCCCACCCTGCAGCTCCTCCGTAATGGGACCCCAGTGGCTGCAGCAAGGCTAGGGGAAGGCTGCTGAGTGTCAGAAGCTGAGACTGCAGATGCCCTTGAGGGACGGCCTGGACCAGCTCTGGGCCTGGAGGGCCCGGCTGCTGACTGCTCCAACTCTGCATGGGCGGCAGCAGTCTGTCCTACAGGTGGTGGCAACTGCAGTGGAGAAGTGACAGTGCTGGCAGCAGGAATGCTGTCATCCTGAGAGAGGACAGCAACTCCCCGCTCGACCGACACACTGGCACTCCCCCGGGGCAGCACGTCAGCATGCGGAGCAATCTGTTGAAGCACAGATTGCTGGCCTGCTGTGGCGCGGTGAGGGCCCCGGAGAAACCTGCCCGATCCAGCGAGGGTGGCAGCAGTTAGTGCTCGCGTGGCCTCAATCTGCGTCTGCATGAGACCAGCCACTGACTGCATTGCAGCACTTAGCATTTGCGTGGCAGCCGCCTGTGCTACAGCAAAGTGCTCCACACTCCTTGCCAGTGACTCAATGGATTTGGGCATCCTTGCCACTGCAGCCATGAGCTCAGTGTGCCTTTGCTCCGCCTGGGCGCTCATTTCAGCGAGGTCCCGCTCCTCGTCTGCGTTTAGTGCAGCAGGACTCGAGGCCATACTCTCCATCCGGGAAGAAGGCCCCCGAGCTTCCCTAACCCCCTCGCATTGCTGCAGCCCGCTGGGTCCTGGAGCTTCACCTTCATCAGACCATTCCCCCCCGCTCCCCTCCAGGGAAGTCGTGTCCCCAGTATGGGCATGGGCTGCCTCAGCAGAGGGTTGCGCTGATGGTCCGGCTTCCTCTTCCTCCTCGCCTTCAGCTTCACTCCCAATGGCAGCTTGAGGGCCCGTCTCCTCACCTGGTGAATCAGCATCTGAATGCAGGGAGGTTCAAGAGTGGCTTTAGCGTGAGGACAGGGTGGCAGCAAGGGAGGCATGAGTGCAGCAATGTACTGATTTGGATCAAAAGTGTCAAAGGATGCTGTTGTCAGGAAAAAGTGGAAGGAGAGAGGTCAAAAAGGTGATGACCTTACCATTGCTGTCCATAACGGGGTCGGCGTCTCCAGTGGCGACGGGGCCAAGCATCCGGCTTGCCACAATCCGGTGGACTCGCTGCTCCAGATCGGTCAGGGCTTGAAGGTGAGGCCGGCCTCCCCCGGTCCATTGCTGCTGTCTCCTATTATGCGCCAGCTTGCCCTGCAAGAAAAAGGACGGGGTCTGAGTAAAGATGCAGCCATGATCTTGGCTAAAATGCTTCCTATGGTTGAATAGCCCTTACTGTGTGTAGCCATGCTCTTTGCTGAAATGCCTCCCATGGTCGAATAGCCATTACTGTGTGCAGCCATGCTCTTTGCTGAAATGCCTCCCATGGTTGAATAGCCCTTACTGTGTGCAGCCATGATCTTGGCTGAAATGCCTCCCATGGTGGAACAGCCCTTACTGTGTGCAGCCATGCTCTTTGCTGAAATGCCTCCCATGGTCGAATAGCCGTTACTGTGTGCAGCCATGCTCTTTGCTGAAATGCCTCCCATGGTTGAATAGCCCTTACAGTGTGCAGCCATGATCTTGGCTGAAATGCCTCCCATGGTTGAATAGCCCTTACAGTGTGCAGCCATGATCTTGGCTGAAATGCCTCCCATGGTGGAACAGCCCTTACTGTGTGCAGCCATGCTCTTTGCTGAAATGCCTCCCATGGTTGAATAGCCCTTACAGTGTGCAAAGTGCTGAATGTGCGTGTGAGTTTCCTGAAAGGGCCATAGGTGATGGATGAGTGCTGGGCATTGGGGCTTTCAAGACCCTTTGGCCATAAAGTGAGGTCGAGATAGAGGGATGAAGAGGTTTCTGAAAAAGGCACTCACCCTGACGACCCGAGTGAGGTCGTTGAACTTCTTCCTGCATTGCACAGGGGTCCTAGGCACCATGCTGCTGGAGGTCACTCTGTGAGCCACCTCCCTCCAAGCTTTTCGGTACTCGCTGGGCAGAGGCCTCCTGCCACTCTCCGGGTAAAGGAGAGAGCGCCTGCGCTCCACCACACCAACCAGAGCCTCCAATGCCCCCTCGCTGAAATGCTGCGCTCGTTCCCTGGCCCTCTCCATGGTCCTTGGCTTCAGGATTTGGCAACAGGTCTGTCCAGGCTGAGATTCAGGGCTCCAATGTGCAGGGTGCAGCTGCAATTCAAGATCGACCCTCCCCTTTAAGAGCTGACCGGTGCCAGCGTGTCTGTGCGCAATCGCTAACTGACAGCACCTGCACTGCGCCCGCCCTCTGAGGTAGCGCCTCGCTCCTCCGGCTTAGCGCCTGAAATAAAGAGTAGATTTGCCTTTCTAAATCTAGGCTTTATTAACTTTAAAAATCCAGTAGCACATCTTTTAACACCCAGTCCCAACCAAGGCTGTAGAGAACTGAATTTAAGATGGCCACCACAAATCACATGACATCAACTACCAATGAGTTTACAGCATATATCTCAAGGTAGGAAACAAACAACCAATTACAATACTTCTTACTAAACGAAGAATAATCACCACATTCACCCCTCCTTTTAAAATATACTCCAACCTAAATAACCTTTACAATTTATAATTAATTATTTACAACTAAAACAATACAAATATAATATTTCAACAATTTTAAAACATTACTATCAATTTAAAAGTCCATGTTCAGTCGGTCGACCGGATATCTTATTCGTGTCGACCTTCTTAACCCTGGTGAAATTCCTTGCCCTCCCACACCAGGAGACACAGAAGTATCTTCTGCAGGAAGGCTATCCATATCCCGATTTTCAATGGTTTCCGGATTGGAAATCCCATCAGGAGGTAAACTGGGACGGTCATGAACATCCATCGAAGGCTGACTAATAGAAGTATAATTATCTGCAATAGGATTGGAAATATTCGTAGTATCTGTAACGACATCCACATTATCTGAATCATGACTATTGTTAATATCCTCAGAAGAGGGCTGGCCACCACAAGGAGCCAAGTCTTTAATTGAAACAGTACTTTCTTTCCCATCTTGGAATCGAATATGAGCATATTGGGAATTTGCCTCCAACAGCTCCACCTCCTCCACTAAAGGATCATATTTTGACAATCTAACATGGCGTCGAAGCAGCACAGGTCCCTGCATAATAAGCCATGAAGGTACCGAATATCCCGTAGTAGATCTCCGCGGATAGTTAAAGAGCCTTTCATGGGGGGTCACATTAGTAGCCGTTGAAAGCAATGATCTAACGGAATGCAGGGCATCAGGCAGTACCATTTCCCACTGTGTATTCTTAAGGTTCCGGGATGTCAAAGCCAACATAACTGCCTTCCAGATCACCCCATTGTATCGTTCACACTGTCCATTACCCTGGGGATTATACGGGGTAGTTCTACTAGTAGAGATTCCCCGACTCTGAAGGTATTCCTTCAACTGGGAAGACATAAAAGAACTTCCCTGATCCGAATGGATATACGTAGGCATCCCAAAAATGACAAAAAGTTGAGTCAGACATTTGATAACTGTAGCAGCTGATACATCTGCGCAAGGAAAAGCAAAAGGGAACCTTGAAAACTCATCCACAACAGTAAATATATATCGATTTTGAGTCGTTGAAGGAAGAGGCCCCTTAAAATCAATGCTCAAACGTTCAAAAGGAGAAGTAGCCTTTATAAGATGAGCTCGTTGAGGCTTAAAAAAATTTGGTTTACACCGAGCACAGATAGAACATGATGAAGTCATCCGCTTGACGTCTTCAACTGAAAAGGGCAAATTCTTACTGCGTACGAAGTGTATCATCCTCGTAACCCCAGGATGGCATAAGGCATTGTGAAGATTAATAAGCGTATCTCCGTGAATCACAGAACAATAAGCCCTCGACAGCGCATCAGCAGCAACATTATCCTTCCCCGGACGATAAACTATATCAAAATGGTAGCATGCCAACTCAATCCTCCACCTCATTATTTTAGCATTCTTGATCTTTCCAAAATGTTTGACATCAAACATAAAGGACACAGATTTTTGGTCAGTTACCAACGTAAAATGTCACCCCGATAAATAATGTCTCCATTTACGCAGTGCTTCTACTATTGCATACGCCTCTTTCTCTATTGAAGAATGTCTTTTTTCACTATTGTTCAAGGTACGTGAGAAAAAGGCCACAGGTCTTCCATTTTGGTTCAGAGTAGCCCCAATTGCAAAATCAGAAGCGTCCGTCTCAATCACAAAGGGAACCTGCTCATCAATAGAATGCACAACTGCTCCAAGGATATCCTTTTTAAAATTATCAAAACACGTCCTGGCCTCCCATGATAGAGGATATGTCGTAACCCGAATAAGGGGCCGGATCTTCTGTGAAAAATTTGCAATCCAATTAGAATAATAAGAAAACAGTCCAACAACTCGTTGCAAAGCCTTAGAATTAGTAGGACAAGGTAAATCAATCAATGGTCGCAGACGTCCTGGATCTGGTTTAATCTTGTTTCCCGAGATAATATACCCCAGTAGATTTACCTCAGCGGTCGAAAAGATACACTTCTCTTTATTGAAAGTTAAACCAACTCTTTCCGCAGCTTGAAGGAATTTTTCTAAATTAGAATCATGCTCCACCCTTGATTTGCCACACACCGTGATGTCATCTAAGTATGAAAAGGTGTCAGAGAGAGAGTTATCACTTATAAAAGCATCCATTGCCCGTTGAAAACAAGCAACACCATTAGTAACACCAAATGGTAATCGGCAAAACTGATACAGCTTTCCGCCAGCCTCAAAGGCCGTATATGGTTGATCCCTCTTAACAATAGGAATCTGATGATAAGCACTCTTTAAGTCAATAGTGCTAAAAACCTTATACTGAGATACTTTGTTGATAAGCTCATCAATCTTAGGCAAAGGGTACTGTAGTGTCCGTGTGCAGATAAAGACATTGAAGACAGGAGTTGGTTCATAGGTATTTACTAAGCAAGTCTGGGGGGGGGTTTCTAAAGGATATACACAATACACAGGCTTATATAGCCCAAGTGGCAATTACCGGCATTACGCACACCTGGGGCTCTTAAAGGCACATACACCACAATTCCTCCCCTTCTAGCTAACTAGTACATCATATTTTAAGTAATTATTAATTACATGTTGTATGCAAAATAATATACATTGCTGTATTAATTAATTATAAGTTAGTCTCTCAGGAGGCTTCCTGACTCGGTCCGGATAACGCCTCGGGGGTGTAGTAGGTTCTTCTGGCAAGGCTGATTCGGCTTGAAGGCCAGTGTCGGGTTCATCGGGCTCCAGTATCACCGGATCGGAGGTAGATATGGGTATCTCTACTTCATCGTTAGATGTATAGAGTGGTGGTGTAGGTTGTCCCTTTTCGGATGACTTGATGATTTGGTCAGCATGGCGCCTTATTATGCTGTCTTCGATGTCCACGGTATACATCAGTGGTCCTAATCGTGTGCAGATAGTTCCAGGCTGCCATTTCTCGGTACGGTAGTCCCGGGCCAAAACCGGTTGGCCTATCTGGAAGGCCCTAGTTGGCCTTTCATTCATGCCCTGAAACTGCCGGTTCTCCACGTCCCTTCGGATGTTGGGCTTGACCAAATCCAGCCGGCATCTTAGGTTTCTATTGTAGAACATCATGGCGGGAGTTTGGTTAGTAACCATATGCGTTGCATTCCTATATGCAAATAAGAAGTTATCCACCTTGTGCTGAAGTTTTATGTCTTCATTACCCATGGCCTTGATGGCCTTCTTGAAGGTCTGGACAAACCTTTCAGCCAATCCATTGGTGGCGGGATGGTATGGGGCGGACGTGTAGTGCTTTACCCCATTGTTCTTTAAGAACTTTCTGAATTCTTCGGACATAAATTGCGGTCCATTATCAGAACATATCTGCTCCGGCAGCCCATTCCTGGCAAATATGGTCCTTAACACTGTGATGGTTTTTTCCGTGGTGGTGGAGGACATCTTTATTACCTCCGGCCACTTGGAGTGCGCATCAACTGCGATTAAGAACATTGAGTCCATAAATGGACCAGCAAAGTCGATATGCACCCTTTGCCAGGGAGATGAGGGCCACTCCCATGGATGTAGAGGGGCCTGTGGCGGAGCATTTTGGACCTCTGGCATCCTAGGCAGCTCTTGGTCATGTCTTCGATGTCTCCATCGATACCTGGCCACCATACAAACGCCCTAGCTAGGTTCTTCATTTTCACTCCACCCAGATGCCCCTCGTGAAGCTCCTTTAGCACTTTATCCTGGAGTTTGGGTGGAATCACCACTCTGGATCCACACATCAAGGTTCCTCGGCACACTGACAGCTGTTCTCTTCTTTGCGAGAATGCTGGCAACAGTGGTTCGCCATGTGCTGCCCATCCCTTCACTGTTAAATCGTAGACCCGTGAGAGAGTAGGGTCATTTCTTGTCTCCCTTTCAATGGCAGAATTTGTCACCGGTAGACATTCCACTATGGTAGAGTGGAATATCTCTACTGGGTCTACTGTAGGTGCCTCTTCTATCATTGGCAACGGTACGCGTGATAAACCGTCAGCATTCCCATGCTGTTTTGACCCTTTGTATTCAATGTTGTATTGGTGTGCCCCTAGAAAAAGGGACCACCTCTGTAGTCTTTGTGCCGTCATAATGGGGACACCTTTTTTAGGGTTGAATATGGAGATGAGGGGTTGATGGTCAGTCAGCAAGGTAAATTTTTGTCCGTGTAGGTAATGGTTGAATTTCTTCACTCCCCATACCAGGCTGAGTGCTTCCCTGTCTATCTGGGCATAGTTACGCTCAGCTGAGTTCAATGAGCGTGACGCAAAAGCTATCGGCCGTTCCGAGCCATCAGGGAATCTATGGGACAATACCGCTCCTATGCCGTAAGGGGATGCATCGCACGCCAGTCTGATTGGTAGTAATGGGCCAAAATTTTCTCGGATGTGATTAAGTCTTTACATTTATGGAAGGCACGTTTACAGTCTTCGTTCCATTTCCAAATCACTCCTGTGTGTAGAAGATCATTAAGAGGGTGTAGAATAGTTGATAAGTTCGGTAAAAATTTATGATAGTAATTTATTAATCCCAGGAATGACCTTAATTGTGAAACATTTTCAGGTGCTGGGGCTTTTATAACTGCTTCAATTTTTTCAGGTGACTTATGCAACCCTTCCTTATTAATTATGTGGCCACAATATGATATCTGATTTTGGAAAAATTCGCACTTGGGGCGATTTGCTCGTAGGCCCCGTTCTTTCAGCCTAGTGAGCACCTGCTCCAAATTGGCAAGGTGCTCGTTGTCGTTTTCTCCTGTTATAAGGATGTCGTCTAGGTAGCATTGAGTCCCCGGAATCCCTTGCAGGACTTGCTCCATAGCTCTTTGCCAGATAGCTGGAGCTGATGCTATTCCAAAAACCAGTCGATTGTACTGGTACAGGCCTTTGTGTGTGTTTATTGTGAGATACTTTTTAGAGGTCTCCTCAACCTCCATCTGTAGATATGCCTGTGCCAAGTCAATTTTTGTGAAACGTTTCCCTCCGGATAGTGAGGCGAAAATATCTTCTATCCTCGGAAGAGGATACTGTACCGTGTGAAGGACCGGGTTTACAGTCACCTTAAAGTCCCCACAGATGCAAATTTTTTTCTGTTCCTCAGGGTTATTTTTCAATGTTTTTTTCATGACTGGAACGATGGGTGTTGCCCATTCGCTCCAATCTATTTTGGATAATACGCCTGCCTTTTCCAAATTCTTCAGCTCTGCCTCGACTGCCGGACGTATTGCGTATGGCACCGGTCTTGCCTTAAAAATTTTTGGAATTGCTGTATCTTCCACTTTTATTGAGGCGGTGATGCCTTTCAAGGTTCCTAGTTTCTCTTGAAACGCTTCTTTGGCGTTGGCCAAGATGTCTTTTAATCGTTCAGGTATGATGTCATCATTGTTTTTTTCCTTACTGGTCACCGTCAGTGCCTGAATGGAGTGCCAGTCTAAACGTATCTTCCTTATCCATTCACGTCCCAACAACGGTGGACCACCATCTTGTAGAATGTATAAATACAACTTTTGTACTTCTTTGCCATTGTATACCACAGGCACCCTTATTTTTCCTTTGGGGTAGACTTTCTGCCCCGTATATGTTTTTAAGATAATGGATGTGTCTTTTAGAGGTATATGCGAAAATAGCCTCTCGTAATCTCGTCGATTTATTACGGTTAGAGCTGATCCTGTATCTAGCTCCATTTTAACTGGGGACCCTGCTATTGTGAGGGTAACCCAAATGGTTTGGTAATCCTCTTTGGCAAGTACATTATGTAATTTGAGACAGCTTAGTCTCTTGTTTCCGGAGTCGCTATCGCTATTCTGGTCTTCGGAGCTACTGTCCGCCATCATTTGTACCTTCCTGTACTTTTCTTTATTGATTTTTTGTTTTCTGTCAGTGGATTTATTTTGTCCAGATTGGCATACCCGTGCAATGTGTCCAACCTTACCACATTGCCTGCATGCTTTGCCCTTGAACCAGCAGTCCCTCTGGTTATGGGTGGATCTGCCGCAGCGATAACATCTTCCGAACTCCTGTGTCATTTTATGGGTGCCGAAGTCCTGTGTCTCTTGTTGTATCTCTGCAGCTCCTTTTGCTGCTGCTTCGTATGATACAGCCATACTGAAAGCTTTGTCCAATGTTAAATCTTTTTCAGAAAGCAGTCTTTTTTGTGTTCCTTCACTTAAGAGACCGCAAACAAATTTGTCTCGAAGATAATCCGATAGTCCTGCTCCGAATTGGCAGTACTTTGATAGCTTTCTTAATTCGGTTAGGTAATCAGCGTTACTTTCATTCTTGTGTTGATTTCTCTTGAAGAACTTGAATCGTTCCGCTATCAGCAGCGGTGTTGGGTTTAAATGCTCCTGCAGGGTATCAACAATTTCTTTAAAAGTCTTGTCCTTTGGTTTGGCTGGAGTGATTAAATTTCGTAACAGCCCGTATGTCTTCGCGCCCATTAAGTTCAGAAGTACTGAAGCTTTTTTTTCATCTGTTATTCCATTTGCAGTGCAATAAACCTCTACTCTTTCCACGTATGTGGTCCAATCTTCTATTTCGCCATCAAAAGCCTCAATATTACCAGATTTAGGCATTTCAGAAAAGATATGGCGCTTCCCGCGCTTTTTTTTTCTCTCTCTGTAGCAACGATATGGCGCTTCCCGCGCTTTCCCGCCGCTGCTACCGATAACAACGCTGTTTATTCACTGTTGGAGACTCGTTCCCGACGGAGGTCTAAATGCTGACCTGCTTGCCGCGCCGGCCGTCTCTCGAGTGCACCCTCCCAGTCCGTTATTGCTTGCCTCCGATTTCGCTGCCTGTCTCAGCTGTAGAGCCCGCCGCTGGAGCTCCAGCCTGACGCCCAGGAAGGATTAGCGCAGTACCTGTCACCAGCTTGGCCAGCTGGTGAAACCACAGTTTCTCTTACTTCCTTGAGTCTTCTGGACGCTGGAGGAATCGATGTCCTTGAGGTGCTGCCGAATTGCAGGTAAGTCCGTTTCCACTTCGTCGCCACTGTAGTGTCCGTGTGTAGATAAAGACACTGAAGACAGGAGTTGGTTCATAGGTATTTACTAAGCAAGTCTGGCGGGGGGGGGGGTTCTAAAGGATATACACAATACACAGGCTTATATAGCCCAAGTGGCAATTACCGGCATTACGCACACCTGGGGCTCTTAAAGGCACATACACCATAATTGCTCTTAAAGGCACATACACCACAGGTACGCATCTAATTGAGTATACCTATTAATAGTTTGGGAGTAGTCTATCACCATTCGTTTCTTATGTCTCTCGTTAGTGGTGACAACTACCTGTGCCCGCCAAGGCGAACAACTAGGTTCAATGATTCCTTCCAATAAAAGACGTTCAACTTCAGAATTAATAAATTCTCTATCCTGACTGCTATACCTTCTTGACTTGGTAGCAATTGGCTTACAATCCGGCATCAAATTGGAAAAAAGTGATAATGGAGAAATGGATAAAGAGGTTAATCCACAAATAGATAAAGGTGGCTTAGTCCCTCCAAACGAAAGACTGAGAGACTCGTGTAATTGAAGCACATCATGACCAATCAAAATATCCGCACAGAGATTAGGCAAAACAGATAGGCGTATATCAGTATACGTATTACCTAGAAGAATCAATTTCACAAGGCAACAACCAGCTACTTGTGAAGTGAGAGTCGTCTGAGCCATACACACCTGATAAGTAACAGGCGAAATTTTCAAACGCTTCTCCTTCGCAAACTGAAGACTTATAAAACTCTCGGTACTGCCCGTATCTATAAGGGCCTTCACTTCTAACCCATTAACTTGGGCCGTAACTATAGCTTTGTTTTGGCCATGAGCAAATGCAGCAGAAATTGATGCAATAAACGCCCTATCTAAAGGCTGAATAGTCGCAGAGGAGGTAATTGAACCTGATGATTTACAAACACGTGCATAATGACCTCTCTTGCCGCATTTACTACACACAGCCTCCCGAGCAGGACACTTCAGACAAGGGTGCCGGACATTCCCACAAAAATTACACTTCTGAATCCTAGAGGCAACAGCCGCCGAAGTAGAAACTGTTTCAGAATCTAGTAAACCACTCCTATTAAGTCCACATAATTCCTTTTCATCCGGAACTGCCGAAACCACAGTCGCAGGCAGATTAAAAAGAGCATAAGAATCCGAACTTCTCTGAGCCACATCCAATGTAGAGGCTTGCTCGAAAGCACTCTTGAGATCCAAAGTCTTATTTTCTAACAACCGCTGACGAATTGATCTAGACAGTAATCCATTAATAAAAGCATCCCGTACCGATTCTTCCTTATATTCTTCTGCCGTCACGGCCTTGTAATTACAGTTAGCACTAAGGCGCCGAAGTGCTTGTAAATAAGTATCCAAAGATTCTCCCACCTGCTGCCTACGGGCAGATAGAAGGTGACGTGCAAATACCTCATTCTTTGGTTTAACAAAAATCTTTTCCAATGTAGAAATAGCCAATTCGTAAGTTTCACAGTCCAAAATATACTTATACACATCCGGAGCAATGTAGTTGATCAGCATATTCAGCTTATTTAGAGACTCTTGATCCAACACACCCAAAAAGTTTTTAAATGTACGATTGCAGAATTAGGGTCAGCATTGAATCGTTCCAGTTGAAGATATCGCTCCATTCTGACATAAAGTTAATAAATTGAAATAAAGAGATTTGCCTTTCTAAATCTAGGCTTTATTAACTTTAAAAATCCAGTAGCACATCTTTCAACACCCAGTCCCAACCAAGGCTGTAGAGAACTGAATTTAAGATGGCCGCCACAAATCACATGACATCAACTACCAATGAGTTTACAGCATATATCTCAAGGTAGGAAACAAACAACCAATTACAATGCTTCTTACTAAACAAAGAATAATCACCACAGCGCCTTAAGAGAGTCGTGCAGCGCCTGATTTAGCACTGCAATCACCTCCAGGGGCGAAAGAGACCAATTTAGCAGTAGGCGGCGATAATTTGCGCCGGGCGCTAAACTTTGCGCCCGGCCGATAATTGCGCCCCAAATGGGGCGATACCGAATTTCTCCCCATCTGTGCCAGAAGCGCAAAAGACGAAAATTTACCCCTGTAAATTTCTTTTAATTCATCTTTGTTTTAAAAACATATTTGTGAAAATTTAATTTCAGAATTTATTTTATAACATAGGATGTTCTGTGCAGTTCGCAGTTAGATGTCATTTCCAAAACTAGTTCGGCCAAAGTTGAAATTTAAAATTTTTGTCTTATATAAGCTGCTGAAATCCTGATCCAAACTCGGTTTTCTCACTGGAACTACGTTTGGCACCTGATTCTTCTAAGGGAGAAATTCGGTATAGCCCCGTTTGGGGCGCTAGAATTGGCGCTGCACAAATTTTATCACCAGGCGCAACTTATCGCCACCTCCAGCGATATTGGGTTGTTGCACCCCTCAAGGTGATTGCGGCGTAAAATCAGGCGCTGCACGGGACTCTTAAGGCGCTAACCTGGCGGCGCTACTCAATATCTGGGCGGACGGGCGCAGCGCAGGTGCTGTCAATAATCGATTTTCCCGAGACATGCTGGCGCCGGCCAGCTCTTAAAGGCGCGGGTCAATTAGGATCAGCTGCCACACTCTGCGCCTTGTAGGCCTCAAAATCGGCGCTGTGCTTTCTGTGGTGTTCCAAACTTTCAACAGATGGAGAGGGTGAGGCAGAGAGCGGAGCGCTTTACCGATGGGGCATTGGATGCTTTGGTTGGCGCAGTGGAGCGCCGGCGAGCTGTGTTGTACCCCGACAATGGCAGGAGGCCTCATCAGAGCGAGTACCGCAGGGCTTGGAGGGAAGTTTGTCAAAGAGTCGCCTCTAGCAGCATCATGCCCAGGACTCCTGTGCAATGCAGGAAGAAGTTCAACGACCTCACTCGGGTCGTTAGGGTGAGTGCCTTTTTCGCAATCATCTTCATCCCTCCATCTGCACCTGACATTATGGCCAGAGGGTGCGCGAAGCCCCAATGGCCATCTGTCAGCCAGCACACATGGCCCTTTCTGGAAACACACATGCACATTCAGCTCAGGGCACAATGTAAGGGCTATTCTACCATGGGGGGCATGTGATGTCAGCTCAGGGCATAATGTAAGGGCTATTCTACCATGGGGGGCATGTGATGTCAGCTCAGGGCATAATGTAAGGGCTATTCTACCATGGGGGGCATGTGATGTCAGCTCAGGGCATAATGTAAGGGCTATTCTACCATGGGGGGCATGTGATGTCAGCTCAGGGCATAATGTAAGGGCTATTCTACCATGGGGGGCATGTGCTGTCAGCTCAGGGCATAATGTATCATCACTTCCCGTCCTTTCTCCTGCAGGCCAAGCTGGCCAGGAACCGGAGGGAGCAGCTTCGTACCGGAGGAGGTCAGCCTCACCTGCAGACACTCACGGACCTGGAGGAACGAGTCCACCAGATTGTTGGAAGCCGGATGATTGGTCCGGTCACCACTGGAGCTGCCGACCCCATTGTGCACAGCGATGGTAAGGTCATCACCTTTTTGAACTCTCTCCTTCCACTTGTTCCCCCCACCAGCATGCTTTTTCACTCTGGACCCTTGTCAGAGCATTGCAGCACTCTTGCATCCCTTGCTGCCACCCTATCCTTTTGCTAAAGCCACTCTTCAACCTCCCTGCTTTCAGATGCTGCATCACCAGCTCGGGAGCCGGGCCATCAAGCTGCCACTGCCACTGACTCCGGAGGCGACGAGCAGGAGGAAGCCGGACCATCCGTACCACCCTCAGGCGAGCCAGCCCATCTGCAGACTGGGGATAGTACTTCCCTGGAGGGGAGCAGGGGGGAATGCTCTGAGGAGGAACCAGCTCCAGCACCCAGCGGGCTGCAGCAACGCGAGGGGGGTAGGGAAGCTCGGGGGCCGTCTCCCCGGAGGGCGAGTCAGGCCGCGAGTGCTGCTGCACAGAGCGCAGAAGAGGTGCGTGCCCTCGCAGAAATGAGCGCCCAGGCTCGGCTCAGGCACACTGAGCTCATGGCTGCAGTGGCAAGGATGCCTGAATCCATCGAGACACTGGCAAGGAGTGTCCAAGACTTCGGGGCAGCACAGGCAAGGAGTGCGCAGGACTTCAGGGCAGCACTGGAAAGGACTGTCCAGGGCTTCGGGGCAGCACTGGAAAGGACTGTCCAGGGCATCGGGACATCACTGGAAAGGACTGGGCGCCTGTATTGAATCCGGAGGAGTTCCGCAACCGCAAGGGGTTCCATTCCTTGAATGTGCAGCTGGCCTGTGACCACCGACAGCTGATCCTCGCAGTGAATGCGCAGTTCCCAGGCAGCAGCCACGATGCCTTCATCCTGCGCCAGACTTCAGTTGCAGACCTATTCGAGGCCCCGGCTCACCCAGGAGGCTGGCTTCTCGGTGACAAGGGCTATCCTCTGTGCCCATGACTGATGACACTGCTCCGTTCGCCCAGCACTCCTGCTGAAGAGCGCTTCAATGCGAGCCATCAGGTGATGAGGAACATTGTGGAGCACACAATCAGCGTACTGAAGCAGCGGTTCCGCTGTCTGGACCATTCCGGAGGAGCCCTGCAGTACTCGCCTGAGCGAGTCTCCCACTTCGTGGTTGTATGTTGCATGCTCCATAACCTCGACATCCTACGCACCCAGCCAATGCCACCAGACATTGAAGCACCAGCAGAGGAGGAGGAGGAGGGCCAAGACGGGAGGGAGGCACAAACTGGAAGGGCCGTCCGTCAGAGGCTGATCAGAAGTCGCTTCTAGGCCCCTCTCACGGAATGCTTGGTGCCATTCGAATAGCAGGAATGGAACCGTTCTGATAACCCAAAGCCTATGAAGGGCAATATGAATGTAAATATCAGACATGGCCAATGTAAATAAAAACATTTGTTTATTTTGCAAAATGTGCTTCCTTCCAACATGACAAAGCAATGGCAACAGAAAGCAAAACTAACACTCTAACACATATGTGACTCGCACACCCGGGAGACTATACAAGACATAACTAACATTCAGACCAGGTGCCTCGCACACCCAGGAGACTATCCAAAACATTACTAACATTCAGACCAGCATCCACGGCCTTGATTTCTACAAATAAGACATCTCAGCAGCACCTTCTGCTCTTTCCCCCTTGATGGTGATCTACATCTCTTGCGAGATCGGCCCCATCCCTCCCTGCAACTCCTCCGTAATGGGATCCCAGTGGCTGCATCAAGGCTGGGGGAGGCCTGCTGACTGTCCGAAAGCGCAGATGCCCCTGAGGGACGGCCTGGACGACCTCTGGGCTTGGAGGGCCCGGATACTGACTGCTCCAACTGGGCATGGGTGGAAGCAGTCTGTCCTGCAGGTGGTGGCAGCTGCAGTGGAGACGTGCTAGTGGTGGCATGAGGAATGCTGTCATCCTGAGAGCGGACAGCTGCTCTGTGGTCGGCCGGCACACTGGCACTCTGATGGGGCAGCACCGCAGCATGCGCACCAATCGGCTGGTCCACAGATTGCTGGCCTGCTGTGGTGCTGCAAGGGCCCCGGGTAATCCTGCCTGATCCAGCGAGGGTGGCAGCAGTCAGTGGTCACGTGGCCTCAATCTGCGTCTGCATGAGACCAGCGAGTGACTGCGTGGCAGCACTCAGCACTTGCGTGGCAGGTGCCAGTGCTTCGGTGAAGCCCTGGACAGTCCTTTCCAGTGCTTTGGTGAAGGCTGGGACAGTCCTTTCCAGTGCTTCGGTGAAGCCCGGGACAGTCCTTTCCAGGGCTGCCCCGAAGCACTGGAAAGGACTGTCCCAGCCTTCACCAAAGCACTGGAAAGGACTGTCCAGGGCTTCACCGAAGCACTGGCACCTGCCACGCAAGTGCTGAGTGCTGCCACGCAGTCACTCGCTGGTCTCATGCAGACGCAGATTGAGGCCACGTGACCACTGACTGCTGCCACCCTCGCTGGATCAGGCAGGATTACCCGGGGCCCTTGCAGCACCACAGCAGGCCAGCAATCTGTGGACCAGCCGATTGGTGCGCATGCTGCGGTGCTGCCCCATCAGAGTGCCAGTGTGCCGGCCGACCACAGAGCAGCTGTCCGCTCTCAGGATGACAGCATTCCTCATGCCACCACTAGCACGTCTCCACTGCAGCTGCCACCACCTGCAGGACAGACTGCTTCCACCCATGCCCAGTTGGAGCAGTCAGTATCCGGGCCCTCCAAGCCCAGAGGTCGTCCAGGCCGTCCCTCAGGGGCATCTGCGCTTTCGGACAGTCAGCAGGCCTCCCCCAGCCTTGATGCAGCCACTGGGATCCCATTACGGAGGAGTTGCAGGGAGGGATGGGGCCGATCTCGCAAGAGATGTAGATCACCATCAAGGGGGAAAGAGCAGAAGGTGCTGCTGAGATGTCTTATTTGTAGAAATCAAGGCCGTGGATGCTGGTCTGAATGTTAGTAATGTTTTGGATAGTCTCCTGGGTGTGCGAGGCACCTGGTCTGAATGTTAGTTATGTCTTGTATAGTCTCCCAGGTGTGCGAGTCACATATGTGTTAGAGTGTTAGTTTTGCTTTCTGTTGCCATTGCTTTGTCATGTTGGAAGGAAGCACATTTTGCAAAATAAACAAATGTTTTTATTTACATTGGCCATGTCTGATATTTACATTCATATTGCCCTTCATAGGCTTTGGGTTATCAGAACGGTTCCATTCCTGCTATTCGAATGGCACCAAGCATTCCGTGAGAGGGGCCTAGAAGCGACTTCTGATCAGCCTCTGACGGACGGCCCTTCCAGTTTGTGCCTCCCTCCCGTCTTGGCCCTCCTCCTCCTCCTCTGCTGGTGCTTCAATGTCTGGTGGCATTGGCTGGGTGCGTAGGATGTCGAGGTTATGGAGCATGCAACATACAACCACGAAGTGGGAGACTCGCTCAGGCGAGTACTGCAGGGCTCCTCCGGAATGGTCCAGACAGCGGAACCGCTGCTTCAGTACGCTGATTGTGTGCTCCACAATGTTCCTCATCACCTGATGGCTCGCATTGAAGCGCTCTTCAGCAGGAGTGCTGGGCGAACGGAGCAGTGTCATCAGTCATGGGCACAGAGGATAGCCCTTGTCACCGAGAAGCCAGCCTCCTGGGTGAGCCGGGGCCTCGAATAGGTCTGCAACTGAAGTCTGGCACAGGATGAAGGCATCGTGGCTGCTGCCTGGGAACTGCGCATTCACTGCGAGGATCAGCTGTCGGTGGTCACAGGCCAGCTGCACATTCAAGGAATGGAACCCCTTGCGGTTGCGGAACTCCTCCGGATTCAATACAGGCGCCCGCAAAGCCACGTGCGTGCAGTCAATGGCGCCCTTCACCATGGGGAAGTCCGCTATTGCTGCGAAGCCTTCTGCACGCTCCCGCTGCTTGTCCAGTGTCATAGGGAAGGAGATGTACTGCCGCCTCCTTTAAAACAGGGCATCAGTTACTTGACGGATGCAGCAATGCACCGCAAACTGCGAGATGTTGGCTATGTCCCCAGTTGCGGCCTGAAAGGAGCCACTCGCGTAGAAGTTCAGGGCAACATTCATCTTGACAGCCACCGACAGAGAGGTCCTGCACCTTATCTGAGGCTGCAGATCTGGCTGAAGCAGGTGGCACAGCTCAGTCACCAGCTCCTTTCTGAAGCGCAGCCTTCTGAGACACTGCTCCGCTGACATGTTCAAGTAAGAGAACTGCTGTCGGAAAACCCTGACAGCGTAAGTTCTGATGTGGCGACGTCTGTTGGCCCTCCTCTGTCTGGCCATTCCTGCCCCTCTCTCCCTGCGTCTCTGTGCCCTTTCCAGATGGTTCAGCAGCAGGACGTTCCCCTCCAATAATAATAGCGCACAAGAAAGTTTTCCCGTTGTAAATGCTCACCAGCAGCAAGGTGATGGTCAGAAGGCTGAAGTTCCTCTGCCAGCGCTGGCTCACTGGTGAAATGGCTCTCAGAGTGCAGCTCAGTAACTCTGTGAAACTCTCAAAGAAGTTGTGCTCCCAAAATGGCTGCCGCTTTTATACCAGTGCAGTCCCCTTTAAAGAACGCCCCCCCCAGCCCGAGAGCGACTGGGGAACGTTCCAGGTAAGCTGTCCTTATTAGCGCCAGGCGGAACGGAGTGGGGCGCCACTGAATTTCCGGTCCGGGGCGCCAAAAAGGCGTTGCACACTGAAATGACGTCATGATCTGCCTGCGCCCATGAGCGGGCGCTAAGATTTAGCGCCGGCGCTAAAAATCCACTCAATATGGGAAGAGGCGCAGGGTTCGCTGCGCCCGGGCGCTAGTTGGTTAGCGCCCCACTTCTCGGCCTCTTTAGGCGCTAATCGCTGGCGCTACCAACCGAATTTCTCCCCCTAAGAGTTTTAACTGGGAGCCATCAGAACCTATTGCTCAGCTGTTATAGAGAAATCACGGCAAGACAAGACAGTGGAAGATCAGTCTTTGTTGAATGAATTACCTTGGACATGAATGGCAATAAGCGCAGTTGTAACTTGGCTAGCATCTTTTTAAAATAAAGCTTCCTTCATAAAATAGTTGGAATGTTTTCCTCAACAGAGTAACATGGCAGCCACTTTGTGAAGAAACGTTTATTTAAAAGGTTGCAATGAATGTACCTAACTATATTTGCCCTTAGCACCATTGTGCCATGAAATGGAAAAATTGCAGCAACGTGTTGATAGTGTGTTTGTCTATTTATGTAGCTTATTGCATCGGGGCTGCATTAAACTGCTGAGCTGGGGGTCTCTTTCTCTCTCTCTCTTTCTATCTCTCTTTCTTTCTCTCATCTTTCTTTCTCTCTCTCTGTCTTTCTCTTTCTCTCTATCTCTCTTTCTCTCTATCTATCTCTCTCTATCTTTCTCTCTCTCTTTCTTTCTCTCTCTTTCTCTTTCTTTCTCTTTTGCTTTCTCTCTCTTTCTTTCTCTCTCTCTCCATCAAGGGTGTTCCCTTTTCGGAAATTAAATTGGCTGACTGCTCCATCGAAAATTGTAATATTTAAATGGGCTTACTGCTAATAGAGCGGTGAACTTAAAACTGTTTATTAACCGTATAATATAAACAATGCCATCTGTGAATTTCCGGCAGTGATCCAATCTTGGGCTCAACGGATGAACAAACAGTTCTAGCTTTGCTTTTCTGGATGATACAAAAATCTGTCGGCAGTAATAAACATTGGTCTAACTAGAACTCATAGCACGGGTGGTGTAAGGTTTACTACAGGACAGAAGGTTCAGAGTTAATGGGCAGGTGACCCGGATAATTGTTTAACTCTGTTTTTTTAGTTTCTTGGGAGTCATCATTCAGCTCTGCATTTTAAACCTAAACAGTAGAATGTGCAGAGCACTGTTAACATCGTTAAATGTACCTTTAACTTTCCAACCGCACTATCCTGCTCCGTGATAAGTGGACGCACATAGAATTACGCACATAGAATTTCTGATCTTGTATTTAGAGTCATAGGGCTGGATTTTACCTTAGATCCGGAGTTCGAGGCGGGACTGCTGATTTTTGGGGTTCAGTCCCACCCCCAGCAACGTCTGATGAACAGACGGTATTTTCATTTGATTGGCCTTGTTAAGCCCAGCCCTACGGGCTTCCCAGCCAATTAAGAGAAAGCCAGTGTTAGATGACGTCAGTGCATGACGCTTCATCTGCCGGTTTTGTTAAAGTGACAGGCACCATCATTTTTTGACAGAGGAATTGTCAGTGTTTGACAGCATTGAAATGCTGTCAAACACTGACATTCACTGTCCACAGGTGAGCCCTTGCACCCAAGCTCTCCAATCACTCTCTCCTTAGGATGAAACAGATGGCAGCTGTAGGTGAGACTGCAGAAGCCATCTGTCACTTCTCCCGATGAGATGAGGCTGCACAAACACTTCACAGCTTGTCACCTGCAGAAGCATCAAACCACAGTAAAAAAAAATTCCCAACATTCTCCTACCTGTCATACTTACCAGTGTCCCATTGCAGCCTTCACACTACCTCTGCAGCTGTCATTTCTACAGTTACAGTACAACAGACCCACAGCTCGCCTCACTTACCCTGGCGGGATTTCCCGACATCGGGAAGCCCGCAGCAATAGGCGCAAAATGGGAAAAGTCCCTTCACTGCCTGTTAACTACCTGTTAACTACCTGTTAACTACCTGTTAAAACAGGCAGTTAATTGGCTCTAATCCCCTTCCCGCCGCTAGGAGACGGGTCACTGCACAAATTGGGGACCCGCCTCCCGGGAAGATTGTTTGGAAGCGGGTTGGGAGCGGGTTAATGGACCCGCTCCCATTTTTTTACCATTTTGCCACTGGTCCCGCCTCCAAATCCGCCCCCTGAGCGCTGGCAAAATTCCCCCCCCCCCCCGTAGAGTCATAGGGGCCGATTTTCTCAGCCCCGAGGAGGCGGGTATGGAGGCGGGACTGGTAGTTAACAGGCAGAAAATAGGATTATCCCGTTTTTGCCCTCACAAGTGCGGGCTTCCCGACAGCACCAAAACCCACCAGCTCAGCGAGGCAAGTACTGGGTCTGCGGGGGTCTGCGGGGTGCAAAAGTGTGGTGTGAACATAAGTGATGGGTGTAGTGGTGAGTATGTGAGCTAAGTCCTAAGGGGGAAAAATTCAGTTGCTTTGCACCTCCCGTTAGCACCCCGCTCGCGCCCCAGCCACGATCTTCAGGAGCGCCCCCTGACTTACCGCCAGATGCTACGTCCGACGGGGTCAGTGGGGGCCTACCTGCAGCCGGGGAAGCGCAATTTAAAGCCGAGGTGCGGGGCAGCTATTTTTGTTGCTGGCCGCCTGCCAGCACCTGCCTCCGCTCCCGTCCCCGGCCTCCTTACCCACCCCCTCGCGGAGTGCCGGCTGCGCTCCAGGAGCCCGGCACTTCTCTTGAGTGACGGGTTCTTTTGCCGGCACTCTGTTCCCCGGTGGCCCAGCTGGGCCCCGGGTCGCGCTGCGCAAGGCCTCTTCCCTTTAAGAATGGGAGGAAGGCCCGCAATACCATGGCGCGACATTCCCTCGCAGCGCCCCAAGAGGGTACCCTCTTGGGGCGCTACCACTCAATTTCCGTCGTGGGGGCCCTAATTTTTCCAGGGCACTAAAAGTAGCCAAAGGGGGCACTACTCAATTTGTAGTCCTACTTGTTTTTAAAAATGTACTTACCTTTGTTTCTTCCTGCAGGCTTCAGTCGGTTTCTATACGGAGAGTCTCGCACCTCTGTGTTACAGGTGAGAGATGACCGTTGCATTCTCAGATGCAACAAACATCTCATTTCTGTAAAAGAAAGAAGGTTGATGAGGTCTTGTATGCAAGACCTCATCAAACTGCAGAGATTGTTACTGTTTGACAGCTTCACAGTGCTGTCAAACGATGACCATTCATCTGTCAAAATTTTTTTGACAGATGAAACGTCATACGTTGACGTGCTCTGCAACCGGCTGTCCCTTAATTGGCCTGCTAAACCCACTGGGCGGGCTTAACAAGCTCAATCAAGTGAAAATAGCGTGGGTTGGCCACAACTCAGTGGAGGCGGGACTGAAACCCTCCATTCACAAAATCACCCCTAGGGCTGGATTTTCCTAGCCCTGAGGAGGCAGGTTTGGAGGTGGGACTGCTGGGAAAATGGGTAAAATTGGGAGCGGGTCCCAACCCTGCACCCAACCCGCCTCCGAACCATCTTCCCAGGAGGCGGGTCCCGACTCGCGCAGGGACCCGTCTCCTAGCAGCGGGAAGGGGATTAGAGCCAATTAACTGCCTGTTAACAGGTAGTTAAGAGGCTTTTCCCCATTTTCAGCCTGCTGATGCGGCCTTCCCGACGGCGGGAAACCCCACCAGGGTCTGCGAGGCGAGCTGTGGGTCGGTTGCAGTGTAAGTGTGCAAATGACAGTTGCAGAGGTAGTGTGATGGGTGCAATTGTGCACAGGTAAGTATGACAGGTGAGAGAATGTAGGGAGAAATATTTTTATTCTGTTTATATGTAGCTGCTGGTGACAAGATTTGATGTTTCCGTGAAGCCTCATCTGATCGGAGAATTGACAGATGGCTTCTGCAATCTTACCTGCAGCTGCCATCTGTTTTCTCCTAAGGAGAGAGTCATTTGTGAGCCTGGATGCAAGGGCTCACCTTTGGACAGTGATTGTCAGTGTTTGACAGCACCTCAATGCTGTCAAACACTGACAATTCATCTGTCAAAAAATTATGGTGCCTGTCCCTTTATGAAAACCGGCAGATGAAGCGTCATGCACTGATGTCATCTGACAGCGGCTTTCCCTTAATTAGCAGGCAAGCCCACAGGGCGGGGCTTAACAAGGCCAATCAGGGGAAAATAGCTTCAGGTCATCAGACGTCACTGGGGGCGGGACTAGAACCCGGAAGGCAGCAGTCCCGCCCCCAACTTGTCTCGGCTGGTAAAATCCAGCCCATAGAGTCATAACGGCACAGAAGGAGACCATTCGGCCCATCGAGTCCATGCCGGCTCTCTGTAGAGCAATCCAGTCCGTCCCATTCCCCCACTCTATCCCCGTAGCCCTGCAAGTTTATTTCCCTCAAGTGCCTATCCAGTCTCCCCTTGAAAACATTGAGTGTCTCCGCTTCCACCACTTCCGTCGGCAGCGAGTTCCAGGTCCTCACCACTCGCTGCATAAAAAAGTTTTCCCTCACGTTGCCCCCGTATCTCTTGCCCAAATCCTTAAATCTGTGTCCCCTAGTCTGTGTACCATCAACTAGTGGGAACAGCCTTTCCCCATCTAGCCTATCCAAACCCGTCATAATCTTGTACACCTCTATCAAATCACCCCTCAACCTCCTTTGCTCTAATGAAAACAAATCCAGCTTCTCCAACCTGTCCTTGTAGCTAAGATCCCCCCTCCCCGGAACCATTCTGGTAAATCTCCTCTGCACCCTCTCAAGGGCCTTCACATCCTTCCTAAAGTGTGGTGACCAGAACTGGGTAAAAGATTGTGATCATGGAAACAGTTCACATTTGGAGGCAGCATTGCAATGTACGAAAGGGTCGATTGCCAGATTGAAAATGGCTTTTGTGAAGGGGCAAGGTGCCATTCCTATCGTGTTCCTTTTGAATTTTGTTGCAAACGCTTTTTATTTTTGATCTATTTAGTTGTATTGTGAGTTTTCACATTTTGATTCATTTTTCGCATCTAGGTTCACGATATTAGTGGGCTTTTGATACTTTAAGAAGCACAGACAAAGGTTGGTGCATCATTTAAGGCTAATGTTTTTGAAGATTCCATGCTGCTTATGGATGTTTGCTGTGGAACTGAAAATTAAATCAATTCCTCATATCACGGCCGTCGTAAGTTACACTGTCACCTTGACTTGGTTTATTTTTCATAAGCTGCTGCTCATCAATGTATACCTCGTAGCTAAGCAAGCAAGCGCTGGTGGAATCAACAGGGGAGCTGGCTCGGAGCCTGACCCTGTACGGGGGCTGAATTTAGCATCACTGCAGAGCCTGTCATGAATTCAAAGTGCTTCAATAATCAGGCCATTTCAGCTGTGCAGGTTAATTCGTCTACTTTGATTCACTCAGCTCTCCTCAACAGAAGCAGACAGGGGGAAAAAAAACCCCACACAGAATCTAAGAAGAAAATGAGGTTTTTTTAACACCTGTTTGAATTTTGAAACCGGTACTCATGGTGGAACTCGATATTTGATTCCTGTTATAATCCTGTGAAGCAGGAATGCCTTCAGATTTGAACCCGACTGATTAATTTTATTCAGAAATACCTATCCTTCGATTGATATATGTTATCTTTTGCCTGTGACTTTCAATTCATATCTTTATCTTTTCGCTTTTAAATTTCCCCCCCCCCCCCCACCCCACCTTCTCCCTCAGTGTGGCCGAAGAGGACGCAATGTTTGATCTGAGAGAGTGTTGACGATGGAATGTGAGGGATCTCAGAAAGCTCGCATGCAGAAGGGGACAACAGCTGTGGAATCCTAGGTTGTTTCCACACTGGCACAGCACCAACCCTGCCCTGGCAGCTCGGAGATACCACAGCACAACTAAGAAGCTGGCACCGTTACTGAAACAGCCTGGACATCAAAAGGTAAGGTCTTTCAGCACAACAGACGGGCCTTGTTTTAAGTCTTTGGATGCGGAAGACCCTGGAGAGAATATTGCTCTATTGATTTGGGTTTGTTAAAGGACATTGTCTGGTAGGTGGCGGGGGGGTGGGGGGAGGATGGGTTTATTGGATAGACACTGTTCCTGGAGCAGCCGGCCTCAGAACAGCATGTACTAAAAAGATGCCATGATTCATGATTGCACCAAAGCACAACTGTTTTCTATTAGAAGGCTGTATCTGTTGCAGTCAAAGTTTCTCCCACTGGATTCAACAACAGTAACTTCAATACTGCATTTATAATATATCAGCCCCGATGGAGGTAAAGGCCACGTCAGGACATCACTGCGTCCATTTTATCTGCAAACTAAGGAGAATGACTTTGCAGGCATTTCTTGCAAGCCTGGGAAATCCCTTTTATCTGAGGGTGGTGGTTTAGTGTTGGGCCGGACTGGGTAATGCAGCAGCAAGATGTTGAATTGCTCCTGTGATTCCCCATATTGTGAGCGTCTGATCTTAGCCGAGCAGTCAGGGGAAGATGCTGATAGGAAGACAGGCTTTTCAAAATGGGGAGAATGGGGTAACCAGAGATCAAATCACTCCATGTACTGTACATAGGAACATAGGAACAGGAGGAGGCCATTCAGCCCCTCCAGCCTGTTCTGCCATTCAGTGGCTGATCTGCGGTCTAACTCCATATACCCACCTTTGCCCCATATCCCTTAATATCTTTGGTTAACAGAAATCTATCAATCTCGGATTTAAAATTAACAATTGACCCAGCATCAATTGCCATTTGTGGAAGAGAGTTCCAAACTTCTACCACCCTTTGTGTGTAGAAGTGTTTCCTAATTTCACTCCTGAAAGGTCTGGCTCTAATTTTTAGACTATGTCCCCTAGTGCTAGAATCCCCAACCAGCGGAAATAGTTTCTCTCTATCAACCCTATCTGTTCCCCTTAACATCTTGAAAACTCCGATCAGATCACCCCTTAACCTTCTAAATTCCAGGAATACAGCCCTCGTTTGTGTAATCTCTCCTCTTAATTTAACTTTTGCATACCTTCTATTTACTGGATCAAGTCTGGCACAGGTAGAGCTGCCTGGGAATTGGTTGCCATGGGGAATAATGGATGGCCCAGGAAGAAAATGCAAATGTGCTTGTTCATAAGGGCCTCCAGAAAAAAAAAACTAGTAGATTCATTAGTGCAGACAGACCCAAGAAAGTTGTTTACAACAGAAAAAGCTGGAAAAACTCAGCAGGCCAGGCAACATCCGTGGAGAGAGAAACAGAGTTAACGTTTCAGGTCGAAGTTTCGACCTGAAACATTAACTCTGTTTCTCTCTCCACGGATGTTGCCTGGCCTGCTGAGTTTTTCCAGCTTTTTCTGTTGTTATTTCAGATTTCCAGCATCCGCAGTATTTTGCTCTCGTAAAGTTGTTTACAACTTGATTCGAACAGATCAAAAATAACTGGACAAGAACGGATTAAATCGGGAGTTAATTGAACGGGAGTAAAAGTAAACATACCGTTCGTCCTTGGTTACAAGAACGGCTGCTGGTTGACTATGGGTGGGTCTTGAACAGGCTGCAGCAGACTGTGTCAACCAGTGTTTGTTGGTTCTTGCTGATGAGGTAAATTCTGGACCGGCGTTGAGTGCAGTCCAACTGGAACTCGAATGTTCGCCAGCAAAATATTTGTTCATCCGAATAATACTATTTGATGGATAATTTTTCTTCTTTTTTAATTAAACTTGTCGGCAGCAGGTAAGCAGACTTCGAAAGTGTCGGCTCCCACTCGACACTGAGAATTAGGCACTGGAAAGTCTCACGGATCAGTACAGGTTTGTAGTGCAGACCAATAAAGTGTACAAATATAAAGAAATTATCAAGGACACAAATATACATTTAGATTTTTTAAATGCAATGAATGTTCAACCATGTGCTTGTACACTGCCTTTCCGAAAAATACTAATATGCTTCATGTATACAGGAAACTCGTTTTTATCCGGCACCGATGGGACCGGCGTGGTGCCGGTTTATCAAAAAGTCCGGATTACAGAGAGGTTAGTTAAAACGTACGAGAGCTCCGTACACAGCAACAAATCCAGGCTTCCCTGTTGCTTAGCAACAGGTTCAAGAAGCCCGGCCACAGACCAAGCATCCCTGTTGCTTAGCAACAAGTGCACGAACCCCAGTTACACAGCCACAGATCCAGGAACTGCCACTAATATGAAGTAAAACTTACCTGAACCTACTCCTGAATTTTGCCGGGTAACAGAGATTTCCGGTTATTTAGGTGCTGGCAAATCGAGAGTTTCCTGTACTGTACAACAGCAGGGCAGTTTTAATGCTGATTTTTTTTTTTATTCGTTTATTTGATGTGGGCATCGTTGGCAAGGCCAGAATTTATTGCCCATCCCTAATTGCCCTCGAGAAGGTGGTGGTGAGCCACCTTCTTGAACTGCTGCAGTCCGTGTGGTAAAGGTGCTCCCACAGTGCTGTTAGGGAGGGAGTTCCAGGATTTTGACCCAGCGACGATGAAGGATCGGCGATATACTTCTAAGTCAGGATGGTGTGCGACTTAGAGGGGAACTTGGAGGTGGTGGTGTTCCCATGTGCCTGCTGCCCTTGTCCTTCTAGGTGGAAGGGGTCGCGGGTTTGGGAGGTGCTGCCAAAGAAGCCTTGGTGAGTTGCTGCAGTGCATCTTGTAGATGGCACACACTGCAGCCACGGTACGCCGGTGGTGGGGGGAGTGAATGTTTAAGGTGGTGGATGTGGTGCCAATCAAGCGGGCTGCTTTGTCTTGGATGGTGTTGAGCTTCTTGAGTGTTGTTGGAGCTGCACTCATCCAGGCAAGTGGAGAGTATTCCATCACACTCCTGACTTGTGCCTTGTAGATGGTGGAAAGGCTTTGGGGAGTCAGGAGGTGAGACACTCGCTGCAGAATACCTAGCCTCTGACTTGCTCTTGTTGCCACAGTATTTTTGTGGCTGGTCCAGTTAAGTTTCTGGTCAATGGTGGCCCCCAGGATGTTGATGGTGGGGGATTCGATGATAGTAATGCCATTGAATGTCAAGGGGCGGTGTTTAAACTCTCGCTTGTTGGAGATAGTCATTGCCTAGCACTTCTGTGGCGCGAATGTTACCTGCCACTTATCAGCCCAAGCCTGAACGTCGTCCAGGTATTGTTGCATGCGGGCATGGACTGCTTCATTATCTGAGGAGTTGTGAATGGCGCTGAACACTGTGCAGTCATCAGCGAACATCCCCATTTCTGACCTTATGTTGGAGGGAAGGTCATTGATGAAGCCGCTGAAGATGGTTGGGCCTAGGACACTGCCCTGAGGAACTCCTGCAGCAATGTCCTCGGGCTGTGATGATTGACCTTCAATCACCACAACCATCTTCCTTTGTGCTAGATATGACTCCATCTAGTAGAGAGTTCCCCCCCCCCCATCCCGATTCCCAATGCAACTTAAACAATGCAACTATACAAATGAGTTCTGAGGACATTAGACAGGCATAAGATATGCACCGTTAAAAAGATTGAGGAAAATTACATTTAGCACAATAATGGCATAAATGTGCCCAACAGTGTTAAAATACAAATTTCCTAGATGTTTTCAGTGCAATAATGGCGTAACAATGGTGTAAGTGCTAAAGACAATGAGGAAAATCAGTGTCATTGTTGCCCAGTGCATCCTTATGGTTTCCTCTGCAAACAAACCTGAGTAACATGTCTCACAAACTGCAACAACACCTTACCTTTAAAAAGAGAGTTTTGATTGGAATGGCTGGTATTGTCAAGGGAACAGACAAAGCTAATTGAATATAATTTGCCAGTAAGCGAGTTGTACTGAACTGGTCCACATGAATGACAACAACTTGTATTTATATAGCACCTTTAGCGTAGTAAAACGTCCCAAGGTGCTTCACAGGAGCGTTCTAAAACAAAACAATTTTGACACCGAACCACGTAAGGAGAAATTAGGGCAGGTGACCAAAAACTTGGTCAAAGAGGTAGGCTTTAAGGAGCATCTTAAAGGAGGAATGAGAGGTAAAGAGGCGGAGAGGTTTAGGCAGGGAATTCCAGAGCTTAGGGCCTCGGCAACAGAAGGCACGGCCACCAAAGGTTGAGCGATTATAATCAGGGATGCTCAAGAGGTCAGAATTAGAGGAGCGCAGAGATCTCGGAGGTTTGTGGGGCTGACGGAGATTACAGAGATAGGGATGGGCGAGGCCATGGAGGGATTTGAAAACAAGGGTGAGAATTTTAAAATCGAGGCGCTGCTTATCCGGGAGCCAATGTAGGTCAGCGAGCACAGGGGTGATGGGTGAATGGGACTTGGTGCGAGGTAGGACACGGGCAGCCAAGTTTTGGATGACCTCAGGTTTATGTAGGGTAGTCTGAAATAACAACAGAAAATGCTGGCAAAACTCAGCAGGCCAGGCAACATCCGTGGAGAGAGAAATAGAGTCAACGTTTCAGGTCGAAACCCTTCGTCAAGACTCTTCCAGCATTTTCTGTTGTTATTTCGGATTTCCAGCATCTGCAGTATTTTGCTATCGTTATGTAGGGCAGTATGTGGGAGGCCAGCCAGGAGTGCCTCTTGAGTCAGACAGGTTGTAGGTTCAAGTCCCACTCCAGAGACTTGAGCTCAAAAATCTAGGCTGCAGTACTGAGGGACTGCTGCATTGTCTGAGGTGCCGTCTTTCATATGAGACCAAGTTAAACTGTGACCCCGTCTTCACTCTCAGGTGGACATAAAAAATCCCATGGCACTATTTTGAAGAAGAGCAGGGGAGTTATCCCTGGTGTCCTGGCCAATATTTACCCCTCAATCAAAATCCCCAAAAACAGATTATCTGGTCATCATCACATTGCTGTGAGCAAATTGGCTGCTGCATTTCCTACATTACAACTTCATAAAAAGTACTTCATTGGCTGTAAAGCACTTTGTGACATCTGGTGATCATAAAAGGTGCTATAGAAATGCAAGTCTTTCTTTCTTTCATGACTGTGTAACGCGTCAAGCACAGAGAACAGGTATTTAAAAATTCTACAGATGTGATCTCTATTCAAAAATTATTGTTGGAACATTAGTTTATTTGTCAAACTTGTTATAAAAGAAAACATCTGTATCAACATCATATTTCGAATGGTGATGTAGCAGCACAGCTTTTCCCTTAATCACCTTCACTGGTTTCATTACTCTTGAGGCTGTACTAACCATTAATAACAATTGGCAGCTTAAGTGACAAAAACTCCTGATTACACTTGGTGAACATAAAGTGATCAGTCGTTTCGGTCATGATACAATGCAACAGTCCTGACGAAAGGTCGTCGCCCTGAAACGTTAACTCTGTGTTTCTCTCTCTCCATGGACGCTGCCTGACCGGCTGAGCGTCGCCAGCATCTTCTGTTTGTTTGCTTCAGATTTCCAGCACCCGCAGTATTTTACTTTTTGTGTTGTTGCAATGGCAACCGTTAAGCCCCGAGTTACAACTGAGATTCTCCTTTCTTGCTGCAGAGAAAGGCAGATCGGTGCGTGCAGACATCCGACCCCTCGCTGCTAAGGTCAGGAGAGCTGGAAAAAGAATCTCTAATGACAAACCTAAAAACAGCCCTGGAGCAAAAAAGAAAGAGGTGTTAGGGCCCAATTTATATGCACAAAAATCATTATTTTATATTATGTATGATGCCGAAACGTACAGGAGCTGAAACGTCTGTTGCAGACGATGTAAGCCTAAGAAAAGGATCTTTAAAAAATGCAATTTTTTGATCCATGGTGGGTGTTTGAACTGTCAGTTCCTTGAATCAGTGTAGTCACTCACTGTGGAGAATCTGAGTTTTTCATGAAAGCGCCCACAAGGAACTTTCCATTGTCCGCCTGTTGGTTCCATGCAAGGCCTGCCCTTTCAGGTGTGCCTTTCATGCTTCTTGCAGCCACCTGAACACAATTCTTGGTAGAAAAGTACAGAATGGATTAGTCTGACTTGAACCGCAGAGAGCGCCACACGCTTAAACTGAAAAGAATGTTACACAGGAGACCTCTACAGACCAACAAGCATATTACAGAGACTCTCTGTTTTACAGAACAGCCCGTAGGAAACATGCGGTTATATTTTTACTAAAATGATCTATTATTCACAACTTGATTTTTGTTGTTGCTGCCAGTTTTCTCTCCTGAAGACTATCGATCCTGTTAGAGGACAGCTCTACAGATGCCAATCACTCCACCCGCCTCTCCCTCCAGTACTTCACGAAACATAAACATAGAAACATAGAAGATAGGAGCAGGAGTAGGCCATTCGGCCCCTCGAGCCTGCTCCGCCATTCAATGCGATCATGGCTGATCATCCAAATTCAGTACCCTGTCCCTGCCTTCTCCCCATATCCCTTGATCCCTTTAGCCTTAAGAAATATATCTAACTCGTTCTTGAATATATTTAATGAATTGGCCTCAACTGCCTTCTGTGGTAGAGAATTCCACAGGTTCACCACTCTCTGGGTGAAGAAATTCCTCCTCATCTCAGTCCTAAAAGACTTACCCCTTATCCTTAGACTGTGACCCCTGGTTCTGGACTCCCCCGCCATCGGGAACATCCTTCCTGCATCTAGTCTGTCTAGTCCTGTTAGAATTTAATAAGTTTCAATGAGATCCCCTCTCATTCTTCTAAACTCCAGCGAGTATAAGCCCAATCGACGCAATCTCTCCTCATATGTCATTCCTGCCATCCCAGGTATCAGTCTGGTGAATCTTCGCTGCACTCCCTCCATGGCAAGAACATCCTTCCTCAGATAAGGCGACCAAAACTGCACACAATACTCAAGGTGTGGTCTCACCAAGGCCCTGTACAACTGCAGCAAGACATCCTTGTTCCTGTACTCAAACCCTCTCGCTACGAAGGCCAACATACCATTTGCCTTCTTAACCGCCTGCTGCACCTGCATGCTTACCTTCAGCGACTGGTGCACAAGGACACCCAGGTCTCGTTGCACTTCCCCTTCTCCCAATCTATTGCCGTTCAAATAATAATCTGCCTTCCTGTTTTTGCCACCAAAGTGGATAACCTCGCATTTATCCACATTATACTGCATCTGCCATGCATCTGCCCAATCACCCAACCTGTCCAAATCATACTGGAGTTTCTCGGCATCCTTCTCACAGCACACATGCCCACCCAGCTTTGTGTCGTCTGCAAACTTGGAGATATTCTGCAAACTTGGAGAAAGGGGTCATTCATCATGTTAGCTTAGACTGTGAGGGCTGGGAGGCTGCACCATCCTGAGGGGATACACAGCCACCTGGTCCGGTCCCCAGTCAATGGTCACATGTATGCAGTTTGCAGTAAGTAAGAGAAAAAAAGATGAATTTGCGTTTCATAGAATCATGGAATCATAGAAATTTATGGCACAGAAGGAGGCCATTCGGCCTATTGTGTCTGTGCCGGTTGAAAAAGAGCTCTCCAGCCTAATCCCACTTTCCAGCTCTTGGTCCGTAGCCCTGTAGGTTACGGCACTTCAAGTGTATAGCCAAGTACTTTTTAAATGTGATGAGAGTTCCTGCCTCGACCACCCTTTCAGGCAGTGAGTTCCAGACCCCCACCACCCTCTGGGTGAAAAGTTCTCCTCAAATTCCCTCTGATCCTTTTACCAAGCTGACATTTATGTAGTTGCTTTCACTTCCTCGTGACGTCCCATAGAGCTTTACAACCAATTGATTGTTTTCAAAGTGTTGGTTCGTAAGCAGCCAATTTTAACACAGCAAGGCCCCACAAACATAAAAGGAATGAATGTTCAGATAATCTCTTTTAGTGCCATTGGCTTAAGGTTAAATTGTTATTCAGGCAAAACGTCGTGCTTGTCTTTAAACAGATCTATCGCATTCAGCTGAACCCACAAGTGCTCTGTTTAATATCTCATCTGAAAGATGGCGCCTCAGACATTCCCTCTGTACTGCAATGAAGATTCAGCCTAAACTCTGTGCTTAAGTCCATGGTAGGGGCTTCAACTCACAACCTTCTAACTCAGAGGCGAGAGTGTTCCCGCTGAGCCAAGCTGACATTTGACTCGAATTCACTGGTTAGGAATCGGGAGCTGAAACCCAATCTGACTGTTGCCTCTCCAGACCAGGGACATTGAGGTCATCTGCTGTGTCCCGATGCTACACCAGCTGAGATTAGCTAACTGACCATTCTATCTGACTCAAATCAAAAAAAGTCAAATCAACTTTTATTGTCATTGTTAGTGCACAAGGGCAGTACAACGAAATGTAGGCTTGCGGCTCCCGAGAGTGTACATTTAGATTAAGACATTTAAACATTCCACATACATTTGGCTTGTAATACATTAACATAAACATAACCATAATAAAGTGCATTGGCAGATGTGCAGGCTTTAGAGTTTATTTGTGGAGTTCAGTAGGATGACAGCCCTGGGAAAGAAGCTGTTCCTAAATCTGGTCGTACGGGTGCGAATGCATCTGTAGCGTCTCCCAGATGGCAGGAGGGCGAACAGACTGTGGCTGGGGTGGGTAGGGTCTTTGATGATGGTCAGTGACCTCCGTAGACAGCGTTTCTGGTATATGTGCTCTGTGGTCGGTAGCCGGGTGCCGGTAATGCGTTGGGCAGTTTTGACTACCCGCTGCAGGGCTTTCCGGTCATAGTAGCTACGGCTGCCATACCATACTGTGATACAGTTTGTCAGGATGCTCTCTATTGTGCAGCGGTAAAAGTTAGAGAGGATCAGGGGTGACAGGTTACATCCCTTCAGCCTCCTTAGGAAATATAGGCGCTGCTGGGCCTTCTTCACCAGAGGGGAGGTGTTGAGGGACCAGGAGAGGTCTTCCGTGATGTGGACTCCGAGGAACTTAAAGCTGTCCACCCTTTCCACCACAGCCCCATGGATGTGGATGGGGGTGTGACTTCCGCCTTTGGACTTCCTGAAGTCCACAATGATTTCTTTGTCACAATGACTGTCAGTCTTGTGGTGCCCACGTACATGGAACCAACACCCATCTCTTGCACTTTGTTCTGTTATTGACTATCTGCTGTACCTATTTCCAAGTTTTTCTTTTATTCATTCACGGGATGTGGGCGTCGCTGGCAAGGCCAGCATTTATTGCCCATCCCTAATTGCCCTTCAGAAGGTGGTGGTGAACCCCCTGGAGTCACATATGGGCCAGACCGGGTAAGGACGGCAGACACAATTTCAGATTTATTTAATGAACTGAATTTAAATTCCCCAGCTGCCATGGTGTGATTTGAACTCAGAGAGCTCGATTTTTACTGAGCCATGGAGTCGGGCTTAGAGACGTGCGGGGGAGTTAAAATCCCAAAATCAGGGATCCTGACCCCTTCCCGCACCCAAACCCGCCTCCATGCCAGTTTCAGAGGAGGTGGGTACCCGCCCCGCACTGGGACCCGCCTCCCCGAGGCGGGAAGGGGATTAATGCCAATTAACTGCCTGTTAACAGGTAGTTAACAGGCAGTTTTTAGCCTAATCCCTATTTTAAAGCTTGAAGTGTGGGATTCCCGACGGCTCCAAACCACGCCAAGTTAGAGGAGTCAGGCCGTCGGGTTGAAGGACTTGGAGGGGTCGAGATCTCGGTGTTCAGGTGAGTGATGTGTGCATGAGTGCAAAGGTAAGTGTGTTTGGTGTGTCTAAAGTGATTAAGTAAGTTTTACATACCTTCTCTTACCTTTTCAGCCTTCCTTCCTTTAGGCTCCGGGAGTCCCTCATCTCACCGGCACAGAAAGCAGAATGGCTGCGAACTGTCAAAAGTGACAGCCTGCAGCTTTCTGTGCAGGAGAGATTTCTAACTGAGTCTGTGGAGAAGGACTCAGGTTAGAAGTAAGACTGTCAGTGTTTGACAGCTTCAAACAGCTGTGAAAGGTTGATGTTTCATCTGTCAAAATGTCTTGACAGATGAAATGTCAATCTGTGACGTCACCTGTTGCCGAGTGGACCTTAATTGGCCTGCTGAGCCCGCTGGGTGGGCTCAACAAGGTCAATCAAGTTAAAATCGCGTGGATTGGCCGCATCTCGATGGAGGCGGGACTACAACCCCGAAAGTTGTAGTCCCGCCTCCAACCCGACTCCTGAGTTAAATTCCCCCACCGAGTCTCTGGATCATTAGTCCAGGCCTATGGATTATTGGTCCAGTAACATAACCACGATGCTACCATACCCTAGGAGATCGTTTTCGATAGTGTTTGTCCAGATTTTTCTCAGCTTTGTACACTTCACCTTTTAATTCAGCTGCCATGCCCGTGCTTGACAAGATAGTGTGGAGCTTTGTATCTTCAGCACATGACCAAGCTGACACACTTGTGTTTTTCTTATTTTTCTTTCTCTTACTATCCTGGCCGTCTAGTCTTGATGTTGAAAGTGTCAGGTTTCTTCAAGATAGTCTTAGAGAACTGGGTCTTTCTACTCTAGAAAAACGTAGGCTCTGGGGTGGTTTAATGGAAGTATTTAAGGTGACGAAAGGACTAGATTGTGACTGTGTGCGCAGATTATTTAAACTAGAGAGGTTAGGGAAAACAAGGGGTCGTGTATGTAAGCATAGAACTAGGTTAGATGTCAGGAAGTTTTTCTTTACACAGCGGGTTATCAACCCTTGGAATAAGTCCATGTGGTGAGTGCAAATTCAATACAACAGTTCAAAAAGGAGCTCGACGAGTTCCTTGCTCTGGCTAATATCACTGCGTACAGAAGGTAGGAGGGATGTTGGGTGTGTCACAGTGATCTCATTTTGATCACCTTAGGAGGTCGAAGAGGAATTTCCCATTTTTTTGCCTTAATAGGCCTACACCCCTAAGGGGGATTGGTTGAAGTCTGGCAATCGGGAGGGAAAGGTCGGGGGTTGGAGGGGGTGGGTAGACTGATCACGGGCCAGGCGACTAGAGATTGGGGGTTGGAAGTGAGGGAGGCTGATCGCGGAGCAGGTCGGAGATCGGGGGTTAGAGGGGGGAGTTGGCCAATCACGGGGCAGGTCGGAGATCAGGGGGTTAGAGAGGGGAGTTGGCCAATCGTGGGCCAGGTCAGAGATCGGGGGTTGGGGGGGTTGGCCAATCATGGGGCAGGTCGGCGATCAGGGGTTAGAGGGGGAAGTCGGCCAATCATGGGGCAGGTCGGAGATTGGGGGTTGAGGGGGGGTCAGCCAATCGTGGGGCAGGTCAGAGATCGGGGGTTGAGGGGAGGATCGGCCAATCGCGGGGCAGGTCGGAGATCGGGGGTTGGGGTTGAAGCTAACATTTTACCTTTTATTTTGCAAAGCTCTGCAAGCCGTGCAGAAGGGAGGCCGAAGGTTTGCTTGAGGGGCAGGGGGGAGCAGTCCTGCTCCTCTTGGCCTACAAGGAATGCTCTAAAAAGCACTAACCTTCTGCAGCCGGCAGCTCCCGTCTCCATTTAGCTGCTGAGTTTCCCGAGCCCTGCGAAACCCGGCCCGCAGGCTCCCCACTGCATTATGTTATATTATAAGGAAGTGTCCCACCAAAGGCGACATAAGAAAAAACTTTTTTACGCAGCGAGTGATTAGGATCTGGAATGCACTGCCTGAAAGGGTGGTGGAGGCAGATTCAATCATGGCTTTCAAAAGGGAATTGGATAAGTACCTGAAGGAAAACATTTTGCAGGGCTACGGGGAAAGGGCGGGGCAGTGGGACTAGCTGAATTGCTCTTGTAGAGAGCCAGCACAGGCTCGACGGGCCGAATGACCTCCTTCTGTGCTGCAACCATTCTATGATTCTGTGATTCTATTCTCTCCAAGATGGGACATTCACACAGCCGAAACCCGTCGCTGTAAAAATGTCAGCAGACGCCCATGCCTAGAGGGATAGAATTGAAAAGTAGGGAAGTTATGCTAAACTTGTATCGAACCATGGCCGACACTTGGAGTACTGCATACAGTTCTGGTCGCCATATTACAAAAAGGATATAGAGGCACTGGAGAGGGTGCAGAGAAAATTTCCAAGGATGATACCAGAAATGCGAGGTTATGGACTAGTTGGGCCAAATGGCCTGTTTCTGTGCTGTATATCCTGTGTAATCCTATGTATGTGACAATGTCCCGTCCCCCACTCCCCCCCTCCCTCTCCCCACCACCCCACCCCGACCCTCTCCTGCCCATCACGGGCTGTTACTATCAACACCACAGATTCTGTGATTAGTAAAAAATCTAAGTTGAAAGTACATGTACTTTAATCTGGGTAAACATGAAAATGACCAGTAATCTGATTTGAAATCTCAGATACCTCCACACTAAAGTTGCCTATTTATCGGCACATATGAAGGGTGGGAGGACAAATTTGAAGTAAACGGTAGATATCGTGAATTCTTAAATTAGAATCTTTTACAAGATGTGTCTTCATTTTGCAATTTAAAATAATAATGTTTATGCACCCAAGTAAGTAGTAAATATCGGAACAGACTAGACCAGACCAATTCACATCACCTGAGCACTTCACTTCGAGTACACAGAGCCTGTTTCCACATGTAGCACTTTGATCATAGATAAGGGCTACTTTGTAAATTTCTTCACACAGAGGGTGGTGAATCTTTGGAATTCTCTACCCTAGAGAAACATAGAAACATAGAAGATAGGAGCAGGAGTAGGCCATTCGGCCCCTCGAGCCTGCTCCGCCATTCAATGCGATCATGGCTGATCATCCAATTTCAGTACCCGGTCCCTGCCTTCTCCCCATATCCCTTGGTCCCTTTAGCCTTAAGAAATATATCCAACTCCTTCTTGAATATATTTAATGAATTGGCCTCTACTGCCTTCTGTGGTAGAGAATTCCACAGGTTCACCACTCACTGGGTGAAGAAATTCCTCCTCATCTCTGTCCTAAATGGCCTACCCCTTATCCTTAGACTGTGACCCCTAGTTCTGGACTCCCCGACCATCGGAAACATCCTTCCTGCATCTAGTCTGTCCAGTCCTGTCAGAATTTTATAAGTTTCAATGAGATCCCCTCTTATTCTTCTAGAGGGCTGTGGAGGCTCAGTCATTGGGGATATTCAAAACAGAAGTCGAGAGATTTCTGACCAGTAAGGGCATCAAGGGATATGGCGATAGGGCCGGTGAATGGAGTTGAGGCAGAAGATCAGCCATGATCTCATTGAATGGCGGAGCAGGCTCGAGGGGCCGAATGTCCGACTCCTGCTCCTATTTCTTATGTTCTTATGTTCTTATAAAAATCAAGTGGCCCACAATCATAAATTGTCCACACTCATTCTTATTTTTGGTTGTAAGTTGGGTTGTTTATGATTTGTTCATTTAGATGTACCCAGCGAGTGGTGAGAATGTGGAACTCGCTACCACAGGGGGCGGTTGAGGCGAATAGTATAGATGCATTTAAGGGGAGGCTAGACAAGCATATGAGGGAGAAGGGAATAGAGGGTTACGCTGATAGAGTTAGATGGGGAAAGACAGGAGGAGGCTCGAGTGGAGCATCAATGCCGGCATGGACTGGTTGGGCCGAACGGCCTGTTTCTGTGCCGTATATCCGATGTGTTCAATTTGGGTTTTTTTGGTCAGTATGTTAATTTATATAAAGCAATGTAATGAGAATTATTTTTAAATACTGAGCCGGGTATGCCCACCCAGTTTTCCTCTGCCGCTCTTTTTTCCTTAATTAATAGATGTTTGTTGCAGATAAACTGAAGTTTTATGCGAAATGATATTTTTGGACAAATTGGGGGAGAAATTCGGTACCTTAGCACCTCTCGTTAGCACCTCCGGAGGCACTAATGGCTTTGCGACCGGGCACGCCGATAGTACCGACGCCCACGAAATTGAGGTGGAGGTTTGCGGCGGCTGTAACCACTAGCGCCACGCACTCCTGCGCCCGGAGATTGTGACGTCATCTGGCTGCGCAGCCCCCCAGGCTCAGAAATTCACTCTCGCCACCCCCCCCACCCCCCCGCCTGAGCGCCTGCCGTTAGCACCGACAGGTGGAGGAGGCGGCCTGCAGTCGGAGGAGCGCTGGAGGAGCGCTGTATAAAGGCGTCAACATCCGGTTTATTTTTAGTCATCAAAGAATGCTGCCTTGTCAGTTTGACAAAAGCAAACAGGCGTTTTGAGCGATTTGAGCGTTTTCCACTTGAAGGAGTCTTCTGGCTGAGAAAAATTCATTGCTTTCATTTGGGTTACATTTGATCGTGCAACATTTCCATAATTTAATGGGGGCTGTACTGGCACTGGACCTCGCCCTCCAGCGTCCCCGTCCGAAGCAGTGGAGGCAGAGAGAAAGATTGCCAAATGTGGCCAGAGGGAGGAGGGCCAACAGGGCTCTCAACAGGAGACCGTACCCTCCCAGGGTATTCCAGCAGCATTTCTCCGACATCAATCTCACTGAGGAGCAGTGTCACAGAGCTCTGCCACCTCCTGCAGCCAGACCGCGAGCCTCACATCAGGACCACCCGGTCTCTCTCAGTGGCAGTCAAGGTCACCGTCGCCCTCAATTTCTACGCCAGCGGATCCTTATGGGATGCAGCAGGAGCCATATCTAACATATCGCAGTTCACCGTGCATTGCAGCATCCGCGAGGTCACAGAGGCTCTCTACAGAAGGAGAAGGGACTACTTTCCTCCCCCATAACCAGAGAGAAGCAGCGCGAGCGTGCATGTGACTTTGCCAGGATAGCGGGCTTCCCCATGGTGCAGGGTGCCATTAACTGCACCCACGTCGCTTTGCGGGCACCTCATAACAATCCTGAGGTATTCCGTAACTGCAAAGGCTACCACTCACTTAATGTGCAGTTGGTGTGCGACCACACACAGCGAATCCTCACCGTCAATGCCCGCTATCCTGGCAGCAGCCACGATGCCTTCATCCTGCGCCAGACCAGTGTGCCAGCACTATTCCAGCCTCCACATCAAGCTCGTGGATGGCTGCTGGGAGACAAGGTCTGTCCGCTCTCCACCTGGCTCATGACTCCACTCCACAATCCCAACACTCATGCCCAACACTCATACAATGAGAGCCATGCTGCCACCAGGAACATCATCGAGCAGACCATCAGGGTGCTCAAGCAACGGTTCCGCTACCTTGACCGCTCGGGAGGAGCCCTCCAGTACTCGGCTGAGTGGGTGTCACTTTTCATCGTCGTCTGCTGCACAACTTGGCCATCATGAGGGCGCAGCCATTGTCACCAGGCACAGCCGCACCATCTCAGGGGGAGGAAGAGGGAGACGAGGAGGACGAGGAGGAGGAGGACATGGAGGAGGAGGAGGACGAGGAGCATGAACAGCAGCGATGGAGGAGCCAGCCACTCCATCGGCCTTGTGGAAGGACGGTCCGTGACCGCCTCGTCAGACTTTCGGTTCCAATGAATTCGAGGCCACTTCCCAGTTGCTCAGCCTGTCCCCATCATTCCATCAATTTCTCATTCCATACCACACCCCAAAGCTGAAATGAGACACAGCACCATTTCTGCAACATTCCAATAATAAATTTATCCAAAATCAGTAACCACATATATACAGCAACAAAATGAACTAATCACCCATGTGCAAACCCTTACTTCCCCTCTTACAGTGCCTTTTCCTAATCTACTGCTCCAACGTAGTGTCTCCCAAGTGGCTGCAGCAGGGCTGGTGGGAGGCTGCTGAGTGTCGGTGCCAGAGACTACAGATGGCCTCGACCAGCTCTGGGCCTGGAAGGCCCGGCTGTACACTGCGGCACCTCAGCATGGGCGGCAGCAGTCTGGGCTGGCTGGATGACAGGCAGTGGCAAGGGCAGTGGCGGAGTGGCAGTGGTGGGAGCAGGAATGCTGTCACCCTGAGAGAGGACAGCAGGTTCCTGCTCCACTGACCCACTGCCACTCCCCCGGGGCAGCACCTCAGCATCCGCACCAATCTGCTGCAGCACAGATTGCTGGGCTGCTGCGACACCGTGAGATCCCCGGTGGACTGATGTAGATCCAGCGATGATGGCAGCTGTCAGGCCTTTCATTGCATCAAACTGAGACTGCATGAGAGCAGTCTGAGACTTGATGGCAGCAACCATTGATTGCATTACAGCATTAAGACGTTGCGTGGCTTCCGCCTGTGCTGCAATGGATGTTGCCACTTCACCCATGACATGCGGCATCAGGTCTGGGTCCCCACGGTCTCTCAGGGAGTCCACCGTCCTTTGCAGACTGCCAAGGATGGGCTCCATGGTGTGCGCAGAGCTCTGTGCAATGTTGGTGGCGGACTCCTCCACGCTCCTTACCATTACTGAGAGGCTCTCGGGCACCCTTGCCATTGCACCTATCATCTCGGTGTGCATACCCATCACCCTTCTTGTGAACACCTCCCCATCGAGGTCCTCATCTGAGTCCTGTGCAACAGAACTCGTGCATGAACTCACCCTCTGGGGAGCTGGCCCCCGAGCTACCCTTTCCCTTGGCCTTGCTGCAGCCCGCTCGTCCCTGGTGCCTCGCCCAGTGCAGACCCCGCTACTAAACTTGCCTCTAAAGAGCGCGTAGTGCCAGTATCAGAGGTGGTGCCTGCGGGCGAGAGATGCAGAGATGCGGTGATTTGCTCCTCCTCTTCTCCTTTCTCACTCTCAGTGGGAGGCTCAGGGACAGGCTGGTCATCTGGTTGCTGATTCTCTGAAAGCATAAAGGCACAAGACTCGTGTTAAGGTGAGGGCAGGGGGGCAGGAAGGGAGCAAGGAATGCAGACAGTATCAGGAGCTGGAAAGTGGGAAAGGCTTGTGGTGTGAGGGGGAAGTGGGATGAGAGAAGGAGAGGGGATGAACATACCATTTGACATGAATCAGTCATTCATGAAAGAAAGACTTATGAAATAATACTGAGCGGCCTACGGGTGGCACTGTCCAGAGAGAGTATAAATACTCGGGCACGGGCCCAGCTTGCGCAGGACATTCTTAACAGGAACTGGTGAAGGACACAACTAGACCTCCATGTTGTAAACAGTTGATTAAAGCTTTGTTTAATGCTTAGACCAAGTGCCTAGTAGTTTTCTTACGTCACCATAGAATACACTGCAGCCACATGCAGTGGTGCTGGATGGGGTGGATATTGAGTCTAAAAGCAGGGGTACTCATTCTAGAGGACTGCTTTGTTCTGGGTATCGAGCTTCTTTAGTATTGTTGTGGCTACATCCATCTAGGTGAGTGGTGAGTATTCCATCCCACTCTTGACTTGAGCCTTACGGAGAGGCTTTCAGGTGTCAGGAGCTGAGGGACTTGTCATCGAGTACCCAGCCTCTGACCTTCATAGCCACAGTGTTGATATCACGTGAACCCTGACACCCGGAGGCATTCTTTACATTGTGTATGCTTCAAATTTACAATTATAGCTATGTTCAAAGTAATTTAACTGGGCAACTTTTGTGATATCAAATTGGTGCATAGTGGGGATAAAGTGCACCCAAAGGTCCTTAAAGGAGGGCAATAAACAAGAATAAATTGTCATTGGCCGGGTGGTAAATTCAATAACACGTAATTAACTAATGGAGAATGGTACATTCAGCCTTGTGTAGTCATCCAACAGATCAGATAATTGGAGATCAGATAATTGTCTTTTTTACCCCACTGCTAATCATTTGAAATCGGTTAATTCAATAGCCTGGTGATGCTGCCATGTCAATGAGAAATGTAATGCTGCAGTTAAACTATGAAGTTAATTCAAATCCACGTAGCATTTGATAAGGATTACTTCCACTCACACTGAGAGCGTTCTGCCTGTTTGAATGATTTTTTTGCTCAGGTGTGAAGAAAAAAAATTGAAAGCGATTAGCTCTTTGGTCTTCTCCGAAAGATTTAATAATTACACTGTTGTGACGAACTCCCTGACTGGTGTTAACTATTCTTTCCAGCTTTATACAAATGAAATCCTGCACTTTTCCAAAGACAATTATTTCAACTCTGCTTTGTCAACACCAAGCACACAGAACCCGCGACCTCTACCACCTAGAAAGACAAGGGCAGCAGGCACATGGGAAACACCACCACCTCCAAGCTCCCCTCCAAGTCACACACCATCCTGACTTGGAAAAATATCGTCCGTTCCTTCATCGTCGCCGGGTCAAAATCCTGGAACTCCCTCCCTAACGGCACTGTAGGAATACCTTCACCACACGGACTGCAGCGGCTCAAGAAGGCGGCTCACCACCACCTTCTCAGGGGCAATTAGGGATGGGCAATAAATGCTGGCCTTGCCAGCGATGCCCACATCCCGTGAATTAATTTTTAAAAATTCAAGCCCCTCCCCCATGGCAGTGAAGAGAGAAAATTCCTTCAATTATTTTTGTTTCTCCTGATGAAGATTGTTGATTATTTCGATAATGTTCCATCTGCAGAGTCAGCCAGTTTCAAATTGCCTAATTTAATTTCCGGTACTGATGTATATATTTTAGCCTGCGTATTCAAAGTAGCTTTCAAGATGTCAAAGCCAACGATCGATCAATAGAAGTTATAAGGTCGCTCATAACAAATGCACGTTTTTTATTATGGCAAAACTTGAAAGTGATTTTGAAGTTTGAAATCTAAACTCTGCTATTTTTTTCCAACCGCATATTTGCATGGACAATGTTAACAGCTTTGAGTATTCTCTCGGGATTGACACAGCTAGGATCCATCATATAAACTGTCAAAGCCTAAGTTAATTTGGCACCAAATATTTGCCCTTATTAATGAATTGTCCCTTATGATTTCGATAGTCAAATTATTGTAAATGCTTCTTGGGAAATAACTTCTATATCATATTTTGGCAAAGGCAGAAAGTTGTGCAGGATGTCTTATGATTTTTTCCAGACTTCATAGCTTGACATCCTGAGGGCTAATCTGGAGAGTGCCGAGTTCAAAATTCTATAAAATGACATTCTTGAGAGCACCATTGAGGAGATTATTTGCTCGCATTGGCCTAGTTTTTGAGGTTAGTGGTGATAACGCCAGTGCTATCAACTATTGCTGAAGGAGATGAAGGTAGCAAACATTTTTACAAGTACAAAAAAAAACCTGTAGCCGTCTTGCATGGCCTAGAAATTTGGGAGCATCCACTATTGGGCCTCTGTGGCGGGGCGGGGGGGGCGGTGCGGGGGGATTGCAGGCCTTGTGGTGGGAGTGATCGGCAGCCCGAGTGGGAGAAGGGAGGTCGGGGAGCCTGGAGTTCGGGGAATCTCGGGGCAGCGGGGTAAGAACATCGCAGGTTGGGGCCGGGGACCTGGGGGTGAGGTGGGGGGTGTGAGGCGGGCAGGAGGGAGATTGGAGGTGGGGGATCTCGGAACTATGAGGAGAGGTTGAGTAGATTGGGCCTATACTCTCTGGAGTGTAGAAGAATGAGAGAAGATCTGATTGAAACATATAAGATTCTGAGGGGGATTGACAGGGTAGATGCTGAGCGGCTGTTTCCCCTGGCTGCAGAGTCCAAAACTAGGGGCCACAGTCTCAGGATAAGGGGTCAGCCATTTAGGACTGAGATGAGAAGCTTTTCACTCAGAGGGTTGTGAATCTTTGAAATTCTCTACCCCAGACGGCTGTGGATGCTCTGTCGTTGAGTATATTCAAGGCTGAGATCAATAGATTTTTGGACTCTAGGGGAATCAAGGGATATGGGTGATGTAAGAAAACTACTAGGCACTTGGTCTAAGCGTTAAACAAAGCTTTAATCAACTGTTTTACAACATGGAGGTCTAGTTGTGTCCTTCACTAGTTCCTGGTAAGAATGTCCTGCGCAAGCTGGGCCCGTGCCCGAGTATTTATACTCTCCCTGGACAGCGCCACCCGTAGGCCGCTCAGTATTATTTCCTAAGTCTTTCTTTCATGAATGACTGATTCATGTCAATGGGGATCGGGCGGGAAAGTGGAGTTGAGGTCGATGATCAGCCGTGATCTTATTGAATGGCGGAGCAGGCTCGAGGGGCCATACGGCTGACTCCTGCTCCTTATTCTTATGCTCATATGTTCTTAATCAGGACGGTGCTTTACAGGTAAGTAACTTACCTTTTTTCTTCAGGTAATCTGTAGGGTTGGTTACCCTGAGTGCAGCCAGTGATGGCTCGGTGCAAACCAATGTTACAGCGGGGATCCGAAGCAGCCATCGGGTCCTTTATTTGCTTATGCAAAGGGCCGAACAGCTGCTTCAGGTGTGAGTAAAGGATGCCCCTTGTTTGTCCTTACCCAATATGGCGGATGACGCACTTACAGTCAGAAGACTGCGTGCGCTTCCTGCCTACCATTTTGGGAACTCAGGAGCACCTGAAAACCGGGACCTACGTGTCTCAATTTCTAGGCTCATGTCTTTAATGCTGGTAGCAACTGTACATGGCACTGGATCAACACACAATGGGCAATGTAATAAGTGCAGCGCAAACTCCACCTTTTAATATTCCTAACTTGCAAGAGGAAACGAGTTACAGTATTTGAAGTGGTTTCCTTTGGTTCCCTATTCTTGTAGAAGTCATAGTTGTACATCCCTTGATTATAACCTCTAGACTGCACCATGCAGAGTCCTGGCTGCTGATAGCGTGACAAGTTTTCATATGTGATGGCTAAAAGATTTTTGGGGCTAATTTTCAACTTTGGCGAAGTGGAAATCTGATGGTAGCAGTTCAGCCATTCGTTACACACCCTGCTCATCCCTGTTTCCAAATCCCTCCGTGGCCTCGCCCCTCCCTATCTCTGTAACCTCCTCCAGCCCCACAACCCTACACAGTTCCCTACCCAAGGAACAAGCACGTTGCCTATGGAGTTGGTCAAAGAGATCTCTGCGCTCCTCCAATTCTGGCCTCTTGCGCATCCCCGATTTTAATCGCTCCACCATTGGCGGCCGTGCCTTCAGCTGCCAAAGCTCAAAGCTCTGGAATTCCCTCTCTAAACCTCTCCGCCTCTCTACCTCTACCTCTACCTCTCTTTCCTCCTTAAAGACACTCCTTAAACCCGACCTCACCTGCCCCGATATCTCCTTATGTGGCTCGGTGTCAAATTTAGTTTGATAACGCTCCTGTGAAGCGCCCTGGGGACATTTTACTTCGTTAAAGGCGCTATATAAATACAAGTTGCTGTTGATGGAGATTATTTAACGGTTAAATTAGCTACCTACTAACAGATAATATTTTAGAACGTGTATTACTTGCCCTTTAGTAGAAGGTTTCACACTGCTGTGCAGTATTTTGTTGACTGCGCCATACTTAGTAATAATTTACTCAGCAACATGTTGCTTCATTCCATAATAGATTTTACTGTGTCTTGAGTTTTCCTGTTTAATTAAATCTGATGATATAATTTTTTAACTTTTCGATATTTATTTTTCACTTTAGTCAGTGCTCAAAATCAGCATTGCAACAGATGCTACAGCTTTTAGGAAACTCCTATTTAATCATGACCTCAGCTAACATGCACGTTTAAACTTCCTGACTGTGCGGGCGGGGGGGGGGGGCGCGAGGGGTGGCAGGGGAGCGGAGTGGGTGGGAGGGGAAGGACCAGTACAGGAAACTCTCGTTTAAATGGCACCTAAATATCCGGAATTCTCTATTAACCGGCAAAATTCATACTCCGAAAACAACACCTCAATAACCGGAAATGTTGCCGAGTCCGAGTCCGAGTCTCCCGCGGTGTCCGAGTTAGTCAGTGGGGGTAGTCCTCCAAACTGCCACTACTCGGCTTCTTGGCGCTGTTGGAAGTCCAAACATCTCAATAACAGGAGTCTGACTCTCCCGCGCTGCCGGTAGTCTCTTCCGATCCGCCAATTACTGTATACTGCACATTTCTTGATTTTTTAATTTTTGTTTGTTAAAAATAGCCTCGGTAGATAACCCTCTCCGTCATCCGGAATTTTTAATCAACCGGCACCATCCCGGTCCCATCGGTGCCGGATACCAAAGAGTTTCCTGTATTTACAAAATTATCTGGAGGGGGAGAGAGGTTGCCAGAACGTATGAAATTATTTGGGGGAAGGGATCCCTGGGGAAGGGGTTCCCTACTTAAGGAACAAGCACATCGCCTATGGAGCCGGTCAAAGAGTAGGAGTTACAGCACAGTGTGGCCGCTCTTACTAGGAGCCAGGTTAGAGGAAGAGAATGGAAAAATATAAAACTTGCTCCACAGTTCAAACCAGGTGGAGCGTCTTTCCCTAAAATTTATTATAAAGAAATACAGTAAATGGCAGTTATTAATTTATTTTGATTTGGTCATTATCACATTGCTTTTCTTGGGAGCTTGCTGTGCACAAATTGGCTGCTGCGTTTCCTACATTACAACAGTGACTACACTTCAAAAAGTACTTCATTGGCTGTAAAGCGCTTTGGGACGTCCGGTGGTCTTTTTTTCTTGATTTGATCTGCTAAGCCTGTATCCCCGACATAATTAAATGTAATAATGCGATATCAAGGGAAAGAGTCTTAAAATGTGTGAGAAAAAGGAAGTAGAGAGGGGGGCAGTTAGCAGTCTTCTTTGTTGAGAGGTGGAGATGATAAAGATGTGGTGGAGGGGTGAGTGTGGCTAGTGAAAAATCTATTAATGTGAGGAAGAATTCTTTTAAAAAACAGGTTTGGAACGTCAGTAGTTTGCTCTTAAGATTTTAAAAACTGAGAATGATTGCATGCTGGAGAGCTGTAATATGTGAGACTCTCACACCTCGTGGATGAGACTCGACAGGATTGAACTGTGATTCACATGCAAGAAGAGTCTGAAGAAAATATTATTTTCAACCTGTCACCATTTATGCCAGTCAGCTGTGCATCGGATGGGTGGATTGAATTCTTCACTGCAATTCTGCACATTGATATGAATATATGAAATTAAGGACTTTTCGCTTTTCAATAACAGACAAAAAGAATCTATCATCTTGAGAATTCGTGCAGTTTCATTAGTTACTGAATATGCCTGAAGAGTAAGTTTTATTTGTCGGGAAGATATGAGGCTGTAAAAGGTTCCAGCGCTGGTGGGATTGTGAGGCTACAGCCCGTGCCATTTAACTTGAAGCAATTCTCTAGGCATTGGAGTATTATTATTACACCATAATACCTGTTAGAGCCTCACTAGCCGTACAAGTTTACTTCCCAACTATAAAACAATTCTTTTATTCTGCCCTCCTGTGAACCATGTGACAGTGTTTGATATCAGTAGGTGATGACACTACAAAAGGTCAAGGCCTAGAAATTTCTCTCGGGTGGTGGGGCAAAGCGGGCGGTATCGGGCCGGCCGCCCGTTATACGCAGCGCCTGAGATTCGGTTGCATTGCAGTCAGTGGAATTGAATATCAGGCACTGGGTATAGCGGGAGGCTGATCCGACACCACCCGCAATAGAAACATAGAAACATAGAAGATAGGAGCAGGAGTAGGCCATTCGACCCCTCGAGCCTGCTCCGCCATTCAATGAGATCATGGCTGATCATCCAAACTCAGTACCCTGTCCCTGCTTTCTTCCCATATCCCTTGATCCCTTTAGCCTTAAGAACTATATCTAACTCCTTCTTGAATATATTTAATGAATTGGCCTCAACTGCCTTCTGTGGTAGAGAATTCCACAGGTTCACCACTCTCTGGGTGAAGAAATTCCTCCTCATCTCAGTCCTAAATGGCTTATCCCTTATCCTTAGACTGTGACCCCTGGTTTTGGACTCCCCCGCCATCGGGAACATCCTTCCTGCATCTAGTCTGTCTAGTCCTGTTAGAATTTTATAAGTTTCAATGAGATCCCCTCTCATTCTTGGGTTTCTAGGCCTAAGTCTTCCATCAATGTTACCTCAGTGCCACTTTATACTGGGGCAAAACAAATTACATTTAAGGGGAGAACTACTTTTTACAGCTCCTGTATACTGTAGTGCCGGCAGTGACCACACCTGTATATAAACCCTGAGTAGGGATCTGTACAGTTAGTTTTAGAGTAACCCTCATCCAGTAAACACCTGTTGATTGTTCCCTGCAGTCTCTTGTCTAGTTATTGAAGGACACACAACATCAAGATACACGGATCTAACACATTGAAAAGTAACCTTCGAGAACTGGTAACGGGCATCTTTGGGGTTCAGATGATTTGCCAACAATACATATTTTTTTCTAAAATACTCTATTTTGAGTTACCCGGCATGCTTGGTCTGCAGAGCTGGCGTTACATTGTACCATACAGCCTAAGCTGCAAGAAATACTCTTCATATTTGTCATAATTGAGAACAGGCGACATTGTCAAGTTTACAGTGCTGTGAGCAAAACCAGTTCCCAATCTGTAGGTCAATATACCACATTTGAATGTAATATTGACATCTAATTCTTATTTTAATCACTTACCATAGTAGAAATAGATTACATGCCGAAAAGCCATGAGATATGATTTATGAGTTATCTTATTTATTTGATCTAATTCATATACCATTGTTGTTCTCATGTATCCTCGGAATAATTACTGTTAGTCATTCCTTCTGTTGAAGCATTAAATTGACTGTCATCAAGCAACTATGAAGTCTATTGATTGTGATTATGATGTACCGATGTTTCAACAACAACAGTTTGCATTTATATAGCGCCTTTAGTGTATATAAAACGTCCTAAGGCGCTGCAAACCAAATTTGACACTAAACCACATAAGGAGATATTCGGACAGGTGACCAAAAACTTGGTCAAAGAGGTAGGTTTTAAGGAGCATCTTAAAGGAGGAAAGAGAGGTAGCGAGGTGGAGAGGTTTAGGGAGGGAATTCCAGAGCTTGGGGTCGAGGCGACAGAAGGCACGGCCGCCAATGGTGGAGCGATGGAAATCGGGGATGCGCAAGAGGCCAGAATTAGAGGAGCGCAGATATCTCGGGGGGGTTGTGGGGCTGCAAGAGATTACAAAGATAGGGAGGGGCGAGGACCATGGAGGGATTTGAAAACAAGGATGAGAATTTTAAAATCGAGGTGTTGCTGGACTGGGAGCCGATGTAGGTCAGCGAGCACAGGGGTGATGGATGAACGGGACTTGGTGTGAGTTAGGGCACGGGCAGCCGATGAGTTCAAGTTGATGGAGGGTGGGAGATGGGAGACCAGCCAGGAGTGCGTTGGAATAGTCAAGTCTAGAGATAACAAAGGCATGGATGAGGGTTTCAGCAGTGGATGAGCTGAGGCAAGGGCGGAGACAGGCGATGTTACGGAGATGGAACTATACGGTCTTGGTGATGGAGCGGATATGTGGTCGGAAGCTCATCTCAGGGTCAAATAGGATTGCGAACAACAGAAAACGCTGGAAAAACTCAGCAGGCCAGGCAACATCCGTGGAAAGAGAAACAGAGTTAAAGTTTCAGGTCGAAGACCCTTCTTCAGAACTGTGAAAAAAGCAGGAAATGAAACAGATTAAAAGGATTGCGAACAGTCTGGTTCAGCCTCAGCCAGTGGCCTGGGAGAGGGATGGAGTCAGTGCCTAGGGAATGGAGTTTCAAACTGTTATAACTAATGCCTTCATGACACAACTTGCGCATTGTGACGAAGCTATGGTCAGTGAGCAGCTACTTACAAGAGATGTAAGAATTACTGGTCATGTGGTCTGGCTGCTGCTGTTTTAGCACAACGATAACTTATTTTAAGCACCTTGGTACATTTTACTGCATTAAATGGGCTACATAAATGCAAGTTGTTGTAAAATGGAATTTGTTCTGTGGCTGTACTCGTGCATAACAACTGAATCCTACCGTGAAATAGTTTGTACTGCCAATTCATGAAACTTGGAATTAGTGTTCATTCAGTAAAGTTCACCACTGTGAACGTTTTTTTATAGGTAGGCATAGAACATTTTAGTAAAATTTGGCATTCTGGTATTATTTTAAAAAAAGAGAAAGCGAACTTGATAATCTTTTGGCCAAAAGGAAAAGGGAGAGCTTGAGGAAATGTATCAGAAAAAACAGGAATGTTGTTCGGGACCCTCCCACTCATCTAATCCAATCCCACAGAAAGCAGGCTCCATTGCAATCTGAACCCTAATTACTGTGTTTACTGGGGCCCGGCAGGTTGATCGAACCAATGTGAATAGATTCTATCTAATTGACAGACCCTAATGGTATTTTAAAGTTTGGCGGTTAAGGTAGGGGAAAGACTGACTCAGAACCAGAAGACAACTATGTTTAAGAAAACTGGAAATCTGCACTTTTGTGCAGATTCATTTCCAATGGTATCCTGTGATTAACAGCACCAGATGGTGCCAAGATGAGCGGAGTTGTGCACTTTCTCAGCAGTGATGGCGCTTCCGATGATGCTTTTAATATCTGGAAACTTGGATAGGCTAAAACCTATCCTCCCAACAGCAAAGCTATTGGCCCCGATTTTCGGGCAGCTGTCGGGCGGCTTTTCATGCGGCCGTGGTCTGAAAATCGCAGAAAAAGCGGGTCGGAACCCCCCCCCCGCCTGATTCCCCGCCCCGTCCGACTTTCGGACCGCCGTTTCCACGCGCCCCGCTTCAGTCCCGCCCGCCGCTGGCGGGACTGCTTGTCGGAGCACTAATCACCAATGA